>NC_088173.1:7858037-8486370 GCF_028769735.1 Zonotrichia leucophrys gambelii | reverse complement strand
CCTGCTCTGGAGGCATGGGACTAGAAGTCACAAGTGCCCAACAGTCACCTCCAGGATAAAGAATTCACAGTATTGCCCTCTGTCTTCTCATGCTTTTGCTTTTGTCTGTGTCACAAAATTTAATTTAAAATCAATTTTACTAGCATAAATGCTGATGTCACTCAAGGGAACTGGGCTTTACTGGCAGCAGGAGAAGTGTAAAGCACAGCTGAAGGAACGAGGTCTGAGCAAAACACATTTACAAGCCCTGAGTCAGCACAGGCGCTGCGCTGCAACCAAGAACATCGCCTGTTTACTTCGGTGTGATTAATATCAGTCAGCTGCTCTTTGTTAAATGGCTAGATCCTTGATAATAGGAAATTTCCCAGAGTTGTATTTGGAAATCCCATCCCTCTCTCAAGAATTTACCTGCTGGCCCTTCACCTTGTGTGGCAGTAGCAATGGCTTTGGCACCAGGGTGGCCAGTGACAGGGATAGTCTGGCTGGAGATGCTGGATGCTCAGTAAATCCCAGAGGTGAATCAGAGCTCAAAATTAATTGCTTTTAATTAGCTCAGATCTATGTGCCATGTCTGAAATAAAGTAGTGCCTGAGATATTAACAGTGTTCCTGGTTATGCTAAACTTAAAAGGAATTAAAAGGAAAGGAATCCCTTAGCTTTATGCAGATTAACTTCATGGTCAGTCTTTGACATGGAAACAATTATTACTTGAATGTGGTCTCCTTTTCACTGTCGTCCTGAATTTGCCTTGCCTCTTAGCAAACTAATGCATGTTGAAAAGATTAATGGATTAAACATGGCCAGAGCTAAGCCTATTACACTAAAGCCCCTTAAAATCAATCCATAGCTTGTAAAGGAAGAGATCACCTGAAGTACAAGCGTCTGGGAATATCTACAGGGTGCCATGACCATCCCTACCCATGGTTTCTGTGGTAGGCACATCTAGACTGGACACACCAGCTCTGAGTGTCACACAGGCCAAAGCTGGTCACTGGCCTCAGAGTGAGCTTCTTGCTACCCCAACACCACCCAAGCCATACCCTACACAGCTAGTTTTAGCATTGGGAAAGATCTGCTCTCAGATGAACTTACTAGGCTTTTTTCCCATAACTTCCCAGAGGTTTCTTTTGCAATCTGTGGTCTGGGCTCAGACCCCAAAGCCACTGCTCCAGAGAATCTTGCTGGTGTCTTCTTCCACTCTGCCTGCCCTGTGGAGCCTCATGCTTCCTTGCTGCTCCATGATGCCTCTCAGCATTTTCTCAAGAGGTTTTGAAGAATGTTGCACAAACAATTGGCCTAGGATGCTGAAAAAATACCCATCTTGTTTATCTATTTTCCAAATTATTTACCACGACTGGTAACTTCAAAATATAGTTTACGCAGTGTTTGAACAGTTTATTTCATCATTTAAGGGTTACCTTTAGAGATTTTTAAACATTCTGTAAACCTTTTTTTAACAGGTAATTTATTTCATATATAAAAATGGAAATGGAGAGAGGAGCAAGGAAGCCTGACCCTTACACCAGGGTGTTTAAAAAAGAGGAGGGAGTTACTCTTTCAAGTCTGGAGCTGGCATTACCTTTCTGCTCCAAGATCCAAAGCAAACACTGTGCCTTAGGAAACCTGCACCTGGAATTTATGTCCATTGCAAGTGGCACAAATGGAAAACTGCAGAGTTCTGATGCTTTTCAAGTCAACTTTTCATATGTTAATGCTGAAGCCAAAGAGATTGCCTACACAGTAGGTTCTGCTCCACTGTTTGCAGCTATGGGCAGGTAGCAGCGCCTCCATGTCTCCAGTTTCATGCTACCTGTTAAACTTACAGTTGAACATAAACCTTATAAAGAGGGTTGTAAAATTCGCCACAGCGTGGCAAGTCAGCAGCACTTAATCCAATACATCAAAATTTTCACAAGTCTAATTCTGAATTTGACCTCAAGCCAGCAAGACCGGGCAATATCTGAATTGTAAGGGTTTAAGAGAGTTTATCGTAGATACAGGGAATATAATACTGGTGCCAAGTAGAGGCAGAGTGAGCAAACACCTCACACCTCTCAGGGTGTGGGGTCCAGCCCACTCCCAAGCCACCTGGTTGTGTTGCAGTTATCTCACTTCATTTGACTGCAAATTATAGCCATTGATCTCCTGTGACATGACAGCTCTATACTCATTTGTAAGTCTCTTGACACTGAAAAATCAGATGAACAAATTTTCTGCAAATAGATTCAGACTAAGATAAAATCTTTTCAGGATGTCAAACACAAAAGAACCCAACAAGCAGGCCAAACAAAAAGAAGTGAGAATCAACAATCCTGATGTGAAATACAAAGTCTTTGGAAAAGTACAGACAGTCTTAAGTCAACCAACATTTAACAAAGGTGACAAGTTATTTTGACTATCTCTGCAATTATGCATTCAGATGTAGGGGAGCTTGATTTTTAGAGGTGTTTATCCATTCTTTTCAGGAAAATGATTCTTGCAGGGATGTCAGATGGTAAAACTCTCACTCTGGGAAATTTAAAGTACTTCCAGTGTAGTAGTAAAAAGTAAATATTAGTAAGTAAATAATATTATAAATAATATTACAAATTACATTTATAAAATATAACAAAACAACCTTGTGTTTTAGGTGTTTCTATTGCACAAATCTGACTGATGAACTACAATCTGATTGATGGTCCAAAAATGCTCACCACATGTCCCTTCTCTGTATTCCAGGAGACATACAATGCTTTCTGAGAAGAGGGATTTTATAAGAGCCATATACATAAAACTCATGAATAAGAATTGTTTTGTCTCTATAGATAGTCTTATTTTTAAAAGCATGGTATCTTTTTATTTAGCTAGGAACACAGAGCACAATTTGTTTGTTTCTTTTCTTAAGGGAAACAGAGCTTACTTCTTGCCTGACAAGTGTTTTCCTGCCTTGTTTTTTCCTTAATCTTTTTCAGGATGAGCCTTGTGATGTAAATAATACTGACAATTTGAATTCACCCTAAAAAACAACAACAGAAGTGTTTTGTCTTACTGCAATAGCAGTGTAAAAGTTTAGACGCTGGCAGGAGCACACTGAGGGGTGTAAGGTCACTTGTTAGGTTTCTGAAATCCATTCTCTCTTCCTTTCAAATGACCACCGGAATGTCATGAGCATTTGGAAATCGCTGCTTTTGCCTTGAAGGTATGTTGAATCTTTGCTGTGGAGAATGACCATAATGCTTTAAAATCTCACTGGCCATCAACATTTCCAGATGTGCAAGGAGGACTGATTTCTTTCTCAAAGCTCCTTTTCAGCAGACAGCCAGCCAACAACACAGTTCAGAACATATGGAAAAGGCACCAAGCGTCTGACCCTCTGCTGGAAGAGACCTTTACTTGAGATTTGTCCAGTGTGTATCTTACATAGAAACTAGTGCTAAGTATACAAAGCAAAGCCACATTTTTGGCATTAGTGAAACAAATTGCAGCTCCTGACACTCCAAAAGAATGCAGGCTACAGAAAAAGGAAGAAAAAAAATGAATGCATCCAAAATAAAAGAAATCCAACATGCTTAAATCCAGACCCTCCCAAATGTTGTGTTTAAATTAAAATATCAAGGGAGAAATTTACTTTGATTGACACAGTATTTATTTCTGCTAAAAAGGTCCTGTACAACACTATTTCTGCATGCATATCTACAGTAATAGCGATTTTAATGATTTTAAATGACTGTTGATTCTTTAATAGAACACTAAAGAGAATAATATTAATAATTTTTGAGAATGGAAAATCCTCATGCAAATTAAATTACACATGCTAGGTGGTACATATTATATGCATTTTTCTATTACACACGTAGATGTAATGCAACATCTAATTCCATAATTCCTTCTTCAAAACAAGAGTCTTTTGTTCTTTCCTTCTCTACATGTAGCAAAGCGATATACCTTTAAATGAGTAAAATTCCCAAAGCAACAAGCAAACAAAAACCTAAATCTTGGTTTAATGTTGTAATATCATGGCAGTAAATGAGGACTCAGGAAATGTCCTATTCCAAATGCATAGCTAATAACAGAGAATTAAGGCTCTGTTATAAAATATAAACTATTCACCAATTCTTCACTGGGCTGTACTCCAGGGAGAACTGTATTCTGCTTTGCAGAATTCTATGGCTGACAGAAATGCAAATAGAATAAATGTCTATATTGGAAAAAGGTTTTGCTTTTGCACATTGAAATTATCTCAGAGAATTTATAAACCTAAGAGTGAATAATACTTTATTTTGCCAAGCCCCAGGTACGATAAATATATCCTCTCAGAAGAGCAGTTTGGGTTTTTTTTTGAAGCAGTCACAGCAGAATTGTTAATTGTATGAATTACAGCTTAGGAACAATGTAGGACGCTGAGCTAGGGGAGTTGTTTTGAGGTTTTCCTGCAGAGTATGATGCCTATGTCAGTGCAAATACTGTTTGATTCTCTTGTGTCTGGCATGCCATTGCACTTCATTTTGTGGTAGAGTTTGGCCTCAAAGCTCAGGAAGTAAAAGGTGGTTACACAGCTTTTTGCAGTTATCACTCTTGCTGCCAGTAAATGCTGTGGATCCTGCCATACATTCAACCTTCCAGAAACATTTGGAACAAATGTATTTCAAACTATAAGAAGTTATTTTTACATTGGAGAAAAGAGTGTAAAAAGAGCCTTTCATGTTAGTTTAATTGGGTCAACTTAATTGGACCAGCCATTTGGCAACAGCATAACTTTTTGCTTGTTGGTAAATTCCCCCCTTGGCATTAGACCACATTAAAATATATTCTGTTTTTCTACCATGGATGTTTCACTTATATATTTTTTCATGTTTTAACAAAGTCATTATATGATAGATGAAAATATGAAGTAATTCAAACACAAGGACTGAATCCAAAATACTAACTGCATTTCCATTTCATTGTTTGAGGCATTCCAAATTCCTTCACATCTTGCAAAACCCTCCTAGACATTTTCTCTCTTTGAGCGGTGTACTGGGGAACCTCTTCGCAGAAGCCCACTCTTTATCTTTAAGACACTAACTCAGGGAGGAGTTGGTGTCCTCCTTTGTCTTGTCCAGGTTCAGTATGGGGTTTGTCCTCAAAGAAGGGTTCCTTGTCCAAGGCATGGCAAACAATTAATAATAGCTGTATCCTGAGGGTACTTGGTGAGGGGTGACACGGGCGAATGCAGCTGTAGCCACAGGGTGTGTGAGAGGAGCACTCATGCACGAAGGGCAGACAAGAAATTGAGAAAGGGGACAGAAAAGAATCCAGGGATATTTAAGCTGTCAGGGCCAGCAAAAGAGGGGTGGGTTGGTGTAGATTCAAAAGGTCCAAAAGTGAGACAGAAATTCTGGGGTGGTTCTATAGGCTGCTGAGTCCAGCCACAGCTATAGAGAAGGGACAGAATATGATTTGTTCCAGGCAGTTTTTAACTGTACAAGAAAGCTGTACAAAATGTTTTAGGAAAAGGTGTTGCTCAGGAGCATTTGTAGATGAGCCTCCAGAGAGATGTCAGGATATAGAGCCAGGTCTTCGTACAAATACATCTCATGCCACAAAAATCTGTGTGAAATTGATCTTTTAGTCACAGTTTGTTGGCCTCTTAGATAACTTCTTTTCACACTTGAAAAATGAAGAGGATGTATAAAATAGCAATATGCCATGGAAATCATCAGGGATTGCTTATGTGTGTCCAAGAGTAGATATATGGCCTCTGGAACCATTTTGTATCTGCTGAAGCCATTAGATTTTTGGATGATTAGCTTGGGGATGAAGGGGTTCAGGTCCTTTGCCACCATGCCCAGCATCGGATAGCAAATTGCCCCATCTGTTCCAGCAGGCTTTCCAGCAAGTATGTTCTGCTCAAAAGGGTTATGCCTCTGGAATGAGATCTGCTTGGCATCAGTACACATGGGCATTGACATGTTCCTTGCCAGTATTTTTAGGAATTCAGCTCCTTGCTAACTAGTGCAACAGCCTGATGTTGGAAGGCAGCCCATCATGGAAAAAAGCCCATGGGTTTACACAGAAACAAGCTGATCTGTGAATGAGAATTTATATCAGCCTTGGCAGGGCACACTGTTATTGAAATGTCCTGTCTTTCCCACCAGCACAGAGCAGTTTATGCCTAGGAATAAGAGGATAATTGAAGACTGGGAGGGTTAGAAGTGATTTCTTTTGGACCCAACAGATCCTGGAGATTTTTACTATTATTACTACCATTATGTGTGTGCAGAAAATACTCCAGGGGAACGAGAAGGGTCTGTATGTATCTGTAAGTGGTTGTGTCACAGCATAAAACACTCACATGATGGCCTGCCTTGATTAATCCTGACAAAAAATTTATGCCCTCCAACTTGCTGGCATGGGATGGAGGTCCCAGGTCAATGGGATGGGGTTTGGTATCTCAAATCAGGGGGTTCTTTCTCCTTTCTCTTTCTCTCCTGAGTCTGGATTAGAAGAGAAGTTGCTGTGCATCAGACCAGTGAAGGGAGCAGAAACCAGTCATTGCCTTTTCCTCACACTCCACTTTGATCAGATGTTACAATCTTTTAGTAAAGAACAATCCTTACCAGCTCCAACACTAATCAATTAGTCAGTTTAATATGTATTTTGACTTAAAGGTTTCAAAGTGCCACTTATCTTTAATAAAGCTCTGATCTTATTTTTCTGAACATGCTAAACTGCTTCCTCTAGTCATATCCCAAACCTCCCACAGACTTCTTCTCCCTCAGCCCAGTGGTCAAGTGTGTCAGAGGGGCAGCTGGTGTGGGCCCTGCTCCTTCTCCTTCAGCTGTGCCCCTGGGGTGGTAGACAACCATCACCATTCATATTTGTGTTCATATTTGGAGATGGAAAGAATGGACATTGCCTCTTCTTTTAAAATGTTTTGCATTTTCTGATATCTCTCTGTAAAAGAAACAGCCTCCAAGCTCTGATTTGGACTCCACTAAAACAGATTTCTAATAATCCAAATGTTTGTAAAATTTTTCTCATTTTTACATCAAGCAGCAACATTTATTTTAACTGTGCCTGCTAGGACATTGTGACAGGAGGGTCTCTGCCCTTTAATTCAGTGCTGAGACCATCACAAAGATTGCATGTTCCTTCAGATTAATCTTTTTGCTTCGTACCTCCTCAATTTAATATTTTTATTTTTGGAAAATATGAAATTGAATCAGTGGTGCTTTGAAAGAGGGATTGGGGACTGTAGTTTACGGGATCAAAGCCTAAGCAAGCAGGGATAGAGAAGGACCCTCTTTTGATGACCTGAGAACAGGCCAGCAGGTTCCCAGGGGAAGGAGCAGCAGTACTTCCTGAAGTGGGTTTCAAGAATGGGCTCAGGATGCATATTTTAATGGTCAGTTATCCACATCTTTCCCAGCACAGCTCTGATCTCCATGTCACAGAGCTCCTAGGGGCTGGGAAATGGGTGTAATGAATTCTATCAGCTGAGTTGGATAGTACATTAATTTCTTCCTCTGCAAATGCAGAAAGAAGTTCCTTGGTATTTGGCTGGCCCTTCTCACTGTGAAGGGTGCTATGGTCATTAATACTAGTAAAGAACTTTCCATTTTGTTATCTAAAAAATAATTGGTTTTAGGATTTAATAATGAGTACAAATAATTTTGTTGAGTGCAGAGTAGGTACATGAAATTAGGATTATAAATTGATCTTTCTGTAATTCATATCTAGGAACATAAACATTAATTTAGAAGCTTAACATTCATGACCAGTGTTTAAATATAATGCTCCTGTAATTTCATGTGTGGTGATATCTGGAACACTTCAAGAGCACATGTTTTACATCACTAAAATGTCAATGTGCACTTTTGGTACAATCAGAAGATATGTAAGAGGGATTTTCACAGTTGCTTAGCAAATAGGCCATTATGTCTCTGCATCATGTGACTTTTAAAGACTTTTAAACTTTTAATGTTTAAATGTAGTACAAGTCCTCCCTCCATCTCACTATTCAAAAGGGCTGGAAATTCACAGGTAACACACAACACACACTTGGCAAAGTGCAGGTTTCTGCCAGTGTCTTAAACCTTCATGTAGCATGTTCCTCATTCCCTCAATCCTAGGCTTTCAGACTTTGGGGTCTAAAACACCTTTCTAAATAAAAAGGTTAAAAAGATGGTTTTCAGAGCTGAGGTGTGCTTTGGTTCAGCGCTCTTTCAGGCAGGCAGTCTACCATGAAGGGACAATATGGATCTATACATGTTTACCTATCTGCAAAGTCAACAATGTAATGCCTTTTCTCCCTACCAAAAATACATTAATTCACCTATTTTCCTTAAGGGGTTTCTTTGTGGAAACCACAACTTTTTCAGAAAAAATCTTTAGGTGCTGCCACACCAAGGTCTGACAGTTACATGTCTACACACATTTAATGTGAGAATGTCCTTAATTTACTAATGTCTTTAATTTAAAAGGAAAAGAGCCTTCAAGGTCATGTAGCTAACATTTTTAGCTGGTGCTGCTAATAGGGAAACTAAGGCAGAAAAACATGCTAAGAAATTAGCAGTATCAGCAATGTCCCAGTAATTTTCTCCCCAGTTATATTCTGCTGTGATTGTGGCAGCACCGCAGGTTGGGAAGGGAGTTCACAATATTTTGAAAGGCCTTGTTAAAATTTAAAAGACTAATTCTATTGCACAAGAAAGGAAATCTTCATTTATCGCCAGGATTTCACATATTTATGCCATCAGCAAATGTCTTTTGTATTCCTCACTCCCCCGAAGCTCCATCATGACTCATTAAAAAGCATTTTTTTTTGCAATAAACTGCTTGCCATTGTTTGTATTTGGGGCCAATTTTTCTAAGATGTATCACAACAAATCTACAAAGGGCAGGGGCTCTGGTGTGCCCCTCTTTAAGGCATCTCCCTGGATCTCCAAGTGTGCTGGCTGGGCTGCCCACAAAGGGAATGGGAAAGCTGATGCTGATGTGGAGAGACAGAGACAAGCACATGGAGCTGGGGGCTGAGCACCTGGCAGAGCTGAGAGGAGCAGGGCTTAAGCTCTTACCTCTGAGTGATCTGAGTGCTTCACTTGTCTTCAAATTTATCAATCCCAAGCTCTCCTCAAGAGATAAGCCACAGAGGACAATCACTTAATGAGAGCCTGGGCATAAAGGGATGTTGAATTGAAGAAATACCAAGATATTATTTTTGTCCAGAATCACTCATGATGGTTAAGTGCTAATGATACAAAAAGGGATTCAATAAGTATTTGCCTTATTTTAAAAGTAGTGACAGGCTCTGTCTGGACCCATGAGAATGAAGCACTTTCCATTTTCTCAGTGCCTGAGCGGATACAAAAAATAGACCATTTAGGCAGAAGAAGAGTTTTCAGTTTGGTTTCCTACAGAAATGAGGCAAAAAGGACCTCAGTCTGCAAGATCCTGTCCAAATAATTCCAAACCCACAGACTAATTCTTACCAATTCAGCAGAGGAGATATTTCATAGATATCAGCCCCCGCAAACTTTGTGAAAATCAACATCTGGGCAGAGGAGAAAGGCCCCATTAACGCTTCAGTCCATGAAGGAAAACTGCTCTCCATGCTGTTTGACTGCACACAGCTGTTGCCAAGCCTGCCAGGTATATCTTGGCCAGATGCCCATGGCCTCAGGTTTTCACATGGCCAGCCAGATTCACACACTTGTGCTCCAGAAAAAGGAGCCTGGGGCGGAAGGGTGAAGCAGGACACAAATTTGGTTTCATCCCTTCCACTGCTATTGTCTTGTTTCACTTGCATAAACAAATGTCTGTAGGGATTTAAATCCCACTGACTGCAATTTCTACTGTGTTTTGGAAATCCCATCACAGAAGTGGAGTTCTGGCATGCTTGCTAACTAATCATAGATTGGTTATTTAGATATCACTTGTGTCAGCTGCCTATCTATGACCTTAAGTAAGAGAAGAAGGCAACAAAAGGACTATACTTAGAACTAAGTCAATGTGGTTTCAGAAAATAAATGGGACTTGCTAAATGCTCCTGATGTCAGAGCTCTAGAGGCAAAGGTGAAGGGGGCAGGTAGCTGGCACAAGTGGTGACTTCTGTGGTGCACTAACAACTTGTAGCATCCTGATTATAAAGCAGTGCCTTTATGTATCTAGCAAGACACTTAACAAGTGACTTAAGGTATGGCCAGCTGACTGTGGAGGGATAGAATGTAAGAAATTAAAGATAGTGCAGAAGGTAGCCTCATACCTGAGGAGTTGCAGCTGTACCAGTCACCAAAGATTAGGAAAAGGCCTGCCCTTAATAGGCCACAGCTGTGTCCAATAAGAAGACAAGTGCTACAAAAGAGTGGGTTAGCGAGTTGAGATGAGGGATCAAGTTTGTTGGTTGTACTGGAAAGAAGAAGAAGAAGGAGTCAATACTGCAAGGACATGTTCATGAGAAATCACTGAGAAGGTATGGGAGATTTGCAATAAGATGATAACAGCTGGTATCTCCAAGTGAGGTGATCAAAAAAGAGATGTAACTAAATAGACCAGGGATTGTTCCGTGGTGTCATAGGGACCAGTGTTAATTAAATACACTGCTGCCTACTGAGGTCTTTAATGACCTTCAGGAAAACATTAAATTTCTCCTGATTATAGTTTTGCAAAGATTAGTGTGTTCTCAGCATAATTGCCTGTTGAGAAGAATCACCTTCTCTGGAGTATTTTTTTAAAAACAGGTTAGCCTAGGTCTGTTGAGAATGGTTGGATCATCCTTTCTCTGCATGCAGTTTAGTAGGATGGACTAAACTTGAGGCCCATTCCAGGGTTACAAGTCTGCTGGCTGGTAGCCTGCATCACAAAGTATGTTAGGCTTATCATCTGTGACTTTTCTCAAAACATTTTATTGACACAGTACTTTAAAGAGTACTAGCATCCAAAAGTAAAAAGTCCATGCGAGACTGATACATGTGCAGTCATGGTTCATGCTTAGCTTTGTTACCACAAAGGAGGTTGTGAATTCTTCATAACTGATGAGTATGTCTTCTAAATGATGGTTTCCCTTAAGCTATGAAATGGAAGATCATTCAAACAAACAAAGAATAGAAGTATTATTTCCATTTGTATTTTCAAGTAACAGCCTTTATTAAACTATTGCCAAGTCAAATTTTCTTTGTATTTACAGAGACAAAATGCATACAGAGTAGTGTAAGCAATTCTCTCAAATCTAGAAGCTCCTAAATGGCTGAATGTTCCTTGACCAGTGTTTGGAAATTGGGTGGTCGAAGACAAGAAAGAATCTTTGCACTGCTAGTCTGACTCTCAAGTGTTGTGTTTACCCTGCTGTAGTTTTGTACTAGACCAGTGCTGCTGAACAGGCACAGTTAATAAATCCTCATGTGTTGGTGCTGTGGCTGCCTCCACGCAGGAAGGGAAGGGCAGGGTGCTTCCACTGCTTGGATGACCATTGCCAAACCTGTATCTGATGGGATCCCAGCCTCTGTCAGAGTAGGGCTCTTTTCATGGCCACACACAAAAGGAAGAAGGCATTTCTGCAGCTCAGATATTTGACAATCCAGTGCCACCGAGGAACCAGAGAGACTGTGAATTGCTCTCACAGCCCAGATAAGGACCCTCTCAATAGGTGGAAGAGATTTAGGTAGCTTTTTTTGGAAAAATCTTACAGTTTCTGCTTTTTCTGCTAGGTTTCCTACAGGCAGGGGAGCAAATGCTTGCCAGAGGGGACTTATGTGCCCTGGTACAAACTGGTTATACATATACACAAGAAGCTGCCCTATTCTCTAAGTCAACCAGTGCAGAGGAACCAGCTCCCAAAGAGGAAGGAGAAGAGATGCAGGCAGCATTTCCCACCATCCTGCCCGCCCCGTGGCAGCAGGGAGGAAGGAGGTGGCTCTGGCTCTGGGGCTGGGCTCCTGGCTCAGGACAGGACATGCAGGGGCAAGGTGGGCTCCCACTGGCGTTGGGAGTGAATGGCAATCAGCCAACTCTCAGCAGAGCAGCACTCAAGGAAATTAAGTGTGGGCATAGTCTGGCTCATCTAAAGTGGGAGTCCTGTAGAGTAAATCCCCCACACACATCCATGTTTATAGAGGCTGCTTCCAGAAAAGAGGAGAGAAAAATGCCAACTCTGTGGTGAGTTGTGCCGGTGAGTGAGCTTGATGTTGGTGTATTCCCACTTGAGGGTGCTGGGAAGAAATGAGTGGCTGCTGCCTTGGCCAGAGCACACATTATGGAATCTCCTTACTCTGCCTGATACAATAACCAGATGAAACTGCTAGATAGAAATCATGAATCATCACCCCTAGTAAAATGCATATGTTACACAGCTGTGCTCCGAGCCAGCCACTTTCCTATCAGCATGTCTCAGGGCTGTGCTGCATCCTCTAGAAGCAAAAAGAAGCAGTCTGTTCTTCCTGCCCAAGACTTGCTGCATGGTTGTGTCTGATCAGGTCCAAGCAGGCATTGCAGCCCAGCAGTTTGAGAAAGCACTGCAAGAGCAATGTGCTAGTTCAGTGTTAAGCAGTGCTTACTTACAGGAAGGTATTTGGGCTGGTTCACTGAACTACTTAAAAACTCTACCAGGCATTTTTTCAAAGACAGAAGTTTATCAGGTGATGGGCTATTATTCCTAACACCAAAGAATTTGCCTGTTTGAGTTTTGCTTTGTTTTGGTTTTGTTTTAAAAGCCATGAAATTTGTATCAAATGCTTACCCAGGAGAAACATTAGAAGAATGTCATAAAGCTTGTAAAATTAGACACTCAAGAAATACCAGAGTCAAACTGCAGTGCACTGTTGACTCATCTCCATTGCCTTAATGGTAGTGTTTAACCACATGAATGCAGTCTCTCCTCCTGCTTGTTCAGAGTGGATGACTGTTTCTCAAGCCATATTACAGCTTTTTCTTATTCAGCTTAACATTCTGTCTTATTTACGTGTGATATTTAAGATCGATCTGTTTGTTCCTGGCTTAGTCTGATGCTTATCATTATAGTAACTTGGTGTTTTACAAACATTACCACAGTTATTTTTCTGGTGCTTCGTTGAAATAAGTGCACATTATGATGACATTGTGCATGGGAAGTGAGCCAAAAAAAGGTAAAAGAGAAAATCTGGTATTTGGGAGTCTTCTGGTAGATGGGTCCACTCTGTGAGTGCTCATGGAATTCAGCAAACAACTCAAGGCAGATAAGCTCAGCTTCCTAAAAAAGAGGAATATGCAGAAAGCCAGTGAAGAGTTTAGTTCATCTACTCCAGTATTATCTAGAAGGAAATGAATAGTAAGTCTTGTTTGCTGACCCACATTCTCCTGCATTATGTGTGAAACCAACTTTTTTCATCTGCGGTCTCCAGCCTCATCTCCTAAAGTTAGTTGTTTTCCACAGAATCTGGATTATATCAACAGTTTTATATTGTATCTAAGTCTATTGTGTTTCTGAAGCTTCTCTTCCCTTTCCGTTAACTCTGGTGAGGGATTGTATGGAAAAAATGCTAAGTACTTGTGGAATTGCAAAACAGTATCTCAACAGACAAGCATAAAAGGAACTGCTTTAAGCTTGTAGAGACAGCCTTGCTTCAGGCTTTAGCTGATATTACCAAACTTAGTTTTATAAGTACTGGTCTTTGCTCTTTCCCTGTGTATATCTTCCCAGTTTGCTTTCAAAAGACTATTTCTGCCCCCAAATACTTTGCAACACAACATTGTTAAGGCATGCATTTGTCACCTGAACTGCACCCGAGGCCTTAAAAACTATTACACAGACCTCTGGCACTTTAAATAATGTGGTTACTGGCCATCCATAATTGCTGCTTATCCATAGGGACCTAGGAAAGGGCAGAGAGAGAGGCCACTGGTCACCATCCCCTTGCACAGCGGGATGGTGAGCATCAGGCGAGCTGGGCTCAGTCTTGGCCTCGGGATGGGGAGATGCTCTGGTAAGCAATGCCTTTGTATGTGGCTGTTTCTCACCTCTGCCCACTGATTCCTGCCACTTCTGCCCATTTGCTGCATTCTTTGCTGTCCCTCTGCTCTCTCCCCTCTGAGGCTTCCCACTCTTGCAGTCATGACTTGGGTGTCACACTCTCTGTGCTCCTGCAGAAAATTCCAAGTCCCACCCTCAGAGCAAGAAGGCTTGAGTGTTTTTCTTCTAAGTGTACAGTGTTTTTTTTAATGTGAGCTAAAAAATAGTGTTTTCCTCAGGCTTTGTTCTCAGAAATGACAAATATTTGGGCCCAAACTGTAAAAAAAAATGTTTGAAGAAGAATTCAGGCTTGGTTTCCTTCAATCCTGCTTCTGGTGTTTGTTGTTACTGTCTTAGAGGGGAAAATGGGCAACTGTAGTAGAGTTGGGAAAGGATTGAGAAGCACTACAGACAGGTCAGGCTAACCATGCAGTGTGTGTTCTATAGACGTAAAGAACTTAAGGTGTTTATATTTCCCCAAACAGTGCCTGACAGCAGAAAGCATTTATATGCTATCCAGTATCTGTGAAATCTACCATAAGTGCTTTTATAGGATGATTTAACATCAATAATAGTTCCATTTCATGCCAAAAATATTTATACACTGTGATTGCTACAACCTATGCATTAATCAAGGATAGCAGAGAAAGTACAGGGGGGTGAGAGAAGTTAGGATGGTGTTTCCCTTGCAAGCATACTGGCCATGGAGTGCTGTTAGACCCCAGAATTGCTGAAGAAATGGACTTTTTGTCTGATCCAGTATGGCAGCCTGAACAAAAGAGAGATTTTGATGAAGCAAACAAGGATAGTCAGAAAGCTTCAGCTCCTTGAAGGTGGGGCAATAGCCAAGGAGGGAGGTCATGGCACTACAGTCCTTTTGATAAAGGCTGGATGAGTGAGGCTTGAATCAGTTCAGCAATGCAGAAGCTCTGCTGACTCACAGCTCAGGACCTAAAATCCTGGAGGCCAGAGGCCTGGACTGGGAGCACAGTGTTAAATTGAAAGGAAGGTGCCTTCTAATTTGAGCAGCCATCATCACTTTTTCAGAAAGATGTGATGAAGTAACGAATGCTTTGTTGCAGCATACCTGACTTACTCCTTCCCTCCAGTGGTTTTTGTATCTTTTTGTCAACAGGATGTATTTTGTGGCTGCTCTTCGTTTACACATACAAAAGGGCAGTTTATATTCCCTCTGTAGGACTGTCCCTATTTTACAGGGCCAGCTGCTTGCAAGAAGTTTTGGAGAGTAAAACTAAATGAATAATTTCATACTAATTCACAAAAAAATACATGTGAAACATATTTTTTCCACTCTGGCTGTAATTTACTTGGTCACAATGTCACAGGGGACTAATTTTGCCATTTTCTGGAGGCACGATTACGTTATTGTTGTGTGTGTCTGTCTGGTTTTATCAGCCCTGTGTGGCATAACATCAAATAATATGAAGTGACATGACTAGTGGAGTCTGACAGGATGCTCTGGGAGAGCCTCTGAGCAGAGATGTCATCTTTAATGCGTCTACAAGGAGTTTTGGAGTGCACTTTGTTCATCCTCACCATTGTAATTAGTGCCCCATAAAGATCCTGCTCCTACTATGATGGTCCTGGGAAACAGTTCATGCTTTTGCTGCTCATAAATATGGGCCATGTCTCTTGAAGTATGATGTCCAGAGGGAAAAAACCTGTGAAGATATAAGTGTCATCTTAAAGTAACCACAGAGACATACAGAACTTTTTCCTTTATGGTGTCTCTTGCCTTTGCCATTTATGCAAGGTTTCAAAAGTTAAAGTCCTTCTGACTTTTCTTCCCTTGATTCTTGGCCAGAGACTGCCCAGCTTTCTGCCTGGGGCAAGAAGAGAGCTGCAGGCAGCTCTTTGGGCTGTGTGATTTGTTTGGGGACATTTGTGAGGAACATATGCCCATGTTCACCTCTCTCCTTGGGCCGCAGCAAGCAGGCAGCCCCAAAAGGTGCAGCAAAGCTCTTCCCTTTGCTCTCATCTTTATATGCCATTGAGGAGGGGGGAGTGAGCAGCAAGGCAGCCCTTGCCCCCTGGCAGTGGGTCCTTGGTCTGTGTCACCTGGCTCTGTGTGCTGGGGAAAGAACTGCCCCTCTCTCTGCATAAGCTGAGGCCTGTCACAACCACAGTAAGATTTCTGTGCTACCCCCAAGCCTGAAAGCCAGGGCTCCCTCTACTTCCATGCCAGACATCACATCTCCCCTAATGGGCAAGGCTAAAATTAACCAGGAACGTGGAAGCAGCTCCCAGATGAAGCATGGCCAGAAGCCCATGATTAAAGACATAGCAGGCTGCAGGTCGGCCAGGGCTGCCAACAAACCTCCTGAGAAGGAAGAAAACACTTAGAACTGTCATAGCACTTAAAGGTATGGAACTGCTTTCTGAGCTAGGCTCCTTTTTTATTTGTTACTCTTTGGTCTACCTATTTTTTTTTTTTTTTTTGCAAGGAATTTAAGCAGCAAATGGTAGGTTTCTGAAAAAGATGCTCCTAACCTGAGCAGCATCTTGAGTTTTTGAAGGATCAAGGCTGCAGAGTGTCTGAAAGGGTTTACAACAGGATCAGGCTGTGCTGCTCTCAGCTCTGGTGCTGACTGTCTCTTCTCTCTTAAGTTTCACCAAGTTACTTAAACCATTCTGCAGCTTCACTGCTGCATGACTTAAAACTTTTTTCAGATTACGAGCCTTCTCTCCTGAGACTGAAATTTCTAAGAATGAGGAACTACAGGACTCTAGAGGCGTTGTGCTAAAGGCAGCCATACTTGAGGTTAATGACTGCATGAGTTCAAACATGTTATGGTCTTTCTCTTTTTCTATGTTTTATTTAATTTTGCATTTGGATTGCTTGGGGGAGGAATCTTGGCTCTGGTGATTTCTGAGTATTGTCAACTGCAATAGATACCACAATGTTACCCTTTGAGTATAGAAGTAAGGAAGTTTTGTCCATACAGTCACTATGTTAGTAACTTTTCCTATTTCTACATGTTTTAACACAGGAGTAGAGGAAACATTTACTTTTTTTTTTTTTTTTAATAGGAAAAAGTGATGGTTAAACCACATTTTGGCAGGGAAAGTAGGGATAGGTGTATGAGCTAAAATTTCTTTTAGCTCTCTTTATATTGGGTAATTGTCAAGTTGACTTGTTTCCATTCATGGCTACTCACAGTACTGGAATTTATAGGTATGTATATGTTTATATATGTATGTAAATGAGGTGCACATTTTTTTTACAAACTTGCTTTGTTGTCAGTGTATAAAATAAAAAACAACAACTACAGCAGACCGTGTGTTGTGGAAGGTGGTTGGTTTGATTTTGTCACGCACAGCATTAGATTGTACCAAAGAACAGACTTATCAGCAGGCTACTGCCTCAAGCCCATGTGTATTTACTCTTCCTGATTCATTGTGTGGCGAGGGAACTGTAACAGAGCATCAAGATAAGCACTCAGTACATGAGAAAAAAGCAGCAGCTAAAATCCATTTTCCTGAAATCATGCAGCTGCATCTCTTGAGATATTTTAGACTAAGCTATATACCTACATCTATAGGCTAAGCTATACAGGGCACCAAAATCTGGGGTGGTTTGGGTGTCATGCTGAGCCACAATGAATTCAAGAGACTGTATCCTTCTCTGTAGAAGGCAATGGTCCTGCAGAGAAGGGAACAGGCTGTATGCTGGCCCAGATCAAAGGCTCTGGGAGAACCTGCTGCTCAGCTGCTGCCATGGGATGGCAAATGGTTGGTGCCTTCTGCAGTGAAGAGGTCCCTGGGCAAGCCAGGCTCCTTTGGTCACCCTCCTACTGCTTTGACACTGCCTGCTGCCCAGCTGTGGATACCTAAGCAAAGGAAACGGGAGAAATACGTAGATTTTATGGTCTCTTCCCTGCCACTATTTTCCTGTACCAGACCAGCAGTCATTCTTATTTCAGACCTTAATTGCATTGATTGTACTATAGAAGCAAAAACTGCAATGGTAATAATTCCTTTCTGGATCAGAAGTCCTTCTCAGGAGAGGATTTTTTGCAAACATAGCTGCCTTGCCTGCTCAGGATGGAATTGCTGGCATCCACTCATACTTTCAATGTTTTGCACTTACAATTACAGATCCTAGTCTTTTGCCAAGTCTGCAAAAATCTGGAATTTGAAATTTAGAAGACTAAAGTGCTTCCTGAAAGGGAAGTCTGCACTGAGTAGACTGTGAGATTTGAAATTCAAATTCAGCTGTTGTTCTGGCCAAGGAAATCCTCCAGCCAGAGCACTCCTGTAATACCAGGGAATAAACTGGAAAATAGCCAGCATCATAGAAGTCTCTGCTTGTGAAAAGTACAGCTTTTCTGAGTTCAGAAAAGTATTTTGTTGAGAGAAAGGGAACTTTTTTTTTTTTTGCCTGTAAGTTGTCAGCAGAATTTTCTGATTTATACAGGATATTTCTTTCCCCACCTGTTTCAAAGACCCAAACTGCTTGTGATTGAGTGTGTGAGGCTTGTCCTTGGTTAGGATGGCAGTGATCACAGCTCATCACTGTTTGATGATGAAAAAGTAGAGATAGAAAGAACAACACTGTGACAGCTTTACTTGGTGCCATGGAAGGATTGATGTTCATGATGTGCACAATGGACATAAAGCACTTTGTACTGCTCTTTCTGCATAGTGAGTGACTGTCCCCTTGGCCTGAGTGGGGGTTGCCTGTTAGTCTTGTGTTTTAGATATAGCTCTTGACTATGAAGCCATATATCTACCAGAGATGTTTTAATGAGTTTTTCAGGTTCTGTAGTGCTGGTGTTGGCAAGGCATCCCATGAGGTGCACAGGGCCCCTCCAGGCGCCTTGCTGCTTCTGGAGAGTCAAGCAGCTCCTCCAGCTCCTTGACTTGCAGCAAGCTACAATTTGTATTCCCCACCGTCAGTTGTTGGATAAACCACTGAGATCCACATCTGCAATTTCTGGGCTGGACAACAGATGTTGTGTCCAATCAAGAATTTTTCTTCCAGACCTAAATTTGGCTGTGACTGTCCCAGACTCTCATTTGGCCTCCAGCAATCTGGATTACTGAGGGAAGATCACCACAGCACTCTGCTTATTGCATTGACCTCTGCACAGCCACAGGTCTACTTGGTTTTTACTTTGATATCTTGTAGTAGGGCAGCCTAGACTGAAAGTCAATGTTTTCCATGTCCATCCTCAGCAAGAGGGGTCCTTTGACATCCTGCACTGCAGGGCTGGGAGGTGCAAGCATGTGCCACCAAGGCTTGCTCTTTTGCTTAGACTGGCTGGTGGTAGAAAAAAAATATGAAGGGACCTTTCTTATCTGCAGAATAATCTGTAAAGGCACACAAATATATATGCTCAGACAGCATCCAGAAGGTTTCATCAGTTAGCCTTGAAAGTTTTATGATTCTTTGGCTTGATTTTTAGTCTTTCATCTTTGTACATTGAACTACCAGCCCAATGCATCCTCTGTTTTCCTTCTGTGAGTAGGGATAAGCCAAAGAATACATCTATGTAAAAGATGAGAAAGCAGGGGGAGGACAGAGAAAAGAAAAACCCTATTTTAAGTGCAGTTTATTTCTGTCCCAGTGGAGGTGTGTGAGACTCCCAAGTGTAACTGATTCATTGTGAGAGCTCAGCAAGGTCTGGTTTCTGCCAGTCTCTGAATGCAGAGGGTGCTGTGGGAGAGATTGCACCCATCCAGAGTGGTGAATCTCTGCTGATGTGGCAATGGACTGGCTCTGGATCTTCTGTGGATTAAATTACAAGACAGTGCATTTAAGAATAAACCTCTTTAGTGTGTTTGCATATTAATTGCCATTAAATTTTGAGAAGGATGGAAGAGAGGGAGGAAATGAGATAATCCCATCTCCATAGAGTATAAGAAATTATTGTGTTGTTAACTGGATGAAAGCCATTGCCAGCTCAACTGTAGCACGTGATTTGCTGGAAGGCAAGAATGCTTTAGGTATTTTGGAGTTTGGAATAATTGCACTTCCCCTTTAATCAATGCCTTGCATGGTACTTGTGCATATGGTATGGCACTTCAGTGGGATGGTTAATTAAGTTTTAATGTGTCTTAAGTGGAAGGTTAGGTCCATGAACACCCTGCTAAGTCACACTGCACTGAAAATTGGACTATGTTGAGGCACAGACACAGATAATCATAGCAAGGCTCTGAGTGTTCCTCTGATGTTCCTTAGATTACTTTGAATTTGGCTTGTCTTGCTGGAAAATTTTTGGCATCCATTTAACTGGGTTTCCTGTAACTTTTCTAAAAACTGTTTCAGTCTCAAAATCCTTGTTTTAGACTCCCCCGCACCCCCCAAAGATGGACTTTCCCCCCTCTTATGGTATAATATTACTGTACAGCATCAAGATGTTTAAAAAAAAGTTACTGGAACACAAACCACATTTCAAGTGACTATTTTTCTATGCAGTGCTTTATATTCAAGAGCTATATCTAAAAGACCAGACTTCTGTGAGCTTTTTTATTTTAAATATTTATCAACTGAGTAAACTAAAGTCGACTAATGAAAGACAAACATGTAATGTATCCCACCTACACAAGCAGCAGTTTAAAAAAGATGCTCATCTGGAACAAAATCCACTTGGACTAGAAAATAATGTGCATCTAGATGTGTTGTTCATCCAGAAAGCATCCTCTCCTTCCTGTTTTGAAGAGCATTTCATACTTCCTGCATGCAATTGAGCTATTATTCTTATTTTTAGTTGAGATGGAAAAATGTTTTCTCTCAACTCTCTGCAAGATAAATGTCTTTGTAAGTTAGAATAGGTGATAACATGTTTGGTGGATTTGTACTAATCCATTGGTACAAAGCAGAAGTGTGGGCTGTGTCTATAGCACTTCTGACACCAGTGTAAGGACACAGCCATATTTTAAATCTCTTTCACAAATAGCTATCTTTGATTAGTCATTAGAAAATGTGGGAGTCTTTCCTGTGTTGCTGTGTGTACAAGAATGTGAAATTCCCTCTGATGAGTGAGACCAGATTTTGCATGATTCCGTTTGTCTGACCAGTTAGATGACTCCAGCTGAATTGCCAGCCCAGGAACTCCTGAAAGGAAAGAGGCATCATCATCCAAGAAAAAGATCCTCGCCTGTGCTCTGGAAACAATCCAACATTCTGAAGAAATGTGCCTGGAAGACTAATTATGACTAGAAACCTTTGAAAGAAAATATTTGTGGCATGAGAGACAAGGCCGTGACTACCAGCAGTCATCATCCTCTGAAAGAGGGATTCACTCATTTACAAATCTAACTCAGTGGGAGCATTGCTTTTGAGGAGAATCCTCTGAAAACCAGATATCTAAATCTAAGTTAAAACATAATTTCCATTTCCTGATCTTCTAGAATAAACTCTAATCTAGTCCCCCTTGTCCTCAGCAATTTTTCTTTGGCAGTGACATCTCCAGGAAATATGTATAGCAGCTTAGAGCATCACCTCTGTACTTGAACAAAATAGATGAAATTCAGCACTCAAGCCTATGAAGAGGAAGTATTTAATCCAAACCCATTTATCTCAGATTTGAGCCCAGGATTTATAGCCCCTGTCTGTAATCACACAAAAGTTAATATTTGACATTGTGAGTTTTCTTACTGTGAGCGTTTCTTGCAAGCTGAGGCTCAGATGGGAGGACAGTTTTGAGGCTGCACAAAACCTTTCTAAACTTCATGTGAACAGCAGCAATCAGACCAGTGCAACTGCTGAGCAACAGTGGATTGTGGTCATGTATTTTGGGCTGTTTTGTGTTTTCTTTTTAACTTTTTGCCTTTCTGAGGCTGGGACAGGACAGAACAATTCCTGTGCCAGGCTCCACAGCTCCTAGCCTCAGCCCCAGTGAGACAGGAAGGCCTCTGGGATTACAGCCCATGCAGATGGCTGTGCTCCAAGGTGCACATTTCCTGCAAGAAAGCTCAGCTGGGAATGCTGAAAACCAGCTGGAAAACCAGGTCCTACACAAGCCTTCTTCCCTGGAGCCTGTGCGGCAAAGAGAACTCGGAGGGAGTTCAGCAGTGTGAGCTGCTGACCCTGCAGGCTTTTCTAAACCGGAGAGGGCACAAGGGGCTTTGGCAAGGACCTCATGCAACACTTACGTGTGAGCTGACTCCCTTGTCCCTGCAAATGAAGCAAGGGAGTAAGATTTTTCCCCAACATGTACCTGAGGTGGCTCTGCAAAAGCCCCTGGCTCTTGGTAAGGATGTGCCACGATTTGGGAAGTGCTGTGCTGGCTGCCCTTGGGTCAGAAACTCTTGCACTCAGAGTTGGGACTCCTGGGTGCGGCAGCATTGAAGCTCACAGCCTTCTCCTCTGGGAGCACCTGATGCTCCTGCACCCTCATGAGGAGGACTCATCTCCTCCTTCCTCCTCATCCCTCTGGCTGTGGAATCATCTCCCTCCTCCCAGGGCAGTCACC
Organism: Zonotrichia leucophrys gambelii; assembly: GCF_028769735.1. Classification (NCBI taxonomy): domain Eukaryota; kingdom Metazoa; phylum Chordata; class Aves; order Passeriformes; family Passerellidae; genus Zonotrichia; species Zonotrichia leucophrys. The sequence goes on along the minus strand of NC_088173.1, from coordinate 8,463,987 downwards.
TGCAGCAAGTCAAGGTGCTCCTGCATCCTTGGTAAGGCAGTGTGTGTCTCAAAAGCCTTTCTCACCTGCTTGTACACCTCTGCATGAAGTTAGAAAAATGATGGGGGAAAAAACTACTGTGCCCAGACACACTGCTGCTCCTCTGCAGAAACCTTTGTTTGTTTGTTTGTTTGCAGCTCTTGTATACAGAGGATTTAGTTTCCTTTTCTCCCCTATATTAATAGGTCTCTGCTGTCATGGTTTGGATCTCCAGCTTAACACAGACAAAATCAGACCACACATGGAGGCTGGAGAGCAGATGATGACCCGGTAGAGCTGCACACCAGGTGCATCACCTCCCATATAGTGCTTGGGCCACACAAATGCCCCTTAGTGTGCCAAGCAGAAAAAGTCACTGACCACTGACTTAACGGGATCCCTGCTTACTTTCACTGGAGCTGTCTGCCTTGCAGTGTATCCCTTTCTTGCTGCTGATGCACCCAGCAGTGCCTCTTCCCCTTCTGCTCTTTCAGGCTGTGCTTGAGGCTCCCAAAAGAACAGATTTAGGGCTGTAATGCTGTGCACTGAGGTGCAGAAATGGACAAGTCCTGGAGGTGGGGGCGTTGCTGGACTTGTAGCCTCCCCAGAGCAGAGCCGAGTAGGTGCTGCTGTTTAGAGACTGGACTTTAGGGGAAGGAGATTTCCCCTTTCATTGATGCTCCCTCCAGGCTGTCCATGATGTGGGTCAATTTACTATTGCTGTTTGGCTTCACATGCAAGCAGAAGTCCAGCGCCCAGTTTAACAAAGCAGCAGTGAATTCCTGTAGCTGTGTCAGGCTTCCTCCCTCTGCCTCCTCTCAGGGAGAGCTTTCCCTCCAGCTCTTGAGGCAGTACAGCTGTGCCACTTAAATCTCCTGCAAGACCTCTACTTCTGTCTTCCACAATACAAGAGAAAACTGCAGATGTTGAAAACAATGGTGAAATATGACCCATCAGGTTGAAGCTATAAAATAGTTCTGCCTCTGTGATGTGCTGCTCTACTTCCATAGCTGTTCATTGTTTGAAGTGAATTCTTACTTGAATTCGAAAAATAAAAACATTAAGACAGAAATGAACAAGTGATGTTGATTCATATGCAAGGGGGTGTCTAAGTTTTTCTTCAAACCCATTGATGATGGGTATGAGAGAGACAAACATCACTTCAGCTTTTTAATCTTCATAAATTCGACCGGGTTAGTGTCTGTCAATTTTGGCTGACTCAGAACACCACCATAAAATCTGTGTTTCTCCAATAGGTTTTATGGATTATAGCAGCTACACAGGAGGTATTCCAGACTCCCTCTGTTACAGACTGACAGTAGGATGAGACCCTTACTGCTCAAAAAACTGCAGCAATAACTCTGTGTGGGAGCAGCTCGTGCCCAGGCAGCCTGCCCTGAGGCTCAATGGCTCTGCTGTGCTGTGACATGGCACAGCAGTGGGGTCCCCATCTCCCCTCCACTGCTTTCCTTTCTGTCTGGGTGCAGAGGTGACAATTTGAGCATTAGTTATTCATTCATAATTGTAGCATAAACCAACAGTAAGATCAGAGAGAATCTGTTATCCCTTCTCAATATAGAGCATGGACATAGAATCTTGTTTTTGAAGGGTCCTGTACTGGTACCTCTCTGCTGTGATGGTTAGCCCAAACATAAATGTCTCTGATAGTGCTGGAAGGGAGAGAAAAATCTTTCTTAGGTCACCAGAAGTAATGGATTAGGTCATGAAACCTTTTAATTTTAAACAGAATTATTTGGCCAAGGTGGGCTGTTTGCATGCAGGCAGGACACTTCTGTACCTTCTAGAATTTGTGGTTAAAATATTCCCCACAGACTACCTTTTCCACTCATCTAGCTTACACAAATATTTGACTTGAACTGATACTGCTATTAATCTGTTTAGAATGCTGCTTTACTGTTTACACAGAGAGGAAAGCCGTAAGTCTGCTTGTCCAAATAGTTTTAAGCAAGGGCAATGCTGCTTTTTAGCACCTGGCATAAATATTTGGAAAAATTTATAAATCCCAGATAACCTTGCCTCTCAGATGTAATTACTGCTTCCTAAAACCTATTCCCTAAAGGTCCTCCCTTTTTTTTTTCTGGTTGTTGTTGCATTTCAGAAGAGCTTGATTTTTTTTTTCTGTGAATTTTATTTGCACATCCCTCATGAGCCTAACCAATGCTGTGACTTTATGAATTAAAATATTTGTCTACCTGTATTTGTACAGATAATGCAATCTGGCAGATTGCAGCAAGATCACTTAAAAGTGCCTGTGATGTGAGTTAAAACATGCCTGCTTGAACAGATAATTTCAGAACAATGCAGTAAGTTGTCTCAAGTTCTGCATGTCCTGTTTTCCTCTTACATACATTTCAATTGCCTCATTATTCCCTTGAAGGTTTCTTATACTGAGAAAGACTGCCTTTAAATAATAAAAATCTCAGTGCCACTGCAGTATGGTGGACCTTGGTTTTGAGGCTGTCTTTTCTTTAGCTGAGATATATCTGAAACAGGTATATCTTTTGAGGTATATCTTTCCTTAAGATTTTATCCGTTACCAAACTTTTTGTCATTTGTGTTAGGAAAAATATCTGTGATTTTTCATGGAAGGGAAAGAAACCCCTTCAGTATACTTGAAGCAGTTTATGGTTGTTTTCTTTTGTCTGTGAGCCAAAAAAGCAAAGACCAGCCGGAATATTTTTATGTGATTATGATTATTATACTGATATTCCAAGAGTGAATCATGTGTGCTTCTAAGCAATGTCCCCACAGAGAAAGGGGGAGTTGAGCGCCTTAGTGGCAGGAGTGTGTTGTGTGCATTGAGTTTTCTATACAAACTATTGATAACTGCAGTGAGATAAAAATATCTTTATGAAGTGTTTCCCCAGCTTCATTTAAAGTTTCTGTGATCTGCTTTTTTTTCTTTTTAAAGAAAGCAAGAAAGCATTGCTTTGAATTTGAGAGATCAGTTTCAGTGAGCTTGACCTCTTGTACTACTTGTTCAGCTTTTCAAAAAACATTAGATTCCTGGTTCTAAAAATCTGGGCCTGTTGAATCACACTAATAAAAATGCAAATTGATGAAGACTAAAACTGATCACTGGAGTTTAAGTGCATTATAAATGATGATGCTTTCAACAAGCATAAATTCACTGCAGGAAAAAAAAATTATCCAAATTTTGAAATGAAAAATCCAATTTAAAAATATGGGAAGGATTTGGAATTTCTTTGCATAACTTTCAACTGCTTCTTTCCCTGGGGACAGCAACACAGGAGAATGGAAGGAGCTGACCCAGAGATCTGGGGATGATGGGTTCTGCATGTCAGGGGATTTGTGGGCACTGAAGGGGAAGAGAAGGCAGTTCAGTAATGGAGGAGAAGGAGTTTGGAAAAAGCTGTGGGCAAGGAAGATGCTCTAAAGAGAGCATACCGTAAAGAAGGGAAGCTAAGGACCAACCAAGATGGGAAAGATTCAAATATATTTAAGTATCTGTTATCAAGATTGGAAATACAAATCAGGTTATTTGTATGGCTGTGAAGTTAGATCAGATCTTTCTTATAGCAATGTGCACAAATATCACCTGCAAATTCCAGTCTGTTTTCCCCAGGCTCCATGGATCTGGAGAGATTTTGTGAATTGTCCCAAATGCCATGTGTGCAGGAAATGAGTAGTCATACAGATAAGAAAGTGATGAAGGGATACATATTTCCTAAAGAAGTCAGAGAAGGAAGAGATGACAAAATTTGAGAGGCACTTTGAAAGGAACTGTGCCACACTTACATTCTGTGCACTGTCACGTATAATTTCTTTTTAGCTTGCAGCAATCTGATTTCTTTCCAGTCTGCTTTCTCATATGCAGAAAATCTACTAAGTTGCATTTAATTACAACCCAAAGATTAAAAAATGATTTGTTCCTCTTGAACTGGTGCTCTGTAAATGTTCAAAGTGCCTGTAACCCATACTGTATATTGCAGAGCAGAGCAATTGCATCCCATCTCCAGGAAGCTTGCCAGAACCCTCTTCTCTGCATTGTCTCTGAGCCAGGAAATCTAAACATGTATTGCAGTTTGTCAAACTTCCCAAAGTGCTGCTATGTATTTTGGGCTATGGTGAGACTCTGTTTAAACCTCCCTCAACCATGAGCATGAGAGCATGGAAAGAAGAAAGGCAAAGTAATAATGAGAGAGAAGAACAGAAGTAAGATGTTTGCACTGGAAACTGCAAGTATTGGTGTACAGTCTGATTTCAGAGTTGGGGGTCTGTCCTCAGCCTTTGCACACAGGTACCCAAATGCCTGAAAAGCTGAGAGTAGTTGAGCTGGGTGCAGTTTTTTGGTCAAACCTCTTTGGAGACAGGTAGAAGGAAGGAGAAAGGGAGAGAGGAAGAAGAGGTGGTAAATGTAAACAATGAATCAGTATTCAATGGCATGGAGAAATAGTGTGAATTTGTGTAGGTGTTAAGAAACTGTGTTAGGAGAACAGAAATGCAAATATAAATGTCTGACTTAGTTTGACATAAAAATATTTACAGATTTTCTTCCCCTGTATCCTCTAATTCTGTTGAAATAAAACCTTGCAATTTTTGTGGGAGTTTCATGAGTTGAAGAAAGCAAGATGGACAAAATATTTTTAAATGTGTACTTGATTCATTAAAATACTTGAAAATATTTATCAGGTTTATCTTGAAGATGTTAAAAATGTCCTCCCAAACCTACCTGTATACTTCATATTATTACTATTTACATCCTTCTGCAAAATTCCCACAAAATATGAATGTCAACACCAGATGCTTTCAGCATTTTGAAATGCTAGACACTCGTGAGGGTGTCTGAAAGACACACAGACATTCATCTGTAAAAGCTGAAATTCGGAAGTGTTGTGTGGCTCTCCATGCCCACCTGCAGCACAGCAATCCTTCGTAATAGATTGCAAGACAGGACTGTACTGAACGCCTCTGTACTGAGCCTTGCTGCCAAACAGCCACAGAGGGGAGAGGGGAGGAGCTGTTGAGATAGATCTGCTTTAATGTTACTAGGAGAGGAAGGCAAGAGAAGCCTCAGAAGATGAGGTCCTGTGCAGTTCTGCCAGCCTTGACCACAACACAGAGCTTCCTTCTGACCTAGGAGGTTGGAAGGGAAGTCACCGTCTGATCTGCTTTTAATTGTTATCCTGGCTTTCCCTTGTTTTCTGCCTTACCCTTCCCAGCAGTGCACTTCAGGTACCCCTGGCCTGAGACCTGTGAGTAAGGAGAGGGATAGGGAAACCAACAGGCTGAGGGAGGCAATTCTCCCCTCTCCTCTGTGCTTGTGAGACCCCACCTGGGGCAGTGCATGCAGCTCTGGGGCTCCAGCACAAGGAAGCCACTGGCCTGCTGTTGGAATGAGTACAGAGGAGGGCCACTGTGCTATAAAGACAGGCTAAGACAATCAGGGCTTTTCAGATGAGCAAGATGAGCAGGCTCCAGTAAGACCTTATAACACCTTCTAGTACTTAAGAGGGATTGCAATAAGGCTGTAGAGGAGCTTTTCACAAAGGCATATAGTGGTATAACAAAGAGGAATGGCCTTAAGCTGAAGGGGGGTAGGTGTAGATTAGATATTAGAAATAAATTCTTTACTGAAAGAGTGGTAAGATACTGGAACAGGTTGCCCAGAGAGGTTGTGGACTCCCTATCCATGGAGGTCTTCAAGACCAGGTTGAACTTCTGAGTTACTCGGTCTAGTGAAAGGCGTCCCTCCCCACAGCAGGGGCTTGGGAACTAGATGATTTTTCAGGTTCTTTCCAACCCAAACCATTCCATGATTCTATGATTAAATGGTAGCCAGAAGAAACTTTTCAGGGGCAGGTGGATCAGGACCTGCCCAAGGTAGCACTCCCTCCTGCACAATCTTCAGGCCATCAGCAGTGTTAGTGATATTGACTCATGACAAAAGAGATTCAGGTTTCACTGTTCTACAAGAAGTACACAGCACAGAGCTTTCCCTGCAAATATTTCTGAGGTCACAGGACTACCTATTTTATGAAAACCACTCCTCCAAATAATTATATGCAGCCTGACATGAAGTATTGGGCCTGGGTGGTGGCTGAGATGAGCTGTCCCCTGTGGCCCTGGCTGGCTGCATTGGCTGGTGAGGAGGGAAGGGGCAGGAATTTAGCTCTGCCTCGTCTCCTGTCCCTGAGCAGACCTCTGCAAACAGGACACGGAAATCTGTGCTTGAAACAAGTCCGTGTTGCAATGTTTCATAGCAGGAAAGGTTTTGAAAAACGAATGTGCTGCAGAGTAATCCAGGCTCTTCCACAATTGCTGAAGAAGTTTCCTTTTGCGTCTGAAATGCCTGTACTTCCAGGACAGGCCCTGAGTTTTATGGCCCCAGATGGAGCAGAGAATGGTTGGGTTTGGATTCAGCTCATGAAAATGACAGACAGAAACACTGTGCTGTGTTGCCAACTCTCTTCATGAACAGGCAAGGGAATGCATTGGATTATATGCTCTGTGGTTATCTGTTACTTAAAAATGCTGTCCCAAATTCATGTGTGTAACAAAATTCATGATAAAAAATTCAGTACAGCCTCTACAATGTGATTCTCCTACTGGAAATCATTAAAGAATGGCTTGTTTCTTACTCCCTATTAACACGTCCATTTCTGGACAGATTTTTAGTCTTGCATTAAACCAAACCGTAACAATATCCCAAAAGGAGGGAGGATGACAGGAAGACTGAATGGCTGAGGACTGGGGGAATGGATGAATGCTGTGGAACTGGAGTCTTTCCAGGTCTCCTGAGCTATTTCTGCTTGTGCAATGCTGATTAGTTTGCAGAGCATTTTCTCTGTAATTTAAACCTATCTGTTTTCATGGATGACTCGTTTTAAGAAATAGTGTCCTGGATAAAGGCAAATCTTGGCTATGTACTTAGAGTAGAAATATATTTCTTTCTTTTCACAAAAAAAAAAAAAAAGTAAATAAAAGAAAATAAAAAGAAAAAAAAAGAAAGAAGGTGAGATTTTTCTATGCTGAATAGCTAGTCTACCTGAGGTGAAAACAGTTCTAGTATTGCTGTTAAAATTTAGTCTCAAATACAATCAATCTGAAAAGATTTATGTTGAGCAATCAAGTTAAGAGTATAACAGTCCCTACTAAAAACACTAAAGATCGTGGCATTCAGTGAAACTCCACAAAATGGAAATAGGCAACAGATAAGGAGATAAGGAAAAAACAATTCCAAGCACTATAAAGACATTGAAAAGAAACTGTATGCTTGTACAGCATTTTTCTGGGAGCAGGTTTCCTACAGAAGACACACAACCTGCAGCCCAGGTCTAAGAAGAGAAAAGAGAGCATCCTCCAGCCTTGCTGTAGTGGTGGTGTAAGAATCAGCTGGGTAACCTCTTAGCACTGAAAACAGCTGATCAGCAGTGAAATAAATTTGATATTTTATCAAACTATTATTACAACAGAGAGATGATTTTATGATCTCTCTCTGGGATTATATATTACAGTTAACATTAATATTTTTTCAAAGTTGTCAATCTCCATAAATGGCCTAGAAATGAATAGTGTATTGAAATTTCCATAGATATATAAATTTACAATGCTTATATTGACCAAAATATTATAATGTATTCCTGATATCTGATGAAAAGGAGAAGATTAAGTTTTTCCTTCCCTAGAAATGAAGATATTGTCTGCATGATAAAACAATTTCAAATGCTCAGCATCATTGGCACAAACAAACTAGTCATCTGCAACTGATCTGAAGTCAGCTTGTAAGGAAATTGGTCCATAATGTCTGGTCAATGACCTTGCAGATGGTATCATACATCACAGTACATGTAGGAGAAGTGGTGAGAACACTGAAACAGAGGTAAGAATTAGAAAAACTTATCTAATGAGACATTGTGACTTGAAGCCACAGAACTTCATGCTTCCTGGGATGGCATAGACTTCTGATATCCTTTCAGTGGAATAAGTTTGATGAATTTCCATTTCTCACTGTGGATTTTTTTTTTGTGGGGTTTTCATGTTCACATTGCAAGCAGGATTCCTTGCTAACCCCTTGTTGACCCCTTTTATATTTTCCCTTCCTGTTTAAGATCTTAGCTTCCTTTATTTTCCTGAGCACTTTCAAATATTTACCACTAGGTGCACAACCAGATGTGCAGCACCTGTGCTCATCTTGAAGATAGATTTCCAACAGAACTGCTCATTTTGTGTTCTTATCCATCACAGCTAGAATATACTCAGCTCTTGAGGGATGGTAGAGGTGTAAAAGGCGCTATAGTGTGTTTTTATGATTTGCTAGGACCAGCAAAAGAGCTACCTTAAGCTACTATTGTTATTTTGGGAAAAAAAGTGTTTTATCATTCACCTTTCAGACTATGGAAGTAGAAAGAAGTCTTTGTCATCAGAGGAGCTGCATATTTTTTCCACATGGAAACTTAATAGATGTCTCCTTGTTTAGTAATGAAGCCTATATTAAGAATATATGAAAAATAAAATTTCACTATATGGCAACATTCCTGAAGATTATTACATACATGAGAATGAGAAATATCTCTTTTAAAAAGATTTGGGTAATAGTAAATGCTAATGGATTTTTATGTTTTTAATTGTTCTAAATTAATAGAAATGTGATGTAGACTTCTTTTTTGTTGTTGTAAATGCACATCTTCTACTGGTTTATTTGCTGAAGTACAGATTTCCATGTATAGTTTTATGGTTCCAAAGGTTGTCAGTTTGTGCATGTAACAGTTGATTGTGTCAAAAGGAAAAATATTCCCCTTACCTCAACCCCACAGGGGGCTGTTTTTCTAACCATAGATTTGTTAGGTGGCAGCTAGCCATTCTGAGGACTCTTCCTAGCTGGGCACCTCACAACATCTTAGTAGCTGCTGCCAGCTAGGTATGATCCCCACAGTTCGTCCCTGGACTTGACATGCATGAAAACAATGAGTGTGACGCTCATGGCTGGAGAAAATATTGACCTTGTCATATGAAACTGTATTTAACTTTGAAACCCTGATCCAGACGCTGTAATTATGCCAGAAAATAAAATCTTCCATTTTCTTGCCAACATTCCTGGCTGTCAGATACTGTAGGCAGCAGGAGCCTGGAGCTCCATTATCCATGTGCTTTATAACTCCCCTATGGCTTGAGGTGGACTGGAGGGGTTCACACGTTTTTACTTCACACCTCAGCTGTCTATTATTTTATTTGCTCCCCTGTATCCAGTTGCGTTCTCCCTCACTGAGATGGTATTACCACAGTGCCTCCATTTCTTTGAATTGACAGCTCAGTTGCATGGATTCTTTATTGAGGGGGATGGGAATCTTTGGTCAAGGTTCCTCATTCACAGGTGATGTGGAGAAGGAAGCAGCAAAGCATCTCTCTGCAGGTGTTTTGCTCTCTTGCTCATCCCGAGACACCTCCTGTGGGGCCAGAGCAGGATCCTCACTCTGACTCCACGGGGCTGTCTTCGCTTATTACTTGGGTGTGAGCCACTTCATTTCCAGTCAAAACTGCCCTGCTCATGTAAGAGCTCACTTATTTCTTTCTGGTGTGTCATCCTGACATGCTGAAATGCTGCCACCAGCACTGCTCTGTCTCCACAGGACCTTTGGAAGGAGGTCAGGGACATCCAGCTTGCACAGGGTGTTGAGATTGCCTGCTGAGCACAACAAGGTTGTGGTTTGATTAGGTATTCAAACTTCTATTTTTGGTTCCATTTTTGTCGGCAGGAGCATTATTTCTGCTGATAACCTCTCATCTGGGCAGAATCTCAGCATAACTCTCCCCAGGCTGATTGATGACTTCCTGGAGCTGGCGCTGCAAAGCCGTCTGCTGAGCACTGCTTCCTCCAGAGCTGCTTGGGCTGTAAGCTCAGCACTGTGTACTCAGGCAGCGCAGGAGCTGCAGCATGCTCACATTTTATGGCTGTTTTTTCCTTCTCATTACGTCTAATACTGCTCATCCAGGTGCTGGGGGCTTTCCCTCCCCCAGTTGTCCTGGTTGCATGAGCTTGTTAGGAGCTGTTTATCTGACACTTACATTACCAGGATAAAAAGTTGCTACAGTTGCTTTTATTTTTTTTGTATTTCAATGTAGCTGTACCCCTCCAGAGGCATTAACAACTGTACTGCTGCAAGAGTATTTGTTTCCATCTTTAATTTGGATGATTTCCATCCTGCATCTGCTATTTACTTTGAGAGTCATGGTAAAACTTGAAGTTCACAAGTGTGATAAAGATCTGTATGAACGGATCTAATCAAGATTTCTTCTAGAACAAACTATGGAGATCATGCTGGCCTTCCCAACCAGTCATCCAGAAAATATGTCTATGGATTCAAGTAATTTATTAGTCTTGGCTCTTATTTTATTATTTTGTATATTGCTCACCATGAAATTTTCTCTTGCTAAACATGAGATCCTGCTGGGGATTTTGGTAGCTCTGCTCCACTTCTGTTCTTGTATGATTGAAATATGCTGTTGTTTTTCTTCTATAAATGTGAATCTCTTTCAGTTGACAGAGGATTTTTTAGCACATAGATTGCTGCATCCCATGGCTTGGTCTGGATTCCATGCTCTTATTCATTCCAGCTTGTTAATGTTATCTGCTGGTTTTTAGAGAAACAATTTTAGCTTTTATTTCCTGTCAGATCAACTTCCAGCCCCATTTACTGCCTCCATCAAAAGTCTCTGAGATGCTACTGTCTAAATGTCTTGAGCTATAGTATAAATAGATATAGCAATTTGTTTAGAAACATGCCTTTTTGCACAGATCACAGGGAAAGAAAAGATATAGAGGCATTTGGAAAAAACAGCCCCACTTAGACCAATACATGTTTATTCAGGAGTCTAGGCTCCTTCTGGAGTGTATGATAAACAAATACATGATTGAATTAGATTCACTGCTCAAGCATCTCCCCTGTACTGTGAAAGGTCTTAGCAAATAAGAACAGAAAGTCCCATCTTGTGTGGTGTTTGTTTGAGCAACACCACTTGGAGAAAGGAGGTTTATTGCACCCCAAATCCCATCATCCCCATAAGGCTGGAAAGGATGGCAAGCCTGTGGGGGTGGCTGTGCTGCTGCCCTCTCTGCACCATGGTCCTGGGGTCAGCTGTGAGCCTGACCCCAGCCAGAGGCTCCCAGGGCTGAGGGGGTGGGTGTGTGTGTGTCTGTGTGTGTGCAGAGACCCCCAAGCAAAATTCCCACCTCCCCGTGTGGAGGGCATGTATTTCATCACTGCCTTAGATTGATTCCAGATGAGCAGAGACAGCTACAGAGGAAAGACTGTTTGCAAAGGGGGTGATGCTTGGAATGGGCTTTCTGCTTGGGTAGCCTTGCTGCAGGCATGCTGAGCCCAGTTTCCCCCTGGAATCAGGGCAGAAGATGTGTCAGCTGGTGAGCTGCTCTGTAAAGCTCTGTCCCAGAGTTGTCCTCTGCTTTGCAGCAGCTCACCCAGAAAACCATCTCTGGATCAACATTCCTCCCTCCCTAAAAAGCAGACAGAGAAGATGGACACCTTGGTGGCATGGGCTCTGAACCATGCCCATGCCATCTGCTGGGCTGCCATCTGCTGACAATTATGTCTTTAAAGAAAAATAATTTTATGAAGTGCTGTTGAATAGATTTTCAGGGGGACCCCAAGGCTCTTTCATTTAGTGTGATCGTGATGAGGACAGAAGAGCCCATGGCAGCAGTCAGTAGAGGCACACTCAGGTGTGGGGTGGCTGTGTGAGAGGTGGTGCACCCAGAGAGTAGGCTCTGGAGGGGCCACAAGCTGCCTGTGATTCAGCAGAGTGGCATTGCCACAAAAAAAGCAAACAGCCTTTATAAACAGGCACATAGTCTGCAAGAAATGTGAAATAATCCTTCTGTCCAGCTCCACATGGATCATGCCTCAGCTGGAGTATGGCAGATGACCCATTTCCAGAGGGTCTGGAGAAAGCGGAGCTAGTCCAGAGGGTAGTAGTGGGAGAGGTTGTGTTTCTGAGGCCTGTGATCATTGAAGGGAGGGAGGGAGGATGGAAGAATTAAACTGCTACTGTTGTTCTAAAAGGGGCCGTGGTACAGGACCAGGCTGGAGCTACTCTGCTCTCCTTGGCATCTGTAGAAAGGATATAAATTAATGACTTTCATTTCAGCCAATAAAATCCAGGTTAAATGCTGAGTAAAACTTTCTCTTTGGGGAGGAGGGAAATAGCTCCCGGGTATAAATTCTGTGACAAATCTGCAAAGTCACAGGCTGAGTGTCAACGCTGGTGTCCATCTTGGGGGGACAGGGGAGCAACAGGGAGCCTGGTCACTCTTCCCTGCCCTCCCCTTTCCCAGGGCACAGGATGCTTGCCAGGCACCTTCCTGCCCACCTAAGGCAGCACCAACCCCCTGACCGAATGCAGCCATTTGACTTTTATCTGTACTGACCTCAACTTCTCAGTGCAGATTTTGTTCTTCCTGAAGGAATTATGCGTTACATTTTATCTAAAAGGGAAAATTCTTACAATTTCTTTTCAGATTTATTCTTGGGCAATGCTGAACACTACAAAGGTTCAAAACAAATTAATGTCAGTGTTGCAACTCCAGATTGTTTCTTTTTCTCCTTTGAGGTGTATTATGCCTGGCATTCTAATGGCTCCAGTTAATCACCCAATTTTTGCTCAGTGTGTTTTGGTTTTTGTTCAGAAACACAAAAATGTTAAAATGTGTCATTTAAAGGAATTTTGCAGAAGCATAAACTATGTTCATCTACTTTAGAGCTTGGGAAGTTAAGAGTTTCCATATGTCAAGATGCAGCCCTGGGTCAGAATATAATGTATGCATTCACAGCACATAGAAATGATAAAGCATTGGAGTCAATGTCCAGTAGAATTCAGCATTTTTTTCAGATGAAATAGTCAAAACCTGAAAATATTCCTGGCAAGGTTTTAATAAGCATGATGGTTTCAGGTTAGACCAGCTGCTAGTGCCAGAAGCCTATGAATTTCATTCATTCTTTTTGAGGATCCTGGAAAGAGCATCAGCAGAAAACATTTTCCTTTTATCATTTTTTTTTTCAACTGTATTTGATAGTTACAGTTTCCGTTCAGACTGACTCTGGCATTGGATAACTCATGATGGGAATTCCATGGCTTTGGAGACAAAACGTTTTACATGGAAATTTTAGATACCCCTGTGAAGTTGAAGAGCAGCTGCAGTGGCTTTTCGTATCCACATGAATGGGATTTAATTAAATAGCAATCCCCAGAAGTTCAATACTGGGAAATGAGTCTCTGAGGTGTTTATCAGAATAATGCACAGGCTGCTGTCTGCACCTTCCAGCAATCTGGGGACACAGAGGATGGCAGAAATCTCACCTCAGTTTGCTGAAGCTCCCTCTGAGGAACTTCTCTTCCCTGCAGTGGAAGCCCCTTTGTTTTGTGAAGTCCTAAATCAGAGCAGCCCTTCCAAGCACAGATTCCTGTAGTCTGGGTTACATTTTAGAAGGAACTTGTCTGCTGCTCAGAGATGTGTTTTTCTAGAAAATGTATTTTCACACACACTCTTCTTTGATAAATATCTTTGCGAGGTTGCTAGTTTAAGGCTTTGCTTACTTTGTAAAAGTATGTTATTTGTGTGGATTTTTTTTCCTTTAAAAAAGAGTGAATGTTCATCTCACATTCAGAAGAGCTGTTTATTTATTCATCTGTCCAAAGGCTAAAGCATTTGACAGAAGCATAAATATTTTGGTTGTAAAGATACCACCAACATTAATGGAAATTTCTCTTTGGGTATCTGAGATCTGTGCTTCCCTGGAAAAGATGATCTCCAGCAGATCTTTGGTTTATGTGGTGCACTGCAAGCACATAACTGCCATGAGGAATTACCATCTCTCCTTCACAAAGAAAAGAAAACTCTCTTGTGTGAGGAATGTGACTTTCCTCTGAAACCTAAATGATGTGCAAGAATGACAGCATCCCTCTTCTCATTCAGTTCAGATTAAAAATATTTCTTATTTCTTCATCTGCAAAAACTTTGGCCATTTTAGGTGAAAAAATTTCAAGAGCAGAAGGGATGAATAACCTTTTCCTGTTGAGTTCTGAAATAAATTTTTGAACCACATTTAATAAATATTTTATTTAGCTGCTGCTGCTTCTTTGGTGTCAGTCCAGAGCAGATGCTCACAAGTTTGCTTCTTACTGCCTTTTTAAAACACCATTCAAAACTCACTCAAAAGTTTTTAAAACTCATTAGGAGTTTTTTTGGTATTACCTTTTGCCCCTTGGAATGAACAGTCAAATCCCAGTGACTTAGAAGATTGTCAGATAATTTTAACCAAATATGCCTTTGTTTGATTTATAAAATTTCAGTTTCTATTAAATTCTGCTAGGATGATGAATTTCAGAAGCAAAATAGTTATTTCTTGTTAGGCAGCCAGGAACTTGTTTTGGGCTGCAGAATAACAATGCAAAGAGACTAATTGGTCTAAATTATGCAGTGATTCTTCATTTTTTTTTTAAAGCTTTACTTTGCATCTTTTGATGTCTCTGATTTGTTCTGGATTATGGGTCTTCCTTTTTTTTTATTTCCCTGAGCAATTTTTTGGGGGGAAAAGGTTGTTTTCATTTGGTTCACAGCTTTAAGTGTTATCTTTTAGATATCAGGATTTCTGAGAAAATCAGGCTCTCATTTAGTCCATTAACATCCTGTTACCATCCCTGGAGCTCCCCAGACCCTTTTCTGTGTTGCTGCCTCCAGGCTGGCAGCCATTGGTGTGCTCCACCAGGGTACACCAAGCTCTTCTTTGGGAAACCAGGCACCTCTCAGTGTATCTTGTGCCAACAACCACAAAATAGCAATAAGTAATGAGCAAATGTGATGGGGTGACACAGGCATCACTTCCAAGGAACCCTGTCAGAGAGCAATGGGGTGGTCCCAAATCACAGCACCAAGGTGTTTCTGCAGTGTTGTACAAAAGTTTAGGCTTCATTCATATAGGTTCTTATCTGGAGTTTTTATGTATTTAACAAAAAAAAAAAAAAAAAAGTGCCTTTTTTTTTTTAACCTCTTTGTAAAAATGTTGCAGTCCTGAAAAATGGCCCAAGACCTCCACTAAAAGACTATGGCTACAAGTCTGAGCACTTGCATTGCTCCTGAGGTGGCTGGCAGCCTCAGCTTGCTTAGGAACCTGTCAACAGAACACAGGAGGCTCTTTTCTGAGTTTCAGACCCATTCCTTTCTCTTCACTGTTGTTTATCTCCAGTGCTGAATGCATAGAAGGGGACATAAATCACTGCAGTTGCTGGTATGTCATACTTATATAAATACATCACTGATTCTGTATTTACTTCCATTTTGTGAAAAAATGATTGCTGCTCAAACTGAGAGCAGGTCAAAAGTGCACAGAAGCCATCTCAGGGTTAAAAACAAAATAAATAAATAAATAGCAGAATCTGTTGACTCTGGAGTGGAGAAATGCACATCTGAACTCCCTGTTGTATGCATGAGGTGTTTCCTCACTTACCAGACAGAAAATTTTGGAAGAACTTCCTGTGGTGACGCACCTCACATCAGCGCTCAGCAGATAATAACAGGGAACAAGGCTGTGATTGGGATTAGCACTGTTGCTAATGCATGCAGGGTCCTGTTTGGGACTTCCTGCACCAGTGATGCTGCAAAAATTTATGGAGCCCAGAGCAGGCACCACCAAAATTTGTAAACATCAGTGAGAAGAAAAAGAAAAAAATAGACAGAAAGCAATCCTTTTATATTTCCTATTCTTTTCCTTCAAGATATCTGTCACACAGAGAGCAGAGCAGAAAGAAATCAGCAAACAAGTGAAAGGTGCTTTAGAGGGGTAGATATGAGTGGCACAGGCAGTAGAAGGAGGGAAAGAATTTGAATGTTTGTGGTGTCAGGGCTCTCCACAGCTGCCTCCACTCCCTGTTTTGAAGGATGGGTATAGGTCAGTGTGCTCAGGAAAGCACCAAGCAGGTGGGAGGTGGGGTCTGTAAGGAGCCCTTGCTGCTGGAAATGGGCTGACTCAGGAAACAATGACAGATAATAAGAGACAGCAAGAAGCAGGAGTGTGGTAAATAATGTGGACTATTCCTGCAAAGGAAAGCAGTGAAAGGCTCACTGCCTCCAACAGGAAGGGAGACATTCTTCACCATGGTAGTGGTCAGGTTATATAGCAGGTCTTTTCCATCTCTCTTTCTGAGATCATGCACAACATGCCAGGCATGTTACCTATAATTAAGCATACCATCAGGCACCATTTACCCAGGGGTGTGCCTTGGCTCCTCTGCTCTTTCCAGAGTTATGCAATTACCACCATTAGGCATAGCTGCCTGAGCACAAGCATCCATGACTCATGGAGGGCTGTCTA
The DNA here is from genome assembly GCF_028769735.1 of Zonotrichia leucophrys gambelii. Taxonomy (NCBI): domain Eukaryota; kingdom Metazoa; phylum Chordata; class Aves; order Passeriformes; family Passerellidae; genus Zonotrichia; species Zonotrichia leucophrys. Next base: position 8,447,605 of record NC_088173.1, on the reverse strand, counting down.
CCTGCCCAGCTGCTCACAGACTCAATTAAACACCGTCATGGAGCAAAACACAGGGTCCAATTGCACTGCAGCATGCCATGGCAGCCTGGTGCATGAAGTTACCTTGTAAAGGTGCCAGGTCAGGACCATGAGGGGCAGGGGGTGGCACCTTCCTGCATATACACATGGGAAGCTAGATATTGCTCCAGCACTATACTGACAGCATCAGGCTTAAATAAAAATATTACTGTCCCTAAAAAAAAATTTTAAAAAAATAGAGAACTAAGAAGTAGAGTGGAAGTGATAATGTATGCTAAGTACTGTCCTTTTCAAAGGCCTGATCTCTACTTGCTTTGATTTCAGTGCTGGTGTTTATCAGTGTCATTTTTAGTGTTGCACACTGAGTAGCAGTGATCCCTGTCACGGTGTAGCGGATGGTGTTAAGACTCCAGCCTAATACTTGAGACGCCTTGGTTTTATTCCCTTCTTTGATGGTCTAATCCCAGATTCATCCCAGCTAAATTTAGGAACTGCATGAAGTAGGAGCTTTGCTTCCTTTCCAGAGGAGCCAGGGATGATGCTGGGCTGTGGTCTCTCTATCCCTTGTGTTTCTTAGAAGCTGGGGAGGGGGCTGAAGGCATTGGGGAAGGGCTGGGAAAGAGACTGGAAAAGAAGAGGGACTACCACCAAGTACTGAAGTGAAGGACTAACTCTCAGGTAAAAGCCATCAATTTTCATCCCTGAAGGAGGAGAAATGGTCTTTATGCCAAAAAAAGGGTGAGGAGGAGGAATACGTGGAGTGTAGTGAGGGATGTTGATGAGACAGAAATGGGGAGAAGGGCAGGGAACTTTAATTTAGAGATCAATCCCAACCTGTTTCTTTATGCACCAGTGCTGCACACCAAGTAACTCATGAGGATTTGAAAAAGCTAGCCTTTCCTTATGGACTTGTCAGGCCAAAGCTTGGATTCTCTGTTACAATTAGAAAACAAAGTGACAGCAAGCTGCTGTCTTTCCATAGACCTCTGGAAGAGGCTCAGAGGACGGGGGGAACCATACTCAGGGGAAAGAAGTGCTCACAGGGTTGCCAGAAGAGGTACTGCTTGGTACATCAGCTTACACGGAAAGTGCCCTCATGATAGAGAAGAAATGGTAGATTGGCAAATGTGATGATGGGCATACGAAGATTAGAGCAGATGTGGTATTTAGGACTCTGTAGCATGTGGCTACATGTCATCACCAGAACACAGGGAGGAAAAAATCACTGGATTTCTGTAAGCAGATGTTAATGTACTGAAGCTGTCTTCTTTTTCATGATTTGTTGTTTTGTTTGTTTGTTTTGGTGAGTACAGCAAGTATGTTATTACATGACTGTGGTAAAGAGCAGTGGACTCTAGTGACCACAGCAGATTAATCCTTACAAAAGCTCTGTGAGCAGTAGCATTATTAGCAATGCTGGCAAAAGTCTTTAAAGACAAAGCATGAATAAATGCAAAGTGTTCACATTAGCATTCCAGATGTTTGATAATGAACAGCCCCAAGGACATGCATTTGCTCTCACCATCTCCTCTGGAACCTGCCACAGATGAGGAATGGACAAAGTGTTGCACTGATCCTGAGGATGGCTGTTGACTTTTAGGAAATGTCATCCTACATCCTGTTGCAGCTTTGTTCTGGTTGTTGATACCACTGGTTTCCTTTATTTCTGTAGTAGGAAGTCTGGAGGATTTTAAGTGTGTCTAAAGGGCTTCTATTCATTTGTATCTTGGTGGACTTTGGCTGTAATATGCAAAATAGCTTTATATAAAACAAACTACAAAAGTACAAATTATTACAGAATATGTAGATAGGTATCATTACAAATTACAAAAAAGATGTCACCCTACATGGGAAAGACAAAAGGGAAGATGTGTCAAAGAAGAGGAAAAATTAAACATGCCTGGCAACTTCCCTGTGGTAGATCCATCATCCAGAAACCATGTAAAAATGCTGGTTTTCTCTCCCTCTATCACTATTCTGTTTGTCTATATTTCTCATTTTTTTCAACTGTTTGATAATTTCTTTCCTATTCCTAACACGAGTTTCCTGAAAGGTTGAGAGCAAAATCAGGTTCAGAAGAAAATTTATATTTAGTGACACAGCACGTGAAACTTCCCAGTAGCCTGTGAAACCTGGTGAAGCTTCCTTCCTGGGCAGAGCTGTGCTTGGAGCAGCCACAGCAGGTAGTGCCCTGCTCCTGAATTGCTAGATCTTTCCCCTGAAGGAAGAACCAGAAGCATCTCCTTGAAGCCTTACAGGTGGGGCAGCACCCTGTGAGTCAGTGCCAGCGGTTGGCCAGGCACCCCTCCAGGCAGTGCCATCCTGAGCACTTCACCCTGCCCTGACTCGCTCACTTACCTGGACAGCACAAGTCACTCCACTCTCCTTGTTCCTGCTGTGAATCCCCAGGTTTTGTCTTTAAAGTGGGACAAAATGGGTTGCCAAGGCTTAGGGTGACTTTTCCAGGGCCATATGGTCAAGCAAGGTGGGAGCAGATGTTTTGTCAGCACACATGCTGCCCTGGACATGCTGGTGTGCTCCTCAGCTCCTTGTCTCTTGGGAAAAGTGGTCTGTGAATGTGCAGGAAACATGCTGGAGCTTATGAACAACAACTGGGAAAAGGACAAGGGATACTTCTGTTTTATTTATTTACTCATGCACTCCCACAGTGGCAGTGTGGCCAGAAGCACTAATGGGGCTTTTGGAATGTGGATTCAGGGAATGCTCTGGGGGTTTCTGTCCAGGGCAAGGATGTCATTGGTGTGAGAGAAATTTTAGTCCAGGAGTGAAGGTGTGTGTGTGTCCAGAAAGATTCTGACCAAGCTGCTCAGCTTTTGAAATGGGGGATGAAAGGAACATGAAGATTATAAGCACTTCTCTGGAAAACAAAACCCTCAGGCCTTGACACACACCCTGTGGCATATAGCAGGCTGTTAACTAGGTGACCTAACGAGTTTTATAGTACATTCCTCATCACTGGGAGTTTTTGAAACCACCAGTTGATTTTTAACTAAAATGGATGTGTTTAGTTTAAAGTGGCATTAATGCAGGGAAGCCTTCTCAGCTGTGTAGTAAGGCATATCAAATTGGATATTTGTGCTAGTCCTTTTGATTTATGAATTTATTAACATCTTCTCCAAATAGTAAGTTCACTGGATATATTTCACAGATTGCGAAAGATGTTCTGCATGATTGTAAAAATTTGTTGTGGTCAGCAGTGTGTAGTGATTTTTGAACAGGGATGCATTTTCCTGTAAGCTACAACTAACTTCCACCCCCTCCTCTTCACCTCCATCCTGGCTTGTGAATTGTTTCCAGTTTCGAATACTTAATCATGGGAATTTCTGGTGTTTTATATTCTGGGTAGAATTCAGAGATTGCAAACTTTCTGTGATCCACTTTATTGCAGCAAGATTCTTTCCAGAAACATTATACTATGTGTTGCTGTTTTGTGACTGGGACATGTGGTAAATCTACTTCAAGAATGAGTCAGTGCCAGATTTCTATGTTGTCATGCATATAGAGCAAAATAAGAAACATCTGTCCCTTTTTTTTGCATTCATTGAAAAGAAATGTTATAAGTACAAACTATACTAGGTAGTACAAGGTGATGCACAAGTTAAATAAAAAGAGCCACTTGGAGGCATATTCTGGAGTTTATTAAAATAAAGGCAAATCACAAAACATTATTTACTACTAATAAATATTGATGTTTAATATTCTGCATCTCTTTAGGAGTCACCACTATTTGTCTTGTGACCATGACCTGTGTCTATGCAGAATGTTTTTATCAGCTTTCAGGATCTGAAATCAGTTGCAATTTTTCACCTTTGTTGAAGCTTGCTGCTGTATTTTTAAATAGTAACTCCAATTCCATGTTTTAGAAATTATTTTTTCTTTCAAAATGTTTTATTGCTGTGTTGTTCTTTGGACCCTTCTTTGGCACTGTATCTGTTCAGAGGGACACATCCTTTCTTCTGTTCACATTTTTCATGCCGAGCAGCTTCAGTGTAACTGTATGGAAAACTGTTCCTGGCCCTGAAAGCTAAAATTGGAAATATACTACTTGTAGTTTAGTGTAAAGAAAACCCAATTCATTTTGCTTTAAGAACTGCAGGCAGGATGAACAGCTTCATAGATGTTGCTCGATACAAATTTTTCTATAAGCTCACAGGCAGTCCTCTCAATAAAGACAACAAAATTACTGTCATATTTATCATGCTGGGGTGTTTCACCTCCATGGGATAAACTTGGCAGTGTTCTTGCTCTGAGTACTTGGAAAGCAGCCCTATACATCTCAGTTTGCAGCATTCCAGTAGATTAGGAAAAAGCTATCTCTCTTTTTTCACCCTTCATATTTCATATAGTGATGGTGCTTTCCCTGAGTGCTTGTTACAGTTATTTTTTTGGAAAACAACATGCATTTTTCTGTACAATGTTGGCTGATAACACAACAAGACTATACCAGTGCTCTTCCTTTAGATTAACAAATCCCAGTCTAAACAAGATTGAGAGAGTAAGGGTTGAGTGAAATGTTTTAGTTCAGAATCCTTTAGTGAACCTAGGCAGAAACTTAATATGCTTTAGAAAAAAGGGTTTATCACAGCAAATTATTTCTATTGGGGGAAGACAGGTAATAGTTTTAGAAGCCTCTGTATCACCTTAAAAATATCATAAAATATAACTAAAGATTTATATAATCTTTAAAACTAAATATTACTTTGGTTCCAAATGCTTTGCAAATTTGACCACAAATATTTCATCTTCCTCAATGAAATGATTTCTTTTGGTTTACTGAAAACTTAGAAAAGTAACTATAATTTTTTTTTAGCAGAACTGTAACCACCCAGATATTCACTCACATGTGTCGCCCCTTGGCGTCATATTTAGAGCCCTGTCAAAATTACAGGAAGGAATATAATAACAAATATTGTTTAAATATTTTTTCACTTGTGTTTCTAACTTTGCCTGGGCAGCAGGATTTGTCCTGTCTGGTGCTTGTTCCCATGTGACTTCTTGTGATACTGCCTTTTGTGTGCATCAGTAACTTAAATGTCGGGCAGAGTGCTATGGACTTCTGTTAAGACCAAAAGAGTAATATTATTGAAAAAGTATTAGTCAGATGCAATAGATAATTTTCTTGGAATCTCTGCTTTATATTTGCCCTGCTGTTCTTCTAATACCTCCTCAGGTACTCTTGGTTGTGCATGGAGACATGCGTTTCCCAAGCATTCACTTCCTTTGCTCTAATGGCAATTTTAGTTGGTGATCATGACAAATTGAAATCGAGCAGTTGTGCAGTTTAGTGAAGATTCAACAAGACAGGAATGTCAAGAGTGCACTAGCTTGTTTTTAGGAGCACTATCAATGCTCCCTTTATCCTGTGGGAACAGTTGTGCCTTTGTTTTGGTGGTGCTGTTTTTTGGAAGATGCGTGAATAAGAGACCATTGATACTTTTCCCCCCACAAAATCTCATGTGTGTTCTTTGCCTGGCATGTCACTCTCTGAAGTGCAAAATTACTGTGTCACTTTGATTTTTACATATTTGAAGACCTAAAAATGGGGGAGGAGCAGTGAGTACCAACTCTGCAGGTACTACTGGATTATTTTATCCCAAGACTCATAGAAGGAGGTGATTTCCTGGCCCAACCATGGAGCATCACTGCCGGGATCCCAAGCCTCTCACAGCTAGACCCGTGTTGGTGAAGGATGAGGTAATTTCCAGATGAAGGGTGGACAGTGCTGCAAGAGTTTCAGTGGCAGGACAGCTGGTGGTGGGAATGGTCTCCTCACAGGTGGTTGCCACAGTTGTGCTCCGTAGATGGCTGAGGTAGGTCCCACAGAGGGAAGGAGAAGGGAAGGTGGAGGAAAATCACATTGTACATTACTGACCGTTCGCTCTGTGTGACAATGGTTTTTTTCATTCAGTTCTCCCTTTGGCTGTAACAGCACAGACTTTGCGTGACAGATGGCTTATTGTTTCTCTCCTGTAAGCTACTAAAAGATTTCTGAGCAGGAACTTACAGTGTTCCTTTGGGAAAGGCATTTGCAAGATCTGGGTGCTGTCTCAAGGGACCCAAGATCTAACTCATGTAGACCACAGGCAGGAAAAAAGTGGTGGGGCTTAATGTGTAGCATTCAAAAATACATTGGCTGCTTGCACTCAATCCTCTTTAGTTTAGGATTCAGAAAACATAATGACTTCAAGATATTGACAACATAAATATATAAAAATATAATTTTTTGGTGTTAAAATGTTAGTAGAAAGGAATGAAAAAAGTACTGAAAATATAATCTTCCTGTAGAAAAAATCAATTTAATTTTACAGGCCATATAACTACATATTGAGAAGAATCACAGCATTTTTAGAAACATCCATAAAGAACTTTATGCTTTTGTAGGCAGTAAAGAATGTAAGCAAACTTAATAAATTATTTTCTAGTAGTTATTATAAAAAGTGTGTCTAAGTATATAATAGTTGTGAAAATAAAAACAAAATATACAAAATATTTCAGCTTAGATACTGGTCAAGGTGTGGTCTGTAGCCACAGCAGCAAGTAGGTGGCTGGACCTCTGGCCCTGTATTTCAGTGCTAGAGGCCCTAAAATACAGAGCCAGAGAAGGCACACTACATAAGGAATGCTTATTTAAAATCAGGGAAATATGTGGAAATTTCCTGTGGAAATTTCTTTCAGAATTCTCTATACCCTAAAGACAAAAGCCTGTCTCTGGCTGTTTCCACTTCAGCATAATATTTTTATGGATGTGGTATCACTTTAAAGCCCATCCTGTGGCTTTAATTCATCACATGAAAGCTGACTAATCTTTATGTATATTTGTGGATATTTTAGCAAGCACAAAATAACATTATGCTTAATAACAACTTATTCCTTTATTTGTTTTGTTTAAAGATGTCATGAATCTTGAAGGCCAGGTTTGATTAACATTAAATCTGTTTGTGGTTCTCATGAATATCCAGTATCTTACAGAATCATGGAAGAAAGTACTGGAAGAATAACCAAGTGCAGACTTGCAGAAGTAAACAAACCTAAAATTTTTACCTTAAAACAAAAAGAAAATGTGTTATACCAAAACATGCAAAAGTATGTTATACATAAAAATACAGAAACAGCTTTCACACCTGACCCTGTAAGAAGAAAAAAGGGTACAATTAAAAAAACCCGAAAAGCATCACCAGAAAAAGAAAACTTTTGAACAGGCTGGTGTGAGGTGCTGAACAAGTGCTGAACTGGAGCCCTAAGTGTTTAGAGCTGGATCATGTAAAGGGCTACAGACAACAGGCACTTGTTTCCTCTCAGGCATCATGTGATTGTTCTCAAACTTTCCACAGCAGTGAGAATCTGCCTCCATTGAAGTTAGTGAGGCTTTATACTGGCTCACCTGGGACCAGGCTCACATTCTCATGTTCTGATTGAAGTAATGCTGAATTAATTAAAAATCACGTTCTCAGTGATGTTCTGGCTCAGTGTTAGACCTTTGAGTGATGCAATACCTTTTATGTTCTCCTGTGAAGAGCCATTACCTGATAAACCTTGTGATTTGTTTTGGGGTATTTTTGTTATGGTTTTTTTTTTTTTTTCTTTAATGATTCTTGTGTCAACTTCCCCGGATTTTAATGAAATAAGGAGCTCCCTTGGTGACCAAATTCTTGTTAAGGGTTTAAATGTGTTCAGGAAAGGGAGGAGGATTTGCATTCAGCAAACGATCTCAAGCTCACAAGCTCTTATTTTATTCCTTTTACTTGGAGCTTCATAACAAGGATGATTTATTTGCAAATGAATTACTTTAATAGTAAGTTTTGAGTTACACAGAATATAGACAATCTTGACCCCCATCTCTGCAGCTGTAAAAGTAACAGCTTGGGTGTGGTTGCCTGGTGGCTGGCCAGGATGATCAGTTCAAGGGGGCGGATAAAATAACATTTACACTTACAGTAACTGTTTAAAAATGTAATTTGAGTTCTGCCAAATCCTTCCAGTTCATTTTGGAAATCCAGCTTGTTAAGGTTGCCAACACTCAATTCTTCTCACCTTAGTTTTTTGCAAGTTGTCTCCTTCTGCCAGATGCATTTTGCTGCAGTGCTGTCACTACAGAGCACGAGGTTCCCCCCCAGCCTTGCTGTGTGGATGGCTGTGGTGGGACACTCCTTGCTGTCAGCCTGCCCAAGCCAGCAGTGACTGAGCCTGGCCCCTGAGACTCAGCATGGAGGGAGGACACACTCCCAGAGGAAGTGTTCCACTTACAGCAGCTCTGTTTGTGTCTGCTGCAGTAAATGCTCCCAAGCCAAGTAAGGTCAGGATTCATTGGATCCTTGAGAAGGCATGTGGTGGAGAAGATGGAGCCTTGGAGGCTGGAACTTGTCCATCTGAGTTGGAATCTCAGAAGTGTTCCCAGGCAGAGTGGGCAATGGGAATCAGGCACCATGTCTAGCAACAGCACAGAATGAGGTCTTGAACACTTTGGAGACTCACAGCTTCTTAAAAAGGGGCAAGTGTTGTCTGAAATAGCCAGATCACTGCAAATGTGCTTACTTTCCCAGAGTTCCTGCTAAGGCAGCACTTGTTTGAGGACACAGGGTGATCCTGCACCATGCCTGGCACAGGCTGCCACACAGAGCTTTGCTGTGTCTGGTGCTTGCAGCTCTCACCTGCCTCACCACACTGCTGAGCACTTGTGAAGGGCCACAGCACTCCAGAACAAAAAGTGGAAGGCAGCATTTATGGATAGGAATAGCAATCACTTCCAGTGGCATACTGTGAGCTGTGCTTACACATGTAATTGATGGATTATAGTGATTTTTAGTAAAGAGCCCAAGCAGGGTGGTGCTTCGTCTGCTGCTGCAAAGAAAATTGTTTTGGAGAGTTTGCAGTCTCTGCTGTTTGGTGGCCCATGCTCACAGCATGCCCACCCAACCCAGCTTTTGGGACTACTCACAGAGTTCTTGCTAACACCAACCTACTGCATGACAGCATCCATAACTAATGCAGAATGGTTCACAGATGTTAAGACCTTAGGGTCCACTGGCTGCCCCATCTTTATTATACCATCATATTTCATCCACTTTGGGTAAAATAAGTCTTTTTCAAATCAGCATCTAGTGTTGAATATGAGAGAGATGTAGAATAACCTCTACAGTGACTTGCTCACATGACAAATTATTGTATTCACTTGTTAACCTTTCTGCCTTGAATTTGGCCAAGTTTTCAGGTTAAAAAGATGTCATGCTTTTTTCAGATTAAAGAGCACTCTTAGTACCTGTTCTTAGTGAAGGTTGACACATGTTCACATGGTCATCAAGTAAGCCTTGCTTTGTGTCTGGATCCTGCAGTGATAAGATTTGTGATCTTCTTTTGCCCACTACCTTCTCTTATCCAACACATTTGGAATTGTTTCCTGATTTCAAACAAGTCTGAAAGAATGTAGAAATCTCAAAGAAGAGACTTCTTGTAGGCTTGATGAAAAATTGGCCTGAGCAGAGGAGAGACTCAGAGAAGGGAGACCTCAACTGCCACACACTATGGGCAGCACATGGCTGTGGGAAGGTATTTACAGGGCACCTGCAGCACACTTCAGTGGAGTCAGAAGAGACACCAAACTGGGGAGAGTTTTCCTCAAGTTTTGTTTACATCAAACCCCTTTACACCAAATATTGATATGAATTTATGGATCAGGAATTTTGCAGTTCATAGAACATTTTCTCTTTTTTAAATAATTTTTTTTTCACTTTATTAAGCTTTTTAGTAAATTACATTCTCTTCTGCTCTCAAGTCCTGTGTCTTCTTGCCTTTCCCTTTTACCCTCTCAAGATTTTTCAAAACCTAAATTACCAGAATGTAGGTAGAAAACTGCTACTGATTTTAACAATGTCTCATTCATAGCCTTTCTTCAAAGCTCTCCAGCTTTTCTTGCTGTAGATTTGAAAGGTGAATGTTGCTTATCTGTCATGAACCCCAGCTAGACCTTGTAGCTGATGATTTCCAGTGTGGTGTCTACCCAGTTCTGCAGACAGAGGCTGTTTCTGAAAGCATGGCTATCCCTGGCTCTGGACACAGTCTCTAGAATAATGTCAGGATTTTTCCAGATCACTCTATTCAGCCACTGTGATAGTCTCAGAACAGCAAGAAGGCCTTAGTCAAATTAGTTTTAAATTATAATTATTTTTTCTTTACTTCTACTGTAGAAAAATGCCATAGTACTTCTTTTCAATAGTGCCCAAAAAGACCCTGAAATAGAAAAGAAATGAACAAACAATATTGTATCACACATGAGAGGTAAAAATTACATCACTGATGAGCCGCTTCTAAGACAGCACCAAGGACAATATAAGAATCTTTTAGAATAAATCTGTTTACTTTTCATAATACACTGAGTTACTCTGCAACAGTGGAAAACATGGTGGCTTGCCTGAGGTCCTACACACATGGTGTCAGATGGTCATCAGTGTCTCTAAAGCCATTGCATACAAACTTTATGAATATATAATTTCACATTAATTTTATTTTCAATTATATTTTTCTTACCAGTAGAATATTCTTTAAAAGTTTAGGTTCAATGAAAGCCATTGGATATTCCTTTATGAATTTCCTTTAAAAGTTTTGAAACTCTGCATTTTCTATAGGAAACTGGGATGTTGGCTTTTAAAGGAAAGTCATTGTAAAAATCTTCAACACCTTTAAATAAGGTGGGGATATTTCTTTTCCTCTCCACAAGCTTCTATTAAAAATTTCACCAAATTAAAGTGATTCAAACACTGAAATTTCCATTCGGTATCAGCACAGAATTTATAAAATCATGCAGCCAAAAATCTGGAAGACATTAACATAAACTGTACCCCAATCTTCAGCATTTATAAGTCAAATTAATCAGGAGGAAACAAGAGCCTGTGAAATTGTTTAGACATTCAAATAAGTGAAAATTAATTACGAGGAAAGTTTTCTATCTCTCTAAACAAATTCAAGATATGCTTAAGGTATCAATTGAAGCAAGCATCTAGGAGTACATTGTTTTAATTAGGAGATGGCAGTCTCAAATGCTACTTTTGAATCCAGTCCAATGTTTTCAGTGTACACAGACTGTTTCCAAAACACTTTTAAATATTAGAGCTTCAGCTCTGGTTTTAAGTACTGCAGTTTGATGAGCTGTTCTGGTCTGGGGCTAGTAAACAAGTCTAGAACTTGCTGGATTTCTCCCAGCAGAAAAATCGTCATCCGCTTACTTTTAATGTTGTCTGGATTTGTCAAGTTTGTCGTGCAATTTTTTCTCTGGGATAACATGCAATGCAGTCATCTCCTGGGAATATGGGAAGATTTTCAGTTGTAATAATAACATTCAAGTGAGGTTTTAGTGAAAAATCCTCCTTGTGTCTATAAAAGAGGTCAACTTCCCTGAAGCTAAATTTTCACAGCAATCTGCAAAGTTTTTGATATATCACTCCTGTTGAATTTTAATAGGGACAGAGTGCTTAGATTTGTAAAGATGTTTGATTTACATCCAGACCATGGGTCTGGTTTTTTCAGCTTCCCAACATACAACAGATGTACAGGTAAGAGCAAACTAGTTTATGTGTGGATACAGGACATTTGTGATTATGTTACTCATGGAATTAACTGGTCAAAAAAAGATGTTTTCATCCAACCACAACATTCTTCTGGTTGTTAAGAAGATATTCAGACATGCGAACAAAAAATCACTCCATGCTGTGCTTAGGCAGAAAAAAATTTGTGCAGATCAGAGACGTGGAGATACTTTTCAGTTTTTGTTGGTTTGTTTGTTTTCGTAATTTTAAAACTTCTTTTTGTTCCTCTGCTCTTCATCAACCCAACACATTCTAACACAACAAATAACAGTCACAAAACCCCTGCTGTTATTAACACTGCCCTGGGCAAACACTATACTAGGCAAAATGTCTGTTGGTTTGAGAAGCATTTCTCCAACCTTGCAGAGATTTTTGAGCCTGAAGAGCTTCTCAGGCATGGACAACACTATGGATAGTGTCTGTAGCATGGCAGGCACCTTGTTGCTTCTTTATCCATGAACACATTTAGACAAAAGCCTAAGACACTTGCTGTCTGAGCTACCAGATGCCTTTTTGTAGGAAGGAGATGCTGGTCTCTTCTGCTTTTCTAGGCACATTTAAAAATACTTGGAGACTGCACAGTATCTGTGCTCTTACTGCATTTGGTGCAGCTATTAATGGTCAAGGCTGGGCTGTTTGAACTCAGGCTTGCTTTATCCCCTGAAGATATTATGATGGCGAGTGTGTCACTCCATCAAAAAGTAGATGGGTTTTGAAATGAATGCACAAAAAACTCAGACCAGAAGGGCTCAGCATCAGAAGTCTGGAGGTGGTACCACAGGAATATGGAGAAGGAGGCAGGGCATTATCCAAGCTGCTAGGAGAGCTGAGAAATGGAGCTGAGTCACAAGCTTCTGACCAGGCTGATGCCAAGTTTCATAGACATTCTTTCTCATGAGGCAAAGTCTCCCTGGCTGGATGGGGAGCCTTGCTGGCTGGACGGGAGAAGACATTTCTGATTAGGCTTACCCTGTCTGACAGGATCACTACTGTGCAGACTGCTTGTAGCTGTAACAAAGTCCTTTCATCCCACAGAAGGGATGTAAGATCTGGTCTCTGGTGGGCTGGGTTTCTTTACTTGCTATGCTGTGTAAAAAGTCAGAAAGACTTCCCTTTTGCACGGCAGTACTGCCAGCCTGGTTGTTACATGACGCTTTTTAAGAGCTATTTAAAATCTCAGCTGACTGAAATGTGGGGTGGAAAGCCTGTTTTGTATTTTGTCACACAAAATATTATGTTTATTCTTCACTAGATTAAAAAAAAAAAATCTAACTCTTTGTTTTAATGTGGGCTGAGTCTAAAAGGGGAATTCTTTAAGTTTCCAAATTTATAAAGTGTTCTTCCTGAGTGGTTAACTGTTCTCACATTTGTAAAAAGGAGGGAAGAGAAAACTGAAAAAGAGGTTTTGAAAATAGCCCTGGACATTAATGGTTGTTTGCTGATTTTTTTTTTCCTTGGTCTAATTCTCATAAAGGTTTCTCATATCCCAATATTGTGCTACTCTCTCCTTAATGTCTACTATGAAAATAAGTTCAATATTGGGAACATTTGTATGGAGTTGGTCTGTTTTTATTATAAGGCATCCTTGTATCATAAAGCTCTGGACCAGGTCTTTACCTGCATCTTTAAATATGAAGGGACAGAAACTCAGCTGGCCTACATTGGCTTAGTTCCATGGAATTTACTGCTCTGAACAAGTCAAAGATTTCACCCTTTGCAATAAGATTCCTCTTGATGAGATTTATTTTCTTTTGGTTGTGTAAATAATCCTTGAAATACAAAAGAAAAAAGTTGTATTGATTCAGCCTTGCCTAACTCATGGAAGAAGTCATATGCAAGAAAAATTGCAGAACTGCAGCTCCAGCTGCAGCAGTCTGCAAGTGGCAGGACAGCACCACGTTGGAGGCTCTCTGCCTGGGTTTGCCCACGTGCTGGGATGGCTGTGAGCTAACTTAAACCCCTGCACACACAGGTAACTGAACCTTAGCTTCAGCCAGTGTGTGTAATTAAATATAGCCCCCTCCTCTGTGCAGCCTCCCAGGAGCCCACAGGCAGGTTCCCGTGGCAAATCCACAGGCACTGGCCCTGCCTGGCTCCTGGACCCTGGCAGAGCTGCTGCCACCAGCCAGGCATGGTGAGGACAGAGCCAGTGACAGCTGCAGCAGGGGAGATACCCAGACCCTGGTGCAGCAGCAGCATCACTGCTCACATGGTCCCAAAGGCAGGGCAGCCCACCCTAACCACCGCTGCTGGAAAAGCCTACTGATTTATTTATTTATTGGTTTATATCAACCAGCCATGGATTATTAGCTAAAATAACAGGAGGACCTGCCTTTCAGGCTGATGGCAGCCACATTTGCCATCTTGTTACGGCTGGAGCTTGATTTTGACTCCTGCTTTACTGTTCCTTGAGGTGATAGCCACATTTTAAGATTAGATGAAGACACCAAAAGCTGAGGACAGAAACCACACACTTCTAAATACTCAGCCTGCCATTTACCTGTACCATCAAGCTCCTCCTTCCTTCAGAAACTCCCCCCTAACTTTCCCATGCCATTACCCACACAGAAACGGGTTCTCCTCTTTACAGGATACTTTCTTTTAGGGCCTGATAATTTTACTGGCTTCTGGAGCATTTTTTTGGTCCTTTCTATCTTTCTTTTAAAACTGTCCCAGCTGAGTTGCAGTAGCAAGGAGAGTCCCAGCAGAGAGCTGCACTCTGCTGAGGCTCTCAGGTCTCTGCTGAGCAGTTGGAGGGTAAGTAAGCATGACATTCTGAAGTGAACAAATTATTAACCTTCAAAAAAGGAGTTTAGAAAACATGAAAAAACATTATTTGAGGTGTCTGGAAGCCTACTGTGAGAGTCTGTGAAAGGGATGAGGTGGTGGTTGTAGAGGTTGTTACTGCATGAGCTAAACCAAGAAAGTAGGAAGCTTCCATCAGTTGCTTTGTGGTAGAATAGTCAGACTGAGTTTCCACTTCATCCTGTCCTTTCTAGTAAAGAATTAAAATGTGCACCATTTAAAGTGATAGTTCTGGCCAAAAACACAAGCAAAGTCTATGTAAGCAAGTGCTGGAGAAGTGCTGCCGCTTTTCAGCTTGGTGCAACTGTTTTTCCATGCGTGGGCATAACCACTGTCAGCAGGAGCAGTACATCCTGCTGGATGGGAAAAAATACAGGGCAGAAATCCAGCCTGGAGTCTGAAAAATAAAACTAGTTTAGGAATAAACAGTACCTGTCAGGCTCAATGACACAGTCATTCTGCTGCTTGCTATGGCACTTTTCTGGTGCTCATTGCAAGTAATTCATACTCAAAAGGAACTCTGCATAGGCTGGGAATTCTAGCCAGCAGCCAAGATCTCCTGCTCACCATATAATTGTGGTAATTCCCAAGATATGGAAGTTTTGCTTTTCATAGCTATGCACTGAATACAGAACCAGTCTTGTTTAAGGTTGGTGGGAACAGTTCTATGAACCAAGAGGTCAGGAAATGAAAGGCCCTGGCATGGCACAAGCAGCAAAGTCTCCTTTGCAGTGCAGCAGCAGCAGGTGGATGAAACCCATGGATCCCAGGGGAAAAGTCCCCAGTGAGGGCTAGGCCAGGCCAGGAGTCATGCTGGGAGAGGGGATGTCTGAGTGACACCTGTAGGAGGCACTGGCCTGTATCCAATTCCACCTCACCATTACTGTATTTACCATCTCTCTCTGGTGCATGTGGTGGTGCCTTCCTCTGTTGTACTTGAAGTGTGGGCTATCTCCTCCACTCACTCCAAATACAGCAGCATTACTGCATTTTTCTCATTGTCTATGTGGAAATTGTACTGCCATTTTTTATTTCCTCCTCTATAAGGAGGAAGGTGGGAAGATTTTTTTTTTTTAAGAAATAAAACATTTCAAAAAGAAAGGCTTACCTAAAAAACCCCATATATTTTTCCTTCTTGGGCTCTAATTTATCTCAAAGCTGCTTCCTTTCTCCTTCAGAGCCTAGGTCTTGCTCTCTAGGATGGGGAAGCACCTCTGGTACAACTTTTCACAAGGATTTCCAATGATATTTGCTTTCTGCTAGCCCACCAAATGCAAAAACTTGTAAAATTAAGAAAGCCAAAAGAATGAGGTCAGGACAGTAGTCATGAGAATGCCTGAGAACACAGCCTCTGACTGCTGCCTTCTGTACCAGGCAGCACTCAGACAACCTTTCCTTGATATTGCACTCCTGAGACCAGCAGATGCCATGTAAATCTCTGTAAACCCCCACACCATATTGCATATGGCAGTGCTTAGCACTCAAGTGCTCCTTACCTTGTTTCTTGGTATTTTTAAATTGATACATTGTTTTTCGCATTTTGTTGCTGTGCTTGTTTTTGAAAACCAACCAGATGTGGAATCTGTTTGCAGCTGACAGAACTAATTAAATGAAAAAACTGTGTTTTATTCCTTTGATTACCAAGCTCTTTCAGATGAAGCCATGTCATCTTAAAAGATCTTTTGGTTATCTACTGATAACCAAATAAGATATTTTAAATGAAGGACTTCATAAAAGGTCTCGAGAGAGGCTCTTTAGTTTTCCTTTCAAATAATCCTGGAGAGTTCCCCACGGAAGTCTCCTATTTTGAAGTAAATTTCCTGGAGAACAAGGCACACGTGCAAGCTCCAGATCAGTCATTTCTCTCACACATGCATGTGCAAACACCCAGTTGCACAGGGAGCTTGCAGACAAAACCAGACTGTTGTGACAGCAGGTTATGACAACACAGATTTTGGTGATGGAACTTTTCAGTTCTGATTCCTGTGTGAAATCGTCCCTGATTTTGGGAACTAGCTAAATTGCTTACTTATTTAAGGGACTTCGGCAAAGAACTCACAATGACAACATTAATTAAGATAATTTACTGCCTTTTTCTGCAGAACAAATGGATTCAGTGGACTTTTATTTCAGCCTCATCTCTTTTAAAGTCTGATCAAATAGTTTGGGAATGCTGAGTTCCACATACGAAATGTTGCTTATGACCAATTAGAAATACATAATGCTGTCTCTGTTCTGATTTTGGGTGAACTCTGTATTAAGCCAAGTACAGACTTGTAGGTCTCTGAATGTCCTGGTGCCAGCACAAATCAACTTGTATCTTCCTCATATTCTCCATGATCATGGAAACATCGACAAAGCTTATGAAATAGCTTACAAAATACTTTCACCAGCACTGTTATGAGAGGCACTCTGCTGAAGATGCAGCTTCAGGGTCCTTACATTAACCTGGCTTCTTTTTCTTCTCCACCCCAGGGTAAGTTCTACTGCTAAGAATGTTGTTTATAGCTGAGCTATGCCTACACCAGGGCTAATTAGTGCACAAGAGCTCTCCATAGTGGTCCATATAGCCAGATACCTCATATTCAGAAATGGGCAGTAATAAAAATCAGGGGAAGAGATAAAAGAAATTTTGCAGAGTGCCTGAAGGCACCTTTAAGAACCTTTACAGGTTTGGAAATTGTGAACCATAATTTGAATATAAGCTACTATGTTTAGAATAGATACAAGAATAATGCTCTGTAGCTCTGATCAGTTTAGGTTTTGATCAAGATGTACTTTGGACCTTTAGCAAAGGTTGAAAATGTATTTTCTTTTGTTGGTTTTAAGCCTGCTGCTTGATAACCTGATTAACTGCCTGTTTCTTCTGTATCAAGGAAAAGGGAATGATCATTCCCTGTTTATTTTCTCTGTGTATTTAATGATTTGATAGATCTTCATTGCATGTCCTGTGTTGTCTTGATCTTCTGCAGTTCTATTATTGCCTTCAGGGAAAAAAAAATATCTGAATGTATCCACAGATGGATGCAGTGAGAAAACATTTTCTTCTTTAAATCATTTCTGATATTTCATACAGTGTCTCCAGAGCAGCATGTTGACATTTTCCCAGTGATACTGACATCTGTTTTCTGCATGGTAATGGCTATTTCAGAGCCTACTACAGGTACAGTTAGAGCAATTTTTCCATAGTACACTACTTTTAATGTACCAATCCAGTTTTAACATGAAACTCTTATGCCTATTCTAGTTCTGAAAAAAAAGCATCAGTCAGCAATAAGGCATGGCTTTTTTTCTTAGTTCTAATTGTCAATATATCATAACTCTGATTATCCATTTTGAGTCAGCTACTTCAAGCTACAGCTTATCTCCTAGGACACACACAAACAATTTGGTGTTCAGAATTCAGTTTAAATATGTCACATCTGTCATTTTGCTGCAGTATTATTAGAACTGTATGAACATTTATAAGACTTCCATGCCTATTCTTGGGGGTTTTTTCATGATTTTTTTCCCTGTCTTTTTTTGGTAAATTTTCTGCCAACAATTTAATAAATGGTTTGAGAAGCTCATGATCTACAGTAGATAGCTGTTGATTTGCAGGCTGTTGCAACTTCCTGAGCAAAGATAGGATTTAAATCTGTGCTGTGTTAATTATGCAAACTGTACAATCAAACTACACATTGGCTCTTAATTAAGAACTGGCTGAAGCACAATAGATTCCTAATTGTAAAATATACATTGCTAATTTAATTGTTTAATGCAGCTGCTAACCACAAAAGAAACATGGAGTTTAAGCTCTCTCCTGACAAAGAAGCATGTACCTGAGGGAAATGCTGCCCTTAGAATGGGACTATTCGAGTGATTTTAAAAGGGAATCTCTTAGGATATGGCTATGTCGCTGAACCATGCTTCCCTTCAAAGGTAAATGCGTGGGTTTGGGTGGAGGGGGAAAAGAGATCAGTTTGTCGCTATTGGCAAAATTAAATTCCTTTCTCTCCAACCTTCCCTCACCTTGCTCATTCTTGTTACCATTTCTCTCAATGGTTTGAGCCCTAAATATAGAGGGGTTGGGATAACTATACACAGGTTCTGCCTATGTGTAGTTCTGCATAGAAAAAGGGTCACTAATCTGAGGACTGAAATAGTTAGCTGTGTCACTGAGGCTGTGTACTGCATACTTCATTGCTGGCAGCTTGGGCTCTGTGTACCACTTACCCTGCATGTGTGAGAACTCGCTAGGCTTTGTCTCAAAAATTATTGAGATGACCTTGCAAGTAGCCAATTAATTCTATTTAAATACTTGCTAATGGCCAGAGAACAAGCACAGTGCAAACTAAAGCTAAATCTTCAAGTGCTGTTTTGCCAATAATTAGACTCAGGGCCTGCAAGCAATGGCCTGCTATTACAGTTTGCCTGAAAGCCCTGACACTTTTCCCCTGACAAAAGTGGTATTGAATGCAGGGCTGTGATGAGGGAGCTGCAGTTGCATTCATTGACAGTATGCCTGAGGGTAAGAGACCTGCATATACAAGGTGTAGAAAATACTTAATTTACTTGTTAAATCAGTTCCCTCTGCTGTTTCCCATTAGCAAAAGTCTTTACCAGCTGTGACTGTAGATCCTGCTAAGGCTTCATGGAAACAGTTTCTTTTTGCTCCTGTTTTTGCAGGTTGGATCTTAGTTCTTTGTGTTGCAGAAATTTTGAGTAGAGATTTCTGAATGAGAGAAAGAAAGAGCTGCTTTTTCCTGGGCTGCGTGGGTGAGCAGAGCTGAACTGAGCCACTCAGGTGACAGCAACGTGCTCTTCTTTTAGATGTTCAAACAACCCAGTGGTGCTTTGCCTGTCGGTGTCTAAAACCTGCCTGGAAGTAATAGGTAAAGAATTTTATATCTGCCTGTGAAAGGAGGTGTGTGTCTGTAGCTCTGGTTTGATATGGTTCTGTATGTAGCACATTCTAAAGGGCTTTGTTGGTGGACAGGTTAAGTGTTTTCCTGCAACAAGTTTCTTATTTGTAGCAGAAGATTTTCTTTCTTTTTCTATTCTGTCTCTTACCATATGTTTGCACTTTGCTTGCACGCTGTGGTTGCTTACGGTCAATACAGATGTACTACAGCTTTAATTATGTATATAATCTAAGTGCTTAGACTGTGAAGAGCTTTCATAAAAATATGATCCTATCCTGACAGAAAAACTAAAGATCTGTAAATTCGCAAATGGCACATAATTTCTAGTGTTTTTTCACTCTACACTTATGTAACTACTTGATTTGTAATATTACAAAAATGTAACCAAAAATTTGGTTCTTATCCTTCAAAATTATTTGAGCAAAGCCAAACAATTGAAATGGATTACAAGGCAAATTTGCTCAGGCATTGCTGCTAGGTTTTCAAACCATTGGACAAGAGCCCTCATTTCTAGGACCTTTTCATTGTTCCTCTGTGGACAGGCAAAGCTGTATGCAGCCTTTTTTATTCTCTAGAACCAGATGATCTGGAAGGAAGTCTGAAAAGCAAAAAATTATGCAGATGACAGTATTTTACCTCTGAGTGTCTTAGTCTGGTTCAGCAGTTGTTGTTCCAAGAATAAAGATTCCCTTGTCTTCATGTGGCTTAGCTCACAGTAGAGGTAAGAGTTGTCTTTTAAGCTTAAATTTAGCCATGGATCCAAGCTATTCCAAATGGTGTTTGCAATGTTGGAATCACTGTTCTTTCATAGCTTCATCCATGGCTTGTGCTTCAGAATGATAATGCATCACCACTGTGTCCTCATCCACTTAGTATCAGTTAAATAACCATGAGGCCTATGGAAAGGCTAGTTATGATTGCTTTTCCCCCCTAAGCAGAGAAAAAAAGTAATACAGGGAGTAGCTTTACCCCAAAAGCAATGCACTATCCCTGTGATTGATTGTTTACTAACAACTGTAATGTAGGTCATTGGGAATTAGGGCTGCTTCCTTCCAAAAAGATGGTGGGTGGGATCAAAAGCCCAGCTGAGGTAGATCTACACCAGTGCACACAGAGGGCAGCACACAGAAGGAGCAGGAAAACTAATTCAGTTACCATCACAGAGACATTAGGGGAAGGCTCTTCCAAGTGGAATGCTGCAATGGATAGCTAGAAACACTTCAGAAGGGGCAGGTAAAGAAGGGGAGATGATGGGGTAGTGTAGGGGGATAGAACATAAGTAAACAAAGGTAGTATGGAAGGTAATCTTACCCCCTAAAGAGTTGCAGCTGAGCCAATCATTAAGGATTAGGAGCAGGCCTGATGTTAACAGGCCACAGCTGTAGCAAATAAGGAGAGTGTTATAAAAGAGTGGATTGGTTGTGTGAGGGGAACTGGAGTCAGTTGGCTGCTGTGAGGATGACTTAGTGCCTGGAGGAGCTGCCTACAATAAACATCAGGGAGGTACAAAACTCTCTCAATG
This sequence comes from Zonotrichia leucophrys gambelii, assembly GCF_028769735.1. NCBI lineage: Eukaryota > Metazoa > Chordata > Aves > Passeriformes > Passerellidae > Zonotrichia > Zonotrichia leucophrys. The sequence continues at coordinate 8,426,759 of NC_088173.1, read as the reverse complement.
TAGAACTCTTGCAATGTAATGACAACAGGGTAGCCCTCTCCAGTTAGGGAGAGTTGATTGTCTAGAGCTTAATGATGGTGAGGATAGAGTTGAGTGTTTATGGGTTAGAATCAGAAGGCAACAAGGCAGGTATCCTGGTGGGAGTCTGTGTGGCAAAGAGGTAGCTGAAATATTTCACAAGCAGCTGGGAGAAGTCTCCCAGTCACCGGTCCCTGGGGGGGACTTCAGCTGACCAGAAGTCTGCTGGAAATACAACACAGCAGAGGACACAGCCTAGGAAGGTTCCTGGAGTGTGTGGCTGACAACTCCTGACACAGCTGGTGAAGGAGCCAGCTAGGGGGGGTACTCACTGGACTTGATGTTTGTGAATAGTGAAGAACTTGTAGTGTTTGGAGGCCTCTTGAGCACAGCAATAACAAAATGATAGAGTTTTGATCCACAGAGAAGCAAGAAGGGCCTCAGCAGAAATTCTGTCCTGGACTTCTAGAGGGCAGACTTTGGCCTGTTTAGGAGACTGGTTGAGAGAAGAGGGGATCAAGTGTCCCTTCAGTCAGTTCACAGATGACCCAAAGTTGAGCAGGTGTGCTGATCTGCTGGGAGGGCAGGAAGGCTCTGCAGAGGGAACTGGACAGGCTGGATCAATGAGGACAATTTTATGAGGTTCGAAAACGTCAAGTGCTGCATCCTGCCCTTGGGTCCCAACAACCCCAGGCAGTACTACAGGCTGGGGCAGAGTGGGTGGAAAGGTGAGCAGCTGAGAAGGGCCTGGGAGTGCTGATTGACAGCAGCTGAAGATGAGCCAGCTGTGCCCAGTTTGCTTGTGCTGCTCCATTCCCTCTGAGCAGGGCTGCTCCTCTCTGGGGGAGGTGATTGGGTTGCTATGAATGAACAGGAGATAAAGGAGATGCAGGCTGTGCAGGAAATGCAGTGACAATAAATAAATGCAAAGGGTGCTCCAGAAGAGGGAGGAGGGGATATTGAGGAAGAGAAGAAATGGGTATGTCTCAGGAGAAGGAGGAGGCAGGGTGGGATGACCAAGTCCTGTGGAGAGTCCCAGATGTCCCAGGTAGCCATCTCCCATAGCACATTGGCTGGTTTGCCCCTCTGCAGCTGTGGATCATTCCAGGAATGGTCCTGGTAGGCTCCAGAGGAAGTCAGACAGCTGTGCTCTGCCCTTGAGGTGAGCATCATGACATGACTGAACAACCACAAGGAGGAGAGCAGTAACCAGCAAACATGGCAGATTTCTCAGGGCTCCTGTTGTTGACAGGTCTAGCTAAGGCATGAGGGAATAGACTATTATTCCAGGAAGCTTTAATGATTTTAGCAGTTGGCTTGCAAGGAACCCGGAATGTTTTTATTTTTCTTCACTGTAATAACAGGTTTCCTGGGGCGTCATAAATACATTATCTTCACTTTACTATGATGCTTTAGATTTGATTTGATCTTTCTTTTTTTTTTTTTTTTTACACCAGTGCAATCTCTTTCTTAATTACAAATATAACTCTTTTCCTCAACCATTAAGAGATTTTTTTTTTTTTGTGTAATTTATGTGTAATTTTATAGAAGGGCCTGAAAGCCAGACTACTAAGTCTGCTCCATTTCCTGTAAGAGAGGTTTCTTGCTTTGGTGGAACTAACTGCCATGGTTTCCAATGTGGTTGAGAGAGGTAGGGGAGGATGCATGTCAATGTCTGTATGTCTCATATACATATGACTATATGTAAAATGTGGTTTTCTGCATACATGATAATAGGACATGGCTATAATGACGTATATTTGGGGTATGGGTATAATTTCTGTTCTCATTCATATGATTTGGTGACAGGTAGTATGCGTTTATAATAGATAAATTAAAATATCTGCTGTACCATACAGGCCCAGCCTACACTTGGTGGTGTGGCTGGACTGGTGGTTTCTAGGCAACTTGTGCAAGTGTTCCAAGATTAGCTCTGAAATCCAGGGATATTCAAGGAAATTCACAATGGTACGTCATTCTTACTGCTAGCATTTTTAGTTCTCAAATAAACCTCAGCAGAATGTTCCTTGAACATCAAGAAAAAAGGGTTTTTAGGTTGTTTTTGTTTTGGCGCTTTTTTTTTTTTCTTGCTCACAAACACTGGCACAGGGTGCTTAGAGATGTGGATCTCCATCTTTGGAGATGCTCAAAAGTCATGTGTACATGGTCATGGGCAGCTAGCCCCATGTGGCTCTGCTTGAGCAGGAGGGTTCCAGAGGCCCCTTTCAACCTCAAGTATTCTGTGGTTCTGCTCCACATTGGAGCTGTTTTGTGCCTGTTCATGTCCAGCAAGATTTTAAAAACACCCCCTTCATTTTAAGCCCATCTATCTTTCCCTTAAGAAGAAATAACTAAAGGAATGAATTTTTTTTCTAGGAAGACATGAAGTCTCAAGATACTTCAATCTGGTGTATCTTCTCTGCTTCTGCTGCCCAGATTTAATTCACTCAGAACTAGTGGCAGGCCTTCTAACATGAGGATTATTCATGTGGAAGTTCCTGCTGCTTTCTGTCTAGCAGAGATGTGCCAGGCAATTCCTAGGGCTTGGTGTAATCTTTTTTTCTACTAACTTCTTATTTAATTTAGCAAAGCATGCCCTGTATTTGATCTAGCTCAGCCATCCACTTGGATGGCTCACACAAGTTGTCTGAATTGGAAAGGAATGAAAAGCACCCAGCTGACATTGGCACTGCTCAGTGAAAAGGGAAGAGCTCCACAGTGTCAGGAAAACAATCCATCTAGTGCTTTTCATCTTGATCTGCCAACAGTTTGCATGGTTATATTGCCCATGCTTGCTCCTTAGAACCTGCGATCCTCACACTCTTATCCCAACTGTTTCAGTGCAGTTTTCCCCTTTGAGCTCTATTTATAAGTTTGAGTTACAAACCAAGAAGTAATGTCCAAGTGTAAAGGAATTTTCTTGGTGTGCTAAGAGAACCAGTTTCCTTCTCATCCCAGTAGCAGGAGGCAACAAGGGACCTCTGTAGGAGAAAACAGGACTCCAAGACCATCCTATGCGTTGGAAGCCAAGCATCTTGTGGGATCTCCGGCAGTAGCCTGTGTCTCTCAGGTCCAGGTCCTTTGCTCCTGGGGCTGTCACTCTTGCTTCCTTCTTGTCCCTCTGCTCAGCTGCATTTCCTCTGTCTTGAAAATGCCTCAGCACTGGGGCTTCTGCCACCCACTATGTGCATGACAAGGCAGATCCCTCTTTCCATGTGAGTACATTGCATCTTGAGGTGTAAATAAGGATCAGCAGTGCAGTCCCATTGCAGACTGAGCAAAACATCTGCTTTCCCCAGACAGAAGGGCAAGTAAACAATGACAGGCAATATTTGCCATACAGCAGTCTTGTGCAGCCTGTGATTTGCAGCCCCTGATTGATTCATAACACATAGGAAGAGGAAAGGAGACATGATGGCTAAAAAACACCCTGGCTTCTGGTCATAGCAATGGGAAAATGGCTTTTCTCACTGGCAATGCTCAAGAGAAAGTGTGCAACTTAAAACAAAAAAAATAATACTAGGATAGTGGCTTCTCTTCCCCCACAGTGGTAGATTACTCCTTGATTTCAAAATGACTGGAAAACACTGCTTTCAAGCATTCAGCCTGCTAGCAGGAATTGATCCTCTGGGAAATAGTTGATGTCAAGCATAAATAAGATTTGGAAACATACTGGCTAAGAGCTGATTGTGACCAGTAAATATAGGTAAGTGCGACTAGCTGATTTATGGTTTTAAATACTGTTTCATTAAAACAGACTTACTACTGTTCTTGAGCATGACAAAGCCCAAGACAGGTGGCTGGCTGTTACAGAGGAGCCATTCCTGGCTACTGTCAGAGGGGCTGCTTTTGGCAGTGCATGTAGAAATCACATTGTCTCTGTGTGGTATCTAGTCAGCTTATTTTTGAATAAGAGCACAACTCCTCTGGCAGGTCTGTGGTTGCAGTTACAAGGCTGGGGTGATCAGTGAGAGTTGGGCCTGGAAAGGGCTCTTTCCCCTGGGTCAACACTGGGGCTGCTCTGCAGCTGAAAAATGCAAGGCTAAATCCAAGTCAGATGGTACTGAGAGAGATTCTGGTTTCTGGGCTTTTTTCTGACCAAACCCCAAAATAGTTCCGGTTTTTGGGAAACAAATTAAGAGGTTTTTGAGTGTCACCTTTACTGAATGGTGGAGCAGTTAAGGAATTGGTCCACTTCTTCTATCACTGCCTTGCCCAAGGTGGAGGCAGTCAGGAGGACCTCAACCTCTCCTTTTGAAGTTGTTCCACTTTGGATAAACAATTAACATTTACTAGAAGAATGACTGGTGCTCAGGAAGTCTAACCTCTCACAAGAAGACCCGCCAGGCTACTGATTCATCACACACGTGTGCTCTCTCTCAATGAATAGTTAATGTTTTATTAAGGGTGGAACAGTTCCAAGGGGATGATTCAAATCTTATCCCTGGATCCAATACTTGGCTTTCAGCTAATATGCTTTTTGTTCCATTAGAAATGTCATTGCTTTTACACAACTCTTTCTTCTTCTTCTCATCTAAATGCCTGTCTTTGTTTCAGTTGATTTTTGTTTAGTTACTTGCTCAGACAGTGCCGTCTACTTTGCTCCTTGACCCTGAGAGAAGGAGATCTGTGCCTCCATTATATTTGAGATCAGCTGAGTCTGTGAAAGGGCCAAAGGTAGTTTTGTCTCTGCAACAAGCTGAGAAGGGCTAAAGTTTTCCCATCTCCACACTGTCCTCCAAGTCATTCGGAGCATGTTGCCCCTCACCTGCTCCACGTGCCCTTGATAAACTTGGCACTTCTCAGCAGCCTGTTTCAGAAATTAGCAAATGTGCAAGGTTGCATTCAGTCCTTGTCAGACTCATTTTCACCACCTTCTGCCTCTCTTAGGGTGGTTTTGAAGGAGGAAATACAAACTACAAGTGGTAACCAGCATGTGCAAGCAGTGGGGTCATGCTGCGTTGCTTTGCCAGCAGAGAAACCCAGAGGGAAATCCCGAGCTGAGGACATATACATCACCTTTATTCTGTGGCATATAGTCCCAGCCTGAACTTGAACCTAACTTGGGTTCACATGAAAAACATCTGCTTTCAGGACTGTGATGTGACATTTCAGCTCAGGATTTTGTGCTGAGCTTGTAGATACATTTCTCTGCCCACATGGTGACATTAATGTGTGTGCTGTTGCACAACAGGTCCTGTTCTCAGGGGGGTGGAGGTGAATGGAGAAAGTGAAAGTAGGGGTGAAACAGCTGAAGGAGATGAGGTTGTTGTGTCTGCACTGGCTGTTGGCCTGACTGGTTGGATCAGTCACAACCCAGAGGAGAATCAATGACCACTTCATGGCTGATAAGAAGATCAGTGGCTAAGTGGCACTTACAGGGCTGCTAACAAATTGCACTGCCAATGCAGCCATGAACATTATGCATTGACCTTTCCTTGGTTCCTTCTGCCTTTTGGCCAACATGTCTCTTCTAGCTTCTCTCTCCTGAAAATGTCTCTTGTCTGCTTTACCCCCAAGTGGTGATAGGAGACCTGCATAAAACAATTGTAGAAACTCCCATGGTCACTGGCTGCTTGGCTAACCAAGCCCCAGCTGTTGCAAACCACAGGACTTGCACTGATATCCCAGAGGCATTAAACCATTCCATGTGGTACATACCATGTACACACATATGTACATACCATGCCATGTACATAACCTTGTCCACAACAAAGCCTAGTGAAGGAGTTGTGATGTTAAGAATAAACAACACAAATCAAGACAACAGTTAACATATTGAGAGAACATGTTTGCTAGTTGTAAATTATAAATTCCAGTTGCCCACTTTGGGAAAGGAATGTGAGTGACACCAGCACCTACACTCAAATTTCAGATCAGTTGCACCACCTGCTTTGATTCAACTTGGTAAAAGGGTTTTAATGATATCTACTATTCTTCATGTGGAGCAAGTTGATTTTGTGAATCAAAACATGTATAGCTTTGCAAATTGACCTCAACTCTAGATTTCTGTAATTTTTTAGAAGAAAATCATTGTGTTCTTAAGATGTTTTCTCTGCTTACATTGATGTGTCCACCCCACACCTTGGTTGTCTGAATAAACTCCCTCTTACAGGAAAATCTGCAATGCCTTATCATGGTGTCCACTATTGCACATGGCTTTTTCTTACCCCAAATAGCATTTGAGCTAACTTGGGCAATGCAGAATGAATTTGGGTTATGCTATCCAAATCACTTTAGGCCAAGTTTTGTCCTGGTAGGGAGAGAAAATTAATGATGTAATTACACTGAGATTTAGGGGCAGGTTAAAGGGCAGAATCTCACAGGAAACGCAGTAATGAGGAAAAGTCATTCCACTTTTGAAAACCATAGGCAATGTTCCCTCCTAAACTTGCCAGCTGCTCTTTGCCTTGTTTTCCAATGCTTTTATTAGTTGCTTTGTAAGGGTGCCAAAGACACTGAGGATCCCGGGAGCTTTTATTGCAAGGGTGGATTAAGACTCTCTTAGGTGTGGTGATTGTTCAAAGATTATGCTGTGAGAATGGCCAAGCAATGCCACCTTGGGACAGGGAAATTACAGCACAGTAGCCCCAGCCAGGGAAAGATATCTCAGCTGCATCACCCTTGTTGGAGAGAAGCACGGACAAAGTGACCAAACTGAAACAAGCTCTGGTGATTTTCTCATGTAAACCCCTGCTCTACTGCCTTGCTGGCCTTCGTTTGGTCTGTGCAAAACACAGCCCACCTGCAGGTTTGCACATCTGGTCCCTACCGCTGCTTGGCTGCCTTGGGAGTGCACTGGGAGCAGCGAGCACAGGCTGTGTCCCGCCGCTGCTCTCACAGCATGCCTCTGTGTGTGATGCAGCTGGAGGTTTGGATGTGGAGTTGGAGTGCAGGTCCCTTTCCAGTGGTGGAGTTGGGCTGTTCAGCCTGCAGCTTCCAACTGATTTAACTCATGAAGTGTCGCTGCCTCCGCCAGAACTCTGCTGCCTTTTGTGTCTGTACAGAGGCCTTGTCCTCTCTCTCCCCAATAATACTGTCTCCCTGTGGACCCTAACAGATCCAGGCAAGCTGAAATGATTATGCTGCCATCAGGGCACCAAATCTCCATTTTTCGTTAGAGACTTAGAATATGGGTTTTCAAAAAAACCCCAAACAACAACATCCAGTGGCGAAGCTGATGTTTTTCATGCATAGGTCAGAGTCAAGCCTTCCCTTTCAATAATTGACATGCAATTAGTAAGATACAACTGTGACTCATTTGTACTCTTCTCTGAAGCTCTGTGTGCTGGGGGCTTACAAAGGAGGCTGCTCCACACCACCTCGCAGGAGTACAGTAGATACATAATTTGCAGCTGCTTTCAGGAATCCTCCTAGTCTTTTATTAAATACAGAGTTTTCAAGTAATAGATATTTTAGGATTTTTCTACAGAAAGATGAAAGAAATAGTCTTAATTTTCTTTCTACCCTTACATGTTCTTTTCTTGTTTTCCAGATTTGAGCAGGTGCTGTGTTTTCTTTCCTGTTGTAACTGTCACACTTTAACTCTTATTTTATCTTTGTTAAAAGCTATATTTTTATGAGCTTGTGGAACATGTTCCACAAGTACTTTCCTTTTCCTTCTGGACATGTAGTAACTTGGTTTTAAATTATTATCCTCAGCATGCCAAGGTATTCTGAAGAGGATTTTAGCTATGTTTCATGACAGCAGTGACCAGGAAAATCAAAACACTGGGCTTGAAGCACATCAGACACCTCTTAGAGGAGAGGACTGTCACTTTATAGACTTTCCTCTCTGAAGAATGGTACCACTGCCTTGAGTGCTCCAGCTCACCAAAGCTGCAGAGCAGATGGGAGAGCACTGTGGCAAATCCGATCCTTCCCCTCTCTACAAAGTAAATGTAAAGCAACTTCCTGCTCTTTTATAAAAGATTTTTCATTGGGATGTTTCAGTTTAGTATATTTTTTTCTCTCTGATATCTCGTCTAGAACAATTTGAGGTGCCATGGATTTCACAGTCAGCAATATTTCATCAATGGTTTACGTGTACCTACATTGTCATGAATGCAAGTTGCTGAGGTGGAGGTAGTTCTCCCTCTCAACATGCAGAGAGCAGCAGGGAGCAAAGCCTCTGGCCCTGGTTCAACCAAGGCACAGCTGAAGTTCACCCAGCTGGAAGAGAGAAAGGATGACAGGGTTACTGCTGAGCCTCTCCCACGGGAAGATGTATTCTCTGTTGTAGTAACACAGGCCAGCAGTCCTGTTTGAGCAGCTCCAGGACCAAGTCCCCAGTGTGAAACCTCTTTTGTCAACTGCAGCCATGCTCACTGCAATGTAGGCTGGAAAAGACCTGAGGAGAACCTTTTCTTTTTTAAAACAGGTTGTTACATACATCAAACTAGAACAAGTCTTCCCATGATCTGAGAGAGAGCGGTAAAAAGACCTAAAGCAGAAGGTTGGCTATATAAATTGCTATCCAGATAAGAGAGTCTGCTAAGATATTATTATGACTGACAAATGAGCCAAAAAGCAGATGCCTGCTGCTAAGGCTGTGGGTTAGAAACCTGGAGGGACTTGAGAGGGACTATTTTGAACAGGATTTTGGCAATGCTAATGATAATCTGACAGAAACATTTAATATCCACTCAATTCACTGTTGGTATTGACCTAGCACTCCGTGAAATGACTGAAAGAGAGTGGTGGAAGGAAGATGAAACAAACAGATGATAAAACACTGCACAGTATAAAGCACTGTGAAAGTGTACTCTTTTAAAATGAAAAAAATGAAAAAAAAACTTTCCATTGAAAAAGAGCAACAATAATTTTAATATGAGAGCCACAAAAGTTTCTAAAATGATGTTTCAATTAGCTATGATTTATTTTCTGCTGTTACGCACTTTCCTTTTCCACAATTGTTGTGCTGTGACCTACAATTGCATTCTAATATTTTGGCACAGGTTTTGAGTCTACAACAACAGACACTTGAGGCCATGCAGCATATTCTGGTTGGTCTCTGATATCCTTTCTGAATGAGCGCTTTTGGCCTTGAGAATGTTATTTGTGAGATGAAGTTAAGGAGTGCAATTCTCGTTCATAAGACCTCTCTTGCCTTTTAAGGAAGACCTTTATAGTCAGTTTTCCCCTTGTTTCCTGTCATTTTTTTTTTCCTAGAGAAGCTAAACTGGGGTGCTGCCCACAACACTCAGTTCTGAACTCTCATAAATGAGCAGGAACAGGCAGTGCAGTTCCAGCTGGCCAGTAAATGAAGTGTGACAAAAAGCTTTACCTTTCTATTTTAAAACAGAGCAAAGCTTTAAACTGCTCTACATAGAGAGATTACAGGCATTGAAACAAATTAAAATAGCATATATCCTGTGTAGCAGATGACAAGAAATTACTATTTCAGTCCTTCACAATTTTAACTCCATTTTCCTCGAATGTTTTATGCAGCTTTGTGAGACACCTTAATTGCTACAGGATACCCTCTCTCAGCAAAGATTTCCATGAATATTGCCAATTTGCAATACAGGGAATGATAATATTTAAGCAAAAGCAACATCTTTAAAACAAAGCCCCTCTTTTCACTTAATATTCTGACAGTACCCCAGTAAAGGAATGAAGTTAGGGTACAGTGAGACAATTTTGAAATTGTATAGATTTGGGCCTGATTAATGCTGCAGACTCCTGTCAGGTATCAGTTAGCATCAACTGAAAACACTTCTTGGTTCCAATTGCCTGGAGAAGCTCTAGTTCAGTAAATGAGAAGGCAGAGAACAGCAAGAGCAATGGGAAGCAGAATGTACTCAAAGTACCACATTCTGAATATGTAAGTTTAGTAGCTCCAGACTCACATTCCAACCGCTTTTGACAAACCACTAGTAGGCTTGTCGTAATACCAGTGGCACAGGGAAACTCATAACTGTGTATGTCTAATTAGATGAAGGAAAGGTGTAAATAGATCATATAGTGGTGACCTGAATATAGAGGGGAATGCTTCAGGGGCATGCATTTTTTTCTATTTTAAAAAGTTATTGAATTGTTGTTGTATTCAGCCTTTATTTCCACCACAGATACAGTTAAGATGCTCAAAAAAACATAGAGAAAAAAGTTCCTTCCCACTGCAGGCATATGAAAGATTGTCAGATTTCTGCTGTTTTCATTTTAACAGTGATGTTGAACATGTAGCTGCTGCCCCAGGTGTTGCTGTATGAGCATAAGAGGATGTGAACCTGTTTTTTTAAGTCTTCATAACTCCCTGGAGCAGAAAAAGGGGCTTCTTTGGAAGGGATGGTGCAGAACTTTTCTACTTTTATGTAAAATAAGGCCCTGTAAACATTTGACAAGCAGATCTCTCTCTTGATTATACAGAGAACATAGCTTTGGCAAAGAACCAAGTCAAATCCTCTTGTGATCACTATGAAGATTTGCACAGACCTTGTATGAAAGCAGAGCAAAATGGAGTTTATTCTTTCAAAAAAACAAACAGAAATACCCTTTAAAAATCCATCAATTCCGTCATCCTGACCTTATAGATGTTTGCTCTCAGTCTCTGAGAAAAACCTTAGTAATGCCATCAGGAACTCCACCTACCTGTAAGGTGAGTGACTGCTTAGTCATGGTGTATAGGAAGGACTTAAAGGACAGAGAGAAAGGGGGAGGTACCAGGCACATCTGTGCAAAAAGGAACTCTAACCTGGAGTCTGCTGCTATCAGTAAAAACCTGCCATTCAAATTCCACTGTCCTTTTAGAGTTTTGTTGGCTGTGGAGCTGCACTTGTAACCTTCCATCTCTTGTGCTACTGTAGCATAGTCAGAGGGTGAGCACTGTGAGAAGGGACAGAAGCCTACAGCTTGAAATGATCAAACCCACAAAGTGAACCTGCAAAATAAACTGTTTCACAAAATATATAGCTATATGTAAAGCTATGAGCTACAACTACATGTTTAGCTATAAGTAAACAGCATATAAACTACATATAAGTATAGCTATATGTACAGCTATAAGTAAACAGCAACATCTCAGCAGCTAGAAGCCTAATTTCAGCATGAAGCTGGTCATACTATTTCCCTAACCTCTCTAAAAATCTGTTAACATCAGAAATCATGGATCACCATTATTTATCATAGTGCAGGTTCCTCAGTTATTTTAGTCTGGGTAATACGCAAGTTTTTTTGCTACTTTTTTTTTAATATTAGGGATACAAATATCTTATTTGCTTGTTGTTCCTTTACTGCCTTCATCAGTATAAGTATTTCTTTTGTATTGCTTACAATTCTGGTTTTGCAGGAGATTATGTTCTCCCTTCCCCTCCTTCCAGGTGTGTACTTGGTGGAGCTGCTGGTGTGTGATCACACAGCTTTTCTAACCACAATGCTGCAGCTCCTGCAGATACTGTCTGTGCTGTAAAGACAATCCTCCAGTGTTTAGCACAAGTGTGCCATTTCCTCCTCTCAGGCTGTGATATGAATGTGGGTTTTTGTATGCTACAACTGGAAACATTTGGGAGTTTCAGCAGGATAAACTTTTATGACATTACGTGTCCCTTGCAGGTGACACTGCTGTTGCTCAGGGAACTTACTCTTTCCATTTACCCTCAAATCTTCTAATTCCTGTGTGAAGGCCTGACAAGGCTGTTCCCTGGCACCATCTTGAGCATTAAGAAAGATGCCTGATTAATGCATGTGCACATGCAGCACTCCACAGAGATGTGCCTGTTAACGTTAATGCTGCTGTCAGTAATGTGCTTTCTGAAAGACAGGATGCTCAGCCATGCTAAGAAACAGAGCACAGGCCATGCCTGGGGACATTCCTGTGGTGTTCAGCCCTAAGACAGATGTGCAAATGGAGTCTGCCTTGTTTACTGTCCTGACAGCTTTTTTATGGGAACTCAGCAAAGTATCATTAAAAAAATTACTATTTTAGTGAGTGGACGCTTTGCTTCCTAGTCCACTTATTTTGGTAACTGAGAGGGCACACACACTTGCTCCTGTCATAGGTACCAGAAAATGCAAGGAGATGTATCACAACATGGACTACAGGAGGATGCTCTAAGGGAGGATATAGTCTTTTGGGGGTAACTCTTGAAATCTCATGCAGATGCCTGAATTTAGGCATCTAGTGTTAGATGAGAGACCCCAGAATATCTGAGATATCCACATAGAGTTGGAGGCGATGTCACAGGAGTTACAGAAGGTCCATGTCACAATGGAGGTCAGGCATCCTCAGCATTTGATTGTCTGAAAGGGCATGAGAAGCCCAACAGTTGAGTACAACCCTAAGTCATGAGGTGTCAATAAAAACACATTTCAGTTCTTAGCAACTGGTTTTTTGTGGATAATCAGTGTTTGTCAACACAATTCAGTGTTTGGGAACACAATTCAGCATGAAACAGGCTTTATTTCAATGTTTTTGTTTGTGTTTCTGCCTTCTGTTGTGGAAAGAAACACCTCCATTAAGAAGTTTTGAAAGCTGTAGGCTATGAAGTGATATTTGAGCTCTGTTAGCAGGCCATGCAGACTACCTTAATGCCTCAGTAACAAGGCAAATGTTGCAAATCAAGGCTTCCTGCAGCACATTTTTGAAATCACAAGAATAAGAGTAATGGGATTTGTCTTGCTGTGTTGCAGAAATACTGTGTTCCCATCTAGCTTGAAGGCTGTGTGGTTTGCCTTGTCCTTTCAGGAACAGCTGCTTGGTTTCTGCCGGGGAAGATGGATGGTCCTTGTTGTCCCTTGGTCAGGTCGAGAGCTGAGCAAACACACGGAGCTGATGGCCTCGGGCAGTTCATCGCCTGTGGATCAACACCACTGCCTGCAGCCTCTCCTCTTGCTGCTTCTCACCCCTGCCCCCTCCCTACCTCCATAAACATGACAAGCAGTGCTGCATTATACAAACTCTTCTTCCACAGTGGAAACATCTGCAGCTTGAATGCTCCTGCAGAAATGTCACCTGGGGAAATGGCTCTTCATTTTACGAGAAACCTCTCTTCCAAGCCCTCAGAGGGGCCGGGGGGGAGGGGACACGCTTTGACACTAGTTCTGTGCTGTTTTTCAGGGATTTTGTGGAAGAATGTTGTGTCTGATTTTGTGGATTGTCAAAACGAAGCCAGATGGCAGTGGATTAAGTGTAATGCTGTTTTGTTGTTCTTGGGCTGGCGACGGCGCTTCCCCTTGAGCGAGGGAGCCCTCCCCGCACAGCAGCCCCAGCCCTGCGTGCCCCCGGCCATGGGGGCCCCTTCCCATGGGCTCCCGAAAATGCTGCCCTGGAGGGGGGTACAGGGGAAACTTTCTTCTGGTGAGGACTGCTAATTGGAAACGGCTTCCTTGACTTTGTTCATGCCTAGATTATTCACCAAGAGCCTGTTTGCTGCGCTTGCCATTCGACGAAATACAGGTATTTTCCAATTGTAGTAGTGGGTTTGCTTGCTGAAGTGGAGTTGCTGGGTGAGCAGCTGAGAGCCAGTGCAGCCTCGTAACTTACAGTTTTGTATTTGGTAGCTGTATTTCCCGATGTTTAGAAAGGTGTGAGTTTAATTGAAGTGTTTCCCATGAAGCATTCAGGAATTTCAAGCCTTTTGTTGATTCCTCAGTGTACTTATGCTTCAGTCTTTCTCTCCATAAGAATGCTTAGTGGGGTCTCTTTCCTCTATGACTCTACCTTACTTTCTTTACATCTATGGCACATAATATCTTTGAAATCACTATCTTTTGTCCAAGTTAAGGTAGTGGAAAAGGCCACTGGACTCGGAAGATGTAGAGGGAGGATGTGTAGACAGACACAGACAGGCAAAGATGTGATTGCCTCATCTTTGTTTCCCTAAGAAATTGGGTTAAGGATAAATTCTTAATTAGGGAGATGATGAATTTAAAGCTGTGATTCTGAGCATTTTCTACTTTCTTAATTAAAGGTAGACACAGAAAATTTCCTCTTGCAAGAATTGTTCTCTATACTCTTTCCCCTTGTCTTGACCCCTTTTTCTTTCCAAGATAACTTTTGACTGATTGGGTTGCAGAGCAGTCCTGTCACTCATCCAGAGCCTTGTGAGGGCCACTCAAGCTCTGCACCCTGTGCTCAGCACCTACAGGTCAGTAGCTTATGAAAACACTTGCAAAGGATGCTCTACATTTTTCCTTTCAGACTGCAGCATCACTTCAGCTGTAAGTTTAATACTTTTCCTTTCATTTACTCCACCATGATCATTCATTGCAATTTCAGTTCAAACCAGCAGATTTTATTTTGCAATGAAACTGCATGTTCGCATGTAGACCACTAAGAATCTGCTTAGGTTTTTTCATAAAGTCCTCAGGCCTGGAAAGCATTCTGATAAAAACCTTCTGCTTGGTAACACAAGAGTAGCCATAAACCAAGTCAGTGCTGCTGCCTTGTTGTGCTCTGTTCTGTTCTTTGCTAAAACAGCTTCTCAGCTGCTCAGGAATTTTTTTGAAAGTCAGCCATGCTTCGCAACTGTTCAGAACTTTTAACCTTTTTTCTGTAAGTCACCATCCCCTATCTTTTTTTGAAAGTTCATCTTTTAAGAATGTCTTTCATGTTGTGCATGGAATCCTGTACAGATCCATGTAATGCTGAGTTGTTCTGGAATTTCTTGTGCAGATCTAGGCTCCTGATCTCAGCTGCTTAGCTTGCAAACTCTTTGATGTGCAGACTGTCTGTGTGGTTTTCACAGCACAGTCTACTCTGACAGTTTTTAGTAGGAGAAACTGGCAGAGAAGGGCTGCAATTAGGGTAATGCCATTATATTGCATGTTGTTGTAGTGTAGAGTATAGATAGCCCTAATCTAGTAACTGGCCCCAAAACATAATAAGTAATGGCAATTTTTATAGTGACCATCTATTGCCAAGATGCTCAGAAAGGCTGGAGTTTCCTAATCTTCAGTTCAGTGATGTTAAAGATATTTTTTTCCTGATTCTTGAGGAGATACATTGGCGCTATAAAGGAAATTTTTCAGTGAATTTGCATCCTACTCATCTTGTAACCTCTGGATTTCACCTTCTGCCTTGGTGGTCTGGGGGGGCAGCCCCAACATCAATTCTGAGTGTACTTTCATCTTCCTTGTACTACACTGCACAGTCTGGAAGGTATAAATTAGACATATTCAAGTATTTGACTAATGTACTGAGTCTATTTTCAGCAGAAAAGTCAGTAATTTTCTGTTAAGCAGAGGTGAGTTTGGATGTGCTTTTGTTTGTGTTTATTCTCAGAAGTATTTTTCATTTATAGTATGAGCATCTCCCCCTCAAATTCTTCTCCTGTTTTCTTTACTGTATCCTGTTGTAATAGTCCCTTTGGAAGGTCTTTTAGAGAGTATTTTTTTACAGACTCTGAAAACTTCCTTCCTGGCATTTGCATTCTCTCTTCAGATGTCAAAATCAAAGATAATGGTCCATTGCTGGTGTTTTGGGAAGGGAGGGGTAGGCAAGGGAGTTTGCAGTCTCTACACACTCGTCAAGTCAACTTACTTTACGTGCAGTGTGAGGGACTTAGTGTGTACCAACAGTAGCTCACTGTTAGCCAGTACAAGAAGCAGACATTGAAATTCAAGGCAAGCATTTTGAAAATTGTCCGTATTTTCTGATCCATTTCCCCACATAGAAAGCGAACAGATCTTCCAAGGAACTTTGTGAACGTGGTGCACATCTAAATAGGAATGGCGATTCTGTCCGCAGGGCATGAATATAGACTTGTTCTGTCAGCCCCAGGGATGCTCTGAACAACTGCTGCAGTCTGAAGCCTTTGGAAGATAATAGTAATGCCCTTCATTTACCCTTAGTGGTATCTCATCCAATGTACAGTGTCAGCACCAGCTCCTAGCAAAGCAGCACAAGAGGTCAGTAGCAGGAAGCACAGGTATGTCATCACTGTCCTGTGGTGGTTTGGGTTCAGCTCCTGCCATCACACCATACATAGGAATAGTTTGATGCCTTTGCTGTCCCACATCTGGAATATTTCAGCATATCTGGTCTTCAGAGGCCGAAAACTACAACAGAAGACGTTGCATCAACATTATCAACAGAGATTCCAATAGATGAGCTGTAGTACAAGTGTGTGCCTGGGTTAGACCTTGATTTTCACATTTTCAGAAGTTAAACACACTCAATAGATATTCTTCAGAAATAATTATCCAAAAAAAACCCACACAAAATATTCAGAACATCACCAGATACTGAAAGCTGAGTTTATAGTTTTGTAATGAGTTCAGAAATAATTCTTATTTTCTCTATTTTTTAAGAGCTTTCTGTGGTTTTGCTGCAGACCAGAATACACTGAAAGGGGAAGTGCACTACAACAATGACCCAAGAACAGGAGATTTCTAGAATCACAGAATATTCTGAGTTGGAAGGGACCCACAAGGATTATCAAGTCCAACCCTTAAGTGAATGGCCCACACAGGTATCAAACTCACAATCTTGGTGTTATTAACACCGTGCTCGGACCTGAGCTAATAAGTCAGCTAAATGGACTTCTGAATTTCTTTTAAATAGCTTCGATGGAGTTGCCACTTCTAAAGTGTTTCCAATGTATAAAAACAAATGTTTTCTCAAGGAGAAATGATATTTGAAATTATACTAACATAATTTGAAATTATACTAAGCATTCACATTGTAGACCACAAACAAATTCAATACTACTGCTACTAGTACTACTATTTCCTTTATGAATTGCTGAAATGTCACTCAATCTTCTGTTGAATTTTATATATGTATGCTTTATATATAATGTGTTATACAGTTACACATTCATTTGTTATGATTTTTTAAAATAGACATCATCTGAATACACAGTGCAGAAGACAACAATAGTTAAGCAATCAGATCCTTTACTGCAGCATAGAAAACAACTGGTGTTAAACAAACAGATGACTACCAAAGTCAAGGAATCTTACTCTAGATTCATGGCTGCTGTGAGCTTCAGAAGATTTTCTTGCTTTTTGGATATTTAAGACCACTTTACCATTATAGGAGCAAGAGCCTGCATTTTAGTTAGACATTCTCAGAGAGAGTTTTCTCCCAGTGTAATGCTATCAGTCTTTCATCTCCATGTGAAAGCTTACCTGCTTTCACCAAACTTGTTTAACTGCTGTTGAAAGCCCCTGTCATCCGTCAGAAGTGGTTGAAATTGTTCCTCACATCCAAAAGTCATTGTGGGTTCTTGGGACTGACAGGTACACAAGCACCATTGCATGAGCTGCTTAAAATATATTTTCTGTCTCATGGGAAGCAGAAGTGCATGAAAGAAGGGAGGCCTTGCTCTACATGGGAAAGGTCAACAACCCAGTTGCTCCTCTATCCACTATTTTCAGGCCTTTGTCTTTGTAAGTAGAACAGTTAAGGACAGAGTAGCACTTGCTCATTTCAGTTTTAGGTTACATTTCTGAGATAAAGACCTTCAATTATCACCCTCTCCGTTTGCAACACGCATTGCTAACAAAGTTCTCTGTACATGTATAATATGTTATATTCTTCATTGGCCTGGGTGTCCTCTGTGGCCGTGTTCCTTCCAACTTTTGTTTCTGGTATAATCTGTACTGTATGGATTGCACTCTCCATTCATTAAATAAATTAGCAATGCAGCAGTTAGCATGTTAGAGGAGTGTGCTTAGACTGATGCTTAGCTCACTTAGTGAAAGAGAGTTATCTGTGAGATGCGCACTATTCCCTGTTTGCCGAGCTTGCTGGATCAGTACACAGTGCCCCAATCTCCAGGCAACAACGTGTTCAGATTCAACGTGCTGGGCTGCTCAGGAGCAAGTGGTTGAAAAATTCTCACTGCCTTTGAGGTACCCCCTTTCTGTGTGCTCTTTCCCAGCAGCCCCCTTTCATGGTTTGCTGTGTTGGTATAATAAAACTTGCAGTGTGTGTGATCAAAGGAACTCTTGCATTCCTGAAGGCACACCATTCCTCCAGTTGTACCAATTAGTCCAGTAAAAGACACAACCTTTCCACATGCAGAGAAGATGCCTTGCCTCTTTGAGGCAAGAGCAGAGTGCCCATAGCATCCTGACTCAAATTTATGTCTTTGCAAGTTCTTGCTGTATTGATGGAAGCGACACACTTTGTAAAGCATGCCCTGTTTTAATTAGCTGGATTGCACAAGCTTCAAACTCTTCAAGGGACAATCCAGGGTTCAGTGCTGGGTTTTGTCCTCTGATGAGAAGGCAGGCACCAGTGCAGTAACCAGGCAGATCCCAGAGGTCTGTGGGCCCCCTGCCTGTTGTCAGAAGATTTCTGCAGAACATTTCAGTTTGTGCTGTGTGGAAAAAAAAGACATATGAGTGGGTAACTGTGAGACATGCACAGCTATTAAGGCATTTTTTTCTCCTGTATGGAACACATCTGGGTCTCTTCAGAATTTCCATGACTGGCTCAAGCCAGCACTGAGCCTTTTGGCTGCAAGGTGTTGCAAGAATTGCAGAAGACTGCAGTTCCTTGATAAGTTGTGCCTGTGTGGCCTACATGGAGTACTTACATTGATATTAAAAATTTTACTTGCTGAATTATTTTGCAAGGCCACCTGCAAAAACATGACACTGATGCAGAAAGAATGATGCTGAGTGCCATTTTTAAAACAGTGCTGCAGAGATTGTATTCCAGCCAGCCCGTGTCAGCATTCCACAGGTCAGCACAAAATATCCATGTTGGTTTTGGACTGACTACATACCATGGAGCTAAACCCTGTACTGGCTTGTAATATATACAGTACTAAAAGATGGAGAGATTGAATAGGTGTGGCTGGGACAAAACATTCTGGCTCTTGGGAACTGCCACAACTGTATTTAAAGCAACTGCATGCAGACGGGGGTTAAGAAGTAAATGTGGTCCAGATTTTCTTTGTCAGGAACAAATTAAATCAGCATGGTAGAGGATCCAAAGAGAAATACATTTGGAAATGCTTATATGCTGAAGCTAGGAATCTGGGTAATAAGTAAGAGCAAGTAGAATTTATTAATTATCAAGATAGATTAAAATTAATTGTCTCATCAGGTTACAATGCTAGAGGGCTCAATATGTTAGAATATTGTATAAGTTGTTTAAACAACAGACCAAGGGTGACAAAAGAAATTGTGTGAGGGCAACGACTCTGTCTATGACCTGGTGACATATATCTGCCTTAGAACTGGGAAGTGCAGGATCTTAGGAAATGCAGCACAATAAATGTGCTGATAATCAAGGTTCAGCAGTGAGCAGAGGTGGGCAAAGGTAACATAAATCACTGAAATGAATCTGAAGACAGTTTGAGCTACTATTGCATGTGGGGAGGCAATTGTGTAATTATGGGGAACTTGATTTGGCACACCTGCTGAAAGTTTCTTTTAGGTACTGGTGAAACATCAATAGAATAGCTTTAAATACTGGATGATTCTTCTGCAAAAAAAAAAGTTGTTAGATCTAGAGTGGAAAAAATCTCCTTTTAGGTAGCCTGATAGATAAAAGTTAATTGATCCACTAGACTGGAAATCAAGTGCTGTCTCAGGAAAAACTGATCATGACCTGGTTACATCTAATATGCATGAAGAGAATATAGTCCCAAACCAGAATCTACACACATGCTGATTTGAAAAGGCCAGTTTCCCAAAGCTAAGGACTGCCCTTAATAAAACTGAATAAGCAGAGGCATGGAGGCATAAACAAAACTGAAAGTTTTTCAAGAGCTTAATAAATGGACAAAACATTACTAAGACATTATGTATAGCAAAAGAGGACAGAAAGTAGAAATGGACTTATTGTTCTGTATAGATGTGTTTGAACAGGTATCAGTTTGTCCACATTTATGTGTATATAGGATTGCATAGGTATACATATCTACAGACACTTGTGTGGGCATGCAAACACGGTGCTTACATATTTAAATAAACTCTGTGGCTGTGTATTGGGAAAATAGGCTATAAAAGGGAGATGAATATCCATTGATATATATGTTATTAAGTATGGAAATTACTAGTAACACTTAAACCAAAATCTACTCTTGGCAAGCAAATTGTGTTCTGAAGAGTCTTAAATTTACATAAGGAAAAACAAAGTAGCAATGATGTGGGCCAGGCAAGGGTTGTAGGTACTGAAACTGTTAACAAGAAATGTATAGATGGCTGAAATGTTCAGAAAATATTTCTGGTTTATGTTTTGAAAGAAAGAATATGGTTTGTATATATCATGTGAGGAAGACAAATTCTTTTCCAGCCCATCTGCAACTAAAAAAATGTTAGACAACTCCTACTTTGAGGAATCAGCTTTAAGGCAGCAGCCCCTGTTTTGTGAGCAGCTATGCATTCTATTTTTCTTTCTTAAATTGGCTGAGAAATTTTCTGGCTCACTGATAAGAGCTTTTGATAAATTTGGGAACATTGGAGCAATCTACCAAGACTGAAGGCATGCTCATTTTTTCTTTTGCCAGTGCCCCAACGGCACAAACAGGATAATTCTGATAACAGCATGGCAGCCAGCCTGACCTCTCTTCCAGCAAAATAATAGAGAAGCTGATATGGGAATTCAAGTATAAAAAACAGGACTGTTGTTAATGGCAGCCAATGATGTTTTCACTGAATTCAGGTCTTGTCAGGTAAGCTTGGCTTGCTTCTTTAATGTAAGATTACCCAGTTGGTTAAAAAAGTAACTATAAACCTAATGGAAACTAAAAGTCTTCAGTTTGTTATCTACCATAATTTGATCAAAAATGTAGCATTTTGCATTCTTGTTTAAGAACATATCAGGTGGCTAAGGGCTGGTGGATCAAAGGAATTGTTGCAAAATCACTCTGAAAAGAAATTTTTTAGTGAGATTCCATAGCCAGATCCAGACTCAGACCTCTTTTGGCAATGTTCACTACTTAGTCTTTCAGGAAAAACATGGAATTACTCACTGATTATGCATGGCACTAGAGAAAAGGGAATCTGAGTTGTCTCAAAAGTGGACTTCAGACAGAAAGAAGTGTGCTTTAACATGGTCAAGTGTAAAATTATAAACCTGGAAACTGAGAACATGTATCATATGGGGGAAACAGTTTCAGAAAAAAAATAGAGACTTTGGAAAGACTTTGTAGACCTTAATGGACAGCCTTAGAATATAATCATAGCTCAATAGGAGGGCAAAGTATCTGGTGTGTTCCTTGAGTACATGTGCAAAGGTCTGATTTTGTCTGTGTTTATTGTATGTATGCATATGGACAGGCTCATGGAATAACATCAATCCCATCACAGGCAGCATTTTAAAAAAGGATTTTAAATTAGATGAGAATGCAGAGAATAGCAAAAATCTTACATGAGGGCTAGCTAATACACCTGCTATATTGGCAGGTCTCTACCACAGCCTTTTTGTTCCATGTGAAAAATAGATGAGGATGTTAGTACAAATATAACACACGTAGAGGTACATAATTCAGATACCAGCTCCTTCATCTTCCCAGGAAATGCATAACATTATTGCCAATTGATGGCAATAATCTGAGGTAACGTCATCAAATTAGCAATAAATTATCCACATGTTTTTACATGTATGCACAATTAATTCCCAGAATAAGATACCAAAGAGACCAGTGGACTCCCCACCTTTTGGTTCTTCTCAGCAGAGTAGACTGCCTTTCTAGAAAGATTCCCTAAAGGATTAAACCCAGCAGTGTGTTCCACAAAGGGATAGAGCAGGGTATGTGCAGCTGGTGACATGCAAGGGGTCAGACAAGATGACCTCCATCTCTCAACAAATATTGAACTCTTCAGGTATAAACCTGGAAAATTAATTCAAAAGTGGAAAAATATACTGGGCACACTGTATATTTGCACATGCTTAAAGTACAGAAATTTCACTCCACCATAAAACATTTCCTTTACTGGGTCTAACAAAGTATGGGAGAATTTGTGAGATGCTCTTTATTCCAGAGACTTCTTTGATAATTAGGAGCAAGTCACTTAATTTCTGTGCCTTGATTTACCCACTTCTAGAGAATGAATCCCAGCTTTCCTCAATTCCTCTCTTCATGCTGGAGAGACCTCTGGGAGGAACTGCATAAATGTATTCTTCCAAAAAGGCGCAAATAATCTGAAAACTCGGGTAAGGCACCACAGGACTGATGTTTCAAATAGATCAGAGAGCTTTCACCCTGCAGAAGGTACTCATGTTACCTTGGTCAGCAATCCATCTGTACTGTGAACCTTGATGAGATAAATATAATTGTCCTCGGGCTGGTTATGTAACGAGCTTGCTTTGCAATTTAACTAATGAATGTGTGGAGTCAGATTAATCTTCTGACTTCAAAAATTTCTCCCAATGGGAAACATATAGGCCCTGCCTATCTGTGACATTATCCTCTTCCTACAGCCAGAGTGATTTGGCCACTTGAATGTTTGTTTTGCTTATGTATGTAAAGCTCATGTGTTCACAGATTTTTCTCTGGAAGAGGGGGAAGGACCTCAAGATTCCTTGAGGTTTTACAGCTGGGTCTGTGGGCTTTCCAAGTCAAGGCCATTTGGTGGGATGATTTTAGTTGCTGGTATGGTACAAGTTGCTGGTTTGGGATTTTTTCCAGTAGGGCCATATTTCATCCTGTGCTCCCTTAGTCTCTGAAAGCAGTCCATTTCAGAAAAATAGTAGTCTGGTACTATTGTTGGTTCATTAGTTGATGTCAAGAGATTATTTTAATCTTGATATTTTAATTTCCTCCTTATGCTCTTGTTATCCTTCGCAGGAGCCATCTAGAAAATGTAAAGATACTGGATACAGAAGATCCAGTAAATGCTTATGACAAATGAAACATGACTTCTAAGAGTAACATACATTTTGTAAGAGCTTTGCCAACTGTAAATTATACCAAGTGGGTCAATTTTGGAAGTCAACTTCCTAGTTAAACTGTCACACAGTACAGAATTGCTATTTAATATTGGTGATTAATGACTGCAGAGTCCAGTCTAATTTCCAAGCAGACTGTCAGTGGCACTCAGTAATCAGCAGAGTCCAGAGTACAAGTGCTTGGCAATCCTTTTATGCTTTGTGATCCAATTCAGGTTGCTCATTTTCCACAGAGAGGAAACAAGAGAGGGAACTGATATGAAAATGCTGGCCTGAATGCTGGAGCTGTGTCTACACTTGATTATTCCCCTCCTAGGGTTTTTTCCCATTCTTCTGTATGCTTCTACGAGCTGAGGCGCAATCCCATGGGAGAACATTGGATGTGCATGTGTCCTGCCATTTGGAGGTCAGGAGAGACAGTTTCATTTGGGGGACTCCAAACTCCTCCTGTCTCATCATCCCCACCACTCTGAGGTGTGACCCACAGCTCTTGCTGCTCCTTTCCTGGCATCATTCCTTCTCACTGCTGCTCCACTGAGTCACAGTTCCAGCCAGGTCCACCTGTCCCCTTTGTCCTGGTCCCCATCCCACTGTCCATCCACGGGGGTCAGGGACAAGGGTGTATTTTACAATGGTGGGTACATCATAGAAATCCCCAAGGAATCTCTAGTGCTGTTGAGTACTTGATAGAGACAGTGTGGCTCAGGCCCCTGGCAGAGCTGTGTGGGCAGGAATGTAACATGCACTGGAGAAAGCTCTTTTATTTCCTCCTTTGTGAGCAGTGTGCTGCCTGGCCTGGACCAGGGACTGGGAGAGAGTGGTCAGTGGCAGGCAAAGAGCTGACCTGTCCCCTGCCTCTTCTGCCCTGGTTTCATGGAGCTCCACAGGAGGATGCACAGGCCTGTGTGTCTGCAGGACACAGTGATCTTTTCAACCCAACACAGATGGCATCCATTACAATTTTATCAAATAGCATTGATTGCTACAGTTTCCCCTAATGTGACATGACTAATCTTCTAATGTAGCTTGCACACGGTGTACTGCCAATACTTTCAATGTATGCTGAAATCATTTAGATGAAGTAAATAAATAAGTCTAATACAATAGAGTTTATGGCATATTGTCCTCCTGGAAATAATTTCAGTGGTAGTGAAGTATGGAATATCTTCAACTTGAAATGTCTGTCCTTATCCCTGTATCTGCACAGCTTGAGATACGTGTACAGATTTATTTTAAAATTAAACAGCTAAATACGTAACTTTTTCCTGCCTCCAATGTATGAATCTATACCAGGAAATTAGAAGTTTATCAAACAGGTGTCAATGCACCAGTCAGATCTATGATACCCTGTCATTTTGGTGCAAATTAATGAATTGTAGCAGGAAAATGTTCTCTCTTTTTGTGATGTTGGTGAAGAAAATCTGCTGTAGGCAAAGGAGGGAACTGATAAATAATACAGTGCACACGCTGTAGTTTAAAGGAGGTTCTTCTATGTTCCTTCCCAGCAGATGAAAGACAGGTTTAGCTAGGATCTTCCATCAACAGGTGTCAAAGAGCTCACCAGCAATTTGGTTCAGAGCCAATAAATAACTCACCTTCTAGGAAAATAATTTGCCTGGTATACATAAAGAAGTATAAATGCCATTCCAGAGTGAAGAATTTGGACAGGAATGAGTGCCCAAGGGGGCTGTTTGTGTGAGCAGGAGAGCAGAGAGCCTTTTGTCTGAGCAGAGATGTAGAGAATTTGAGTGGAAAGGAAAACAGGAAAGCATATCATGAGATAGGAAAGGCAATTTAAGCAATTCAGTAACATTAGCGTGAGAACAAATGAGTTTGAGCTGGCCCTTAGTCTGGAAACTTAGAAAAGCCTCCCAGCAGTGGGAGGGAGGGCAAACTTGGCTAGTTGCTAGGGTGGAAATTAGGTCTGTAACTGAGCATCTGATGTGGTCACTTGTGACAACAGGGCTCTGGGCTTCCTAATCTGGGGCAAGCAGCCTCAGAGAGACCTCCCATGTGAGGAAGGATTTAAACACAGGCTTTGCTCTGTGGGGATGTATTTGCTAATGTTTAAGCTTCTGTAGCTTAAGCATGTTTTTAAAGTACATTTCATATGCATAGTTCATTTTTGCAGACGGCTGACGCATGAGGCTTGCATATCTGGCCTTGTGACTGCCACGGACATCTGGTCCCGTGCGGGCTGTGTCTCTCCATCCTGCACCCATCCTGGGGGAAGAGCAGCAGCCCCACAGTGCCCCAGATCCAGCACAGCGCTGCCTGGCTTTGGAACAACTGTACAGTGGTAGGCTGGCTTGGCAGGAGCCCATCCCAGGTTTTCTTGAGCAACTTGGAGCTGAGCTGCTGTGCTGTCAGGGCAGAAAAGGCAAATACTACTGCAAGGAAGCATCCATCCAGCTAAGGGTATGGCTGTCACACTTGCTGGTAGGACTTGACGTGTCCCTTGATGGTTTCTTTAAATAAATATTTATCAAGAGATTATATAGTCACAAATAATGCTTTTAAAATGTTTGAAGGGAAACAAACTTGTGTAAGAATAAATTGGAGGCCAAGACCTGGTGGCCATAGATGTTTATATTGAAGGCTGGGGATTTCCTCCTGCCTGTTTTCATGGTACACTGCAGTTGCTTGATTCAAGTCCATCTCCAAAGCTGCTTTGCTTCCTGAATAATACTTCCTTCCTTAGGAACAAATGCTTAAGATGGCTGAAATCATTGCATTTATTAGTGATTCATGTAGTTGTAAGATCAGGGTTTCTTTTCATGTATTGAAAATTTTTTTTGAAAAGAAGATCTTTTTTGCTGGTGCTGTTTTTTCATTCAGCTGTTGCATCACAGTGTAGCAGCATGACACCTCATCTACAGTACAATATTTTATCCCCTTCTTGGGTGCTTTTTAAACTGAAAATTACAGGGTAAGAGGGTTTAATGCAGCCTTAATTTTGCAATGTTCAGAAAATTAACAGAGCTTGTTAACAGACAGCTGATTCTGGAGTTTACAAATTGCTCTTACATGGTTCAAGTGTTCACCACCAAGTAACAGAACAGGAACAATACAGGAACAAGCTGAAGAATCAGATTCCAAACTACAGATTCTGGATTAGTACTTGTGGACCCCATCTTCCTTTTCGAAGGGGAAAGCCAAAGTGAATCTTCTGTCTTGAAGCAATTTTTAGGATGGTCCACTTGTATTTGTTAGATTTGAGCCAGGTTGATTGTCAGGTTAAAAGAAGAAAAGAAATGCAAGGAAGAACCTGACTGAAAATGAACTTTGGTATATGCCGGAAAGAAAAGTAAAAGCTTCAAGTTACACTGTTGTATGAGCAACCTGCAGACGCTTATCTGCCTGCGGGAGACATGACCGGGAGGGTGTGGCCTTTTAAACCTTAAATTGCTCAGGTTTATGCAATTCAGCTTTTCTGTGCCTTCTGTCATGCCACAGGCCTCGCCGTGTGACGGGGGCAGCAGCGCTGTGTGCCCACAGAGGGGGCTGAGCCCCGGCCCTGCCCAGCCATGCCAGCCCCTGCCTGCTGATTCTGCACCTGCCCCTCGCCCTGCGGCGCGTGGGAGACACGGCAGGGCCACACACGTGAGTTCAAAGCTTGCATCTTCCTTTGCCCTGCTCCTGCTTTTCCCCTCGAGCTTGCTGTGGGTTCTTCCAGAGGAGCAAAGGTGCCAAAAATGCTCTGGTAAACAATCCAGCCCTGTTTAGTGGTGGGGGAGTGGGTCCAAACCTCAGCCTGCACACTCTAGAGTGCCATGCAGCCAGGCAGTGATAAATATCTACTGTGTCTGTCATTAATGATTCAGCTTCCCCACAGCCTAATGCAGAGTTTGTTTTATGTAACATACCCGTAGGTTGCTGTTCGTCTTGGTAGGCAGTGTTAAAATACCACTTACATACATACATGCTGGTAGGCAAAACCACTGCTTAGTTCAGAGCCTTTTTGTTAGCTAGATGTGCTTGGGTTTCTGTCCTCCCTGTTGCTAAGAAGGTCAATTTCTTCAGTAAAGTGTGTTGAAATCAAAACAATTATTTGTGGAGAGGTGCCATTTGTAGTGCAGCTGCTTTAGCCCATCGCTTTATTAATCCTCTGGAAACCCATTTCTTCCCCTCCCCCAGGTTAAAACCCACAAAGTCTCGCTGCAGCTGCAGGAGGTAAATTGAGGCTACATTCACCACTGCTGTATCTTCCTGCTTGATTTTATGCATAGAACTGCAGCTGAGGTGAGAAAAACAAGAGAACTTGATTTCGTTTTTATCTTTAACTTATGCTCTTCACACTTAAGCTTACACTCAGTTCTTTATTCAAAACATCTTGTAATTCAGTACCAGTATATGCAGCGGTTGCAAACCTGTGAATATATATGAATAGGCATAACTTCTCATAAGTTTTATTTCTATCCATAAGACTGATTGTTCATGTGAGAACATGTAAATTCACAGTGCCAACTCAGAACCCAGAACAGCAATGAAGATATGTGGACATCCTCACTCAGCAGAATGTATACTTAGAGTACTCACATGTTTAAACTTCCTAATGTTTTGGGTTGTTTTTAATGACCAGGGATGGACTGCTTGCATCAAGCTCTTAGCCACTTTTACATCTGCCAAAGAAAAACACAAAACCAGAAAAGGTGCATATTAGACTTGTATGTCTTGTTCTTCTATGGTGCCTGATAACTAGGAAAGGCTTCCTTCAACAGCAGGAAAGGCAGGATAACCATAGGTGACTGTTCTGGGCACCATGCAAGGCACTTGCTTTCCCACAAACTTTTGTAGAAATGGAGCTCCCACCGCCCAAAACAATTTTCATTTGCTCACTCAGATTCACACAGAACAACATCAAGGCAGTTCCATCACTTCATTGAAACAGCAGTGTCTCTTATCTGCTGTTGCTGGAAAAGCACAAATGCTGATCTGCAAATAAAAGCCAGAAATCCCTGTCAGGAATTTGGAAAGCTGCTGATGTGTGAGGAGTTGTATCCTCAATACTCCCATCTACTTTCCTAAGACTGAAAATTCTTCCTAAGGAAGTGATCTGTTACTAATTTGCTATTTTATTCTTCCACCCCAAACCTCAGAGCCTACGTGTATTTTCCAAAGATATAAATTGATTCAATCTGGGAAATCTTGTCTCACTGTTGTCTTATCCTTGCCCCCTGAAAATACTCTCCCACTGCTAATTTCTCTTCCTTGTTTGTGGTCCTGTAGAAGTGTCCTCCCCTTTGCTCATGTGGGCTCTGCTTTTGTAAGGGTGTTCCAAGCCCATGTGTTTGAACATTAACTGCACCAGGACTTCGTTGTAGCACAGAGTTGGAAAGAGGAATGTTCCTGGCTCTGAGTTGTGATCATCTTCTAGAAAAGAAAATTGAATTGTCTTTTGGAAGAGGTTTGAATGTGCTGGCATCTTCCCTAGCATAGCTTTTCTGTAGTAAAATGGAAATAAATTTTGCACGCAGGATGAGATGATAGATTAGCTCCATTTCACTGCAAACCAGGAAATCAAGCAGCATTGTTTCCAGAAGGAAAGTAAATTAATACAGGCTTTCAAATGTAGAGGGTCTCCTCAAGGCTGGCTGCTGGAGGGAAGCAGTCTGGTGTTTCTGGAGATGTCAGCCTTGTGTGCAGGGCTGGGTGCTGCCACCTGGCTCCTCCTTCTGTCGGGGCACAGGGAGGCCTGTGGCTCATTTGGAGGGACTCTGTGGCCAGAGCCTTTTGAGGGGGTAATGAGACCCCACTCCTGTTAAAGGGGGACACTGGTGTCCTGCAATGCAGTCTGACTGAGCACTTGTTTGCAGCTCTTTCACAGAAATTAGAAGCTGGGATGGGCATATATGCAGTTGATCTTTCCAAGGCTTTCCCTAAAGGCTCAACGTGAATCTGCAAAAGCAATCATTATCTGAATCATGGGATTCAAAAGGATTCAGCACAGAAGACAAACTTTCACCTTCAAAACATGTTCAGGGAATGGCTGGTTGGCAGTTCCTGTTGTGTACAACTGCTTCCCATTGTGTACTGTTCTCATCCCACTGAGTAAAAATCAATTCCTCCTTTATAAGGAGCTAAACACTCAAACTTCCTACCTATCTGTTCATGGAATCCTCTCATTAGTCCTCCAATTTGACTTTAATACACCCACAACATTCTTACTGAAACAAAGATTCTTGATAAAATAAATAGGTTTTATCTGCCAGAAATTTGTTATTAAGGAATGCTTCCAATTTCTCTGTCTGGATTGGTATATCTTTCAGAAAATGGCTTGTTTGAAAGCAGATAAATTTTGATTGATTTTAGATATAATTCCTGGCAACTTTTTGCTTATCCTTTCCCCAACCTTTTGCTTTCCATGCTTACAGCTACATGGTATAGATTGTGTTAAAATGCTGATGTTAAAAAAAGTATAGGTGATGCTATTATCTTATTTTGTTTCCTACTACAAATCTGATTTAGTACTATATATTTCATAGTATCAGTTCTCACAGGACTTTACAGGTAGAACCCAGTGCTGGAAAGTGTAGCTTTGGGTTCTCATAGTTTCTGAGAACTCATCTAATCACACTACTGCTATTTAAAAGAATATCTCAGTTTAGATCCAGTCAAAAAGGGTCTGAGGCACCGAAATAAATATGACTTGTAGGAGGAATTTCAAAGAATTAAAAAATCCCCTTGCCTGCCTGCACACAGCAGATAACATCTGATTGTGAGAAAGGATACAGGAAGCAGGACAATTTGAGCATGTAATTCCTAATTGGTTTCTCATCACGGGACTAGACAGCACACAATTGGTCTCCATACCCACAGAACCGGTTCTGGAAGCAGATATTAACTCAACCACAGACCTAACTATATTTCCCAGGCTGGTGTCACTATTGTGTCCTGGCTGACAAAACCTTAGTAAGCCTCTTGTTGTTAAGGGGAATATTACAAGGCCATCAGCCACACATGCATGTTAATTAGCAATGGGCTTTGGGGGAGTTCCCATGAGGCCCCAATTAAAGCAGTGATTAATCAAGTCCAGTGAGTAGTACCACACTCAGGGATGTTGTTTCCCAGCACTGAGCAGATGAAGACAGAACCAGGCTTTACAGGATGTGTTTTGGTGTCTGAGGGTTTGGTCACTATAATAAACAAAATTTACTTGCTGAGACTTTTGTTGGGCAGGGAGCTTAGTCATTATCCTGCTAAAAAAAAAGATGCCCTGGAACAGAAACTATTGCACAGCCTCATCTAGAGAGATCTGCTTCCACTCCTGCTTGAATACTTTAGGTTTACCCAGTCCTTTCCATTTTAAACAGATCTATAAGCTCTACTGCACACCTGACTCCCAAATGAGCAATAGGACTACCAGCAGACAAAATGGGCACTGTCAGCATACTTTGTAAGAGAGGTCTGTTCAAGAGCCAAAATGTAACTTGTGTCAGCCCCATAAAACTGACAGTCAGACCACAGTAACTGGGCTGCTGGGTTCAGCCTCTTCAGTGTCCAGTTTATCTCCCTCTTCCCAAGAGTACATTTTTCTTAAATGTGATATTCAGTACTCAGCAGTGCACAAAATTGTAAGGTCATCAAAGTTTCTTTCCCTTGTCCACCAAAAATTTCTATTTATGGCTGCATACTGTGTGTTTTCCCATCTTTTTGAAGGCTTCCCCTAGGCTGTACCACTCCCCTAAGTTGTTCAAGTTTACCTGCTGACTACCTGACCAGGGCTTGTGCCCTCCTTTATCCAGAGTCCTGAGTGGGACTGGGCCCCAGCAGTTGTGACCCTGGGACTGAGTGGCAAGGAATGCTTTCAGATTGTGTTGTTTTAAACAGCAGAGTGTCACTGTGCCATGCAGTTCTTCAATAGGGACCGTTTTTTCTGCTTAAGATTTGTTTATTTAGTCATTTTTGTGGACCCAAGTAGCAGGAGGAGGAAAGAATAAGATTCAAGTATAATTTAAGTTATAGACAATTACAGACCTATAATTTTAATTGTATATAGTATATAATATTTAACAATAATTTTCATTATTTAATAAGGTATAATATAATAATTACATCTAAATCATAGTACAGGAGTTAGGTGAAACATAAATAAACTTGAGATACAGATGATTAAATCCTTGTTCCACTGAATTTGCCTAATTTTTCCTTTGAGTGCAACGAGCCAGAGGTTTTAACCCAGGCATTTGCTTCTATTATTTAGACAAGTTACTCTAGGGAGCCAACTGCTGCAAGTTTCTGCTGTCTCCCCTGCAGGTGCATGTCCATAAAGCAGAGAATGCAATCCTAGAAGTCAGGAGTTTGTGGGGGCTTTCCCTCAGATCAGGTCTAAGAGCATCTCTGTGGCCACCTTGCTGCACAAGGATTCCTGTGACAGAATCTGGGCACTGGCCCCACTGGCATGGGGACAGCCAACTCCCCTTCCCCTGCTCACCTACCCAAGTAGGTGCTTCTAACCATGTGGGCTGCTTCTAAAAAAAGGTCCCCACAGGGTGTTGTGAGAACTCATTAAGCAGTTTGCCAAGTATTAAGAAACTCCTGCATCAGAGAAGCAGTTGTAAAGGCACAGTGTAATTAAAGCACAGTTTACTTTATTATGTGTTATTAGCAGGGTTATCCATCACATGCTCCGTGCTTTGTAGCTATTAAATGTTATCTCGTGGTCACATGTGAGGAGATGCTGTGTGGTCTGAGGGTGGCAGGTACCATGGCGTGGGAGCCAGGCTGAGGTGTAAGGTTTCAGTGTCCTGAGGGGAAGAAGTCTTCCACTTCTCTTTTGTGCCCTCTTCATCTGCTCCTTCTTCATCCGCTCCCTCTTCTCTCCCCTCTCTGGGAGGGTAGTAGCATCACCCACCTTCCTTGCTGACCCACTTGGGGCCCTGGGAGAGGATTGCAAAAACAGATTAAGATTTACTGTGAAGCTGTATTAAGTTAAGATTTTCACAATCCCATGCAATTTACTCTGCCTATTGTATTTTTATTTTAAAGTTAAGTAGGGCAGCCTGCTCAGAGCACACGTGGTCTGCAGTGCCCATCACAGAGACACAGCAGACACACCTGCAGCAGGGACCAGGGACGCTCTCCCCCTTGCAGCTTGCATGCTGTACCTGTTCCTGGCTTACTGGCATCTTAGAAGGCAGCTGGGACACGTGGTTGTCCAGCCACAAAAATACAGTTCTGTCATCTGCTCAAATGGCTGAAAGCAGCTTGAGGTATTTGTGAGGCTGCCAGTGTTGGCAAAGCCAGCCGGAGCAATCAGCCAAATCGGAGTGGAGGTGCACCTTTTGTTACATAACTAGCCATGTCATTTTGTAATTTACTATGTGAAATGCCAATGGCATTTATTATGTCAATTAGGATGAGCATATGTTTAGGAAGCCCTTGAGGAGTCAATCATAATTGCTCACATAGCCTTGCTTCCACCACATGATTGACTTCCTTTGAGCAGGTAGACTGTGTGCCTTTGGGAAGCAGTTACCCACAGCCTGCCCATTTTGCTACAACTCATCTTCGCTCTTGGAGTCTGAGCTTTTAGTTCTGGCATAAGTCTGGGCTTACTGAGCTTTGAAAAGAGCAAGAAACAGAAGTTACTACCTTAACCATCAGTATTTGACAACTAGAGGCATGCCAGCAACAAGTCTTCTTGGAAGTACTGCTTTCTACTGAGGTGAGTTCATTCCTAGGACATTTTCCTTATACTAAGGAATACTTAACCTGACAGATATGTACTGTCTTACTCAGATCTTCTCTTCACTCAGATCTTGTCCAGCTGTTCCTAATATTGTCAGTACTTCTGGGCTGATTTTTTTTTTTTTTTCATTTTAACATGCTGAGTAAAGTTTTGTATCCATGAAATCATCAGAAAGAGCAATCCAGGTTTGCGTGGGCATGTGAGAGACAGACAAAACAGCCAAATATATTTCCATACATTCCTAACAGGCATTTCAGCTACATAATTCCACAACACAAAACTTTTTCCAACATTGGTTAATTCCGTAAATTCCAGCATGAGCCACAGAGAAAAAAAATTCTTTTCAAACAGTCTGGTTCTGGTTTTAGAAGTTACTTTGCGTGCAGGAGCAGTATGACATTGCTGTTGGGTCTCACAGCTTGAGCTACAACTTAAAAAGTTGGGGTTATTCACCTACTGTACTGTAGCAATGGATTTTTCTATTCAGTTGGAAATGCCTTTCATCACTAAAGGCTCTGCAAAGTACTTTGATTGTTATAAGCTCTGAGAAAGACTTTTTGACTATTAATAACTTTGGAAGAACAGCTGTCTTAAAACTGGGGCCAGGCAGAGGAGAGGTTTTGGAGCTCCTGTTTGTGGTCTCAGACACATTCTGTACTGATGTGCTGAACTTTTAAATACAATTCTTTTCCTCTAAGAGCCAGTTATAACAGTCTTTCCTATCATCTTAAAAGTCAAGATGAATTCTTACCTGCTAAAATGATATCTCCAGGATTCACAACTCTCCTCCAGCTACTGGCTTTTTACCTGAAGGTACGTGTCTTGCCTCTGCCCATAACAAATCTCCATCTAATTACACATCAGGCAGAAAAAAAGTGTTGTGATTCTTCTTTAGTCGGACTAGATTTAAAAATAAGTGGAAAAGCAGGGGAAAAAGAGAGAGTAGACTATACACAGGAGGAATTCTGGTCAGAAGTCATGATGATAAGATTTTGGGCACCTTAATGTTTTATAAACTTCTTTCAAATAAGGTTTCAAGTCTAGGCAAACTGATTCACCCCTTTGGCCTTTAGTGCAGCTGTGCCAAGATTGGTGCAAATTATTCCATGATATTTTATAACCAGGTCTTTGAAATGTGAATAATCACTGTCTTTTTTTTTAATCTAAAATCCTGTGTAATACATATTATTGAAGTGTGGATCACTCTATAATGTTTTCCACAACTGTTGTATAGTACCACCTTGAAAAGTAAAGTCAGTGTAATCTATAAAAAACTTCAGTTTGAGCAAAGCAATTGGTACAAGCCATGGTAATGGTAAACCTGGGAGGCTGTTACAAGGGAAGACACTTTGATGAAAGGTAGGAACTCAAAACAGTTCCCATTTTACTAATGGCAAAGAGTTTTCTAAAAGCATTCAACCTCATACTTCATTATAAAACCATGAATATTAAATAAGTGATGTGATCTGGCAACCCAGATTCTGGCAGGAGCAGTAAGGTCACAGCTAACCCTGCCTAACTGAGGGACTGTTGTGCTTTTGCTTGGGAGGGTGAGGGAGAACCTCTCCTCTGCTCCCTCCTAGCCATGAGCCACTCCCCTCCCCAGTGAGGGCAAGCCACTAGATGGGGACAATGCCCACATCTAACCTGCCCACATCTAGCCAGTGGCAGCTGGGCTGGGGCTTCATTAAAGAGCTAATTCTGTAACTGTGAAAGCTGTTCAGCCTCCTAGCAATTTGCTGTGCATATTTTTTAACACAGACAAGATGGCAGTCTCCAAGCCCTCTGCAAAGAAGCTGATTGTCAAGGAAGGCAGGCATTGCTGCAGCATGCTCACAGCTAGTGTGGTGAAAGGAAGGCCAGGTAAAAGCCTCTCTGGAAGAATAAGGAGCTCCTACCCTTACCTGGCAGCTGTGAATGCTGCTGTGGCAGGGCAGTTTCCTTACATGCCTGTGGGCCGGCCCCTTTGGCCATGCACTGCCTTACTGGCCCACATAAATGGATGGCTGTGAGTCACTCAGAGATACACATTTGTAGGAGATAAGAGCCCATGCTGGGACTGGGGGAAGGATGCAGAATGACTTTGCTGTCACAATTTAGCTAAGAAGAGTACAACAGCTCTGTCAGTAGAACCTCTATGTCCCATGGGTTGTACAGCAGAGAAACAGGGTGTGAAAAGGCATCTGTTTGAATCTGCAGATACAGGATTTGTTATACACATGCTCTGAGTGTGCATAAAATAGTAACATTAATAAAAAGTGTCACTTAAACACAGAGAGAAAACCAAGCTACCAAACAAACTTTTGTCAATCTTGCTATGCTCTTTAGAATCCATTTCCTTTATACATGCTGGCCAGACTTACCATTGACTGAAGATTTCATTACCACCAAGCTGTACTCCTTCAGAATGAACTACTGGAGCTAAATTCCTCTTACTGCTCTGTAGCTCATCTGTTTCACTCCTCTGTTTTCCAGTGCTGCCTGCTCACTGCCTTATCTTTCTCCATTTGTGATTTAAGCCAGCAGGTGCTCCTCCAGGCTCCATGTCACTGACCTTTAGGCATCTGTTTTGTTCTTTCTATGATAGCCATTTCCACAACATCTTTCATCACTTAACTGCTTTTCCCTTAGGTTTTGTTACTCATTTTTTGCTACCTGAAGTTTCTCCCATTTTGTGCCATGCTGCTTCCAAGTGCAGCCTCCTGACCTGCTGGGTTAATATTTGACAGTGGCTGGGCAGAAGCAGTGGGGTTCTGCCACTCTGCTATGCCAGCCCTCTTCTTGCTACACTGCTGCCAATGTAGCTGTGGTGGTAAGTCAGAATTTAGCTTAAGATTGGTTAAATGCTTCACTGGGATGGGATAACTATGGGTTTGTTATTGCAAGGAGATGAAAGGCATTCTCTCTACCTACTCTTTGTGTTTACTGTCCAGGCTTTTTGTGCGGGTTTGTTCTGTCATTCTCGTGAGTGCTTCTGGTGGCTGCAAATTCCTAAGCGGTGAAGACCATTAAGATGCAAACTTCTTCAAATCAGTGCAGCCTGTTGGGTAACTTTTTTAAAAATAGGTTATCATGACAGTGCTTTTCACTGTGGTCACGGCCCTGGGGTTATTTTATGCCCTGATGTGAGCATTGTCATTACAGCTTGTGGCTGAAAACTTGGCAATGTAGTTATCCAGATAACAATGTTCTTCCTTCATCATTTGCACTGTATTCTTGAGCTTCAGGCCTTGGACTGAAGCTTGGTTCACCACAGTGTCACAGCACTGTGACATTCTTACAAATCAGTACTTGATTTTCTTTATCCAAGCCAATATGTGCTAGGTGCTGTAGAACTGTGCTAAACCTGGGACCTGAGTTGTTGAAATCTTCCTGCACAGCAGGGAAGTGGCAAATGCTGGTGATGCCTGCTTAGGCATGGGCCCACACCTCCTCTAAAAGCCTCTCCTGCCAATGATCCTGCAAGAACCACCCTCTGTCAGTATGGCTCTGACTACAAGAAGCACGAGGTGACATCCATGTTCCACTGAGGCTGCCAGTGGTGGCTGACACCAACTCAAAGGAACATAGGATTCCTTCCCTCTGTTTTCCCATCTCTTCCTCCCTCAAGGACAGGGCTTGAAGATTAGAGGTTCTAATAATGTAAATTATTACATTTCCTGTTTCACGGTGGTTTACCATCTACCTATGCAGGTTTTCTTGCTCAAAGTGTATTTTTGTTTTTTATTCATAGGTACTGGAAGAAGTAGAAAGATGCGCTAGCAACCAATAGCTCAAATTTAAATCCCTTCTCCCCTCTCTTCTACAATATTCAGGAGGAATTAAGACTTTAAGCTTCCTAAAAGGACGTGATACTAATTATGTATCTATTATATGACAGCACATAAATGTTATAAATACAAGTGACTGCAAACATTGCAAAGAGCATCTGCCTCTGAGTGAATCTATGTGACGGTTCCATCACACGCCCTCCATGCTAACACTTTTGGTGGGATAATCACTTCCCAAAGATGGCAATCATTCCATTGCTTGATATGTCCAGCAGTTTATGAAGGTTCATGGGTGAATGTGGACCAAGTTAGCCAGAAGGGGCTGAGATTTCTTTTCCAGAGTTTATACTAGTATGTAGTCAAAATTTTCTAAATAATAGACCTCATTGACTTGAATTTCATGTCCTAAAAACTCAGTGCCTGTTACTAATAAATGTGGATAGTTTTGTTTCCCTGTGCTGTAGCAAGTATTTGTAATTTACGTAAACATTGTAAAATTCAGGTACAACTTCTCATACCTGCCCTTTTCCACTAGCATTGCATTATTAGTATGTCAGATTGATAAAGCATATCTGTAACGTGGCCAGGACAGTCAGACTTTGACTCCTCTGGGGCTTCTCTCATCATTTTTGCTGCAGCAGAACATGGCCTTAGGGCAGTGGTGCCTCTCTTTCTCTGTTGTCATTGCAAAAAATAATTGCAGTAGCTTTGGAGCTGCAGTACTGTTTCCAGAGGTAGCTAATGGCTGTGTTGGACATGTGGAAGTGGAGGAGAGGTACTTCCAGGGTTAGGGCATGAGGCTGGGAGGGGGTGGCTCAGATGTTGCTGGGCGCTGCTCCTTCCTCAGAGCAGGGCTTTGGCTTTAGCTTTCAGGTTAGCTGATGGGAGCTGTGTGCTGGGTCTCCTGCCAGCAAGCAGCAAGAATTCCGTCCTTGAAAACATCCACAAGGCAAAAAATGCTGGGGTTTGCTGTATTCTGGTGTGTGGGGCATAGGGCAGGCACCCACAGAGACGTCCCTGTGTGTGATGGTGCAAGAGGACATGGTGGGGGAGTGGAGAAACAGCATGATGCTGCCCACAGCCCTGCTTGCCCCAGGTGCAAGGCATTCTGAAAATGTAAAAGATAACAAAGCTTATAGCACAGTGCTATTTTTGTCATGCTTTATTGGTTTCTAATTCATTTTACATCTATTTTAAGAATCATAAAAGTTCCCAAGCCATGTGTTGCCATTCTTGCAAGCAGTCCTGTTGACTTGGAGGCTCCCTCCATGAGTGAGGAATGTGGAGAGCATGGGCACCTACCACAGCCACCCCACTCTATCTAGAAGTTATCCAAGAGCTTCCTACAGGAGCCACTTACAATGCCCAGATAATCTCCACCCCAGCCCCTGATAATTTTTTATCTCATTTTATTTTGCTGTGTGTCACCTTAGTAGAATTAAATAATAGTTCCTATATTAAGATAACAGATGGAGCTGCTACCTGCACTATGGAGAGACGTTTGTTTCTTTACAAATAGCTTTTTATAAAGTTCTGGTGGATATTTTTACAAAAGGAAACATTTGACCCAGTTTGGCATATTTTAAATATTTGCAAGGGTTCTACCAGGCAATGATTTTAATTCCAGTGAAGCTACTGCTAATCAGGAGACAGAGCTTATGCAGAACTCTCTCTTGCAAGCAAAAACAGGCACTTAACATAATTGCTTCATAAGAATAAGATCTAGCAAAACATTGAAGAGAATGTTTGACATTTAAACATCTGGTTAGTGTTAGTGGGGCTATTATTTTACCTTCATGCCAGGAAAACCTGCCATGTTAAGGTTTAATTTTTCAGGTTTAGAACCCATGAGCTTTGCATAAAAATGAGGGTTTATTTATATGAAAATATGCTCTGTCATAGTCAGATTTTTCTTATTATTCTTTCCCTCATTTGCCCTCAGACATGGGTGTCTGAGGCTGACACATTGTCTCAGCAAATTAAGTCAAGCTGAAAGCAAGGGTACAGTGTTAAGGCAGAGCAGCAAATAAGATTTACATTTTCAAGCAAGAGCAGTAATTAGGACATTGCATATTTTATATCTTCATGTTTATTTTCAGAGTGGTGTATCAAAATAAGCATAGAAGTAATGAGGCATAAGTGCTCCAACAAGCAGTTGGGGTTCATCAAGTAAAAACTACAAATTACTCTTTGGTTTTACTGCCACCCACAGAGTTTACATCTTTAAAATACCAGCAGGCAGGTGTTGTGGCCAGAGCTAATTGGGTTTTTAGCTAGGGACGTACTGGGTTTCTGTATGACAAATTATAAAGGGAATAGGCAATACACTACTTAGCATTGTGCTGTGGACTTCAGTATGTAAGATGTTTGGTTCTTTGCAGAGCAAATGAAGTTTTGAACTGATTATACTGCTGCAGATGGTTATAACTGTTTGGCTGCAGGCAGGCAAACTTTGAATGCAGGAGTCCAGGTCCATTGCTGCTGTAGTATGAGAATGGTCTACAGGGCCCCAAGCTCTAAATTCTCACGACCCAGATTATCCTCCCTTTGGCTACAATACAGTGTTTGTATGCTTGCGTGTATTAGGTGAAGCTGCTGCTCTCCCTTGCTGTGCTGAACAGGCAATTTGGCCAGCAACCTTTATTCTTACCTGTATTTCTGCACACAGTCTTGCAGTGTTTGCCCACCCACAATGCTACTTTTCTGGCAGAAGTAATGTGGCCACAAAGTCATCTGACTGGAACTGCAATTATATGCCAGTTTAAGGTTTTCAACCATTAAATGCATGTAGTATTTCTCCCTATTTTGATATATTTCTTTACTATGAAAGTAGCTGTGTAAATTAAGTTAGATTTATGAGAAAATATGTCCCTGGAGT
Organism: Zonotrichia leucophrys gambelii; assembly: GCF_028769735.1. NCBI lineage: Eukaryota > Metazoa > Chordata > Aves > Passeriformes > Passerellidae > Zonotrichia > Zonotrichia leucophrys. The sequence continues at coordinate 8,387,610 of NC_088173.1, read as the reverse complement.
TAATTATCTCTTTTTTTTTCTGCCCCCTTCTTTGCTTCACTCTCCCATTCCAAAGACACAATCCTTTCCTAGTACCTGATATGTACTTCATATCCAGCTACATACTGCAAGTATGGTAAGGAAACAGAACCCAGAGCATAACCCTTTGGCTTTCCTCCCCACAGATCTGACTGCACACCAGCCTTGCTACAGCTCTCACAAACAGCAAACGGGTTGGGTGTTCCCACTGCCCCCTTTTGAATTGCATCAATTCAGATTATGAGCCAGAAAGAAGAAGAAATGGAGGACAGCTCCCTGCCACTCTGTGTCACCTGCGGCCAAGCGCATTTACCGGAAGAAAACCACTTGTACAGCTACACCGAAGAAGTGGATGATGATCTGATATGCCACATTTGCCTGCAACCTTTGCTTCAGCCATTAGACACGCTCTGTGGTCACACCTTCTGCACAGCCTGCCTTACAAACTTCCTTGTGGAAAAAGACTTCTGTCCCATGGACCGCAAGCTTGTGATTCTCCAGACGTGCAGGAAGTCCAGCATACTAGTGAATAACCTCCTGGACAAGCTAATGGTTAGCTGCCCTTTCACAGAACACTGCTCAGAGGTTGTGCAACGTGGTCACCTTGAACAGCATTTCCAAACCCAGTAAGTTGTTGTTGATAGATGTTGGGTTTTCACTCCTTTTTTTGAGCAGAGAAAAAAATATCTTCAATTAATGGTGGTCAAAATAGACAGTTAATGTAAAGAAAGAGTTGTTTATTTCACTCCCAATGAACACAGCATCATTAATTTTGAGCTGAATTTAGTCCATTCATAGTCCAAGATGTAGGCTATATCTTACTCTTTTTTTAGAATCAAATGCATCAATGCATGTAAGGTACTTCATGCTATTGTTAGCAGTTCTGAGTGAATACTTTGTGGTTAGCTGCACAATGACAATGTGTATGTAGTCCAAAGAGATCTGCATGTTTTGGGAAGCTGAGCCATTATAAATATTTTAATAACACATTAAAGGTTTTATAATTGCCCTTTCTTCAAACATTTTTTGAATCACAAATGACCTATATGAGAAGTAGAGCAGAAAATATTCCAGTTTGGTATTGGTCTTTGAACCTGAGTGCTCCCTTTTTCCAGGTGAGCACTTACTCAGGGCACCATGGGGCTCACTGAGAGACAGAGTCTGGAAATCTGGCTGGGCTCCCTCTCCAGCCTTATCCCTCCTGAGGTAGCCAGGAGCCTCTCAATCCTGCCTCTGGGAGAGACCTCTCCAGGGAGCGGTTTGGTTCCTCTGCAATGGGAGAACAGAATGATTCTCTGTTTTGCAGAGTAAAAGCATGGGCTGCTGCTTTTGTCTTGCACGTTCTGCCTTTTGTAAGGAAGGCAGAAAGGTAAAGAGGTACTTTCATGGCTGTGATTTCTGATAGCGGACTAACACTTTGGCATAGTCTGCATAACAGCACCTCAGACCTGAGGAGACATGGGGTCTAAGATGTGCCCTTTTCTGTGAGCTGTATCTGTTACCCAGTGAAATTAATTCCCCAGAAGTTTGCAGGTGTAAATCATGGTGCTAGGTATGTACTTCTGCAAGTGCAACGTGAAGGAAGCCTTGAGCAGCCAGCGTAGGGCTCCAGCTGTCCTGCACAGACATGGCAGTACTGAGGACCAGAGCATGGCTGGGGAGCCAGAGGGTGGAGGTGTGCTCACACAGTGCACCCCTCACAGCCTGTGAGCCCACAACCAGAAATGGCTCTGCAGCCTGCCCTTCAACCTGTCCTCATTTGCACTGGAGACCTCATTTCCTGGATTGTCACTAGGAACTTATTCACTTAAAGATATTCACTGAGCTATGGTATCCTAACCAACCAAAAATGTGATTATTTTGCAGTACTAAAACAAAAAAAAACCCCACAAACTTTAGCAATGGGTTTATTAATCCCTTGCGAAGGTCATGAGACCATTTTCACATGCTGGAGGTTTGGTGTTTGTGGATTTGGATGCCCTTGTCCCCACATTCCTGGACCTGGCTTTCCCTGTGAGGGTACTTGTGGCTCATGGTGCAAGAGGCAGTGGCAGCAGGCCCCAGCCCAGGCCAGCAGTGCTCTGGGAGTTCCACTGTGTGTGGCTAAGGGGACAAAATAACAGAGTTACTCATAATTTTATGTCTTAGGTCAGTGCTTCTCTAACAGGCCTCAAATGTTCATTTCAACAGAAAGGCAGGTAAGGGGACTATCAGTCTTCTGTGAGCTGCTGTCACTGAAATTACGTTTCTATACAGATTCCAACCACAAAATCTTGAACCCCTACTGCAAATGCCCTTTCCCTTTGCTATACCTATAGCTGAATTTAATGTGATTTAGACCTTCCTGCTTGTCTCCATTTTTTTTTGACATGATGTTGTGGCCATAAAATTAGCAGGTCACTCATTCCCAATTTACTGCCAACCCCCATTAATAAGCAAATTGAAATACTGGGTTTTGCATGGAAGCCATACAGCTAGCACAACTTCTGATTTCTAGTGTTGATTTTCCTACGTGGATATGTGCAAGTCACTCCAGTGTCTTAGTTTCTTTGCCTTAAGGTGGTAGTAAAGGTACCCTTCACTACATATCTTACAGAATTGCACTGCTATAAACAATTATTTGGTCCTGTAAAGGCCAGGCAAGTTTTATTCTAGCACTTCCTGTTGAATGTCAGTGGCTTGGCCTGGATCTTCCCCTCAGGATCTGCAAGATCCTGTGCTTCTGGCTTGCTTGGCCTGAGCCCAAGCAGAGATAGAAAGAATTGTCTCAGGAATGTGTTCCCACCTTGTCTTGCAGTTGCCTCTTGCCTGTGTCAGGTTCCCTGCGCCAGTCCCAGGTTTGCAAACCCCAGGAGCAGAAGGCTGGAGAGATGCAGTAGGGTCTTCCTACCCTAAAGCCTCTAATGTAGGCAAGTACAAAACATTGCTACATAGGCTGGACAATTTTTGTCTTTCTTCTCATGACATGGCTTTTTTTTCCTCAGAAGGGTTGGGAGTTCTGAGTTACCTTAAGGCCAAAGGGCAGAGTCAGGAGAATAGGAAACCACTGGGAACTTCTGCTGTTGGGGGTTTCAGCTTTACAAGGGACAGGTACTGCAACACCACTAGCATTCCCACTTGAGGGAAGAAATAAGAGGGAACATTCTGAGTGATCCCTAAAGGTAGACTTCTACATCCTTGTTCTTGCAGATGCTGCACAGTACCTTTATTTTCTTTAAGCACAGCATTAATTAATTATCACCTAAGGTATATTATGCCTCTGCCTAATTTAATTGTTGGAAATGCAGAAACCTCTCTTGCCACCCCATCTCCAATTAATGGCGAGGAAAAGAATGTTGTGCTCTGTCATGCCCAGGGACAGATTAAACAGACTGAGCTGATGCTGTTCTCTTTAACTCTTGTGAGTCAATAGATGGAAGGGAAAATGTGTGATTTTGCTAATTAAAAATACAATAATAATCATAAATATTTGGTGTCTGCAATAAGAACAGTTCAAAGCCCACCTGATATCTCCAGAGAACATTATTGTGTTCTCAGTGAATAAATTAAAGTAGACTCTGCTAGGGTCACCAGGGTGGTCAGCAGTCCGCACATTACTTGCATTATTCAGGTTCAGACCAGTCCTGGTTCTCAGAGAGAAAACAAAAGTTTGCCCTGATCAGAGATGAGGTCACTGATGGGACAAGGTGAGCTTGCTGTTTTATGCTTTGTAATTGATGAGAGAACTTTACCATTTTTTTTTAAACACTGGTTACCATGGAGCAGTCAACTGAAAGCATCCTTATTTAAAATGTTTGCTCTTGCATCCTTCAAAAAAACCCTGAGAAGCGACATGTCCTTGGATTATTACAAGATTTATGTTTGTACAAAAACATCTGACCGGATTTGGGGAATTCAGACTGAGATGCAAACAGCCAGCAGTTGGCTGTGATCTTTTGCAGCATTTTACTTTAAAAAGGTGTGGTCTTCTGATATCGCCTGCTACAAAACTCCACAGGGGGCATTTTTTCCCCCTCCTTGTCAGACAGCTACACCCTTCTGTGATGCAGTTTAGCTCGTAACCCATCTGCTTGTGGGCAGTGATGTAAACATACCAGCTGCCTCTGAAGAACCACTCTGAATCCTGCAGGAGGCAGGTCTCTTCCCCGAGCATCGCTCTCCTCTGCAGCATAAGTCACTGTCTCGCCAACCACGCTGTGCTGTCCCTAAACCCTCACATCTACCCATCTGAGAGTCAGATCGAGTAATCCTCTTACAGGTCAATGATTTTTGCAGTGTAGCTTCGTTTAAGGGATTTAAGCTCGATTCGTAATGTGCTACCATTGCGTTGAAATGGAAAGGCTTGCTTAGAAGGGGCTTGGCTGGCACGAAAGCTTCTCGTGGTGTGTCCCACCAGCACAGAGAGACGGTGGGAAGGAGGAAACCTAGCAGCAGTGCCAGCACTGCACTGAAAATGAAGGCTCTCCTGTTACTGGTCCTACCTTGGCTAAGTCCTGCAAACTACATAGACAATGTGGGCAACCTGCACTTCTTGTACTCCGAGCTGTGAGTACACACAGTCGCGCTGGCATCGTGCTCTCTGTCTGTCTGTCTGACCCGAGTGGCGGGAAGGGGCTCACCATGAGTGTCGGGGGTCTGTCTGCCTGTGTGTCTGTGCCTGTGCATACGTGTGAAGAAAATCCTGCAACCTCTTGCCAACAGCTTCACACCGTGCTGCTTCCCATCCGGAGGGCTAATAATAGCAGTACGTCCCCATTGCTTTCTGCCTTGGAAGCAGCTGAGACGTACTGAGTGAAGCTGCTTTCTCCCTTATCAACTTGTTTTTCTGTGCTGTTGTTTTAGGTGTTCGTTGGTTTGGGGTTTATTTCCATTTCCGAGTCCGTGTTTTTCCTTTATTCCTGTAAATAGCCTTGTGGGGATCTGGGTATAGGGGAGGGCATCAGGATAGACACCCCCAGTAGAGCACTGTCTGTGTACATGCATAATGTTCTGTGTGTAAAGCTGCATGCCTGTAGCAAAACGCTGAGAAGCCTTTCACCAGAAATAATTCACTTGAGACAGAAGAGAATTTTCCCATATTTCTGTTTTTGCCTACAGCAGAATGTTATTTTTTCTGTAAAGCAAATTTAACTGTAGCAATCCGTTCATATATCTTCATGCTTTTAAAAATCCCACCTCAAACGACCCCATAGCTGGTCTTTCCAACCCATAAAACAAATATTCTATGGTATCTTCTGTAAATGTTACTACTTTAATTTGTGCTTGAATGTTATTGTTCTAGTTAGTGGAGCTTTTATGACTAGAAATAGCTATTTACTTCACTATGTTTTCATTAATTACGTGTTGTTTGTATTTTAACAAATTGTCAACTTTCAAGATTTTCATTGAGATAACGAGTGAAATGTCTAATTCTCTCAAAAATAAAAAATTACTGTATTATGCCTACAGTGGGAATATTTTAGTAACAGTTGTGATTAGTACCAAAGAGACTAATTTTCAAATTATTTTGTCTCTACTGTCAGACAAAAATAGCAGTGTTTTGCAGAAACACAAAGTCCCCTTTTGAAATCCTTGTGTGATGTGCATGGCAACTATTAATAATTTAGTCACACTGCGTACAACAGCTTAGGATTTCTGTATGCTGTAGGTGTTTTTAAACATTTAACAAATCTAGTGTTGAGGGTTGCAGCTATGTCCTCATTTTAATTTACTGGCATTTTGTTTAAGAATGTTAATTTTAAAAAATAAAAACAAAACAAAAAACCACAAACAAAAAACACTTAAGCCAAGCAGGCTACAGGAGCAATCAAGCTCAAAACAGGGCAGATGAACACTTATAATGGAAACAATGGCATCTGGGGCATCTAGTTTCCAGGAAAACAAACCAATGAGATTAATCAGAGCACAGGCACAGATGCAGCCTACTTGCTTTTCTTGGGGAATTCAGGTTCACTGAGTCTCCCAGGATAAAGGGCTATGATGTGCATAGCTATTCATCTCTTATTTATTTAGCCTTCTAACCCACAGAGATGTTAGTTGTGCTGAATGTCTGCAGTTGTTCTAATGGAGTGGGTGTGGACTGGGGCTTGGACGTGCATCTTCAGTTGTCAGCAATGGGAGGTGCACATCCCCTCTCCAGCACCCAGCCCGGGATGCTGTCTGGCATCCTGCTGCCAGGAGCCACTGCTCAGGGCCTCCCACACCACTCTGCCTCTGGCCAGGGCAGCAGAAAGTGGGATTTACTGGGGCTGGCACAATCCAAATGGGCACCAGGCAGTTTGACCTCCTTTCAGGAATTTCTTCTTCTCCTCCACGTGTATGTAGTGGAGGAGTTATCTCATCATCTCTGGCTGCTGCTGGATGCTGTACAAGGCGTTGATATACTAATCAGTGGGATGGATTCAAGGTCCTTTCTAATAACAGCAGTTGAGAGGAAAAGAAGAAATACTGTTTTCAGTCCTGTTTAATCCGTTTATACAAGTGTTATGACCTACAGGTTGCTTCTTGTGTTGGTTGGGCACTGCTTAGACATTTTTAATGCAGTTTTATGAGTGAAACAGAAAAGCCCCTGGTGTCCAGGACAGCCTGATACTCAAGGGCATGGGTTAACTTTTGCATCCCAAACAAGCAGCTTTGTAAATTTTTCCCCACAGCTGACCAAAGAGTCCCTGCTGTGTGTAGTGTGTCTGATGGCCTTCACCATGGTTACACCTGCTCTGTGTAGTGTGTCTGATGACTTTCACCATGGTTACACCTGCTGTATGTAGGGTGTCTGATGGCCTTCACCATGGTTACACCTGCTCGGTGTGCTGTGTCTGATGGCTTGCACCATGGCTCAAAACTAGACCATAGTAGGCAGAAAGCATTTTTTTCATTATCACACTATCTTTGGTTGCTGACGAGTACAAATACTGGCGTCAGTCAGGACTCATTATTTTCTTGGCTGTCAGCCACCAGAAATACCAGTTGAGGAGGAAGAGTGGGATGATGGGTTTGCTAGCAACAAGGAAAGAGCTGGAGGACAGTGGGGGATGCAGTTACCATCACTGGTGCTGGCACAAGAGGAAGAATAAGAGTGCTGGGATTCACACTGCCCTCTCTCTCACACAATTCATCTCTTTCCTTCTACTCTGTTCAAAGGTTATGTTATTTGTATTGCATTGCTGAGGTTTGCTTTAGTTCCAGGGCATTTTTGTTCCTAAATGTGGAATAGGCTACTTGGAGAATAGGGATTACAGCATAGCAGGAAACCCATCTGGAGAGGCAGGCCCTGGAATCCAGCTAAGAAATAAAGAGATTTTAGGAGATTTGAAGAGGAGAAATGAACTTGGGGAAAGGCTGTGCCAGACCTTTGCATTTCAGCTAGGTGCCACACAGGGGGAAAAGGGAGGTGTGTGGATGTGTTGTAGTGGCACTTTATGGAATAGATGTTAGGTGCCACTATTTTTAATTTTCTGTTAGCAGTCTGATAATTACAGGTATTCACAGGAAGCAAATACATGTCCCCTGATGTTGTCACCTGCACTAAAACCACTTCCCTGGCTATTGTCTGTTGTTCTTCCCTAAGCACGGATCTTGACACAGATGTTGTTCTGGTCCTTGCTCTTTTCCAAATCATGAAGAGCAGCATGTGGTAAGCCAGGGTTCTTCCTTTTGAGGAGAAGCCCATGGAAACCTCTGCCAGAAGAACAAGAGAAAACATTGGGATCTACCTTGAGGGATCTCTGGGAGAGGGGGGGGTGTAGCCACACAATCTCTCACACCATTGTGAGGGTATACTTGAGTGCTGAGGAAACTCTACCCCAGGATCCATGCCTCCTTCTTCATATACCTATAAAGACTTGGAAAGGCATCTGCTCTCTTTCTTTCTTATTTAACATATCTTTAGAGAGGAAATACTTGCCCCAGCATTCTTTTGGGTTGAGGTATGTTATTCCCTCCAGTTAAAAACATGGTGTGTGCATGGAGAGGCAACCTGTGGTCACTCTTAGTAGTCTTTCCTGCGTGTGATGACCTGGTGGCACTGCTCACACCATTGCTATCCCTCTCACTTCATAGGACAAGCTCTGCAGCAGGGTATTCCTCAATAGCAGGACTTTCTGCACCTTTAGCTCGAAGGGCTGCTTAGCAATAAAACTGAGGGGAGGGAGGTTGCAGGACTGGGCAGTCCATAACCTCACTTTGTCTCCCTAAGGACATCAGTGACGTGACAGCCTGGGGTGCTGTCCAGCCTTATCCAAGCTCAGTGAGTGCCCGCGTGGTGCTGGGCATTGCGTGTGCCCAGCGCAGGTCAGGCACTGGGGAGTCCTTGGCAGCCACTCCTGCTGGCACTCCTTCCCTCCAAGGATTAAACAGCTCCTGGCCTTGCTCCCTGCTGGTAATACATCAGCTACATCTACCCCACTAATCTCAATCAAGCCATTGTTTTTTAAAATCTTTTGTTTGTTAGGTGGAAATGCACAACTTACTCCCACGTGTGGAAAAATGTTTGTTTTTTTTATTACCCTTCTTGAGTTTTGCATGAAACCGTCAAAGGAATATCACCAAATTAACTGGATCCAGTTTCCCCATATAACTTATACAATAACTACTCTCTTAAATTTGAAATCAGCCCTTTGGGCTGGAATAACCAGTAAAATTTAGTTTCTCTGTTTATTCAATTTAAAAAGAAGAGATGCAGGTGCCAGCTGTCTTCTAGTGCCATTGAGCGCATCTTTTTTGTGGTAAAAACAGTGAGGTGCACTCTCCCAGCCCCCTTACAGCACTGAGCTCTGCAGCCAACTTTAATTCCTATTCAGCTTGTGTCTGGCTTCAAGTCTATCCTTGTAAAATATCCTCCCCACAGAGAGGCTGGGGAGCGCAGGACTTGCAATACTCATGACAAAATTGATAAGCCTGGAGCACCTTTTGGGCTCATGTGTTAGTCCACTGCAAAAACCACATGTTGGCCTCCTTATTCTGTGCAAAGCTGTGTTTATAGAAATCTGTGTCAAAGAGAAACTGTGAGGTTAATTAAAGCTGAATGTGCTGGAAATCAAGGCTTGAATGGAAACATTCTTTAATAACAATATAAATGATATGTTTAGGATATCTACATTAAATATCCAGGACAAAACACACTGAGATAAAACTCAGAGGGTCTTTTCCAAGATGTTAGAAGTGGATATATCTTGGAAAGCAAAGCTGAGGTGAATTAAAACAGAAAGGCATGAGTGTGTCATGGGCTACCATTAGCTTCATCCCTATGCTACAGCTTCACAAACGGGCCAAACATGGAGTTGGTTTTCCTTCAGAATTCTGAGCTCTCCCTCAAAATCTCCAGCAATGACCTACTAGTGTGCCTTTCTTAGCCTAGTCCCTCACTGCAGTTAGTCTCGCCCCTCTCCACCATCTCTCTCCCTTGCCCTTCTACTTCTCTCCCCTGCCTCATGCCTCTTCTTGTCCTTAGCTTTGTTTATTTTGTTTATTCCCCTCCTCTTCCATGGCTACGTCCTGCCTCTATTGTGCTCCTTCGTACAAGTACAAAAAAAATTGTAATCTAAACTCTTAGTTTTGAAGCCCCCAAACACAATTTTCTAAATATATTGTGTTGCATTCAAAAGTGTTTTATGTTAGTGTAGGGGTGCAGCAGAAAGCTGTCATTTAATTGACTGTAAATGTCTGGGTCTGGTCACTCTTCAGCCAAAGATTAATTGCACCCCTTTGGCAGCACAGTGGTGTCTGGGTTCTGCCCCACCTTCTGCCACCCTCTCACAGAGATGGTACCTCTCCCCACCAGCACATCCCTCCTGGCTTCTCTGCATAGGTTAGAGAGGGCTGAGTTTTTGTGGTATGATTAAGTGTTACTGGTTAGCATTTTCTTCCCCAGCACTGTGATTCTAGGTTCAGAAATAAATTTGTCTAGGACAGCTCCAGAAACCAAAAACCCCATGAGAGTATTCAGAATTTGTTGGTTCTGCCTGGTAATTTTGTGTATAAGGGAAAATGGCATTTTAGTTATAGACTGAGAAAGATCCTGCTTCATATCCTTCTATGCATGCAAAAAAGTTACCTTTACTCCAATCACAGCTACCTACACACACTTGAGATCAGAATTAGACCTTTTATTCTTCTGGGTTGTTTTCTCAAGGCTTCTCACACCTTTGGAATAGGCTGACGTTGGCCAATGTCAATCTCAACAAACACATTCTGTTGCCAAAAGTAAAACCTCAGCCAGCCAAAAAACCACTAAAACCCTGCCAAGACAGAAAGGCAGTGCAACAATTATGGTTGGCAGAAAGGTTTCTTTCCATGAATGACTTATATCTCAATTATATTTGATTTTCTGTACGTTGCTCAAAAAAGGTGCTTACATGCAAAAGAAAGGTGCTTACATGGCCCATGTAACAGGAGCATGGAGGGGTCAAACCTTTACCCCACTTGAACGCCCCCTCACAACAGGCAATCCACTTTGGAATGGGGACCAGAGAGGGCAAAGCACTGAAGGTCTGGTGGGGAAGGAGGGAGGAATGAGGTGGTGGGAGTCGCAGGAGGCTGGTGCTCACTCACAAGCAGCAGACTCTCGTTTCTTGCCCGACAATCAGCTGCACAGGCCGTATGCTGCAAGTTTGGCCGACCTCCGCATCTCTCCGACAATTAACCTAGTTTAACACTGGCACTGGCAGCATGACAAGGATATTTTTCCTTGAGCTATTTCTCTGACAAATCTGCCAGAACTGGGCTGTCCTGCAACGTGAGGATAAGCACTGCTCTTGCAGAGCTCCTATGCCTGTTGTAGCTTAAATCCTGCTCTGAATATTGGTTCTGAGATCAGCCCCAACGCAGCTTGTTACACTCTAGGGAAGCAGACTAGCAGGTCTGAGGGTCTTCTTGGATGTCTTTAACACTCTTGACCTTTTGGGGAAATCTGCCTTTAAGGTCCCCAGTCCACAGAGTAGCCAACTGCATTTCATGATCTTCTCCATGACGGGAGCTATTTTTCAGGAACTAGAACTGATATTCTGCATCTTGGCATGTGACAGCATGTCTGAACTGCCTCCTGGAGCCATGCAGTAACTGGGTGCACAAGGATGCCAGAAGCACAGGACACAAACCCAGAGGTTTTGTAATAACATCGCCAGCAATGTTGGACTAAGAACTGCCTGTGTTGCAGCGTGCAGGTGACTGCCTGGGCCTTCCCCTTTCAAAAGAGGGTCCAGGCTGGTCCCTCTGTGTTGAGCTGGCACCTCAGTGGGGGTATCTGTTAGTCAATGACATGTCACATGTCATGACTAAACCCCCACTTCCACCAAAGAATTCCTGGTTTGGATATGAACTCTATTTTGGGATTAAGAAAGTGAATTGTTTTTACAATGTTTTAAAAAGCTGAAGGAACCCTTTGGCCTCAGCCAAGTTGCAGCTGGTAAAGGCTGCATTTCACTAGTGAATCCTTGGGCTCTCCCTAGAACATGCTTTATCCATTCATTTAATTTATTGATTGACAACAGATTTTGAATACTGAGCAAGGCAAGTTCAGCAGCAGCCCAGTGAAATGGCTGGAGATTTCAACAGATGTACAACTTTTGCACAAAGAAAAAATTCTGTAAATCATCCATAACTTTTACATGGTGTACAATATTTCCTCCCCATATGAAAGAAAGTAGGCTGACTGTAACAGTGGGCAAGTCAAGTCATACATTCAGAAATTTTTTTGTCATTTTGGTTGGATTTCTGCTGGCAGCATCCCCAAATTTTACTGATGAAGTCTTGTTGTTCTCAGCAGTGCAGGCAGACAACCAGATTTGTAACAATGACACATTGCCATTGGCTGTATCTGTTCCCATTCTCTCTTTTTATCAAGGCACTGGGCTTAGTGTAGAGGACACGTGGGAGAGGAGTTAGAAATCAACATTGACTCCTCTGTTTTAATGGAGTTGTCTTGTTCCATCAGGTTGCTGTGACACATGGTAAGAAGTAGGCTAAGACAAGATATTTGCAGTTGTTGGAGCCGTCTTAATTTTTATTTGCTCTTCTACTAACTTACAGCATGTTATTTACCTGAATAAGGTAAAATAAGTGAATAAAATGCCTTTAGAGCTATAAATTTCAGCTACAAAATTCAGTCATTAGTGTGTTACTTTGTAACTTGTTTTTCTCTCCTCAGCTCTCTTGAAATCATGTTGGCAGGAAGCAAGTGTTTTAGATCAGCAAGTCATTTCATGTGCATGTATTGTGAAGCTTACGCTCTATATTACGCATTGCAGTCCCATCATTCACTAGACAGTCTACAATATATTTTTAATGTAGAATTTCAATAATTTAGCAACCTCTTAAATAGAAGGCAGGGGAAATCTGCTCCAAGGGTTGTATTCTCCTTTCTCCTCTGCAGAACTTAGTGAATGGATAAGATTAGTAGACTCATGGCCTGGGATTTTTGTGTTCTATTAAGAACAGGCAGTACTAATTTTGAAAGCGTAATTCATGTATTTTCTTTTCTTCTCCCTTATGTGATAAGCATTACTGTTATATGTTATTTTTATCCAGTAAGCACTGGTGATATTCCACTGGTTTTAACTTTCCTTCCCATGGAAAAGGAGTAGTGGGATGGTTTCACAGGAACGTCCACAGAGACCTCTTCACTTGTGGATTTTATAATTCAACAGTATGAAAGGTCAGAAAACATCCCTTTTGGAGCAAGCTTTTATGGAGAGGAGATGGGCCTGATTAATCAAATGTGTCCTGTGATCCTTGGGAGACCATTGGAAGTAGAGAGTGTACTGTGCTGCTGCTATTATATGAGGATGTGTAGGTTGATATGGATGAGCAAAGCTGTTTTGCTTGATATAGATGAACATCTCCTGCCAAGAGACTAAATTACAGTCAAAAATAAGTGCTCTGTATGAAAAGCACATGTTGCAACTCAGCCCTTTGCCAGGCAGGTTTTGCTGTGGGAGCAGAAATCCCAGGAGTTTGTTGTGGCTTGCCCTTGTCAGCTCCCAAAGGAGCATCACCTCTGGTTCTGATTTAAACAATTGGCACATCTCTCCTTCAATCATTACTACCTGGTTTGTTTTTAGAGAGGGAAGATGGCACTGCTGGGGAAAGGATACATAAGATTATTTTTCGGAAGCAGTGTGTATATACTGGTGTTTCTTTTTTTGTTCTTGGTGCTACTGTGCCTGAGGTTGTCATTGGGATCTGTTGAGGGGACGCAGAATTGAAAGTGCCAGTGGCTGCTACTTTGCTCCCACTCAGTCTGTGATGGAAATGTTGATATTAATAATATTAGTAAATCAGTTTAGCTATGCTAAGAGGGTTCTGCTGTGGATGCCCATGGTATCTACTGCAGCCCATGCCCCCCTGCTGCAGCGTGGACCCCGCCATTAGATTGGCAAAATCTTGTGCATCCCACACGGCCCCCAGTGCTGGGAGCATGCTGTGTTCTCAGCATCTGCTTTCTACCTGCATTGTGCTGTCATGGGTCACAGATATGGCCAAACAAATGAACTTTCCTTGGTGCCATGTCTGTCAATTTTCTCATTTGACCATTTTTAGATGGCATTTAAATTTTGCATATCTTGACGAATTTTAGTGGATTGAATGTGCGCAGTTTCTAGCAAACGTGCTGCTTTCAGTTTCTTCCCTCAGAGGAGATTAAATTCCAGTACATTTTTTATTCTTCCAGGGCATGACTGTAATGAAGTTGGACAGTAATGGTTGCTGCATTTCACGTTTTTTCTGCTCTTTCCCCAGTAGCCTAAGTATCTGTAAGTTTGAAGGCACTTACAGTTATGGTCTTTGAGCTCAAAATAAATCAGAAGAGAACAGACCAAAACAGGACACAGCATCTAATAAGATATATTGTATAAATATAAACTTGCACTTAATATGTTGAGCTGAGAAAGCAAACAAATTAGCCTTGCAGATCTGCTTTTTCTATAATCTAGGTTCAAATAATAGTGAAGTGACCCAAGTGAACAAAAGAAATTTGTGAGGGGAGGCCAAGACCAAGTAACCTTCTTCTGGAGATGATGAACTGTAATCCATACCAGATATTTGAAAAAAACATTTTCTCCTGTTCCATTTACCTCACAGCAAAATGTCCTGTCCTCTCGTCTCCTTTTCTCACCTCTCCTCGCCAGCAGATGCTAAGTTGCATCCTTCACATTTTTGCTAACTCAGTATTTGCAGAGAGGTTAATAGTCTCCTTCTCAGAGAGAAAATGCATTTCACAGATTTGCTTTTTGTTAAGGGCTGCTAATTGTTGCTCAGATCTTCCTGTGCTACATGTCTCCTCTGCTTTTCAAATCTCCAGCAAACAGAGGTTGACAACCAACACAAAAAATACCATAGTGATTTTATGCCCTGTGGTGCTTTACAGCACCAAGAAGACTCCCAGCTGACAGTAAAAAGGGTTTAGCCTGTGATGAAAGTGTTTGATTTGTTTGCATGTTGGATAAAAATAACAGTTTACTCTTAAATAGGTGCTTATCTTTTTGCAGTACTACATAAACTCTCTGGACGCTACCTGCCAAGTACAAATTGGCTGCTTCTGCCCTATTTATCTTTTAAGAAAAGATGCAGGTTTGAGCTTTAAATAGGTTCTTCTGTGGGTTCTCTTGACAAAACTTGTAAAGCTCATTTAGTCTCTGTCACCACCAGTAGCAGGCTATGTTTTGGTTTCTTTGGCCATTTTCCGTGTGACTGCTGCTGGCTACACTAAATCTTTGTCTTTCTCTTGCTGCCTCTCAATTCCTATTTTATTATCTTGACTCTTGCCTCTCCCACACTTCTGCCCCACTAGGTTCAGCTATACCAGAGGATCAAGGTTATCAGGGAAGTGTGGCTTTGAACACTGAACAGCATGACAGCAACATGTTTCTTCTGTCTGGTAAAGGAGAACTGAACTGGTTTAAAAACATTAGGTGCTCTTGGGCTGAACTGCAAATAGAGATCACCAAATGTAATTTCAAAACCTCTTGAAGTTGGTGGGTTCAATCAATAGAAGATAGACACTTCTGCTGGGGCTGCACAAGCCATCTCCTCATTGTTGTGGTGATGGCAAGACCCTGCCTGCATCCTTCTCTCATCTGTGTAATAGTGAAAGAGTCAGTGAAAGGATGATTCACTTGAATGTCTTGTCTTGTTGAAGGAGAGGAAGAAGAAAAGAGAAACTGGCTGACTTGATCTGGCAGGGACCCTTGTGGTTGACTCCAGTGGTGCTGAAGACACTGAGCCATGTGTCCTTTATTACCTTGCACTGTTGCAGCACTGCAAAACTCTGAGCTGATTATGTTTCTTACTTTGAATTTATGGATTAATGTATGAGTAATGTATTGTGAATTTAAGCTGTAGAACTTAACTTCAGCAAAACATGTGGAGCTGAAGGCTAAAAGCAAGGAAATCTTTATGGGTTGACCAGATTTGCTAAGACTGCTTTTATACTACTTTCACTTCAGCAGTCTTGGTGAATTCTAAACATTTGTCTGTTAGACTAAACATGGGTTAAGGCAGACCATGGAAATAGCTCAGTTGAAGAGCTGACATCTAATCAGAGTTTTATCAACTGATCCTCTGCCTAGTTAAATTACCATCTGGACTGAAGAGTTGCAAATTGTCCTACAAAACCCACTACGAATGGTGAGAATAAAACAAGCCAAAAAAAATAGGGGTCATAAGTTCTCTCCCTGTGTAATTCAATTCCTCTTGCTTAGTTGATTTGTTTAGTTCCAGAACCTTGCTCTAGTTGTTCTGTCTGCTATTCCAGTACTCAAAAGAGGATGCTATGGAAGAAGTTGCAAAACCAGCCAGATCAATGTGCTTGATTTTTGCCTCACTTAACTTAGTTCTATACAGGTATTACTCCACTGACTTCAACAAATTACTCTCTTGAATTTAATTTTAATTTATTTGGAAGAAAACGGGGTTTTGCATACGCAGGAAAACTTCTGCTTTTCACACCTATAGAGCAGAGAGATAGAATAGTAGAGATCCAAAAAAATATTTTTGAGAAAGGAGTGTCTAACCACACTAATTTACACCACGTGGTTTTTAGCAGAAACCGTAATTTAAAAAAACAGAACATCCCTTGAGGGCATGTGGGTGAATGAGTTGAAACAATATGAATAAAATGTCATGGACTCCAGCTTCTGCAATCTTTGTGACAACCTCTTCCTCCCTCAAAAAATACACACCCCTGTGTGGGAGATTTGTAAAACCTCAGACTTCACTTCTTCTTGTCCCTTGTGACAATGGTAGTTGTATGACAACAGATCTTATAAAACAGTGACTTTTCTCATGGGTTTTTTGGGGGTTTTTTTGCTTGTTTGTTTGTTTATTTTTTGATGGTTTTTAAAGTGAAATTTGTCTCCCTGCATTGGCAAACACAAATTCCATTACTTTAACTCTGACCAGAAGGTCCCTTTGGAGAAGCATGTTTTCAGGAGGGTAGCAGGACTTAGGATAAAACAGTGACCCACTGCTGAATAGTCAGATCTGCTGTTGAAGGGCCAGGGTACAGAAAGGTCCCTGTTTGTCTCCAGCTCTGAGGTCTGTTAGTCCTTGTAAGGCCCATGCATGCCACCACAGAAGGCTTCTAGGTGTTCAGGGGTGAACAGGCTTGCTGCCTGTCTTACAAATTACTGAGGAAGCTGTATGGCATAGCTATAGACTAAGGGTTAATCCTGGTCCCCTCTCACCACCTCTCATTGACCACGGGGATGGGGATGAAGTAGGAACCAGTTTGACACATCCTTTTCACCTCAGTGTGCCAGACATAAGGAAGCAGAGAGTTCAGGTTTGGTGTTCTTTTTCTGTAGACTGAAGGGAAAGTCTGGGCTTATGGTTTCTTCGTTCAAAATCTTCTGTGTGATTTTCTTCCTGATCTCCTGGTGGTGTCTGAGAGTGAGGTAAGTGTGGTACCACGTGGCACACCTTCCTCTGTCTGTCCTCCCTCCTGGGCAGGCTGTGGACACAAAGGAGGACAGGAGACAGCACGTGTCCATCTGAGACCTGCTTTGGCTTGCTGCATGGGCATACACTGGCAGTACTTCAAAGCAACCTTGAGATGGTGTTTTGACTCTGAAGGTGTGTGACTTCCTGCAGAACCCAGGAACAAACAGAATTTTGCTGCTTTCTCTGGGACAGCTGGCCCAAGGGGGCAGACACAAGAAGAGAGGTAGTGTCATGGGTACTACCTGAAATCCTCCTGGGACATTCTGTATATTAGGCCATGACTGAGCAGGAGAGGGCTCATTTAGGGTTATCTCAGCTGCAGCATCTACACTGAGACACAGCTGTGCTCTCCTTTGTCGGAGAGAAACAGAGAAACTGGATGCTAAGTAATTTTATAATTTACGTGTCTGTTTTTCAAGTAGTGTTTACTATTTGGAAAGTTAGTCAGCCTGGGCTTCCTGAGCAAAGTTTTCAAGAAAAGCTTGAAACCATGTGAACCATCATTCTGGAACCACCTATTGTGCTTTATGACAGTAACAACTCTCTTGGCACCTTTCTTCCCCCTCCCTGACATTTCCACAAAGAACAGCTGTGCTGCTTACAGTCCCCTGTGCCAGGGAAGCAGTTGCTGATGTAATCCTCCCCTCCCTTCTGGCTGCTTTGCAAAGAGTGCTTCTTCCAGGTCTTCTGAAACAGTCACATTGCAGAGAAATGTGGTCCTCACCCTTTGAAGCCATTGCTGAGTTCTCAGGTCCAGGCCTGAGCACAGAAGTTCAGGTGACCCCTGATTCTGCAACATGTGGGTGCAGTGACATATTTAGTAACATGTACTAAAGTCCTGAATTCTTTTGTGCTTTTAGAAGGTAAATGGGTGTTACTTTCATTACCCTCTACCTTTTTTGATAGAGATGCAGAGGGAATAAAGTGCTATGTGCTATGGTAGTTTAAAGAGACAAAGCCTGTGTTGTGGGAGACATTGAAAAAAACCATAATAAGCAAAAAGGACTTTTAATTACATATTAAACAAAGCAAACTTAGCAACTAGTTTTCAAGATGTGGCATACTGAGGGATGGACCCTGTCTCTCAAAGAGAGAGAGGCTTGACCAATGAGGCATTTGGTGTCCAGAAGAAAGGGTGGTGAAGAAAGGAAAGGACAACCACTTAAAAAGGTGGTTTGAACACACAGGGAAGCTAATCCCTAATAAAGTTGGGTGTGAAGTGACAATACTGTTCTTATTCTAGGATAGCATCTCTGGTGAATACCCTTACTCTGGAATGGGGAGGTCTCCAGGGAAGCTGTTCTCAGATGTGTGTGTCTGTACATATAATATACACAGTGTGCCTCAGGTATCATTCCACAAGCACCACAGTGATCATGTACTTCCCTGTTGCAGACAGCCCCTAGGAAGCAGCACCACCCCTGTAAACTGAATGTGGTTAACCTTTGCAGAATACTTTGTGCTCCATTCTTAAGGTCATCTCAATGCCAGTATCTAAGTTCTCAGAAAACTCTGCAACATGGTGCTGTGGCATCTTCAATTAACTTTTAAAGAAAAAGAAAATAATTTGTCATGAGGCTTTTCTGTTTACAATCACTAATTGTTAGGTATTTATTTACCTCTTTTCTTCCTCCTTTTCTCTCTACATTGCATTCTTATAAACACACAGTGCTGAGTATCTGGCTTTGCCCTTCAGGAAGCAAACTTGCTTCAGGGCAGTTAAGGAAGTTTCTCAGAAGCTGAAGATAGGTAAACTGCCAACCACAGGTCTAAGATTGTGATAAATTACTACAGAAACCCATGTCTCAATTTCTAATATAAATATTTAAATGCACTACAAATTTTGTTTAGTCTGTCTACCCATTTTTTTTTTTAAATCCTCCGTGTCCACATCAGGCTGAGGTGCATATTTTGTAACCATTGGGAAATTACTCATTTTATCTGCTAGACTATTCTCTATTATATGGCTTGTCAAGCCATCTGCATTAACAGCGTGCTGTGTTTATATTTACATGAAGCAAGTAGGATTTGTTTTATGTATGTCCCAGTCGGGGCTGCAAACGTGTCCAATGCCCCCAGCATGGTGCTGTCCACTGGACACCAGTATGCATGTCCAGCTGCAGATCCTGTCTTTTGATGATGGTTTGGGTCACCTTGAGCGATGCCTTTGATGTGAAAATTAGCAGATGATGAGGCATGGCATAAGCATGCTGCTGGAAGTTAGATTGCCAGCTGCCTTCTGAAGGACCAGGGTCATCTCAGTCTGAAGAAGACAGATGCAATTATCCCCATCTCAGAGCTGATAATGAAATGACATCATTTCCAATGCCACCTTGGTTTTCCTTCAGGGAGTCCGTCATTACTGCTAACAAGACCCAAGTCTACTTAAATTGTGACGTTAACAAAATCACAGCCTGGGCTGGAACAGCCTCAGGCACAGAGGCTGTCTGAGTCACCCAGATGCCACAAACTGTCACACAGAATTCACAGTTTGAATTCATTTCAGGACAGGCTGTCGCACAGCAGCCCCAACCCCTTTTGTGGGAGCAGCAAGGTCAGGCAGGATGTTCCTTCTAGGACAGCAAGAGCAAGGCCACTGCCCTGTATTACCCAGGGAAATGTAATTTTTGCCCATGCTCAAGGTTCAGTACTCCAAACCTGCTGCTCAGGTTTTCCCACCATGTTCTAGGTGCCCAGCTTTATGATGTTTATATTTTAAAATTGAAAGCAAGATTCGTCATTAGAGCTTGACTATTGAAATTTCCAAGGCTGCAGTGTTGTAAAAGGGAAAGGAAACTGCAGCTTCCTGAAGAATATTTTGTATTTTTTTATTCTGTTTCCAGTACTTTAGTTGGATGAATACAAAAGTTAATGTGTTTTGTAATAGGACAGGATGAAGTGACTGCCTTTTATCCTGAAGAGGCTTTTCTAAAAATTCAATAATTAAGGAAAAAAAAGCAGAGAGAAAACATCCAGTATCTGAATGGGGCCTACAGGGAAGCCAGAGAGGGACGCTGCCAGGGACTCTTGTAATAGGACAAGGAGTAACGGGTACAAACTGAAAGAAGGAAAACTTAGGTTAGGTATAAGGAAAGAATTCTTTACGGTGAGGATGGTGAGACTCTGGAACGATTTGTCCAGGGAAGTTGTGGATGCTAGCAGTGTTCAAGGACAGGTTGGATAAGGCCTTGAGCAACCTGGTCTAGTGAAATGTGTCCTTGTCCATGGAAGGTGGGGCTGGGACTAGATGGTCTTTTAGGTTCATTCCAACCTAAACCATTTTGTGATCTTCTCTTATTTATTCAATGCAAAAACAGCATGAAATCTGAGCAATTAGAAGTGACTAAGAAAACCTGAAGAAACACAAAACATCTGTAAACTTAGGAATATGAAGGAGCAACAGCATGAGAAAATTTGGTTTAAAGGTAGATACAGGGTAAAACTTGTTTACTTCTCCTACTTTTTTTTCCCAGTGAGTACAATTGTTCACTGGAACAACATCACCAGGGATGTGGTAGAGATTCCATCATTTAAAGTTTTCAAGATGCTTAAAGTTAATAACCTCAGATAAAAGTTTTATCACTCAAAGTTTTGAAGAGGATGCTGGATAATCTCATCTAGGCTTCCTCTCTCATGAAAGGTTGGACAACATGATCTGTTAAGATCTCTTCCAGCCTTGTCTCTTCTATGATTTTATGGTACTTTTCTTTGTCAGGAGTATGCATTTTGTGGTGGTAATATGGTACGCACTTTTGAAGGCATCTTTTGTCCCTAAGGTTGAATTCTTGCTTGCACTCTAATTTTTGTATTTTATTCCTTGATTCACCAGTTATATCCCAGTGATCTGAGCAAACAATAAACAATTTCCCAGACAGGTTCTCAGCCCATATCTGAAGCCTCTAAGGCAAATTCTTCAGCTTCAGACTAAGGATGAGCTTGTGTGGCTTGATGGTATTGCCAGTCCAGGCTGGACGTAAAGGAGAATGCCTTTGCTGTGAGCCTCTCTCAAATTCAACTGAAAAGCCACATCAGGCTCTGAAGCAGGACTCAGTTTCTCCCTCCCTCTGTGCAGTTTTAATTTGGATGCAGCATTGGCCTGCCTCTGGCTTAACTCACTCTCAGAATAAGCTTCAGCAGGAGGAGCAGAACTCAGCCTAATCCCAACCTGAGCTTTAGTGGTTAGAGACTCCTGAAAACTGAGGTGGGAGGCTGTGAGCTCCTTCAGCCTCCTCACCCTCCACTGACAGTGGTCTGCATACAACAGGAGGGAAGCCACGCCACTGCTCTCTCGGGTGCTCTCCATCATATTGAGCACAGCACTGCCTGTAGGTGCCTGTCTGGGGAGAAGGGTGAGTGGACTGGGCTTTTTTCAGATTTGGGTAAAGGAATTCAGGTAAAAAGTATTCCTGATAAATGTACTATAAAAGCGTGTTCCAAAAAAAGAGAAATTTTCACAATTTTTACAGCACAAGTGAGCATTTCCTACTATGTGAGGTTTCAGGGGACTATAAACAACATTCCAGCCATGCTTGTGCTGTGGCTGGATTTGGACTTTCTGAAGCCCTTAAATGTTTTCACAATGTGTGTTTATTTTAATGGATGGGTGAAATATCTCACTGAAATGTCTCATATTCAACTGGGTGGAACCCATAAAACACGAAGAGTGAAGATTTTTGCTTGCCAAATGGGTCTGGGGGGATTTGTTCTGAAAACTGGCTGGTGATGCCCCTCTGATCCTCCCTCTTCCAATCACATGGGCAAAAGAGAAGAATGCAATGTAATTTACTTATAGGGCTGATTTGGAGTCCTTCTTGACTATTAGACATCAGATTTTATAAGAATATGGAAAAAATTTGTGACATTTCAAGAAGCTACTTAGTTGTACTGGCAGAGATGTTTGCTTAAGACTCAGCCAGGCATCTGACAGGGCTCTCTGTGGTTTTTCAACTGCTGAGGTGTGCTGAGACCTCCTTTTTTTGTGGCCTTCCCTATGAGGAAACACAGATGTGTTTAGAGTGTGATATGTACCAGGATGTGTTAGCTGATTAATTTAGAAATCCATGCTGACCTAGAAGGGATCTTATGTGACTCTTGGGTCACAGTGGTCAGAGACAAATGCCACCAGAGCTAGACCTGTGGATGGCTGTCCACAGCATGTTCTGTGAATAAGATTCTGTAAGGACAGCATTTGTGATTTGCTGGATGAAGCGCCATTATTTCCTATAATTTCAGATTCCAGTGGAGAACACTGTAGTAAACCCAAGTCTTGGGTTGAAAACATCTTGAAACTGAACACAGTGTTCTCTTTTTATTATATCTAGAGGCTTATGGGCATGTGTTACTTCTCTTTGCCAACAGAAGCCTCACACCTGCTCTCAGTAGTGCTGGCTTGCTGAGTCTGTGACACAGCAGATATTGTAATTAGTTTTATTTTTAAAATAAATGCATGCTAAGTATGTGTAAATACAAAGTTTGTCTGTCAGGCTTTTCTGTCTGTAGCTGCAAGAATTTGGGTTAAGCTGATCCTGTCAACCCTGTTAAAAAGCAACCCCACTTGTCCCATTGCAAACATATTTTGCTCACTGCATCATACAGTTTTTATAGCATAGGTGGGGATAGTAGGAGGGGAAGACAATGCTGAGATATTAAGTTCCAGGAGACTGGTTATACCTGTTGAAAATAATCCAGTGATCAAAAGACCGAACAATAAAAGTGAAAAACATATGAACAATAAACATGAAAAGCATATGAGTCAACAGATTGAATGCCTATTCTTAATATTAATTATATGTGTACACACATAATTTGAAAAATGTAGTGTATTGGATTGAGACTATTGGATTATGAGTATTGGTTGAGTGTATTGGATATGAGAAGGAGCATTGCAATGCCTCAAGAATTCCTTTGTCTTTGCACTTGTTATTTTTGTCACAGATAACATGATTTTAGCAGCAACTTTTGAGGCTTTGTGTATATATGCTGTGATTTTCCCTAGGGTCATTTCTTAGTTAATGCTCTAAATTACGAATATTTTTAGTGATCCTGCTGCAGCTTCGTTATGTACGACCTCAATTTCTAATGTGAAAAGGTTGTGTTATCATTATTTTATTAGTATGAGGCAAAATCAGTGGTCAAGATTGCTGGCTGAGTGCTAGCTCTTTGAGTTGTCTTGGATGGACTTGAAAAGCAGAGCTTTTCAAGCTCAGAGCTGCTCATGGCAGGTCTTGTGTTGCTTTCTAAATACCCAACTGATACACATTACTTGTGATTGCTCCCTCATCCACAACTTCTGTAGATAGAGGAATGTACAAATATTGCTAAGTACCTACATCTTCCATGAAGAAAACTCTCTTTCTAATTTTGTTTTCTCATTTTCCTTTGGAAAAATGTTCAGGTTTGACTCTTGAAGTAGTAAAAGCTGAATCTTATAAGTATGTTTTATAGGTAAGGATACAATTCTGAAAAGTGATGAAAGCTCTTGGTAAAGCTTTCATCAAGCTCCACTTCTGCTGAAGTCAAGAGGAGTTTTAGTACTTCAGTACTTTAATACAGCACTTGGACAGGATTACTGGGTTTAAATAATGTATTATTTGTTGAATGTTGTAAGTATTACAAGCCATCAGCAAGGTTTACAAGCTCTCACCAGCTCAAAACTGCTAGTCCCATGTGTCTTGTTTTTCGCTCTTACTTTGCTCTGAATCTCCTAACCAAGTACTCACAGGTTCCTTGCTGTGTCAATACCTGGGCACCTACCAGGAATGAGAGATAGTGTGCTACTTCTTTTCTCTTGCTGTTGTCAGCTGGTGTGAGTAGATTGCATGAGATACGTAGATCACTCTTTGGGAGCTTCAGTCTTTAATTAAGCTCAGTATAAATAAATAGTGCTGCTGTTTTGTATCACACAATATCACTCTGGTACTGGATGTCTGGCCAGTATCTTCTCTGTGATGACAAATATTTGTTTTGGAATAACATAGGTGAATTTGTTTGTAATCTAGGAGTAAATAAGGAATAAGAGACTGACTGCAGTCTTCCACCCTGCTTAACTCCTCAGTTTTGTAGCTCCAGGTATACTTGTGCTCCCCAAGCATTAGATTTAAAGACAGTATTGGAAAAGGTAGAAGCTCTAAAAGCAACCTAAGGCTATGCCTTATGTGAGCAGTGGGAACAGTCTGCTGATGCCTTTGTGCATTCTCAGAGCATTTGTGACTTAAACACGGGGGAAAAGGGCACAGAAGGTGAAGCAAAAGCAATATTCACAAAGTCAATTGTGAATATTGGCTTCTCTAAAGAAGTAGTTATGTTAAGAATAAACTAGGTGTACTAACCTGTAAAAAACAGTTGAAAAGCTTGGGTGCCAATTTGCCCATCTCAGCTCTCTCTAGCAATTTACAGCTCCCTTCTCCTATATGTGAGACAGTTGAAATTTGTTGGATTGCTTTAAGACTAGAAATTGAAATTATAGTCCCACCTTGAAAAAAAAAAAAAAAAACAGTACAGCTGTGGTTTCAAAATCATCAGTGACAAAAAAAGTCTGAAAGAAGTGTCAGGAGAAAAAGAGAACATGTTCTGGACCAACAATTTGTACTTAGTCCCAACAATAACTGGGATCATTGCACAATAATCCCAGCCATGATTTTTGTCTGCAATTGCAGGCAACTAATGTTGTTTTCCAATTTCTTCCAATTCCTTGTTCCCATGATAGATGCTAATAGGCCTTTTAAAAGATTTCATATTAAAAGCTCAAGATGGTGGTTGAAATACAACTTTCTGAGTTTTAAAGTGAAGGGGGAAAAATCCTAAACATGACCTCATTTTAGATAATACTTTGCAAGCATGCACGTGAAATTTAAGCTCTACATTATATTTAAGATTAAAAATGTGTTCCAAGTTCTTTCAACTCTACAGAAAACTAGTAGGCAATATGGAGATACCCCCTCTTTCAGTATGAGCAGTCAAATATGAAATAGGTATTTGGTTTTTACTGAATGCTTGTTGTTTTTGTCTGACACCAAGTCTTTGTCCATTGGTAGTTTTTGGAGCTGTGAGGTCTGAACTCTGAACTGCAGTTCTGTTCTTCATCAATACTTCACCAAAATACTTTTAAGGACCTCAAACATGATTATGAACCACGCTTGCTCCTCCTTCTCAGCAGACAAATCCCAGAAATGGGAGTATGTCATTATAGCTGAAGACTAAATTGGAATTATCAAGAATGCTCAATATTTTTTCCTCATATTCTTAGAAAACTTTACCTTTTTAATCCATGAGAACTACAACTCCTTTTTCTACTAGTGGACCCAAATTCATACAGAGTAGCTGACATGAAAATATGAGTATACAGATACTCCTGTGCACGTTCCTTATATAATGCACAAATATATTTTGTTTGACAGCACCTTAGTGCAAAGGCGTTGTGAAAATGACAGCCCTTCCCTGGGGTCAGATCTTTACAGATAGGACAAAGCACAATTTTAGGCTTTGCTAGTAAGGTAGTTTTCTAGAATGTATTGAATTGTGATGACTTCATTAATACAAAATTTGTGGAAAACACCCTTAGGAAACCATAATGGGAATATGCAGAAATTAAACAGAAATTAAACAGAAACAGATAAATATGTGAGAGGTTTTCCCATCTTGTGGGAAAGTATTTAAGCTAAATAATTTTAGCTTAATACAATAAATATTATGAGAACCTTCATAAATATTTAGAGACTAGTAATGCAGAAATACAGAACCACTAAATCTATGATGTGCTTTTACTATGGCAAAGGCCTCTGGCTGACAATGGAGAGCAAATAACATGAGAAAATCTCTCTGACAGCTAGACAGAGAAGCCATTTGCCTCATCTTAGTTTCTATCACAGCTATCTCTGTGCTGACACCGAGAAGAGCAGTGTTTATGGAAGCGTAGGAGGGAATTGCTGATCCCCAGCCCTGCAGAGGCAGCAGGGATCATGCCACAGGCCCGTGCTGCCCTCCCAGCCAGCCCTGATGCCCCAGGTGTCAGGAAGCTGCCTCTAAAGGCTTTTGTTTACAGGGTTATTGGAGAGAAAGAGCAGTAGCAACTGGGACAATTTCCCACTTAAGTGAAAAATATGCTTTTTTTTCTCCAAACAAGATGGCAAGTCTCTGACACTGAGGGATCCTCAGGGAGAGGATACCCAGGTGCATCAATGCCAGGGTACAGAGTGCACAGAACAGCAGTGGCAAGCACCTGGAAATACTGCTGGCATTATAAAATTCAGGTGCAGGTGCAGATCAGCCTATTTCTAGTTGCCTGCTTAGATATGGGTTTTGCAGCCTGTCTTTCAGCAAATGTTCACTGGAAACTGTGATCCAGAAGTTTAGGGTTTGCTTTTTATGCGGCTCATTCCCTTCTTTAACAATATTGAGTAAGGTTTAATGTAGGCAGGATCTTCTATCCATAGCTGAATACCATGATTACAGTAGCTTGAGAATTGTTCATGAACATGAGACAGTTCTTAATAAAAAGTGGAAAAGAGACATGCATTTTAAAAAATCAGGTACTTATGAAGCTTTTTTCCATATGCAACTTTCACGCAATAGTTAATCCTTGCAGGAACTCAGAATTACCAAGGAAAAATAATTTTTGTGAAGTGCTCTGTTCCAGAATTCATTTCCCTACATAGCGGAAAAAGAAAAAAAAGAGGAATTTTGTACATAGGACCAGGATTCACAGAAGCTAGTTTTCTAAGCAAGGATGTTACAATGTCATGAGGTTCAGAGAGCAGCAGTGTAGTGGTCACCTTCACTGCCAAAGATATTGGTGTCTCTGACCTCTTCAGCACCAGTATGGTTGGACTGGATGGGAGACCATGTATTTGCTGCATTTTAGCTTATATCTGTAACATGGGATATAGTGGGAGTTCAGGTGCCTCACTTCTTTTTCGTATTTGACTCCATTTCTTGGTGCACTGTTGGCAAAAGTGAGATCAGAAGAGTTGGTGTTAATCCTGTCTGAAGAACTGATCAAGTCACTCCCTTGTGATGGAGTTAGAGAAAACTTCAGAGTTCAAGTGTTTGGCCTGAAATCCATGTGGTTGGGCTTTGGGTTATGTTTGGACTGCTGTCACTGCTAATGCACACAGTGTGAATGGTTCCTGTGGGGTAGGAATTGTCAACACCTTCTTGTGAGTCAGCCTCTCCAATTAAACCCCATGCCTCCTTTATTCCCAGGCACAGCAGGAACCTCTCACCAGGGTGTCACAAGTGAGGTTATCAGCACCAGGTTATCCAGGATGCTCCTGGTTGATCAGCTTTGGTTTTTCCACTGGATTAGTTTATGGGTGCTAGAGCACTCAGGGAGTTTGTGGAACAGAGGTATGGTACACATTGTTGATGCTTTAGACCCAGCTTGTTTGGACCCCCAAATTACACAGGGATGAGGCTTCTTGCAGTGAGACCATAGCTGAAACACACTTGTCTACCCTGATCAGGGTTTAGCTGTGGAACAGCAATGACAGCCCATTATGCAGTATTTTCTTCAGATGGGCAATCTTAAGTGCTTTGTATACATTATTCTTAGTTGCATTCTGACAATGTGTCTGCTGCTTCTGCACTAAAGAAAAGCAGTCCAAAATATGAGGGGTACTGGAAATAAGGTTGGGAAAACACTACTGGAACTGGACAGGGGAGGGGTCCTGCTCTGTTTATTTGTGTCGGGCCTGGGTCACAACCACTGTGACTCTTCAGATTCACTTTTTTCCCCCTGTTTCATGCCCAAACAGAGACTGTGAAGTGACACAGAAGGCAGAGCATTTTTAAGAATACATGCATGATAAATCATAGGATCATAGAATGGTTTGTGTTGGAAGGAACCATAAAGATCATCCAGTTACAGTCCCCCTACCATGGGCAAACATATACATTTTTTTTAACCTGTGGAATTGTTCTATTTAGATCACTAGAAGTGAGGTGAAAAAATCCATGCAGTTGTCCTTGCTTATGTTTTGGTTTTACATTCTTTTTCCTTATGTCAGCCTGGGTAATTGAAATCCTTGAGGTCAATCTTACTTTTGATTCCTCCTTTGCAGTGCAAGTCAGGGATGCTGCAAGGAGAACTCTCTTTTCAAACCATGGTTTTAATTTGAATTTTAAATGAAGTGGATATGTTTCTGTTGGCCTTGAGTTTAACTGAAGGCTGTTTTTACACATGGTAGGACCAAGTTAAGGCTGCCACAGGGTTTTGTTATCTCCTTGCTCTGGCTCTTGGGATGTGCTGCTCCTGAAGCCTGGAGTGCAGAGTGTCCCTCAAGTGTGGAACAGGGTGCTGGGCAAACGTTGCCCTGTGGCTGCCAGTGTTGATACCAGCCAGAATTGCAGCCCTGGGTGAAATTTCAGCAGCCACCACTGCTCTCATACCACCCAGTGGTTAGCTCATACCAGAATATCAGACAGTAGATATCTGCTTCATAAAAGAGGCTGTGCAAACAGAAGAAACTACTTTCTCAGTTTCCTGTGCACCTAGTGACACTAATGTCACGAACAGTACAACACACATTATTCATGTCTGTTTATCTCTCTGGGGTTTGGCCTTCAAACTGTTTCAGTATCGCACGGCTGCATGGATGTACTCGCTGTCCAGCAGGACTGGGAAGGAACATAAATCTGTGGTTCACCTTGGCCTGCAGACAGAGCTGAGTTCACTTTCTGACTGGCTATGTTAATCAGGTATCCCACTCTTCCAGCTGCAAATCAGGCATTGTGATTAATACTCACAATGAGAGAGCTAATTACTGCTGGCATTTAGCTGTTTTATGTTTCTCTCTTTTCTGGGAGCCAAATCCAACCATATGGAAAAATGTAGCTTAAACACTGTAAATATGATTCCACTTAGACAGTCATCTCTTCTGTTTTCTGTTATCACAGCAGTGTCAGCACAAGCAAAACAATGAAAGTGAAGAGATGCTGTTGCAAATTTTATTACAAGTTTGAGGTCTTGGGACTTTTTTCCCCCTCTTCAAGGACACTGTGTTAATCTGAAGAAAGAGGTCTTGATTTGTGTTCATTTATGCCTGCCACAATTATTTAAGAAATAGCTTCAGTGATCATACTTGAAGAGCTCTGGTTCTTCTTTAACTATTTCTGGCAGTGCTAGAAAGATATGCTTTGTGCTTTGTATCATGACAACTTGTCTTCTCCAATAAGCCACATCTTAAACTGTGTCAGTCCTCTCTACATTCAAAGTAGCTGTCTTCTGTTCATTGCTGTTGGAATGAAGCTGTTGACTGTGTGTCTGCAGTGCAGCCAGCAGCAGCAAGCGAGGATTTCCACAGAGAGGGAAGGCTGTAGCAGTGAGCTGCAGATGGGCACCAGGCAGTGATTGAATCCAAATAGCTGGGAATCTTTGGGCAGAGCCACTTCTGATCTTCATATTGATCTTCATAGAGCTTTCCAAATAAAAAAAACATCTGCATCCAAGAACCCATTCACAAGGCTGGTGTTCTAGTATCAGCCACTGAAACTTTACTGACACAGGAAAAACACAGGCAAATTAAATAAAATAAAATAAACAAGAGTAGGAATATCTCTTATCATATTCTGAATCTTTGCAAGATTGTTACAGAGACTGTCTTCTGAGAGCAGCAACCAGTTCTCCCCAAAGCCACTTCTTTGTGCTGGGTTTTTAGGCTATTTCTAAACTATTTTGTCAAGCATTCATAGGCTGGATTAGCAGATGTGACTTTACTAAAAGAGGCAGATGTCAAGGATTGGTTTCCAAAACACTCTGATGAAGATGTTTAGGTGAGTAGCAAGAGGAAAAGGCCTTTGTGCTTCTGCTTCCCATGAAATCTAAAGGAGAGCATCCTGCCATAGTTTAGAGTTCTGGGGGAAGTGAGAAAATCTGGAAGGAAACAGAAAAATACCTGCTGCAATGGAGGCAGGAGAGTTCTTCCTTTCTTTACATGACTATTGTTGCAGTTTTGCCTTGCAATGGGTGCCTCAGATTGGTCTTTTGAAGTAGTTGACCAATCTTGTTCATTGGTCTTTTGAAGTAGTTGACCAGTCTTCTCATCCATAAGAGTACTTTCCTCTGAGATGCCTCATTTTGCTTGTGAAAAGTTTCAGAAATAACTTCTGTTACAGCCATTCCTATCCAAGCCTTAAAGCACATACATAACCCTTACACAGTGGCATCAATATGACAGATTTTGGGTTGGGTATTTTTTCCTTATTTAAGATAAAAATCGTCAGAAGCAGCATGAAGTAAATGATGGCAAACCATAACCTAGTGCCAAAAAAAGGTTCTAATTAATTGTCTCATCAAAAGTCAGTACCATGATAGAAATTAAACTGCTACTCTGAAGCTGGTACAGAGAGCTCGATAACATAGCCTCATATCATCTTTCTAGCTCAGGAAGTGCTTCCATAATCACTTCTCTTCCAAGTCTTCTGTTCAGTGTACTACTTCTTTTCGTGACACTTAACCCACTAGCGTTGTGTACTGTATGTATTATGCATTGCTTTTTGAGCATGCCATATATTACGAAGAGCTTTCTATCCCTAAGGGTTTCTGCAGCTATTTCTGTGAGTTTGTCCTACAGAGCACTTTCATGAAAGTCATCAGTTAGCCTTCACCATGAAGAAAGGGATAATAGTAACTGAAAGTAGGCCAAGCTCATTAGATTATGATTAAAAGGCAATTTTTTTTTTAATGCACTGAATGTGGTTCCAGTGGGTGGGCACTGGGCAGAAGTGGTGCTGATGAAGTCACAGTTGCTGTGTCCTTGGTCACTCTATCTTTTCAGTTATTTTATAGCTTTAATTGAATATTGACTCATGAAGACTACAGTGACCTTTAATTTTATTCAAGTGACTTTCTTTCATGAGTCTTAAAAAAGAAATGCCATGCATGGTCCTGCCTTTGTGGTCTAGGGTGAATCTAGAGCAGGTAGTTGGAAGCATAACTACCTGCTGTTTCAAAGCAGGTTTGTAACTTGCCCTCATAATGCTGTATCTTCAGCTCTTTTGGGAACATGTGTTACTCCACTAGAAACAGAGGGGTTTCCCCCAGAAGTAGTTTAGAACCTGCCTTGAGGTCCCCGAGCTGGTGAAGTCTCAGGCTGGCCCAAGGACCTTGGCATGAGGCCCCAGCCCCTTGGTGGGTGCTCTGCAGTCCCCCCTTGACCCTGGTGAGGCTGCAGGGTCAGTGGGACCCCCTACCCCCACCTGCACCTCTTCCTCTGCCAAGGCAATGACCTGCCTGTTTTAATGTCTCAGCTGAGCTGGAATAGCAGAGTTGGCAACTTCATCTCTGTGGCTGAATTTGAAATCAATTCATCAGATGCAGTTCAAGTAGTAAATGGTCTGTACAGGCACCACGTGGGGCCTGGATTCCTGCAGCCCCCAGGTGTGCAGCTCCCACCTGCAGCCCTGCCTTCATGCGTTGCTCTGGTCTCTACAGACACAGTGCCATGCTCCACATGTGACCACGTTGGTGACTGGGAGGGTTTTTCACCAGGCAGGATTGGGTAAGGTGCCTTTTATTTCACTAGCAGACCCAGAGAAGGGTCAGGCCTCACCCTGCTCTCCTTCATCAGTCACAGGCAAGTAGGAAATTACAGATTGTAGCCTCTGGCTTAATTAGCCACCTGCTATTCTTGTCCTCTTGTATCCACAGTAACAATTTATACACATAAGAGTATACACAAGGCTGAGGCTCTCTATTTTTGCTTGACCAGCAATGCTCTTCCCATGTAAAGTAGTAACTCTCCTCCGTTGAAGCACACACTGGCATTTTTCCCTCTTATTCCATCCATATTTCACTGATCACCATGATCATCACAGGTTGCACTCCAAGTGCTTCCTTGGAACCAGAGAATGTCCTTATGTGTGCAGCATTTAAACACAACTTGCTATCATGTCTCTGTTTCCCTCCTTCTCCTCAGATGTAAAGGAGCATCCCACTATGGCCTTACCAAGGAACGGAAGAGGCGTTCCCAGGACTGCTCTCCAGACCGTGGCTCCAGCTTGGCAGTGGCTGCCCTGGGCCCTGAGCTCTCAGCAGCTGCGGCCATCGCCTTAATGACAGACGAGCCGGGGCTGGTGAACCCGGCCTTCAGCCCCACCTCGGAGGAGAGCCAGCTGGGCAGCAGCCCCGGGGACCTGCACCGCAGCAACCGCAACCGGAGTAAGAGCCAAAAATGGCAGCGTCAGAGCCTGCTAGCCCCTTGCAACATCCATTTTTATGTTAAATATGTGTCACTGGAGGATTAAAAAAATAATTTAAAAAAAAAGAAAAAGGGGTGGGGGAAGTGAAAGCTTTCATTTTTCATGGTTTATCAAATTGTGCACTCAGTGACCCAATAGATTTGAGGTGAAAAAAAAATGGTTTGGCCAGGGGCAGGATCAAGCTGAAAATGGACTAGCTGTACACATAAACTGCAAATCTTTAAAAAGATTATTTAGGTAAGTCAGCTCAGTTAAAAGATTGAATGTTATGTGTGATGGGCTGGGGAGATGGTGTAGCTGGGTAATGTGTCTCCACTAAATCTTGGTGGCCCAAGTAATGCCCACAGACATGGCCACCTACCCAAAATCCTATTGGGAACTGTGTTTCCCACTTGCCAAGTATTTTCAGGAAAACATACCCTTAGGAGCCTGGGAAACATCTGCCAGCTTCTTGGAAAGGTGCAGTTTGGAGGAGCTGGTCCTGCTGAAATAACAACAGTCAGGGACAAGCTGCATCAGGGGACTTTGCCTTGATCTTTCACCTTGTGACACTTCACCTGTCTCTGGTGAGTGTCATGCTTGAAAAACAGGGTCTGGCCCAAGCAGAGTCAGAAGTGTTAATGGTGAGTTCAAAGCATGTGTTTGAGGATTCTGAAGCTAAAATGGAAAAAGCCCACCTTGTGCGCTGCCAGTTGCATATGGGGAAAATGGATGAAGGGATGAAGAAAGACTAGGAAATGAGAAGCATTATCCATTTGTTGTGCCAGGGTTTGGAGAGGTGAGGAAAGGAAGGGTGCAAGAAGAGAGCACCAGAATCTCAATAAATTCTGTCAGTTTTATTGAGTGTAGAGGCCACAGTCTGGTTTGAGGGAATGTTGTATTATTAGATTACAATATTTGGCTAGCATGCAGAGCTGGAACAGACAGAACAGCCACAGCTATGAAGATATCTTTAGCAGGATGGAAAAGAGTGACATGTTTTGAAAGTATTATGACTTTTCTTTTGTATTGCTGTATCCCAGTCAGAATATGTGAGGTTTTGATCCCTCCCACCTGATGATAATATTTGAATTTTTTTACATGAAACAGTTGGCAATCATTGGTGGCTTTAGAAGCATTGCAAGGTTTTGAGACAGAAGTAGTAGTGGGGATTTTGTCAAGAAGAGTTTTTAATGACTTCCAGCTTTTTTTGGTCAAACATGTATAGCTGAGAAAATATATGTATTTTTCACAGAATTTCTCCTAATTCTGTCTTGATGGAGGATTATTCTTTCCAAAGCTGCCACACTCACAGGAGATTTCTCCATGTGATTAGCAAAACAGACAGGAAGGAGGCAATTCGAGGGTGTGGGACTGAGGTAGGGTGATTGTACCCAGATTCAGGTGGGTGCAGCCTTGAAGTACCAGCAGGACTCGGGGGCAAAGGTGAAGTACAGGCAGCCCTGATGTTGGTGTTACATCCCATCATATGCCAGGGGCCACAGAAATGCTGTGTTCTAGAGCAGAACTGCTGAACTGTACTGATTTGGGTTTTTTCCTGCTGTTGCAGCTCGACACTTTGAACGTTCCACTATAAGAAGCAGATCTTTTAAAAAAATAAACAAAGCGTTCAGCGTTCTTCGAAGGACAAAAAGTGGAAGTGCTGTTTCCAACCAGACTGACAGGGAAAGGGAGACTGCTGGAAACTCTGCTGCTGGAGAGGAAGGTAATGTTTGGTTCATCTTGTGGTATCACTCAAAAGGGGGTAGGGGGCCCTGTCCATGTGGGAGATGGATATCCATGACTGACGTGCCTTTCATGTGGTGGGCTGTGCGTGATTAAAACAAACAAACCAGAAAACACAATCTTTCCTTATTTTCTTCTTTCAGAAGATGTTACTGACTGGCAGGCAAGAATATTGCTGGGGTGTGTGGGACCTCACGTAGGGCTGTTCTCGTAACAGCCTGCATGCTATAGCCAGCCCAGGATCTAGCCCACGGGATGTGGGATCTGGGCATCTGGGATCTGTTACTGGAGCTGTCATTGATTTGCTCTGTAATTTTGTGCAAGTCCCTCCATCGGCATGTGCCTGTCCCTCTAAAGCAAATGGATCACAATAATCATACTTGAGAAGAACTTAATGAGTTTTGGCTAATGCGTATGAAGCACTGGAAATTCCCAGTGGGAGGATGGTATGGAAGTGCGAAGTACTGTAATTATTCTGCATTTCTGTGGGCTCCTTTATTACCTCAGCCAGGCAGGTGATGAGGTAAGAATGCTCTGCTCTTAAACAGCAGGGAGAGGCAAGTTTGTCTGAGGTATGTCAGGGATGAGGGGTCTGGCAGGTAATAACACTTAACATTTGGCATTCTCAAAGCAATAAGCAAATGTTACTAATCAGTTTGGACCATAATTATGAAACCAACAATGGCATTCATGCATCAAGAGGAAGTGATGATAGAGTGGGAATCAATGTCTTAATCGAGGTCTCCACTCACCTTATTATTCCTTTGCTTGATGCCTCAGCACCTCAAGTCTCTTCCCAGATCAAATGTTCAGAATGCAGGCTTTAAGAATACAAAATACCCAGCTTCCTTTTGCTCTGTATTCAAGTTGTCATTGAAACACACACAAAATAAGCACAAAAGGCTGCCAAATGCTAGTTTCATGCATCATTGTGATGCCATTGTGAGTAGTGGTGAATTGGAGAACCATGTTCAATATTCTTCTGCTTTGTTTGCTCATTCTTTCAGGAGAGTTTCACTATGTTACTGTGGTACTTACTCTCCTACTTCGCATATTGCTGACAGAGCCAAACTCATACCTGGTAATTCAAAATTGTGAACCTTCTCCATAAAAGGGATGGGAATATACTCCTTGACCTGGAAACATCATTAATAATTTTACTATATTTTAAAATAACTTAAAATTATTTTTATTATTAAAAATAATATTCTTTTTTTCCCAAGCAAAATTTTACAAGTTGTTTATACCTCTTTTTGAGCAGGCAGATAGATTTCTTGTTCCATAGTAACACTTCAATTCACTGAGAGCAAAAGCTTGCCTTTTTGTTAGGAGTGAAATTCTCCATGCCTCAAGTTCATATTTTTCAAAAGACATCCCTTCAGGATGATATACAGACCACTTTCCACCTAGACAAATAGCTGACATTAGTAATAGCTCCACTGAATTCTTGGTTTCATGTCCAGCGTGTGCAAATAATCTGGATGTCAACAGCACCTATCCAGTAGCCCAGCACAGTCCAGGTGTTAGCAGAAGTTAGCAGAAAGGTGAGAAGATGTCACTGGCCTTTACATTCCCAGCAAGTGAAAAGCATTGCTGTCTCTGTAAGGGATGTGTAATGGCAATCACTCCAGGGCCCCACTGACAGTGGCAGGATTGTCAGTCTCTCCTTGGCTCTGCTTGTGGTTTCATTCCTCTGCACCTAGCACACCTGTAAACTTCCAAATGTATTCTGCTGCACTGGAAAAACCAGGTAGGCATATAATTACTTAATAAGCAGTTTCTCTTAAGTATGAGATCACAGAAGCTGGATACCTAAATTACTTTATTAATTACATTTGCAAAGAATACCTGTTCATACACCGTTCTGGAAATTGATCTTTAAAAAATGCAAGCAAGTAACTTGAAGAAATACAAATACAACTTGAACAAAGATTGCAATTCATTCCTTTGCAACAGGTGCTTTGTGTAATGGCATCTCAAAGGCTTTCTCTGTTTCTTCTTGGAGGAGGAAATGAATGTACTTCTTTCTGTAGCAGTTATCATCATCCTGCCAGCTGGAGGCTGGTTTTCTTCTCCAGCTCTGTATGTTTTCTTCTTTTATTTATTTTTTTAAACCTCAGCTGCTCTGAGCACTCTGCAGCTAGACTTCTGATCAGAGCTGTTGGTCAGCCTTCAGGGATAGCTGCTGTGTGCTCTGCCCTGTGCTCACTGAGAGTCACACAGAAAAGGGAGCCCTGTGTCTCTGTCTCACCATTGCCACGCCACTCTCCTGGGAATGGGGGTGCTCCTGTGGGGATCAATGAGGTGGTTCCTCACTTCAGAGATCCCCACAGCCAGTGGGAAAGGTGCTGCTGCCTTTCTCATAGTTTCACAAGTTTGTGTCTGGGACCATCTGTGAAAAGAACTGAGCCATGACTCATTGTCCCAGGAGATCAGGCAGCGCTTCACCAACTCTCTGGTGACCACTTTCCTCACCAGGTTTAGTCAGTGCATGAGCAGAATAAAGCTGAGACTGTGCCAGCCTCACAGAGTGAATGAGCCCCTTCTTGCTGATAACCTCTTCTTGATAAAGGAGAGGTAAGATCATCGGGCAAAGCGCAATGTATAATTCATCTGACTCCAGTTTTCAGTATACCCCCATCTCAATTCACATGTCTCTGTTTAATGTGTTTTGCCTGTATTTTGGTCAAAGGAGCTCTGGGAATGAACACCACAACAAGTAGCCATGTATTAGCCCTCAGCAACCCTTCATTAAGGGTGTGTGGGTGCATTTAACCTGAAGCTGCTGTGTTGGTTGAGCCAGTGCTCAGCTGCAATATGACTGTGAGGGTACAAGACAAAATAATGGTTTCTGATGAGGGAGAAAAAAAAATCAAATTTTTCTTAACTTGAAGCTGAATCTAGAACTGGTTTTGGAAAAAACTGGCGCCCAGGGACATTGCATAATATGGTGTATAATATCAAATGTGTTTCTGTTATAATTACAGCAAAGAAATAGTTACAGTCTAATGCTACCTTATATCTGGAGCTGGTAGCCATCCTGAACTGCAGAGATTACTTCATGATTTATGTTTATATCCTGTGGTTTCATTTGTTTAAACAACACTATATGTGTTCATTTTGGATTTAAATGATTC
Source organism: Zonotrichia leucophrys gambelii (assembly GCF_028769735.1). Classification (NCBI taxonomy): domain Eukaryota; kingdom Metazoa; phylum Chordata; class Aves; order Passeriformes; family Passerellidae; genus Zonotrichia; species Zonotrichia leucophrys. The sequence continues at coordinate 8,350,603 of NC_088173.1, read as the reverse complement.
AGGCTTTCTTTGTTTCTGTTTTTGTGGCATTTTCAGTAGAGAGTTGTTAAATGACTAAACCAAAGAAAATGTTAGAGGTGAATGAAAAGTACAAACACTAATGAGAAAATATTTAAGGGGAAGGAACTGTTAAGATTTTCTTATTTTTAATACTTTGTTATTTGTAAAATCCCATGCCAAGAAATATTTGTCTGCAGGCAGCACCCAAGCTTGTGATATTTATCTGAGAGCAATTTCATTAACAGCATTTACAGCTACAAATAGCTTTCCAGGTCTGAGGTAGAAGTTTAGAAAGTTTAAAAGAAAGAGTTTCACACTGAGATATGAGGGAAGGTGACAGGGACATGCTTAAGGCACGGATGCATTTAAGATGTAATATCTTCTGACTAGATCTACTAGTGTAAATGACCTTGACAATCTACTTAAGTGATAAAATATCTCCAAACAAAGCATGGTCCAGCTTTGCTATGCTTATTTGTATCACTGTGCTCTTAGTTTGGCTTCACACCTTAAATTCAGTTCCAAGAAGGTCTATAGATATATACGTACTCTTTACTCAAACTGATCTACAAATACAAGTTGGGAACCAGCTAATGTTTTAGGAGCAAAGAATTTGCAGGTACAATTTATACACTTCCTTACAGTTTTAGAGTAAAAGAGCTCTGGTTTTGACTTCCAAAAGCGTTCATTGATTTCATTTTGCAGTCAAGGCATTGTAAAAGAAATTTGATTTAGGATTGCTTGAGGATGGCAAATGTTTTTCAAAGTCAAACTCAGTCTCATAGTGGATGCAGTTCTACCATCTGGCATTGCTTTGCAGCAAAGACCAAGACAGCCCCAGCAGGCACTGGCAGAACCACAGAACACAGAACAGGCTCCCCTCTTGCACTGTTCAGTGTGAACCCTGTTATATTTTTAAGAGATCCAAATATACATACATATATATAATAGATAGATAGATAGATAGATAGATAGATAGATAGATAGATAGATAGATAGATAGATAGATAGTATAAATACTTCAGTGTTTGGAAAAGTACATGAAGAAAAAGAAGGTAAGTGAAACACAGATGGTATCAACCATTTCATGGCATTAAGGCTGCCTGTATGCAGAAAAAAGTGGTTTATCCAGCCCCAGGACAAGACAGCGCAGCCCAACCTCTGTCTCAGGACGGCTGCACCTCACAGAAATCCCACACTGTTCCTATTTTTCTCAGATTTTATTCAGCTGCCATTCTGATTTCCCAAAGCAGCTGTTACAGAACTGGTTCAAAGGACTCTGCTCTGGAACGATGAGCCAGGCAATTTCCCGAAGAAACATTGTCTCTGTAGCACTTCCTCTGCTGCAGACTGATGAATTTCCCTGCTGTGTTTGAGAGTCACAACTCTTTAGATACACAGTCAACTCAGCAACAGCTTCATTTGTGTTCTTTTGGGACTCCTTTAGTGAGAGGAATGTCCAGAAGCAAGAAGAGAGATTAGAACTGGCTTCACCTTCTACCTGCCCCTCCATTGGAGAAGCATCACTGGAGAATTTATGGAAGGCATTAAATCAAAATGATGGCAAACCTTTGGAAGGATGGCATGATAAATGAAAATCTATTTAGAAGGAAAATTTGCAGAATAAAGTTCCCCACCAGCACAAGGGCATGTAATACTTACAGACACATTAATTTTCCAAGACTAGGTTACACAAGCTTAATTTAAATTCTGGTGTCCAGATGCTGGGAAGGATGAATGTGTGCTGCTGCAGATGGTCCTGTTTGTGGGGGTGAGCTGGCACATTACTCAGGCTGCCTGATCTAAAGGAGGACTTGCAACCACAGATACAAGTTTTGTTTACAGTGACCTTTGATTAATCTGGCCCCAAGAGTCACAGCAAACATTGTCACACTGAGTCCTGGGAATGAAGGCAGAAGCTACCCTCGTGGCAGCTCTGTTGGAAGGAGCATGATGTGCACAGAAGTCAGCAGAAACCTGAGCACTGGAAGAATGCTACCATTAAATATTATAAACTGTGGGGAAAATAGTAAGCATACTTAAAATTTTGTAATTCTCTGTCATGGCCATTAAGAAACAAATGCTCAGTGTCCCACATTGTGCCACCTAAATGGAGTTCACTGTGCAAAGTTGGTCTCTCTTATGTTGTTTACCATAAAGTAATGTGTGAAAGTATTGATAACATTGCACACTAATATTAAGAGAATACTGCCTGAGAAAAAAGCCCACACAGTCTTTCTGAATGCAGGTGACATTTTATTATATTAACAGATTCAGAATGCTCCATACAACCCCCCGTGACAAAAACACAACATTCTGTGGGAAAACCTGGAAGAATCACCAAAAACAAGACAGAAAGTTTCCTTCTCTCTAGATTCAGCAGCTCTTCGATATTTAAGGACTGGAAATATAAAATGGTAAAGAAAGGTATGCAATACTCCTGGGTTTTCCTGCTCTGGAAAACCTGACCAAAGAAAATGGAGAATTTTAAATAAGAGTGTAAGGGCTGGAAAATGGAGTCTGTGAAAAGTGGTACTCCAGCCTCACAACAGAATATATATATATATCTGAAAGGTACAAGCCCTCAACTCAGTTGGAGTTCCTTCAATTGGGTTCCTAAGCCCCCAGTCATTGTGTGCAACCATGTTCTAAACCAGGGTCCACCTTTTCTGGGTATGGTCTATGCATTAATAATTCAATTTGAAGACATTGCTTTCTAGACATGGAATCATCATGAAATATGCATGGTAAGTTTTCATCAAACTGCACACAATGTATGCAGACTTCTTGGTGAAAAAGCTATTATGAATTTTCTTATTCATATTATTTTTAAAAAGTGTATTTGTGTACTTTATATATTAAGATTGCCACACTTACTGTTAGTTTATCAGAATAGGCATTAGGTAAATAGGTTAGTTTATCAAAATTGGCCTTTTACTTATGACAGTCTAGGTTGTTGAGAATACAAATGTCTGGGATGAAAAGAACAGGCAAGTCTTCAATTAAGAGAGCAGAAATTAATGGTTCATAAAGGAATTGTTTTGGTTGCTTTGCTCATCTGAGGAGAAAACATTTCTGTTTATTATATATATTTGATAAAGAAAAATCAAATGAAGACAGGAAGTGAGGCAGTACAGCCTGCTAACTATGAAAGGGTGACATTAGAGACTTGCAGACTGGCAAAAGAAAAATATCTTGGAAATATTTCAGTTGTTGTAGACTGCACATTTCAGAAGGAAATTAGATATCAAAAATTCCTCTTAAAAATCTGCATAAAGCCATATTGAAAGTCAACCAAGTACTAGTGCAAGACTTAACAAACCAGATAAGGCATTGTTCAAAATGCAAAGAAACCTATTTATGTTTGTACATATGTAAATATGTAGGTAAGTCTTGTACAAGAGTAGAGACTTTTTCACTGCCACATTGCCCTGATTTTGGTCTGGGATAATTGCAGGTTGAAATAACATGAGAGTGTCAATAGCTTGCTCAGTCTACAATTCTCCATGGACAAGAAATACAACTGAATAATTCCTTTAGAAGGGTTTTCAGAATGAGCTATGGGAAAATGAACATCAGTGTCAAAAAGCATAGTTTGTTAGGATGTGAACTGAGTCATCATAATAGGTCTATTATAGCACTGTTTTGTTATCTTCAATATATACATGTATATTAATTTATTTGCATGCAGGGAAGATCTAGGTGTCTGGATTTTCATCTGTATTTTTACACATAACCCTTAACACATAACCATTATAGCCACACTGAAATGTGCATGCAGGGATCAGGCCATTGGTGATTTTTGAGGAGTATTTGTGTTGTCTGACTTTAAGCACCCCACTGAGATGCCAGAGTTAATTGCTTCTTTTCTTACACTGCAGTGGAGATTTGGCACCTCCAGGGGTGATTTAGCATGGGAATATATCTCTTTGGGTGCCTGTGCACTGCAAAGGAAGTCAGAGCAAGTAGATCACCAAACTGTGCATTTGAGGCCTGGATTTAGATCATGTGAATCCACCCTTCAGGCTAGAGAGAATTGAGCAAATTACAAGCTGAGCAAATAGCATTTAGAAAATAGAGGAGCATGGGGGAAATGAAGCACCTTCCATTCCTGAAATGTTAAAATTGCCTGCAAAACTGAAGTAAATCTGTATTAGCACAGAAACTGCTATTACAAGAATAAATGGTTGAGTATTAGGTTGGTGAAGGCTGTGTAGTTATCTAGACAGACTTTTATTGCCTGTCAAGTCTATGTAAAACCACAAAGTCGAAGTCTGTGCTACTGGTAGGTGCTTTTTACAGACGTGGAGGAGGACAGCTTCCCACCCTGAAGAGCATATGATCAAAGAAGTGGTAAGGGATGCAACATGGTGTTTCTCAATATATTTTTCCTGTTCTTTTTTTCCCCTTGCGCTCTCTCAAAAGGTTTTGGTGCCTTGCTGGTTTGTTGCCTGCTAATTCTGTAGGAGCAAATATTAATTCTATCTCAGATTCTGGTCTATAAAGTTTCATTTTTCACTTAACTACTATTTATTAACACTCATACTTTCATTTCTAAAATAGGTTATTGAAAAAAATATTAGCAGTTAATTTTTTGACTTACAGGTTTGTCATATAACCACTGGATTGGATTCACATGCAAAAAGTTTAAATGCTTTCTCTCAGCTTTGGGGAATTCAAAATAATTGAAGGCTGCTATGCCTGTGCTGGAAAATTCACTGCTGCTTTTACCTCAACTTTGCTCACTGCTGAATATGGATTAAAGCTTTGAATTGACCTAGAAGTAAAGAAAGTATTAGTGACATGCTGTGAAATCAGACATGCCAGTTGAAAAGTAGGGTTTGGAAGATGATACTCTAATCCAGTGCCTTTTAAATACAAAATGGGCCCACCATTAGTCCCTCCTCCTCACAGCCAGATTGCCAGGGCCAGCAGAGATCTTTCCCTCCAGGTGCTTTGAGCATACTGTGGTTTTAATTGACACATCACAGTAAGAGTCACTCATTCCTACTTTCTAGAGTTCAGGCAGTGATGAAATGAGAGTGGTCTGGCAGGAAAACTACTGTGTGCTTTGATTTGTCCAAACCTTTGGTTTGTTGCCTTTCTGGTAGCTAAAGATAAATTGGATGTCACAAGACAAGAGCCCCTGTGACACCAAAAATGGAGAAAACAGGGCAGCCTGGGATGCTACCAGTGAGATAGGGTTTACAGCCAGCACAGCAGGGATGGATATTTGCTGAGGTGCCCATGCCCATCTGTTCTAAGGCCAGCAAGAAACCGTGGCCTGGTTCTGAGGTGTCTCTGGGGATCAAAAATGTACTTGATTTCCTTAAAATATTGTTGCGTATAACTGTAAGTACATTTCATCTGTCTGGATTACATCAGAGGTTTAAGGCTGTATTTTGTGGGGGAAAGAGGAAGTTTGAATATATTAATTGTAGAAAGTTCCCTTCAAGTCCATTCAGCAAGCTTATCTATCCTTTTCTTCCCACTTGGTATGAATCATATACCTGCATAAAACCTAGCTTGACTAACTAGCAGGTACTTGAGGTTGTGCAGTGCATGTTTCAACAAAGCAAAGGTGTGTTGTCAGATAAATACCTTACAAATGCATTTCCAGGTTTTCCCAGGCTGTACCACCTGATTCCAGATGGGGAGATTACCTGCATTAAGATCAGCCGCAGCGATCCCCATGAAAGTCTGGCCATCAGGATCGTGGGGGGCAGTGAGACCCCTTTGGTTCACATTATTATACAGCACATTTATCGAGATGGGGTGATTGCCAGAGATGGAAGATTGCTGCCTGGGGACATGATACTAAAGGTACAGTACTGTGGAGGTAGGAGATAAAAATATCCTGACAAAGAATGAGATGGTTGAAGTCGATCACTATGAGATTTGCAAAGTTGCATGCAGAAAGCCGTTCTGAAGTTCAGAGCACCACCTATAAGGCACCATGATCTCCTGGCTTTTGCTGACCCCAGTGGTAGCTGAGGACACTTGAGGCATGCCAAGGTTGTGCCATGCTTTCTGCTTTATGTCAGACAGACTTGGCCAAAGGGATTTCCCTTTGGAAAGGGATCACAATGTGGGCATACTTCACTCTAGCAGTGAACAAAAATGCTTCTGGATGGTGATTCCCAGCAGCAGCTGCATAGCATGCACACCCAGCTATGTGTTTCAGGAAGCCTTTTTGTCCTGGTGCCAGCACAGAGCAGCAGAGTTAATGGCACCACTAAGACAAAGCTGTTCCTGCAGGGCACATCCAAACTGCACAATGAAGCTGTGACTGTGGCACGGATGGGCCCAGCCTGGCTCTTCCCTGCCATGGCTGACTGCCCAGGATTTACCAAGGATTCCTGTGAATTTCAGCCCCATCCTGGTGCAGCTCGTGCTGTTTGTGGTACCCAAGGTAGCAACTTAAACTAGTTGAGCTGTCTCTCTGGGTGCAGTCCTTCCCACCAGACTGCAGCAGAACAGCTCCATTGTTCCCACATAGGAAATCTGCAAAAGCAAACACCAGCCAAATGCCTTTGTCTGTGCTGGGGATAATTTCTCTTACATTTTGGAGATGTTTCTTAATACTTAAATGGTTCAACCTGTGCAGTGTAAAGCTACATGGAAATATCTTGTCTGATTCAGGTTTTCTAGCCAGCGATGAAATACAATCTTGCAACTGGTTTTCATTTAGCAATATAAAGTGCAATGCCTAGTCACTCTTACACATATGAACATGGTGGGATTGACTGGAAACTCTTTTTTCCTCTTTCTTTTCCTCATTCAAATTCAAAAAGTAGTAGTTATACAGTTTTATTCTCATCTGAATGAAATCTTACCTGGAAAACACTGAGGGAAAAGAAGGAAAGTCTGATTCTCTAGTGTGGTAAATCAGCATAATTGATAGTAAATATCCAAGGCATTTAAACTTCTACTTGAGGCTCTTTCCTTCTTTGTAGTTAGAGATTCATTAGTGAAGATTTTTTTTTTTTTACTGTACCTAGAACAGCTGGGAGATAAAGAAGAAAAGAAACAGCAGGAAAACAGTGGGAGTGAAAGGAAAGGCTGGCAAGGCAATTTGAAATCAGAAGCCTGTGGAATAAAACTAAGATATATGAAAGGATATTGAAGCTTGGGAAAGAGCAATAAGAAAGATGAGAACTAGCATGTATGTCTGGAGACTATCAGGGAGCAAGGGGAAGAAAAAGGACAGAAACTGTCTGTGCAGTGCATCCTTTCCTTGCAGGTTTGTGTTCTGCACCACAGACTTGGCCTTGTGTGTGACACAGTTTGAAATAGCACATCACTTCATATGAAGACATCTGTGTATCTAGATCTGTCCTCCTCAGTGCCAACTCAGAACAGACCGTCTTTCTGCTGCTGATCTACACTTCTCTATTCCAGGTAAACGGCATGGACATCAAGAATGTGCCTCACAACTACGCGCTGTCAATCCTGAAGCAGCCGTGCCACGTGCTGCGCCTGACGGTGCTGCGAGAGCAGAGGTACCGGTGCCGCAACAGCGGCCTTTCCCTCGATGCTCACTGCAACAGGGACGACAGCTTCCACGTCGTGCTGAACAAGAGCAGTCCGGATGAGCAGCTGGGCATAAAGCTGGTCCGCAAGGCCGACGAGCCGGGCGTGTTCATCTTCAACCTGCTGGAGGGCGGCATGGCGGCGCGGGACGGGCAGCTGCAGGAGAACGACCGCGTGCTGGCCATCAACGGGCACGACCACCGCTACGGCAGCCCCGAGAGCGCCGCGCAGCTCATACAGGTTGGTCCTCCCCACCCTGGCCACGGCCTTTGAGCCGGGCAAAAAGCCAACAGCGGTTTTTCACCATCCACCGCAAAGCAAACAAACGCTGAGTCTGTGTATCTGGAAGAGGGAAGGAGTCAAGATTGGAGGGGAATTTACTCCTGTGAAAGCTCCTTGGTTTTACTGTGGGGATGAGTGTGAGCATGAGCATGGACTCCCACAGAGGAGCCTGCTACCAGCAGGGTTTGGAAAATATAGATCAGTGCAAACATCTGTATACTCTGATCATCACCAGAGTGCTGCCAGCTGCCAGGAGGCATGCCAGCCTCCACCCTGGCAGCGCTGGTTCCAGCAGAATCCTGACTCCTCTGGCTCAGGAGTCACTGTGCTCTCTGGAGCACAGCCCTGGAGCTAACCAGAGTAGCCTAAGGCTGTGGACCACCACTACAAGGTAGTCCACACCTTGTAGGTATTTCTTACCTAAATCCAGAATATTTTGGAAAAATGGATCTGTAGTTATTCACCTCTGTTTAGACTCACATGGAGTACTAAATGGGTGCTAGCTAACACAGAACTGTCAGATGAAAAAAACCCTATGCCTTTCTCAGCTGCAAAATTGGTCAGCTTCTGCCTAATTTTCCCTCCAGAACCAATTTGGGTTTTTTGTTTACAGACTATGTTTTTATAAAACTTCAGCATAAAAAGCAAAGCCAAGATTTTTTTGTTGCTTTTATCTCATATTTATAGCTGTTATTATACTTGTGCAATTTTGAATTTCATTTGGAGGCATGTAGACTGTTCACATTTTGAAGAAATTCATGGGCTTCAGTAACAAGATGTCAAATCAGGCCAGCTTCTTCTTTCTGACCGGTATAAATGAGGGTAATATCAGTCAGACTGAAGCAAACAGTCAAATCCATGCATTTTGTGGAAAGGATTTCTGTGTTAGCATAGATTTACCGTTTGTTGTAGACAGCTTTTATTGTGAAGTTTATAGCATAGGTGAAGAAAATATCATCCCCTTACATAATGCCAATTGTTGAAATTCTGGTCCAGCTTCTTTCTGGATTACCTTATGTAGCTCAGTAACTGGGAACAGAAGGCAGAAGGGGGAAGCTTTAAATTCTCTAAGGGCAACAAGTCTGGAATGAAAAATTTTCTAAAAAACTAATATTCTTGGAACAGTTCTTTATGGCTACAAAACAAGGCATCAGTGCTTCATAAGCAAAAATGGACGAGATGAAACGGAAAAAATTACTAACAAGAGTATTCACATACAAGTGTTTAAAAGTGCAACCAAAGCCCTTATTGGTCTCCAAAGAGTGGATGATAATTATAATAATGCTTGAAACGCACACCAATCCTTGGGAATTTAAACAAGCCCATCAAAGGGGAAATTCAGGTTTCCAAACAGCCAGGATTATATTGCATTGATGTGAGGTCTACAAATCACATTTATCTAATGCAAAATTCCTGGAACCTGTGTCTTTTTTGTTGTTTTTCATCAATTATCATTTGCCTTTCCTGTTTCCATGTTATGCCAGAGAAAAACCTTTATCCTGAAGCCACAGGTGTTTTGCATTTTCTTCTTACACGAAGGGCTATTTCACTGTGTCCTCTGATTTCTCAACAGCATCCTTCCTGCCTGTTGAGAGCTCAGCATGCCACTTGCAGTGCATTGAGGTCTTCTAATTTATGGTGGTGAAAGCGCAAATACACCATCAGTTTCTTTAAAAACAGAATATTCACTAAAAGGTGCAGTGGCTTGCTAAACCAAGGAGCTTTCACAGCAGGAAGACTGTAAGATTTCTGTGTAATCTGATTATTTTTCACTTTTAAATAATGAATAATTGAGACAATTGAGACCTATAGAAACTATACAATAGCATATGTGAAGCAGTTGCTAATCAGTAGATTAAGTGTCTGGCTGTTTATAAACTCTAAGCTCTGTCACAAGAACTGAAATGAAGAAAATGTATAAGTGCTAATTAGGAATGTACACACATCATAACACATTTGCTGCCTCCTGTTTGCCAAATCATCTCAAGCCATGGCCTTGTGTCAGAACTGGCCCTTTGAATCTAAGTAACAAGACATTGTGTCTCTGCCTTCCTGCTTGATTTGCCTTGGCTCTAACAGATTTTTAATTCTAGCAGAGTGTTTCAGCTCTTACTTGCACTTGGCATCAAAGCTCGCCTCCTTTCTTTAATTTCCACTTCAGCATAAAATATAGAGAAAGAATTGTGGGAAAAGCCACTGGTAAGAGGGAGGGAAGAGATCAGAATGAATCAGCAATAAATAATCTGATCAGTAGAAACATTAATGGGTTTTCATATGTATGTAAATACAAAAGCTGTTCTTGTTGTTTGGATAACTTTCTAAACCACTCTGACTTCTGAGAAACTCAGCTTGACTGGCCCGTAGACAAATGTGCCATTGCAACAGAGACTCTTGTTGAACTTTTGCTAGTTGTTCTATGAGAATTAATCATGTTTTACAACCTTTCTCTAAATAACCACTTTTGAGGCTTACCATGTGGCAGCAGATAAATTTCAAAAAGAAGTTGTGTTAAGTTGAAACTGTTCATTTTAGAGAAAACAGTATTTTCATAGGGCCACGTATCCTTGGGAGGTTTAATCTCGTGTTGTTCAGTTCCACCTCAGTCATATTACAAACTAGGGACCAGGATGATTTCCTTTCTCCCAATATGCAGAATTCTACTTTTGGGTACCAGTTGAGTCCAGAGTCCATGAATTTAATATTCCATAAAACCAGATCTGTTAAAAATGCCTAGAAAGTTATTTGGAAATATGTATATGCACTAAATTGTATATTATGAAGCTGTGAAGATTTGAGTTTCTAGTCAAAAAAATAGCATTCCCCAAGATATTGGGAAAGTAACAAAGACATGCACATTTTTTACTTCACTGAAAATAGCACGGCTTGAACATGTATATTTCAAACTTGAAGTTGGAGGTTTAGGAGAGTTAGGTTGTTTTTTCTTAACTAAAATGACATTTTTCCAAGGCTTTTTTAAGCTCTCAGCTACAGCTATTGAATTCAACTCCAGAAAGGACAAACAAAGCTATAAAGACAAAATTCCCAGAAGCTTCCTCTGGCTTCTGTTAATTGTCTGTGGGAGATTTGATTTCAGTAGTGCAACCGGATCTGTATTTGGTTTTCAGCTGCTTTTTCAATGCCAGCTTTCCCTGGAGCATCTCCCCAGTGAGCAGTGCTAGCAAGCGAGCCAGGAGGTCTGCAGCCCCTGGGGCTGTGGTGCCACCAAGCATTGCAGCTGCAGCCCCAGGGCTGCGGTGCCACCAAGCATTGCAGCTGCAGCCCCAGGAGCATCAGGCTGTGGTGCCACCAAGCATTGCAGCTGCAGCCCCAGGGGCTGTGGTGCCACCAAGCATTGCAGCTGCAGCCCCAGGAGCATCAGGCTCCAGATGTGTTTGTGGGGGCTTCTCGTTGGATACTGAGCAGTTCCTCTGGTATAAGCTGAGAGCAAGCAGGCAGGAGTGCCTCTGCAGACTGGTCATTAAGAGCCCCTCCTTCCTGGCAAAACAGCAAGGTCTTTAGCCTAGAGAGAAGGAGATTAGAGGATTAATTTTCACATCTTCTGAGTACGCTTCTATAGCACTGAGGTTATTGCTACACTGTTCTTCATTTTAGTTTAGTATATTTGTTTGTGGCAGGCATCTATAATTTAGTGTAAATCCCATTCCCTCTCAGCTATATCTTTGCATCACTGTTGTCTTGAACAGATTCATATGAGCCTCGGTGAGGGGCAAATGAAGCCATTTGCTTCCAGGGAAACAGTGATGATTCAATAAGATAGAAAAAATCCCCACCTGTACACAGAATTGACACTAATATCAGGCAAACACACACAGAGCCCCTTAAAAATAACATACAACGTAACCTCAGAAGTATCATTGCAGCATCTCTTGGGCACACAAGTATTCTGACTGCCTTATGAAAAAAGGCCTAGAAGTTCTTTGAGCTTGGGTTATTTGCTTTGAAACTGCTCTTCCTAGAGTGAGTTTGTGAGCTGCTTTCCCATCCTAAACTTCATTACCCTGTGTGCTTGCTTATGCCCACCCTCTTTCTCTGTGCTCTGCTGCAGTAGGATTTTATTTCACTAAAGAAAATACCTTTTCTCCCTTTCTTTAAGCTTCCTTACATTTGTCATTCCCATTGCATGCCGGTGGACTTAATTACATTGTTTATTCTCCACTTCCACTGGGCAAGGCCTAAGCACATCCCTGGTTTCAGGGTTAATTGTAGCTTTTTCAGCTTTCCCATCCATTGAGCAGCAACAGCTCTGGTAGTTTGCCTGTCTCTCTACCATGGCAGGAGAATTGCAATGGTATACACCTGTGTATACCATTGCTTTGCAGTGGTATACACAGGTGTAGAAGAGAGCTGATCAGAACGCACTGTGGTGGATCACTGCTTTCAGCCAAATTTGGGGTAGGTAGGAAGGATTTTTTAGTTATCACCAAATTTTCAAGAGAAACATTAAGTAGCTGGCAGTAAACTTTTATGAACTTCATTGACCTGAACTGATGCTACTGCTTTATGTCACAGCATCCCCATTAATGGGAAATCCAACCAACGTTTAAGTGGTTCCCGCGTTTCCCAGGCACTGCGGGGCTGAGGTGCGGGGTTCGCAGCGCTGGGGCCGTGGACTCACAGTGCGCTCTCCCGCAGGCCAGCGAGAAGCAGGTTCACCTGGTGGTGTCGCGGCAGAGCCGGCAGCAGCCCCCGGACCTGCTGCAGGAGACGGGCTGGGCTGCCAGCGCCGGGGGCGCCCAGCCCTGCCCCGCCGAGAGGAGCGGCCCCGGCAAGGTGAGGGCTCTTGTGTGGGGTGCCTGCCATCCATGGGCGGGGGAACGGGGGGGCAGGGAGTGTTTGGTGTCTGAGGGTGTTTGCTCTGGCTTCTGCCACCAGAAAAAGCACGTCTCGCTTGGCAATGGAAACACAAAGGCTGTGCCGCTCATTATCTGTCCGCTGGTTCTGCCCTGACTCTGCCTGGTGTGGGAGGGAAAGAGAAGGCAATGGGCAGTGCTGGGGCAGGTGCTGATGTGCACACAGCGTCCTGGCCACGGCCACAGGTCTGACCAGCAGTGGGAATCTGCAGATGACAATGCGCTCCAACAAAAAGAAATTTTTTTCCGAAGTTTTTCCATCTGTAGCATAGTCTTCAGACAAAAAGCTTTCACATGCTGGCCTAAAAAATTCCCATAACCTACTCAAGAATTATGGCCATCATTAGGCTGTTGCTCATTTATTAAAATGCCCTGGCTGCTGAGAGCACAAGGACTTTCTGTGGAGCTTTAGACCCAAAGCGTGTTTGTTCTGCTCTGGCAGCACCTGGAGCTTGCAAGGTGTGGGGTGTGCGAGGGCTGCTGGTGTGCAGCACCCAGCCCAGGGACACAGCACAGAGCAGCCATCTCACCCAGATCAGGCTGTGCTTGCCACACTGTGCCCCAGCTGTCCCTGTGTACCTGGCCAGAGTGTGTGTTTAGTGCACCTACACTCACAACATTCTCTTTGCCTGAGGCAGAGAAATGCTGATCTTCAAACATAGGAGGTTTTAAGTAGGAACCAATGTAGTTAGAGTTTTGAAAATATGTTTCTGAGCTTGCTCAGTGTTATTCTTTCCACTTTAGGCAGAACAAGGCATGTCCTTGGAGGAACTGATTTTTTTTTTTTTTTTAATTTCACTAAATTTGAAGCCACATGTCTGGCTAATTTACATTAATCACCCTGAGTGTCACCACTTATGCAAACCCATGCAAGCTTGACCCTGGCCACGGGTGCCAGGGGTGTATCAGGGAGGTGTGCAGGCAGGGCTTAAGTTCATCCTGCTTGATGGATAGCCAGTTGTGTCCTTAAAGAGACCTCTGGACCAAATATCTGGTGCACAGCTGTCAGCCAGGAGACATGTCTAGCTCTGGATTTTACACATGTTAAAACATACCCATTTTTGCAGGTCTTTTAAAACGACATTATTCAGTGTTTTTATGTGTTAAAAACTCTAGTGTATATTTACGTATTTTTAGTTTTCCTTTCCCACAAAGTCGCAATCACAGCTCTTGTTAGGTGGGACCAGATTAGCAGGAGTTAAAACAGAAAGCAGGCAGTGTTCAGTAGCTACTAGCAAGTAGCAAGTAGTGCCCAACTAATGCTGCATCTGCAAGGCATGACCTTCTACTGAAGCAATGATTTCCTTAAGAAGGTAAGTGTGGGACAGCAGTTAGCTTGTGTTGGTACTGCATTCTTCCTAGGGAAGATCCAAGCACCTGCTAACTCTGCCATGTTGTTCTGAGTAATTAATTGATACCACACGGGATTATTTGGGAACAGAGCTCGTCTCTCTCTGCCCTGAGATCCTCATTTTCTCTTCCTGTACCAAGAGATGTTGGATGGGAGCTCTTGGTAAGTCCCACAATATTTTGGGTAGCTGTGAGATTGAAGGCACAATGAACAGTCCTTTAATGAGCAAGTGCTATAAAGACTAAGGAATCATCTCTTGTTGCATAGGCCACAGCTTTTAGGGGGATTTCCAGTTTTCCACCAGAGATGAGCGCTGCATAAGCACATGAGTGGGTGTACTGCTGTGGGCTTCTGTGCAATGCCACCATTTGGGCACTTTCCAGGGAAGATCACAGGCCAAAAAAGAGAACTCTGAACTGTTCCTACCTCCCTTTAGCTTTGTGTGTAGGTAGTAGAGGGCTTCTATCAGAGAAAATGCTCTGGCAGTAGATCAGCAGATCAGTACAGCCAGCAGACACAATGAGCTTCAGGCACTGTGGACTTTTGGTCTGATACAAACATTACTGGAGTGTTAGTTGCCCTTTTATAGGGCATGACTGTGTCAGTTTAAATATTTCATGGTATTTTGCTGAAGGTTTAACTGAACATAATTTGCAATTCAAGATTTTTAAACTGGCTTTGAAAGATTAAAAAAAAATGTTATTTATTTTAAGCAGGCATTACTGCAGGAGCAATGCTTGCAAACCTAGGGCCTGCACATGACATGCTCCTGCCCAAAAACCAAGGCAGTGCTTGTTGGTTGGGCCTCAATGTCAGGAGAGTCTCCCATGTGTGTGTGGTCTGATGAGTCTGCTGCCTACTGCTATCAGTGGGATTGCTTTATTACATGTGATTAATAGAGGATTGCTAGCTGCCTTGATTTCTGGCTAATTTTAAGGCATTTTTTGTCCCCTGAGCTTACTGAGGAAAGTGATATTAGATGGTCAGGAATGCTCTCTTTGAGTGAAACTGCTCTCACTGTACAGCATGTATGTGTACATGGGCTGAAATCTGCTCTCAACCCGTGGCTGTATTCAGCATCAAGAATAAGCTCTAGCTTCCATCAAGAATAAGCTCTAGCTTCCATCAAGAATAAACCCTTAGCTTCCAGCAGCCACCTGGCTCGTGCAGTGGCTCAGGAGCCACTTTGGGCCAAGCTCCATCAGTACAGCATGGGGAGGTGACAGGGAGGTGCCTCTCCTTCAGGCCAGTGGTGACCTGCCGTGTTGCCCACAAGGCTCTGGGTAAGAAGAGGATGATCCCTTGTGACCATGTCCTTCTCTGGAGGTATATGCCAGGTGTATGGTGTGCCAAGAGATTGGTCCTGCCCGGGGTCTCATGGATCTGTTTTCCTCTGTACAGAGACTGGGGAAGCACAGCCCAAACTGTTCTGGCTGCTGCCTGGACTCAGAGAAGAGACGTCACAAACACTTTCTTGGGCAGCCGAGGTTGTGAAGCCAGGCTGTAACACATAAACAGGCCTGATTCAATTCCTTTGAAGTCACTGGGAGCTTTGCCATTAATTATATAGCACTTGCTTTTAATTGGAACTGTTTTCTTATTTCTTTCAAATTAATTGTCTAGTACTTAGGGCAAAGAAAATGTTGCTGGAGCAGGCAATGTTTCCTGACCAAATGAGCAGGTTAACCTTCAGGTAAAGTACATTTTCCAAACAGACACAGCGATGTTTTTTGCCTGCAAGACACGTGTCATGGCTTTGATGTTGTGATAATCTGCTGTAAATATTTATTTTCTAGTAAATATACAGAAAAGGAGGAAAAAATAAAAAGAGGAGGAGATGAACTGTTATGTTTTTCTTCTCCTGACCTCCAAGGTCGCTTCAAAATGACAGAGAAGGACAATTGTTTAGAAGAGAATGCACTGAAATGCAGTCACTGATAAACACTGCCTTTTAACTGGTTTGCTTGCTATCGATTGTACCTCCAAGCAAGTTCTACGTGTGTTTACTAAAAAAGGCTTTACTTTCCTTTCATCACTGCCTTCCTCTCAGTCAAGTCACCCCAAGTCCTTTCTCTCTGCAGCCATATAAAAAATGACATGGGAAAGAGTAGCTTCAAAGGAAAATTGGTTCTTTGTGGTTCAGCATACAAGTAATGGTACTTCTATAATTCTTCATTGAAATGTAGTAGGACAATTTATTCCCAAGCAGTACTTTGAAATCTTTCCTCTCTGTGCTGATTCCTCAAAAAATAGTGATAAACTGGCTAATGCTCTAATGTTTTAATTGTCTGAGATGTATGCTGCATAAGTAACAGGACTGCTTTCTCACTCAGAGCCAAAAATAGAATCCCAATTTCATGTTTTGCTGCAAAATTTCAAATCGCAATTTTGGGAAAATTAGTAGCCCGCTATCCCACATATTTCAAAAAGTGGACTTTTCCTGATGGAAAGCCATTCATTTTCAAGGGAAAAAGGATATTTTTGCAAAACATGGATGAAACATTAAGTTTAATTTGCATAAAGATAGAACTACTATGTTTAAAATATTTACACCTTAAAGACATAGGTGAAAAGTTAAAAATTATCTGGATCAGAACATAAAATTTATCAGGAAGAGAACATTTTCTGAAGGTTTTAAAACCTTCAGAAATTGATAGGTTTGTTTGCAAGCACTAAGACAAATTCCTGTGACATAGTGCCTATGTTCTGCGTGGACCACGTCTAATATGTCCAAAAAACTGTGTGTGGTTTTCTCTTAGAGAATGAGAGAATTCTTCTTTCCACCGAGCTCTTTGCCTTTTTGTTTCTGAAGTTCTGTGGCAGCTACTGTTCATCTGCTCAAGCAGAGAGAAATCCCTTGCTAAGCTCCTAGAAGGTCCCGTGTTCTGTTGTTAACATTGCATCACAGAAATCTTGATGTGGAGTTAGTTCCACCAAACATACCTTTAAAAGAAAGCACAAATCAAAGACATAGTCTGCCCTACTCCCATAAAAAAATTCTTGCCATCATCTTCCTTTGTCCCATCATTGTCACTTAGGGAGGCATTGTGGATTCATCTGCTCCACTTTCCATGCTGCTGGCCCAGGAATCAATGTAAAATGTCTTTGTGAGATGTCAGATTACTAAGAGATTAATGTGGCTTTAAATGAGTTTTATAGATTATTTTTGCATATTACGAATGTGAGGTCACATTTGTGAATGAGAAGAGTCCTTTAAATATGCATTTGAAATGTATTTAGAAGCATGCTATTATATATGAGCCTGGAGTGGATAATGCTGCTCCTGCAAGAAGGGCTGGGATTGTCAGGAGTTGATGTCAGGAGCACTGCTTAGGAAATACTTAAGGAGAGCAAAGCAATTAACATTTAAATCCAGATTTATTTGCCTTTCAAACTCTTCTGTAAGAACTGAGTGCATGCTAAACATGGCATTCAGTTCAGAGATTTTGTTGGAGCTTGCATTGCAGTGGTTCTCCATCCTGAGGGCACCTCAGGTTTGTTGCACCCTCACTCATGCACCAGTTATTGCATGACCAGCTGTGTGTATTTAACTTTTCCTGCTCAGAGGCAGAAATATATGGGATGGCTGTCCCAAATTGACCCTTCAAGCAGAAGCACTAAGAGCACCCTGGAAACTGCTCTCTCTCCACTGTAAATGTCCTTCTCTTTTCCTGAACAGAAACACTTATTCTTCAAGTCTATTTCCACCCATAACTTACATAGAAACACAGACATCTGGAAGATCAAATGAAATATGTCTCTTCTAGTATGTCCCAAATGGTTTCATTCCTCAAATCCAAGAGGACTATTTCTCACTAACTACAGATGATGCTCAGACTGCAAGCAGCAAGATACAATGCATAACCTGATAGTAAAAGATATGATGACCAGTAGCAATATTATTATCAAGAACTTTTTTTTCTTTTAAAATCAAATTCCTTATTTACTTTTCAAGGACCTGATTCTATCGGCCTTAGGACTAAAACAACTCTGGTTTTCATGGGAGCAGTGCCTGACTTTAACTATTAAAGCACAGTTATCTTGGTGGTAGCTCTGACTGCAGATGCTTAAGCCCCTGAGGGAGTCCTGCCGGCCATCAGGCCATGTGGCTGGGAAGTGTCTTGGTGTTACTTCCATGAATATTTGTTTTGATAGAAAATGCCAAAACTGTCAGGGAGGTCACCATGCCCACAAGCTGTGTTTGTTGTTGCTATTTTCTCCATCACAGAGCACCCTTCACACTGTCACCTGTCATGAGAAGGTGGTGGCTGTCCGGAAAGATCACACGGAATCGCTGGGAATGACTGTGGCAGGTGGAGCATCGAACCGGGAATGGGATCTGCCTATCTATGTGATAAGTGTGGAACCTGGAGGAGTGATCAGCAGAGACAGCAGGATAAAAACAGGTAAAAAGGGGGGATTTTGAAAGCCTGCCTTAAATCAAGAGCTTCTTTTGAAAACTGCGGGATAGTGAAAGAGCTTCACACTCTGACATCTTCAACAATCCTATAGATTTTGGGATGTGTCAGATTAGAGGATCTCAAGTCAGCTACCAGAAAAGGCATAATATGCAGCAAGCAGTAATCATCTCTGTGAAGTAGGACATAGGAATATTCTAGTAGGAAAAAAAATATAAATAGCTTTTCACAGGAAAATTCTCCTAACTCTTGATATATTCATTGTGCAACCTTCATGCGTTTTCAAAGTAATTTTTTTTGCTTATTTGTCGTTGCATTCATTAATTTGAATTAAATATACAGGATCAAAATTCCCATTGTATATGAAGCCATATTAATGCCTTGTGGCTCAGCCTCATGTCTGGAAATATTAGCTTCCTACCCCCATTTAGCTACTGATGTAACAGGATGATAAGGCTGATAGTTTCTCCCCTTCTGCATGAATAAGCTTTTAGAGCCAGATGAGGACCATATTTTATCAGTTGATTTTGTGGGAATAGCTGGGCAGCAGAGGAAAGATGAAACTCTCAGGTTTCAGGATGTTACATCCTCAAGAGCCAGATCCCTCAGTAGCCTGCATCCAGCAATGACACAGCTCACCTACCCTTCATCCCCTATATTCTTCCTTAGTCCAGTCACTGCCTGGAAACTGAAGGGAAATCCTGAGTTTTAGGGAAGTGAAGGCACCCAAAAATGGGGCAGAATAGCTGCAACCCAGTCAGATCCCAGGAGCCTGGGTCTCAGTGCCCAGCATTGGCACACATGGGAACTCCCTCTTTGTGCCTACTCAATGAAACCCATGTGAGAACACAACAAAGCAAAACAGCAGATTTCCCCTTTCCTTCTGCTGGGAGATGAATGCCTCTCAATGGAGTACACTTTCCAAAATATATTCATCATGAGGCAGCATGGAAAACTCAGCCTAGTTAATTTGATAAAATTAGAAACAAATGAATATGTGATGTTATAATAGCACCAGAGGTCTCTGATGTAGAGCAGCTCTTAGGCTGTTGTCCTTCTTATTGGGGACAGACAACAAGAAGAGATTAATGCTCATTTGCAGTGCCTGGACTGCCAGTGATAAATCTCTGCCTGGAGAAGCATCCAGACCAAGTATAGAGGGCACCCAGGAAAGCCCTGGCATGGCAGCCTGCTCTGAAGGATTGCAGAGCACTTGGCATTGAGGCTGCTTGCATGACATTCGTGATGTCTTTATTGTTCTTCCTGTAGTAATTGAGGTCATCTTTGCATTTTTCTCTGTGGCTGCTGTGCCTATATTATAAATAAGGCATACAGAAAAATGGTTTGGCTTGCAGCCATTCAAACAGGCATTAATATGAAAATAATAACATGTTATTCCACAAAGCAAACTAGGAAGAGCCAGTTGGAGTGGCAGTCCTCTACTAAGGGAGAGCTGGGAGAAAAAACATCACTGAGTTGTGGGGTTTCAAGCTTAGGCTGAGTACAAATGTTGTTAGCTGGAAGTGGACTCCAAGACCCAGAGCAGTACTAGGCACCAGTACCAAAGCTTGTTGGTACAGCAGGACCCCAGCTGTTTGTTCAGCTCCAGATGCAGGAGATGACGTGGAAAGAAACCAGGACAAATCCTCTGTCCAGCCACGCAAGGTTTCTGTGTACAGGAATCTCCCCTCATGCCTGTGGCATGTTTACTAGCGTATGCTTTGTTAAACGATAGGAATAACAAAAATCCTCATCAGGCTGCTGGTTCTTGGCCATGGATTTGACTCACTTGTTTGTGGAGGTGGGGAGGGGATCCTGGAAACACTTGCAGAGTTTTTTATCATCTGCTTTATTGGTCTCAGGTGACATCCTCCTGAACGTGAATGGCATTGATCTGACGGGAGTCAGCCGGGGCGAGGCCGTCGCCCTGCTGAAGAACACCAACTCCTCAGTGGTGCTCAAAGCCCTGGAGATGAGAGCATGTGAAGCCCAGGAGGAGCAGGGTCACCTCCCACCCCCTGAGGACACACAAGTGACTGCTGAGAGCAGTGAGTGGTCGCCGTCCTGGGTTATGTGGCTGGGGCTGCCACGGTAAGTGCACAGATTGCAACCTCTGGCTGAGGGGGAGTGAGAGGAAAGATTTGTATTTTCTGGCAATACTTTCTTTTGGCTTGATTCATTGCACTGACATCTTAATTAAATCCAGGCTCTGTCACCGACTTGACTCTAAATACCTCCCTTTTGTAAATGGGTATGTGTACATGGCAAAATAGACATGCAGTTCCCCCATGAGGGAGGATAGGATGCTGAATTGTTTCAATCTTGTAAACGTATCTGGCACTTAGGGAGTGAAAGGAAAATCTTACAGGGATACAGGAGCTTGCTGAACTGGAGTTTAGGCTCAACCACCCTGCAGAAGGCAGATACCCCTCCTGCAACACTCAAGCTGCACAGCCCTTCTCCTTTGCCAAATCCAGCTGAATTGTTTGACTTTACCCAGATGTTGAAAAGTTTGTGCAGTTGGCCAGTATCTCCAAATCACCTCTTTTAACCCCACCCCCGCCTGAAAGAAGTCCATTTGTCACACACAGGAAGCAGCTGTGTTGTCGTTTCAGCAAGGATAACTGGAGCCACATCGGCTGTCGCTGAGCTCTCGGTGTGCACGGTGTAATACCTACAACTTCCAGGACATTCCAGACAGAATGAAATGAGGACACACTGTCAATCTGTGAATATGCAAAGCTGGGATCACAGACTTGAAACTGACACTCAGTTTTAAGGAATTAAGGATTTATCCTATAAGTTCCTCTTGACTATACTCCTAACTCTGGCAGCAGTTCAGTGTCTCTCTTTTACAGGAGGGCAGGAAAAGATGGTCTGCAGAACAGGTGGGCTTTTCTCTAGGCACAGTTTCAGGACTCCTCTTCATTTCCTACTCTTGCATAACAGGTTTCCCTGTTTCTAGCTGGAGCCATTTTGACCTCATTCACCTTGCAGCAAGGTCTGCTGTGAGGGCCAGATGTTTTTTGAGGCTTGGTCTGATGCTAGTGACTGTATAGCATGTGCTGAAGCACTGCAAGAGCAGGAGGCAGGCTGTGTGTCTGTAACCCACAGGCACAATGCTCCTCCTCCACTGGGGAGGACTACATCTTTATACCTGTGAAAGAGAAGCAGCAAAAAGAAAATGCAGTAAATGGATACCCCTTAACTTGCTACCCCAGGCAATGGTAAATTCTCCTCACTCAGTGTCTGAGGACAGGCAGGCCCAAGGACATCCTCATTCCTGCTAACTTCTGCTCTCCTGAGCTTGACCAGCACCATGGTGAAGGTACTAGAGCACAGGTAATGCTCTCAGTGAAGAGACAGCAACAGACCCGAGGCCTTATAGATGCTGCAATCTGCAGTGCTGAATCTTGCCTTCTATCACCATCCATTGCTAGATGGACTGAAACAATCACACCCTGCCTATGCCACCTTCACTGGGCTGTGTAGAAAACCTGAGCTGCCTGGTCATCATCTTCTACTCACAGCTGCCTGAAGTTCCCAGTACCTCAGCATGGTACAGGACACGAAGGACAGAGCTCCACAGTACTGCAGGCTTGCACTCAGAGTTCACATCAGTCAGTTCCACTTCGCAGTTTGGCAATAAAATGGGTTTTCCTGTTTTAGAAACAGTTTCTGAGCTCACTTTAGCCTTCCTCCTCTGAAGGCTGCATGTGTGAAGGCATTCCAGCTCTTTTCGTCTGAAGGGAAATCAGCCCCAGTGTCAGCAAGGCTGAAGACAAGAGCTCATTGTAACTCCATCCCCAGCTGTGAGGCCGTGCACAGAGCACAGCATGGCCCTTCTCCTTCAAAGAGACAGGGGGACATTGGTATGCTGAGTGGGGGACACTGCTCTGAACATCAGACTAGCGCCTGGGACAGGGACCAATGCACATTAGATGTGACAGTAACAAAGGTGCTCTGTTTTCTTATTGGCAGCTGATTGGCTGAGTAGGGGCACAAGAGGATCAGGTTTGGGATTGCTCACTAGGTATTAGCAGACCCTTCAGCCTTCCCCTGCATAATTGTGCTCGCTCACTTACTGTTCTGATTCTCCAGGGCCCACATCAGATGTCCGAAAGTCCTTCAACAAGTTCTCTTATGAGGATGTGTATCATGTTAACTCATTTTTCTCCAGGTTGAGCATTTAACCTTTCTCTGGCTTTCAGTTTGCTTTTGGCAAGGATCACATCTCACTAGGTCCCAAGATATTGTCAGCAGTCTCATGACATTTTCCAGGCTGTTAGAGAAAATTATGCTCTGTCTAAATAGATGTCTGACAGGTCCACCTTGAAAAAAGTGCCTGAAGTGCAGTTATGGGGTAAAATGTTGAAGAATCACCTACTTTAATTAAAACAATTTACTAGAAGGACTGTTCCAAGATGTCTGAGTCTAAGAATGTTTGGTACAGCTAATGGAAAAGTAGAAATGTCAAAATCATTATTATGCAGGATCATGCAAAGTACTTGGGAAGATGGGCCAGAAGGGACAACCCTATGTAAGACAAATTGAACAAAATAGAAAAGGCAGTAAAACTGGTAGGCCAGGAACAGGCATGGTTTAAAAAAGAGGAAGCTGGATAGTAGATTATTTAAATTCTTTTGAGAAGGGAAATATGTGGCTCAAGACAAGCCATGGCAGTGCAGTGTGTGTATTTGTTCAGCAAGCAAGCAAGGTGGGGTGTTCAGAGGCAGCTTGACCTCACAATTTCGAGTGGGATGTTCAGGCTTAAGAAACTGAGGGGCCGGGAGAATCTTTCCTTCTTTGTCCAAATCCATGAAATTTTGAGGAAAATCCCGTGAATGGTACCATAAAATGTGCTGAGTTGAACTAAACACTAGAGCATGCCTACAAACTTCTGCCCATGTCCAATGAAGTAGAAAACAGGCTAGCATTAATAATAGTTACAAGATTCAAGGTAGATAACTGTAAATGTCTGATTTTCAATACTAGAACAGAACTCTTCATTTCCCAGGGACTGCATGCATATTACAGAGATGGGTACAGTCAAGAGACACAAATATTGAGAATTAGGGAATGATATCATTTTTCTGGATGAAGTTGGTATCAGCAGAATCAGACAAGTTATCTGATCCCTTGCACCAAAACTCAAAGACTTGGAAAAGCCATCTTGTTAATTTAACATTTATGGATCTCACTTAGTTTGTCCTTTTCTTGTGAGTTCTTAGAATTGGGTTCTCCCACTTTTGTATGGCTTAATAATACATAAACAGCTCCTCTGTTCTTTCTGTAGTACGATCCAATATGTGGTGGTTATAAAATACGTGCACATGTGCATCTGACATCTGTCAAAACTTGGCCTGCACGCAAGCGGAGGGGCTGCGGGCTGGGCGGCGGGAGGAAACAGTGATGCAGGACCTCAAGCATTCTCGCCCCAAGACTTATTTCAGGGTAGCTAATTTAATTGTTTGTTGTTTAGGAAGACAGAACTCCTTTATTGGTAGAGGGACTTGTTGTTGTGAAGCATACACAAAGGAAATAACAGGGAACAGCTGGCAAAGAGCATTTCTCCAGCTCTGTGATGCTGCTTCTATCCTTGCTTGTTTTCCTGCTCTCCTTTCTTTGCTCTCCTCACATTTCCTTCCCTCAGCTAGTACTTAGAATACTTTTTAGATCATCCTGTCATAACATTTACAAACATTAGTACTTCACACAAGTGCTTTTCTTAATCTGTAAAGTGAGATGAGAAAGAGACAAGGTGGCCAAAGTCATTCTGCAAACCTGGGGTACAACAAGATGTAAAACGTGAAATTAGGACAGAAACACCTCCAAAGTAACTCTACCTGGCCTGTATGACACTGGTGGAAACAATTCTCAAATATTACTTACTTGGCTGCCATTTGTGTACTGTAATGGGGAGGGAGGAGGGAGTTACCCTTTTCATAGCTGTTAGTGCCGAAATCCTCCTGCAGTTGGGCTGTTTTTCATTCCTAGAGCATAAGGCTACTTGTGCTTTATGAAAATCAGCAGGGAATTGTACATTTAACTGCTTGACAACAGGCACTGTCCTCATGTATCAGTGACCGATGCTTTGTTGTAGTATTGCTCAGGATAGGACCCTGTGGGTAAATACTGTATGTCCCAAATCTTGAATCTGAGGCAGGTTCACACATAAATTACTTCTTATCCTCATCTTCTGGAGTATTTAGTGATAAAGGCTGAAGACTATGAGCTGCTCTCTTCCAAGGAGATGGTTCTCCTCAGACCAGCTGCAGATTAGTGAGTGTAGCACTGGGCAGCAGACACCTCTGCCCCAAAATCAACACTGAATTATAGCACTAATGGCTGAATCCTGGCACTGCTTGGTCATGACCTTGATAAGTACCATTAAACATAGAGGGTTTAAGTGATTTTGCACATTGAAGAAGTCCACAGACGGTAAAGTAATAATGCCTGGCTGCTCAGCAAGAAGCAAGTGTCACCTGTTTCTTACATTAGTGACCAGTGAACTCTTGTGCAAATATTGCATACCTACCATCCTGGCAGCAGGTGAATATTTGTAGGCCCTGGGGGACTAATCTAGTATTATGCTGTGAAAGACAGCAAATGCACTATTTAAAACACAATTTTTAAAACACTAGGCATATCAGTCCTTAAGATAAAGGCTATTTATCTTCCTATAGAAGTGTCAGGTGCTTCTAAGAAACCTAAAATGTCTCTGAATAGAGCTTGTAACAGTTGCCTGCTGTAGGTCAGCCTATATTTTAAGATTTGGAGTAGCAAATATATTTTTAGACATTCGGAAATTTCAGTCATTCCTGGGGACACCACTAATGATAAGATGGTAAAGTACTATGGACAGAAAGTTTTATCACTCATTCTCTAACAAATGGAATTAATTTGGTTAAAAAAAAAAAGGAAGCAAATTAATGTACTCAGAGCATTAGGGAACATTTAAGAGTCTAATAACACTATTCTTAGTTTTCCCCTATTCCTACTTTTGGAACCTAAGCTTTGATGAACATAACATACAGTATCATAAAATACGTTCAAAAGACAAATGGAGGGAGAAGCAGATTTCAGTTCTCTTACAACAAAATCTTGTGTTAATCATTACAGTAAGGACAAGCTATCTTCTTGAGAGCAGACTCAGAACTCCAAAGCACTGACTCAGATGGATAAGTTTCTCTCATCTT
Source organism: Zonotrichia leucophrys gambelii (assembly GCF_028769735.1). Lineage (NCBI taxonomy): Eukaryota > Metazoa > Chordata > Aves > Passeriformes > Passerellidae > Zonotrichia > Zonotrichia leucophrys. Next base: position 8,324,949 of record NC_088173.1, on the reverse strand, counting down.
CCATGCTGTGACTTATCAGATTACTCAACAAGCTCAGGATCCCTAATTCCACCAATACCTGTCTTTGTGTAATCTGTTATTTTTATAGTTCATTCCATTGGCCCTAAAATTATTTCACTTTGACATGCACCACAGTATTAAGTGTCTGGGCACTTTGACCTAATTAATCACATACGGGCTCATATGTGGAAGATAAGTCATTGGGGTGTACAAGGTAGAAGAAATACAGCTTTTTGAATTGCTGATTTCCAAACATTAAATCCAGGCTTAAGTGCTTTTCTCCATCACAGCAACCAGAGCATTTGCATAGATTCCTACCCTATAAAAAAAAACTAATTTAATACTTAAGACCAAGACTAATTTTACTTTTGGGATAACTGCTTATCTGGTTGTAACAGGAAAGCAGTACTACAGGAACAGAAGAGAAGTGTAGGTGCTTAATGCAGTGGAAATATGGCACTACTTTAACTCTTAAGAACAGTGTATGGGTCCATGAAAAGACAGATTCATTATTAGTGGTTCATCAGAATCTCAAGTTAACTATAAACATTTAATTAAACTGGTTTATTTCAGATATTTGTACAGCTGCAAAGAAATTGTACTACGAAGAAATACATCTGGAAGTCTTGGCTTCAGCATCGTAGGAGGTTATGAAGAACATACTGGGAACAAACCATTCTTTATCAAATCCATTGTTGGGGGAACACCAGCATATAACGATGGCAGAATTAGGTAATGATTAATATCTAAAAAAAGTAGCATTTATGTAAGTTCTTCTGGTTAACCTGTGGGAGTTTTAAAAAACATGTTTTCATTAAGGCAGTGGCAGGGACAGGGGAAGGACTCACTGATATAGAAGTAACTCTGGGAGACAAGGAAACAGGACACAAGTATCCTGAAGTTTAACAGATCTGCTTTCATAGCAGAATGTTTTCAGATGTCTAGCAATCTACTAGTATGTGAGTAAGTTAAGTTAAAAGAAGAGTCAATTTGATCTCTGGGGTGGTACAAAGCATGCCAGCACAGACATTCTAAACACCCCAACCAAACACCTTCCCTGCAAACACCAATACACTTGAGGAGAGTAAATGCACAATCATGGCACAAACTTACATCAATTAACAAGGCTTAAAAGGTACAGTTGTTCAGAACACAGATCATTCTAGTACCTAAAGAGGGCCTACAAGAAAGCTGGAAAGGGACTTTTTACAAGGGTATGCAGTGCTAGGACAAGGGACAATGGCTTTAAACTGAAATACAGTAGATTTAGACCAGATATTAAAAAGAAATTATTTAATATGAGGGTGGTGAGGCACTGGAACAGGTTGCCCAGAGTTGTGGATGCCTCCTCCTGATTCAGTGACAGGCTGGCTGGGTCTTTGGGCAACCTGGTCTAGTAGAAGGTGCCCCTGGCCAGAGCAAGGATTGGAACTGGATTATCTTTGAATTCCTTTCAACTGGAGCCCTTCTATGATTCTGTGATGATGAATTACCAGAATGGGTGTCAGAAGAACTATATCATGTTTTCTTTCAAATATGTTGAATTAATTATAAATTTGTAAGAAACCCAAACAAGTGAAATATTTTCACCTGCTTTATCCCCTTAGTCATGAACAGCAGTTAGCCAGAGAAGGAGCCATAATACTCATTTCTACCCCTTCCCCCAGCTTAAGGATGTGCTTTGGCATTTGAAAACATTTAAGATTTAATTGTTGTCTTGCATTTATTTTTTCAGATGCGGTGACATCCTCCTTGCTGTCAATGGCAGGAACACATCAGGAATGATGCATGCCTGCTTGGCAAGGATGCTCAAAGAACTAAAAGGAAAAATTACTCTCACAATTGTGTCCTGGCCTGGCACATTTTTATAAAACAAGTCTTCATGGAGAGTGTGACAAGTATCTTAACATGGGGAAAACGTTTTAAAAAAAAGGAACACCAGTCTTTGCTTTTTTGGGGAGTAAAGTATGTATTTATAAAGAAAAGGTTTGTGAAATTTCAACCTGCATGTCAAGAAAAGTCAAGTTTAGGCAAAGCAGTGACACCTGTCAGAAAATCACTTCAGAGTGATCCAAGCTACAGACTTAAGTCCTTCCTTCCCTGTGTTCTTAAGGGTTTTTTGTTGTTTTTTTATACATACCTATATATCTATTTAATGCATTATAATAATAATAATGGAATTTAAGGAGCAGCAGCTTCTGCTCACCCACTATATTTTGATTTACAAAAAGAAAACCTTGAATAACTAATGGAAATATTTCTTGCAATTTTTCTAGTTGCAATAATCAGGTGAAGGTTTTTATCCAACACATTAATAGCACTTTGATTATGTGTACCTTTTCATGGTAAGCATGAAGCTGGTATTTTCAAGACTTTCAAGTACTGTTTGTTAGTCTGTAAAACTGTGAATGAAATTTCTAAAATAATTAAAAATAATTGTAACTGTGTACTTGTACAGACATTATTTTCATCCAAAACCAAATTACCTCGTTTCCCTGGTTTGTTCTGATTAATTCTATTAAATCTGGGATTTTTATATAGACTATTACTTTTAAGGAAATACACTGCACCCTGCTAATGCCATCAAGTAAGTCTTTTGAATAGCAGTAAAATTTTTGTGGGACTGCCTTATCAATCATACTTGATACTGTTCTGCATGAAGTAAATCTGAAAGTGATGATGGTCCTATATGTCTTTTAAAATAGTCCTTTGTCTTTCTCTGCAAATTACTCATGTTCCACAGCCTTGTTTTTATCTCACAAGCCTACACTGGGAAGAGGATATGTTTGTTAATCTTTATCATGTTAAGGGCAGCTGTTCCCCTAGAACAAAGACTAAAATGAACTCTCTCTTAAGCCACTGAAAGGCAGCAGGGACGATTATCCAGCTTAATTCATCCTTATGCACCCACACAAACCAGACATAATTACCACGTGTATCATCACCATGCTCAGTGTTCCATTCAACTAAGAACAATCGGCACCTTTCCCACTTTCCCTGGTTTTTTTTTTTTTGCTTCACATTATTACAAGGCTTTTGAAGAGCCTGCAGTTCTTGTGTGTCCCTGTAGTAAGGGATGACCTTTCAAAATAAGTCTCCAAAAGCTATGCTAAACCCACACTGTTCCAGATGTTGGGTATATAATAAAATGAATGCACACTGTTTATAAAGTCAGTAAAAGAATGACCTTCCCATTGGCTTATGAAAAAAGGAGACAATTTAATACAAAGAATTTAAGCCCTACTTATATTGTAAGAGCATAAGCCTCTAGATGTAAGATGTTTTCTCACTGTTTTACTGTTTCTTAAAAGACAAAGTCAGTCCAAGAATCTTAACATGAAAAATTCGTTCTTTTATTTTCAAAAAAAAAACCAAAGTAACCTTTGATTTCAAACTAACAGAACAAGATTAAGAGCAAATTATTATAATTCCCAGAAAAATAACAAGATTTATAGTAATCTATTTCTGGCACTAATATATATGCAAGTAGGCAAAAAAAATCACACAAGCCTATTCCACAGGGGCAGCTTCAGTGTTTTCCTGTTCAGGAGCAGGTTCACCACTGGCTTCTTTTCCTTCTTTGCTTCTTTTGGACTTCTTGTGTTTGTGCCTTCTGTGGCTATCCCCTTCTTCACTGTCGTGACGACGTCGGCTGTTACTAAATAGAGAGAAAACATGCCTCAAGCACTTGACACTTCAGGCCCTATTTCATTATAAAGTACCACAAAAACAGCTTCTGCATCTGATCCCAACTCAGAGTTTTTGGATGTCAGTGCAGAACTGAATTTTTCCTGGAATGGAACATACATCTATCCATCCTGTAATTTTTGGGGGAAAAATAGAATGATTTTTCCCATTTGTAACCCATATTCTAATAGCAAGACTTTTAACAACATCATGCACCTATTGGCATTCCTTAAAAATTTGACATTCTTGTTGACCCCATTTTCTGGACTTAACTTTTATTTTTAACTTAAAATGGGTCAGGTAGAACAATTTCTCTCAAGTGACTGCGAGGATTAATTTACTTACTGAGAATGACTATTGAGTTGTTCTGTTCATGCTGCTGAATGTCAGCTTCATTCCACCCCTTTCTGACTCACCATTTTTACCCTTCTTTCCCCAGTGTCCTACTTTCTGTTCACTACTTTCTGTCACTCAATACGAGGTTACCCAGGGTCAGTATTGCTTCTTGTCTGTCCATGTTTCACACGGCAGACTTGTTCCAAGTAGCACATTCAAGTGTTTACAGTCTTTCCACAAAACTCCTGTTTGTTTGGGGTTATTTTAGAAGTTTACTTCTTTTTTTTTTCTTTTTTTTTTTTAACTGGACAAGTCTTTCATATCCTATTAAAAAAAGAGAAATCAAACCTTCGAGATGACTTGTGTCGAGTCTCTTCTTTCTCTCTGTGCCTCCTGTCTCTGTGTCTGTCTTCTTTCTCTCTGCTTGTCCTATGGCGGTCGTAGCCCCTCTCTGCATAGTCTCTGTATCTGTAGCGTTCTTCATCACTGATTCAGAAAGAAGAGATTTTCAGGACAGTAAGACCAAGGAGTATAACAATAACAAGCTAAATCAGGAAAAAATCTTAATATTGGAAAATCTTAATATTGCTTCTGGGTGTCTACATGAGTTCCAGTGCTTAAAGGACAATAAAGTTCTTAATGTTATACACTAGACTTGTGTAGTTAATGCAGTTTTGAAAGGAAATTTTTCATTAAAAATGAAAGAAAAAAGAATACAACAGTGCCCCATTAAGTTTATATAGGAGTTATCAAGCTGTTAGCTTGAACCTGTATCTAACTGTGAAGGAAATACAATCCTACATAAACGTCAGTAATTTTTTTGGATCAGTCTTTGAAACATTCAACACTTATCAGCACACTTTTGGACTATTACACAGTTTGGGTAAATTAAAATTAGATTTTGGTACAGTTATCTACTTCCTTACACTCACTTCAAGAAAAGGAAACACTAAGCACAAAGAGTAAAATATATTAAATGCTTGGGTTGCTTTTGAAATTAATTTTTCACTAGTGCTGTCTCTACTTCTCTCTAGGATTGCCATGAAATGCTGCCCTGCCACAATGTTGGTAAAAACCCGTAAATATCACAGGTTAGACAAGAATTCAAAGGCTTTACTTAAAAACATATTTTTGTATTTTGACTTGATGAAAAGGGCAGTTCTAAGAGTTTACTGAAATCTAAAAAAAAAAAAACAAAAAACCAAGAAAACTCCAAAGTCCATTGTTAGCCAACACAACTCATATGGTACATTAGCATAGCTTAAAAAGGTATGATCATTTCATCATTTCTATAAGAAAATCCTACCCAGCATCATTTAAGAGTACAACTTCAATACAAATAACCTCAGTGTAATTATTTATACATCACATGAAGTCTTTAACCATAGTTTGGGAGATCCCCACCAAGTCCTAAAAAAAGGCACAATGTAACCAGTCTTTCTAAAGCAGTAAAATCAGTAACAATTTAGATACTGTTGACCTAAAGACAGGCAAGTGTTTCTGTCTCTGCCAACACACACCATGAAAGAAATTATCTTCCTGAGGTCCCTGCAGCAGCAGAAGGGATCAGACAGATGACATAGAGACAACAGCTCAAGCCTACTGAGATTTCTCATGTCCTGGAGCACTGAGAACTGAGATCAACCCCATTTTATCTGCCACAACTTGGATCCTCTGGCTATTTCCCAAGTGAGGACATAACATTAATGATTATTACAGCTATGCATGAAAACTCAGTGAGAAGGGGGAACACCTGAAGCAACAGCACTAGTCTTTTTATGAAAACTTGTATGATTACATCATTAAGCAAATGTCAGAAATTAGTAATTTAAGACACTGTAGAGAAACACTAGCCACTCAATAGAGAATTCTGCTTTTTTGAGGGACATGAAAAATAGTCACACATCAAAACAAAGAAAACTACAGCTACAACTACTGAACTCAAAATTATGATTTGCCACTGAGTAATACAACTTCACTGACTTTATAATGCATTTATAACCACAGATCGGAGAGTAATCTAATCGAATCATGAAAAGCACATTTGTGCTCAAATAGCACAAAAACTGAAGTCGGAAGGCATGAGTGGAGGTCAGCAGGACCAAACCCCAGCTGAAGCAGGGCCAGCAGGACCAGCTGACCAGTACCATGTCCAGACAGCTTCAGGCTATCTCCATAGATGGAGACTCCCCAACCTCTCCGTGCAACTGCAGCTCCCTCCCATATCTCATATTGCTTCACAAAACTAATATTTTGATGATCAGTATCTAATTAAAAAGTTAAAATCTGAATGCCTACCACTAACTTCTGATAAGCTTCCCATGAGAAATAGGATGGCTACTTGTAGACTTACAGCCTGGTTTCAAAGAGATCCAAAGCCCTTAATGGTAACTCACACTCTGCATTTGTTCCATTACCCAGTTATTTTAAAACACTCTAGAAAAGGTTAAAAATATTACTGACACTCCCTTTTAAACCTTATTTTGGCAAATTACTAAAGAACCATGACAGCTTGTAAGTGTGTCTGATGAAAATAAACAAATTCTCTAAGTAAAGCAAAAAATCAGTTTGCCAAGACCAGTGCAGTGGGAGCTTTCAGGAACACTCTAATGCTGCTCAATGCTTTTGACCTTTATTGCACACTGATCGTGGAGTCTTGTTCAGTTTGTTGACAACCAGGACACCAAATCCTGTAAAGCTGCAATTCAGCCAGGCAGACCCTCATCTGCTCTTCTCCATGAGATTATTAAGTTCCAGGACTTTAGAAACACAGTTGCTGGGGTTTTTCTGTTTTGTTTTTTTTTTTTTTTTTTTAATTTTTCAAATTGTTGAGGAAGAACCACAATACAGTAACAGATCAATCAAATTCCAATGTCTACATTTTTAGTGGTAACTAATTGACTTGAAACTACCAAAATAAAAACAAAACAAAAAACCCAAACAAACAAAGTCCCAACTTTTGCAGAAGGGAAACAGTCCAAAAATAATGGCATCTTCTCAAGGGGGCAGAGTGAGATGCACTGTAAAAATGCACACTTTTCTCTGAGGATAGCAGGGTAAAAGCAGAACAGAATATAAAGACAGCTGAAAGTTCATTTTTAAACCACATTTTGGTTATAATAGAATAAAAATAATCCTATTTTCCAATAATTTTAAGAAATGTTGTAACAAAACCACACACTATTTTTCTGGAAAATAACTGCTAAAAGTATTGAAAGCCGTAATTTCTGAGCAGTAAAATGATAAACCTGATGCTTACTACAAACTCCACCAAAATACCACTTGATCAAAGTTTAAACAAAGGCAATATAAATAAAAGATATAAATCTGTGCAGTCTTTAAAACAGTTCACCTTCTCTTCCTCACAGTTCCATTAATTTTATTTTCATAAGTGCACAGAATTGAAAATAAACCTTCTTAAGAAATATTATATCTGCATGTTCTTTCTTAAGCCTCTCACACCTCTTCTGTGATTCCCAAACTAACTTATCCCAGTTAAGGGCCTCCCATTTTCTTATACAGCCATGTGGCAACAGCTTTGCTACAGATGGTGGATAATTTAGTCACATAAAAAAGTCGAGGCCTGCTCTTCCCCCTCCTTCACAGATAACTCTGGCAGCAGCACAGAGATTTCTTGAGGCCTGGAAGCTATTAAGGTTCATTTCAAGCACCCTTGAATGACCAGGGCTCTTTCTGGCCTTCAATCAAGCTGTCTGAGAAACAGATGTTTAGATAGGTCTTCAGCCCTCAGAAACTGACCCTGGAACGAAGCACATGCCCACAGGAGAGGACATCACCACACCAGCATACATGGAAAATCCCCCAGCCTGCACCCAGTTTGGGTCTTCAGCTGACAGTCATCATGCAAAAATGTCATCTCTCAACCGCAGAAATGTTGACTCTCAGTGCTCTCCCTTTGGCTTAAAACCATTAGTAAAAACAATCTGCCTAATAGCTAACATATATATTCTGCAAAAATTTAAACTTAACAATGAACACTGAGAAAAAAGCGTCAGACATTTACCCCAAAAAGCTTAGCAGATAACAAACAGAGGAAATTTAGAAAAATCTGGCTAACCAATAGACCTCTGTTCTATGGAGCCATAGTGAGCTCAGCATTAAATGCTTTGTGCTTGAGCACATGAACCACAGAACAGTTGCAGCTTTTTTAAAAAAGCAATTAGAAAGCTGAATAAATTTATCTGACATGACTTTCATCATCTAAATTAAAATTAAAGTTCTTGACCTTGAAATAATAGTTTTAAATAAGAGAGGAGAGATTATTATCCAACCATTTTTAACAACCATATTAATAATTTTAGCAGGTATTTATTACCATTAATTAAGGTCAAATGTTGCAACACATTGCTCTTAGTACCAAACTGGCAACTAAAATTAATTTAGTACTTCTATATATTTTTCTGTAGATTTTTTCTAAAGCTACTGATGTCAAAAAGAGATTAATTTTTCAGATATTCTCAAGACTTAAATCACCTGTAACATGTAAAGCACTATCACCAATTTGGATGTATACTGTCCTTTTTTTCCTGCTTCTGTTTTACATGTGGAAATTTAGAATTAGGGTTTCCAAGAGAAAAGGGCGAAGGTGAGGAAGCCACAGCACCCAGCTCTTTGGAGCATGCAGCAGAACACTAAAGTTGAATGTTGAAGTACCCTGCTTAAGAGAGACAAGTGTTTTGCACAGAGTTCCAGCACGCTGAGGACACTGCACTGACCTGTTGAACGCACTTGAAGACGGACTGTGATCTCGGTCCCTCTCCCTGTCTCTGGTACGGTCCCGATCTCTATCTCGGTCCCGGTCCCGGTCGCGATCCCGATCTCGGGATCTCTCTCTCTCACGTTCCCTATCCTTCTCTCTTCGTGCATAGTAATCCCACTGTTTGCTGGTGTCCAGAAGACTGGACCACGAGGGTGCAGAACCTGCAGGGTGTGGAAAGGTGACTAAAGAAAGAGATGTAGTTATTAGAAAGAGTAAAATCAAATATCATATGGAAACTAATGCATGAAAACACATTTGTCAGTTTCCTCCAATTACATTTTTTAATCTTCCCCTTTCACTTAATGCTAAGCAAACACTGCATTTTTTCCATGATTATTACAAAAGCTTCTGGCACTCATTTAAATACTTCTTATGAGGATATACAAAGCCATACCCCAAAGACTGTCTAAACACTTTTGGGGGGGAAAAAAATTGTGCAAATACTTGCTCAAAGAATCTGATTCTATGTAGTCAAATGGCTTTATTTTTGGGGAACAACAAAACAAAAACAACTGGAAAACAAAACTGCCTTTGAAATTCAAGTGCTCTGAAAATATAGTTCAGAAAAAGGACACTTCCAGCCTTGTAGTTAAATGCTATTATTTTTATCTCTTGTACTTTAAAATCATTGTATTTAAAATACAATGTTAGCTATGAAGTTGTCGTTCAGTAATTTATATTCTATACTATGCTTTGTCATACTTTTCTGATTATGGATGTAAAAGGAGCTTAAGAAATAAATTCACTCTGGGGAGAAGAAATAATGCTCCCACTGGTGCTCTGTAAGATAACATTTATGAATACTCAGCACAAACACTAATACCACTAAAATGTACAGTTTAAGAAAATCAAGCATAGTCTTAATCTAGAAGTGACATGTTAAGATGTTAAGAAGGAAGTCTTAACACTGTCTCCCAACCTTTTTTAGATAGCTAGCAATGGGGAGAAGGAATGCTTCTCCACTGCTTTTTGCCAACGTCAGTGTAATACAGAACTGCTGTATTTAATGCCCCAATTGTTCTGTCCTGCCCTCCCTCGCCAGAAGTCCCGTGAACGCACCCTGTAAAGGAAAAACAAGGGCTGAGTATTTAGCTGGAAACAGCACTCTCTAGCGGACTTACAGTACTGAGGACTTCTCCCTTTCTGCTTATCTGCCTTGCTAGCTTTCCTAACTTTCAATAAATCGTTTGTTTTGAGCTCCACTTCATCATCTATAACACGAGAACAATATTTACTTGACTTCATGGTGTCACAAAGAGATTAACAGTACAATTAACATAAATATCTACTGAACAATGTAAAATGTGTTACTGGTGCTGTATTTAATACTGTAGGGTTATAAAACCAGTGGCTTCTGCTGACAGCTAAGTTCAGACTGCCTTGCCTGTAATGTCTGGGTATGCCTGCCCCAGAAAGCTTTGGCAGAAGCTTAAGAGAGCAGTTTGCCAAGCGTCCAGAGGAGGAATACAAAAGACCTTTAGAGCAGGCAGTGTAGCACGAAAAAAACACTTCATTGTTAAAATACATTTACAATTAAAAGTATTACAATTCCTTAAAAAAAACATTTATACAAGGTTTTGCCTCTAATAAAATGCTTGACACTGTTTAACTTCAGGTCTACAAGCAAAATGAAGGGTTAACAGATAAAAATGTCCTATTATAATATTATGCTGCTCATTATGCTGCCAAGACCTGAAATTCATTGAAGGAAAGCAGCCAGAAATAGCAAAAAATCCAGCTGGACTTAAAAGACTGCTAATTTCCTTGACTTGCCACTATGTCAACAACACACGTATGGTACGAGACACTGGCTGTCAGTGTATTCTGATCTAAAGTTTAAACTTAAACTTGACTTTAAATGTATACTACAAACCAATTATTAATGGTAGTACAAACTTTTACAGTAAATTTTGGGATACTCCATCACATCTTGAGTAACTCTCATCAGACAGAAGTATTTCTCCCCAGTAACATGAGATAAAAGACTTATTTGACACACTACACATTTTTATATCTAGATTTTCACCAGGAATTATTCACAACACACAAGAAGTTTACTTTCTAGTATGAACTGGTGTTCTGCTTTTACTACATTGAATAAAATAATTTGTCACATCTGTTATTTCTACATGGATTATTCCAATAACTTCTACAAGAAGGAAGACATTTCAAAAACTCTGATTTTAACTCTGATTTTATTTTTCAAACAGAAGGAGAGCTTTGAATAATTACTAGTTTTGGAGACATGAGCCCAGTTTTGGAGCTACTTTAAAAACTTAAAGCTTCACGGCATAAAGCAAACTATTTAATACTTCTTGCTTGTGCCTCAAAAAATACTGACTCTTAAACTGTTTCTGTAATGCTAAATGTCTTGCAAGTCTAAGATTTAAAAAACATTTAGAGCACAGACCAGAGAACTACTTGAGGAAAAAGCAAACAAGCTTAGAAGGCACTTCCATGGCTGATCAAAGGCAGCTCAAGCAAAGCCAAAGATATGATGGCAGACGTAGCACTGAATTGTGAAAGGATTTAAGTGCAAGTGGACTAAACCACATTGATATGGTGGAAGAGCACAAAAACAAAACAGACATTCTTGAAGTTATAAGTTATTACTTTACCATGTAACCTTCCTAAAGGGTCTGCAATGGGAAACCCAACTGACAGCAAGACATCAAATACATCAAAGTCTGAGCTGAGGAATTTGGATAGGCAGAAGAAGGGCTAGCATCTTAATCAAGACTGCTACTTTTTGCAATGTGTTCCATTTGCACATCTTCCCCTGCAATTTTGACAAAGCTAGGAAATGCACAGACTGTCCAAGAAGACAACAGGTTGGAGATTCAGTGCTATCATCCAAAGCAACTATTAAATAAATATACCTAGTGATTGTAAATTGCAGTGATATCTGCACCCAGCTGCGCTGTGGAGCTTCAATGTCCCCAGGTTCTGATTCACAGAGAGCACTGCTGAACACTGACCAGTGATCACACTGCACTACAGGGACTGTGACAGGATGATGCTGACTAGGAAAACATTTCTCACTAAGAGATGAGCAACAGTGATAAAATGCCACTGAGTCTCTACAGATTCAAAAATCCCTATGACACAGACAGCTTTGAGACAGATAATTGCTTTGTGCAGCAAATATGAAAGCTTTTCCTGCAACAGGGATACAAGACACACTGGAAGCACACTGGGAAGATAGCAGTGGACTGTGCTCCTTGGTCTCCATAATCATATAAAGGAAAACAATATTTTAATCCTGCTGATGAAGTTAAAATTCAATGTTGGCAAGATCAAGGTAACAGTCATCCTTTAGGACTGGTGCTGAAACAACACATGCATGCCATCCATCTGCTCTAAAGGTCAACATGAAACTTGGAAATATTCTTATGTCCCTGACAATATCTGACAGAATAGAAAATTCTAACAAAAGAGACACCAAAGTGAAAAACACTCTACTCTGGAGACTATGTAATAGATGCCACATACATACATTAGTATGTGTTAGTAGACTGCCTTCCTTATGATACTCTGTATGGCTTTAGTAGTACATCTCAGGTTTTACCTTTTTGCTAAAACACAATTAAATTACTGCTAAAAAAGAAGTGTGTGTAAAGCCGATGTTTATGAATTCTTTTCCAAGAATTCTTGAAAACACAACAAGCTTCCAATGCATGAAAGCAAACATTTGGTAACTGATGAGGATCCTTACAATGCCAAAAGTACTGCTTGTTACTCCATGAACTGCTACAACTGCAAGAAATTGTGAGCCATTACAAAATGTCATTTTGTATATCCATGCTTAAAACTTCAGAACATTTGGGAAAGAGATTTGCTGAATATTTGATCTGTGCTGAACATCACAGATCCCAGAAACAGACAAAACTTCCCCTCCAATTTCTCCTCTCACCAGCTAGGGTTCAAGGGAACAAGGAGCAAGGCAACAGAATTTAGCTGAAAGAAAAGGCACCAGGCATGGGGCAGGATGGCAGATGTACTGAAGGCAGAGGTAGTGACTGTCAACATGCAAGGTCCTGCATTAGGGTGAGGGCAGTCCTCAATGTCGGTACAAACTGGTGATGAACTGATTCAAAGCAATCCTGCAGGGAAGGGCCTGGGGATACTGGTGGGCAAAAATTAAAACTCACACGAGCCAGCAGTGTGAGTTTGCAGCCCAGGAAGCCACTTGTATCCTAGCTGCATCAAAAGGAGGAGTGGCCAGCAGGTTGGTGGGAGGTGGTTCTTTGTGTGCTCTCATGAGGTTCCATCTGGAGTATTGCATCCAGCTCTTGGGACCCCAGTACAACAAAGATATGTTATAGCAGGTCCAGAGGAGGGCCATGAAAAATTATCAGAGAGCTGTGTTGTTCAGGTTGTTCAGGTTGTTCATCCTGGAGGAGGAAAGGCTCCAGGCACACCTTACTGCAGCTTTTCAATACTGCAAAGGGACTTACAAGAAATAAAGATGGAGAGAGACCTTTGGCCAGGGCCTGTAGTGACAGGACAAGGGGCCAAGGTTTTACTCAGAGAAATGGAAGGTTTAGATTGGACATGAGAGAGACATTCTTTATGATGATGGTGGTGGGGCACGGGTTGCCCAGAGAAGTTGTGGATGCCCAACCATTAGAAAGAAGTGTTCAAGGCCAGGTTGGACAGGACTTTGAGCAAACTCATCTAGTGAAAGGTATTCTTGCCCATGGCAGGGAGGCTTGAGATAGATAATCTCTGATGATTTCTTCTAACCCAAATAATTTCATAATTCTATCTACTTCATCTTCTTATTTTCTCCTCTGAGTCAAGAAGCTAGGTAACAGCTCTAAACTCAGCATACATTCTGTGGATGCCCATTTGGTGGCACATGATGAAGCTTTCATTTTAGTTCACTCTTGTATCACTTTTATGGAAAAAAACATGAAGTCAAATCCAGCATCAGATATTTCCCCCCAATAACAGTAATTAAAAAAAAAAGACAAAAAAAAAAAAAGACAGACTTTATAATAGTATAGCTGAAAGTTATAGTGTCTTGGACAAATGGTTTTTCAAACAAGATGTACATCATCATGATTTCTGAATGACTGCTCTTAGTAATTAAAATTCTGATGATATGTCAACAGTACTTGTTCTCCTGTTTTAAAGCCTTGAAAAATTCTCCCTGATTTGCAGTCCATATTATGGTATATAATGCTTCAAAATCACAGTTCTGCAAAAGCAGCAGGAAAAGATATCCAGTGTATAAATTAATAAGCAAAACAATAGTATTTACTAATAGTACTTAAATTTGCAACAGCATGTATCTATTTACAATGGTCAGTAATGAGGTTTAATAATGAAATAGTGATAGGACCTGTTTAGTTGTCTAGCTAAAATCCTCATAAGTGTATCAAACAATTTGGTATCACACTGGTCAAAATTTCCAAAGCCAGCAAGCTTGCTTACTTACCACTGCCATATGAAAATGCACGAACAGGACGACCATCATAGCCAGAAGAATGCCCACTGTGGAATGTATGTGCAAAACCAGTTTCAGCATGTTAAAGATGCATGTTAAACCTCAGCTTTAGCAACAAAGCTACCTCCTTCAATAAACAGCTACATACATATAATACATATTATATACAATATATACAATCAGAAGCATCACTCATCCACAGCAACTGTCAGTACAAAGTAATAAATTTACTTAAATGCACATATGATGTATTAAGTTAGGATTTGTTCTCAATTAAATCATACAAAGATTTTCTCAGAGATTTTCCATCATCCTCCTGTATCACGTATTTTAACAGAATTTTCAACTTCAAAATAACAGATATGTGCATATAAATATGGTATTGAAAAATCCCTAGCCTAACAGGTTAGGCCTGTTACAACCGAACACTTAGAACAGAATATAAATACAAATTTGGATTCTGTGGAACTCTGGCATTTCTTATAGTTTAAGAGGGCCTAAATCTGTGCTCAAATTTTTGTGTAACATCTATTAAAAAGGCTATGATAACTGAAAAGTATACAGATCACATAAACAAGCCTTCAGACTACTAAAGAATACTTTATTTATCATTCCCTTAGGTCTTGGCATTGATTTACTATCAAAACTGTAATGAATTTGGTATTTTGATACTGTGTCATAACTAAACTAATAAGTGGCTAAGTAACCTACTCAGAATATGCTGAAAGGTGAGACTAGTAACATTTCTGTGAAATTACTGCAAAAATCTGAAGCTGTCTCCCCTTTCCCAGATGTAAATCCATAAAACAATGGGCAATGCAAGAGTATTATTCATTTATTTCATTTACAGAATACTGATAGATTGCTTAGTAAGGTTTCACAGAGATAATCACCTGTCTATTGTGGGTATGAGGGAAGGTGGAGGACCGCCAGGTGGTGGTGGAAAACCTGTAACAATAAATTAGATAAGGAGGGGAAAAAGTAAAAATCTATCACCCATAAACACATAAAAGAACTAGGCTAAGCATACCATGGCAAACAAATCCCAGAGAGAACAATGAAAAACTGTTTCCACATAAATGGGTTTTATTTTGTAAGACTAAGAACTACTTTTCAGCTTGACAAAGGCAAAATATGAACCATATATTATCAGTGCTTCAAGTTAAAACTTTATCATTCTTAAAAATACGGTGATATAAAAGCATGGGCAAATTCTAACAACACTTAATAATAAACAACAATCCAAACTATTTACTGCATAGCTGAGAAAAAAATACTTTAAAGAAAAGAAGGAAATATACATCTAGAAAACTGTCTGATTAGGTCCACTAGTCAACAGTATTTTCATACAATTTCTCTCCTGCTCAGCATCAAAATAACTGAGCCTAAATATGCACATATAGTTTAGTATGCACAACTCTTTATCTGTAAAGTTGAACAAAGCTGGTAAGTTGCACATCAGTTAAGTTTTCATCTCTTAACCAAACGTGGAAAAAAAATCTAAGCAAATTTACCTGGTGGTGGCACTGTTATTGGTATACCTAAAAAGACAACAAATATCAGTTATAGTAATAGTTTCTTATCTGTAGATCTGAAACCAGACTGAACTTTCACTGCATACATGATCAAGAAGAATGTCAAAATATTTTCTGTGTCCTCAGGTCAAGATGTCACATTAATACTGATAAAATTTTATACAAGCCTTGTGAAATCCAGCTTTTGGTTTAAATTCCTATTCTTTAAGATCTTATTTATTAAGAGGCAAAACCAGTGTAGAGTGACTCTGGGCCTCAAGGTTAAAATTAAATTAATAATTCTAAAAAGCTTAATATAGAGAAGGAAAGCAACATCCCATAGACTACATTTGCTTTGTTTTACATTCCATGGAAGGAAATGCAATTGGCCTCCGACCTTCAATAGCTTGGCACAGGAAACAGTAGGTCCACATGAACAAAGAATTCAGGCAGCAGTAAGCAATACAGATGTCTGAGTCAATGCTATGACACTGCAGTTCATCATTCATTTGCTACGTGGAGGGAAAAAGATTGGTTTTTTCTCTATTTTCTTGTAGCTATCTGAGAAAGGAGTAGCCTTTAACAGAAACATGTGCAAGAATTACTCTAACCTGATTTTCAGATCTAGCTAAGCTGTTATGAATCTAACTAAAAGCTGAGAAAATTGTTTCCAACCAAATTAGCTGACTTAACAAAATAAACTGCATCAACACATAACCATACCTTACTGATTATGAAAGGAAGATTACAAGGTAAAAATAATTTGTAACTTTAAAGGTTCTTATCTTCCCATGCTTTGCAAAGAACTAGCTTTACCTGAACTAAACACATTACACTGCTATATAATAAACTGGGCTAAAACAATACTGGCAGAAAATAGACTACTTCACCAGGAACAAAGCACTTTCAGTTATCAACAATTCTGCTTCCATTAAAAAGTATGTATGTTCAATCTAACAGCTCATGGCAAAACTTTGGGAAGGGAGTGAACAGAAAACTCTGGCAAGTGCTTTCATCAGCGTTGACATAACTGCATAAACATTCACACAGAATAGTACTGGCCACATGACAAAATTTACATATATCTCATTAGTTCAACATTAAAATTAAAAGATTATTGTATGGCAGCAACATTTTACTAAATCTATGTATTAATAATGTCTAGAAATGCCAACTGCTCCCAGACTGACTTGAAAGAAGGACAGAATGAAGGAATATGCAAGCAGAGGAACAGAGATCAATATCAAAGTTCACTAATTGTTGGCAATTTCTCTGACAGTAATTCCTAACAGCATTAATCCTATAGGATTAAACACATGGTGGAATATAATTGAGGCTTCTGTCCGATCTGGAAGATTTAAAATCAGATCTCTTAGCCAAAATGCAAATCAGTGAACTCCAACAGCCAAATTTCTGAACTACATGAGCCATTTTCTCTCCACCAGCATGCAAGCTTTCTAATGTGCACTACAGTTGTTAAGAACAATGGGTACCACACCACAAAATTTTTGACAGTGTAACATTTAAAAGACCAAACAGTCCTGATGAAAATTCCTGAAAGAAAGTCAAGATTAAGAACTCAAACTGTTGCCAAAGTGTTTACTATTAATCTTTTTGGTTAATTGTTCTAATTAATAGATCCTTCATAAGCCTAACACATAGAAAAAATATATATAATAAATAAATGTTAAGCATGTATATATTATATAATAAATAATAATATATAATTGCTATAAGAACATAAGCTAGAAAAATACCAGAAATTCTCTCAAAGTGACTTATTAGCTCCACCTTACACCACAAAAGATTTCAACTGCTGCCCTAAAACAGTATATTGTTAGCACTGCAAATAGCACTCAGCACTATCCAGACAACTGCCTGGAAATCCATCAGCTAACTCCTCTCTACAAAAAGGAAAAAGTTTGTATTAAACAATTAATGTATTCCTCACTTACAAGAATGTTATCTTGTAGAGAATTAAAAGTAAAAATATCACAAGACTAAAAGACAAATGAAAAATTTCATTTAACAAGCATTCAAACAAAATTAAGACAGACTGAATTCACCTAATATCCAGAGACCAAATGTCCAAATAATTTTAATGAACTGGTGAATCTAGGGTATTACACAAAAAAACCCATAAGCATACTTTCCCACAAAAACCTTTAAGAACTCTTAAAGAATCATGATTAATGCTTATATAATTTTAAAACAGAAGCTATTTTACTCTATGGTATCAAAAAGGATGAAAGATTCTATGTGCCAAATTGACAAAAAATCTAAAAAAATATCTAAATAAATGTTTTTCCTCACTAATACACAAATACGACACAAAACAAGAAAAGCATCATAAGCTTCAGTTAACGGAAAAGAAATAATTTCTTAACTCTTCACTCCTTTGCCTTCTAAGTGCATGAATATGTACCTGCAGTGTCACCAGCCAATTACTACTTCTGAGAAAAGACACTGAAATATTTTGTCATTTCTTGCAATGAAGAGACTGCACTGTACAAATGCAACAATGTGGCTTAGTATCAACTTTGTCATGTCCCTACAACATCATTGTGCTGCCATAAAGACACATCCAGCATAAACCTAAATACTCAGAGTTGTGTGCCAAAAGCAACTCAAATGTCATCAGTGCACCATTTTACCTACCATGCTCAAAACTGCCTTCAGAACATTGTATACCATCCTACTAGGTCAGGGCTGGTGAGTATTTACAGAAAATCAAGTATGTTTTACTAAAGGAAAGCAATGCCACACGTGCTCTGCTTGTGGAGCAAGGAATCAAACATGAACAACACAGCCAGAGTTTAACAACATACTGTAAATTAGCTGAACTGTGCACTAGCCCTCAGAAATGTAATATATTTCAACTTAGTTCTCTTGCCATAGGCTAAATTAGGTCAAATTTTCTGTATCAAAAGATTAGAAGCACACACTTAGGAGGCCAAGCCTGAGCAGTCATACCAAAGCCTGGCACACATTGCAAAGTTATGCAACAGAAGTTCAGTATTTCAGAGAAATTTCTTTTTTCTTAAATCACAAATGCATGTCACATTTTTAACTACAGACAAACCAATACACATAAACAAACTTTTAAAGCCTTGCTAACAAGCATACATATTTTGCTTTAGATGAAAATTACACCAACATAGCAATAAACCTAGCAAACAGAAACTAACACATATTTTGCTATAGCCACTCATCTCCTAGGACTATTTGAGAATTTTCTACATTTGGTGCTCTAAATTGTTCCAGCACTTGCTCCTCAAAAAGATTTGAATCACAAGAGTGAATGAATACAGAACAAGAGACATAACTTCAAAGCAAGATCCTTTTTCAAAGGCGCTTTTGGAGGATGTTTTATATTTGGAATACTTAAATTTTCTGGCAAGTAGTTCCAGTTTAATATTGGGTAAGTGTAGTTTTTTTACTCCTACTCCAGTGAACCAAGGAGGGATGGTAGAACCTATTTTTGGAACAGCTTTGATGATAAAGAGCTGGCAACAGCACAATTAAAACACAGGCCTGAGGAAACTAAATCCACAGCTCTTAATCATTATTTTCGAATCTACTTGAAGTACTGAAGGATGTTCCAGAAGACCTTCTGAACAAGCCTGTGTCATAAACCTGCCTGTAAACCATGAGACTAAAGCCAAACCTGCTGGCTTGATCAGCAACACATGTGGATTTCTTTCACCTTTAAAATCTCAACAGGTGAGGGGTTTCATAAGAACAGCCCAGTACCTGTGACACCCCTGCACCAAGTGCATCTGTGTCTGTGAGAGGGGTTCTCATGTTTTTCATAATATACAACTTGGAACACCTTTTCTGAAACCAATTACAATTAAAATAATTACTTTCTAAAAAGTTGCAATGCATTACATATATTGTTTTATCATAAAGGTTTAAATGAAGCTTAAAACCACAGCAAGTATTATTGTCACATCCATCCCCTTTCTGTCCTTTCCCCTCCCCAGCGGGGAAACAAAATCACCAGAGCATTACCATAATCTCACTTCAGAGACTCTATTTTTTATATTTATTTTAAGAAAGAAAAAAAAGGGCAGAGAATTATTTCATTTTTAAATCTCTACTCCTCAGTTTTCTCTGTGCTGTGATTTTTGTGTATGACCATCATGGAGGAAAGCAAGAGCTTGCCAGGCAAAATGAGTTAAGTTTTAAAATTAGGAGGGGCAACTGAAGAAGCAACTTCTACAAGGATTTAAACCCTATAAAAGCTCATACTAGTTGCATTTAAATAATGTGACTTCTTTGCTTCTACATAAGAATATTAACAGAGAAACTTTTAAAATATTTCCTCTGCAAGCAGAATAGCAAAGAAACTGCCCCGCATGATCTTCAGAACAAGTCAAGCTAAAGAATTCAAGGACCAGGAGAAAATAAGGAAAGCAGTTCCACCTTAAATCAGTCTCTTCTGTAGACAAATGCTTCCCTTTCCTACTCAAATACACCACAAAGATTCTCCATCTATTTTAACTTCTCACTGACAGTTCTTAGTATCTTGCCAAATCCTTTTGAACTTACTGTCTTCAAATGAGAAGTACAGGTCACTGTACCACTTGTGCAAATGCCCAGTAAATTTCCATATATGCCAAATTTCAATAAATGTTCAGTAAATATCAGTAAATTTCAAAACAGATTAACAATGGGATGAGTTCTCAAAGAGCTTTGAGAACAGACACAGAACACTGGAAAAAAACATCAGGGACTAATAAAACTTCTAAGTGGAAGAAGGGATATGGAGCAAATGCAATACTACCAGACCTGTGGGAATTTATACATGCTGTGAGAGAAAAGGGTAATTAGAACTTCTCTTGCTGCCTTGACCTTAGACATCAGAGAATCCAACTTGTGACACAAATTCATGGTATGCCATACTTGTAGTTCTAAATTTTGTAGAATAATGTGTTAACATGTACCTCTCAATGGCATTAACAGTTACTGAATTACAGAAAACAACTTCTCACTTCAAACATTTTCAAGAACACAAGAACCAGCAGTTAGTCTTAAGTAATTATTTACTACTTGGGATTATGCTTACTGAGAAAGTAAAAACAAAAGTTTCTGGGTTTGCTTTGCAGATACACTTAAGAAAAGAGCAAACATGGAATTCTGAAATTCTGCACAATGCACCTCAAGAATTTGATGTTAACAAATCTCTCATTATCCACATCCTATATAGTGCAGGATATTTACCTGGTGGGGGAATCAGAGGTGGAGCAGTACTGACAGTTGGAGGGGGTGGGAGGAAAGGAGGTGGTGGAAGGTGAGTAGGTGGAGCTCCTGGAGGGAAAAATGGAGGTGGCTTGGTAAAACTGTCTACTTCAGGATTAGAGCGTTCTGAAAGAACCTGTAAAATATCAAACTCTAGTTACAATTGCTTTGTGAAAAGAGTGCAAGACAGGTTTCCTGTCCTTCAGTTACTAAAATAGGAAAGTATCACTTCACATCTAAAGACCCATATTCAGATGGTGTTAAGTTCTACCTGCATACACGTATGTTCAGTGTCCCTTATTTGCCAAGTACCTTTAAAGGTCTAAGAGCACCTTAAATTTGTATAATGGAAAATATTTAAAAATCAATCTGAAAAGCATGAAAACAACCCAAGATCATAAATTACTTAAATACTCTGAGGTCAGATGAAAAACACATGGTAATGTTTTCAATATCAGCACTACAATCCTTTACTATTTTCACTGTTTAACCTCAACCTAAGTTGGCATGGAAATGCAAATGGAGCACCAAGCAACCCTGATCCTTCTCTCTAATTCTTCAGAAGTGTATTTTGTCTGTATAGATTTAGATGCTTTCTGAGGATAATAAAAGTCTAGACTAAAACCATAAAGACTAATCTTGCAATTTTTGGTAAAGTACTACAATATAATTAAAAACAAGCTACTACCAACTATTTATTCCTTCACACCTTATTTTTAAAAGACTGCATTTCTCAAACTGCATACAAGGAGGCTTTCACTTCCAGCATTAGTGTCTGACAGTAATAGGGGGACAAATGGGGAGTTCAAATATTTATCTTTTCACTCCATAAACAAAACACAATCCCACACAGATCTAGCAGAGCCAGTGCTGTCTCCTGGATTGTAAGTCTGCAATATCACTCATTTCTTTTCAGTAAGAGGTATACCAAAACATTTTTGAAATCTATCAATTACTTCATCTTAATATATTTTGGTAACTGCCAAAACTTTATTTCTGGATGCAAAGTTACTTATGTGTTACTCATTCACATACAGTGGTGCTTTAGTCAGAAGCTATGGGGAAAGCAAAAATGTCTTTTAGTCAAAAACAGAATGCAAAACTGCAATGTAAAACCTGTATGTTGCTGTTCTCATTAGCGCGCCGTCGTCCTTCCACCCTGCTGATAGTGATGCTCTGTCCAATCACATCTATTGTGCCAGATATCCGCCTGCAACACAGGACAAACAGAATCAGAAAAGGGGGAAGAAAAAGAAAAGGTGAGAGAAAAAGCCTTATGGACTTCTCTCATTCTAAATGGCAAAAGTTCTTCTTTCTTTTGTAGAAAACACAAAAGACTATTTCTGAAGAACATTAAAGGTGATGTATTTGCTGAACTATGTACAGAACTAAACAATGCAGCAAAAAAGACTTTGATAAGCAAAGACAAAAGCTGACTCTACAGCAGTCTCCTTCCCCCCCATAAAAGACAGTACTTCTGCTTTGCTGTTACAAGAAAACCCCAAACAAAGATCACAAAACTTCAGTAAGAAAAGAATAAATCAAGCAGAACTTTCTCAAAAATCTAACATAAACCAGCTACAAACTATTAATTAGAAGTAATTTCTAAATTGCATGAAACCATAATGAAGGATTCCATGGAAGATCAAAGAAAGATAAGGCAGAAGAAAAAACATTAGCATAAACCAAAACCACGAAAATTCGAAGTATAATCAATCTCTCAAAATCTTCAGTAAATTAACCTTAGAGGAATACACTGACACAAATGAAGTACTCCAGGTATCAGACCAGACAATATGACAAAATATGACAAAATATGAATGTCATCTACTAAAACTAAAGCCTGATGTTTGTGACAACTATTTTGAATCACTATTTTGAATCACTGTTTTGAAGAGAGTAACAATGTAAAGTATAGTGACCATTTCTGTTTGCAGCCCTAAAATGCCAGAAACCAAGGTTTATAGAAATTGTATAATTTTTATGCAGATATAACAAAATCTGTCAGCATAAGAGTTATAAAAACCAGGTTGGACTAAGGCCTTGAGCAACCTGGTCTAGGGGGAGATGTCCCTGCACATGGCAGGGGAGGTTGAGCTAAATGATCCTTTAGGTCCATTCCAACCCCTTAACATTCTATGATTCTACCTGCTCTGCAGGCCACTGTTGACTTCTAAAAGAGGTTAAAAAGTAGGATTCACCTGGGTCAACTTTGTTAGAAAATGAGCAATAAAACAACAGTGCTCATGGCTGAGAGAAACAAAGGTACAAAATCCATGTCTCAGCTGTAGGATTTTTCAGATTTTCATTTGTGGTTTCACCTATAAGGGAAACCACTGTAGATAAAACTGATAATTTTTACCAAGAGCATGATACAGAACAGTAAAAGACTGGAAAGAACCCTCCTGAAATTTCCACAGAAAACAAATCCATAGAAAGAAAAAAATATTTCTAGTTTCAGGAGTTCTTGTCTTTTTTGCATCTAGTGTACTACTAACCACACAAATACAAATATTAGGGAGAACAACTGTAAATTGGAATTATAGGCTCAGAGTTCTGCCAGACTGATAACTTGGACTCCAATTGCTCAGATACCCAGACTGCAATGCAACTGAAAAAGACACAGCAGACACTAGAGCATGAAGTAACAGTCAGATCTCTCAGAGATTATCTGAATTTTCATAGCAGATTGCATACTGAGGATGATACAAATGCCTGTCCTCTGAGCTTTTTAGTATCTGGGTTTAGAGTTCCCTCCTAGATGTTAAAGTAAGCTTATTAAGCACAACAGTTGAGAGTTTAAAAAAACCAAACAAAACCAGTGTGATGGTACAAGAGTCCGAGAACAAACCTTCAATTAAAGAGTGTATACGTCACAGCAATATATTCTATACAACAATAACAGAAGTGTCAGAAACTCTCTGGACTTATGATACCCCATGCTGGAAGTGAGATTGTTCCAATAATCAACATCTGCTTTTCTAAACTTCCCCAGTGGTCTTGCATGGCCTTCCAGCACTGCTACACTGGACTATTATTTTGCTTTAAGTAACTGAATTGAGAACATAGGTATTATAAAACAGTTGTTAAAACCTATGTTCTCACCATCTTAGTCTTCACTGACAGTGCATTTGTTTTGAGAGTTCTAAGATACTTGTTCTCTTCCATCACTGCTATCTTCTCTTAATTATCTAAACCATATCCTAGAAAACTCATTTTACCTAGCTTCAGTCCTTGTGTATAACAAATGACACTCATACAGCACAAAGTCCCTGCCTGATTTACAGGGCTTCCACTGGGAGTGATGTACACAGCAGAATTAAGACTCTTCCTCTTTTGTCCTGTTTGCACACTGGCAGCAACTCTTAGAATCAGCACTGAAAATACACACAATGTCACCAATGCAAGAGTATGGGGCATTAAAGCAATATATGCCTCAATCATATTACAATAATGTTAATTCTGGTTTGGGAAGCAGCCCAAACACACCACTGCAACATCAAATGAAGCAAACCCAGACTACCAATTAGTTGGTTCCTATGCATCAATTTTCCTGAAATAAACAGTTTCACTTAATTTTTTTAGATTCTGAAGCATATACCTGTGTTCACTCAATCTCAATGAGATTATACTTTATATTTATTATTTAAATAATGCTGTATAATGTTTTGTCCACTGTTCTTCCCAACAACTGCCAAGATATTTTTCATAATGATGGATTTTGCCATCATACCTTGAACTTGACAAATTCTCTATTTCCAAGATTGCAATAACAATTTCATTGAGAATTTCACTAAAAGAGTTTGAAATTGAACAGGAGAAAGCATAGATTCAGTTGCAAACGAAGCAGCAGATGACACCTCCAACCACATGCTAAGTGACACACACATTAAGTCACAGCAAGATGGCACAAGGAGAAACTTCTACAACTCCCTAGACATTGCACAGAGTTGTGATAAGTAGCAGGCAAGACTCAGTTTCTGTCTCAGTGCTGTAAGCAAAGAAAGGGAAGGGCTTGGTCTGTCCCTTACGTGATCGAGGCACCTGGGATACAGATGCATTCCCAAAGGATCCTCTGAAACATAAAAAGGCAAGCCACACGTGTGGGATGCACATGAACCCACAGCAGAGTTCATACAAAGTGTAGCTTGAAAGGAACATTCCAGCAACTCTGAGTTATCTCACTCTAATTAGAGAATGGTTATTTATGAGCTATTTGCACTGAGAATACCACTTCCATGGAGATTAATTCAGAAAGATAACTCAATCTCATTTGGCAAGCTCAGCTTAGATTCTACAGAGCAAAGAGAAAGAGAGGGAAAAAAGAAGAAAAAAAGAAGGCAAACCCAGTTATTTTCCAAGTTCATAGCTTCAAAAATCCCTATCCTTACCACAGATAAAATAAATAAGCTGCTTTTTGGAACACCCCCATATGACTGTTCAGAATCAGACTAACTACGGGATGCCACATTTGTTCAGTAGACTTTATACATAGTATAGTCTAATATGTATGGAATTATAATATGCTTCAATATTTCTTCTTTCTTGTTTTGCTTATGTATTTCATGGTTTATTTTCCTCCTCTTGAGGACAGCCTCAACTTTGCTGAGCTCACCACTTACTGATATGAATAAGAACCTAATAGATTTACTAAAGAAACAATTTGTATGAAAACACACTTTTTTTCAAAATAACACCTGAGTTTCCATCACTTAGTCTTGCAAGGCTGAACTGGTATTTTTCATGGAAATAAAAGATCAGAAATCCATTTTCTTTAAAATATCTTTTTACAGAAAGCCATAAGCACAGATAAAGCTGATAAATATCCCACTACACTGATAAGCTAATTTCTCTGCAACTTCTCTGGAAATGCTTCCAGCAATTTCTCAACAAGGCTATTGCAAATGCCACACAGCATAAAGGCAATTATTTTAAATTACTGAAGGGGCTACATTGCTGAAAATTTTCTGTCTATCTAAAATAAACTCTTACCTAAAGAAAGAAATTAGTCCAACCCCATAAAACACTATCTGGTTATACAGAAGTTAATAATACAGGCACTTAAAAACAGAAAATAGTAGATGCATTATGGGTAAGTCATTTAAGTAGAAATATATATAATCCACACAGCTAATATATATTCTCATTAACCTACTCAGACTTCTGAGCATACAGTTTTCCTTCAAAATCTCTTCTGACCACTTGCTAGAAATACCTTTCTTTACAGAATAATATATTTTAAGCAAGTGTATCCATAGCAGGTATTGTCATTGTAACAACTTACAATTACAGTATTCACACTAAATACATACAACACAATCTATTCTACCAATGGAATGCACAAGTGATACAACTGTCAAAGTGATATGCCACAAAGTGATACCTCAAAATAAATGTCAGGAAGTGACACAGTCATCACACCTGCAAATTTCACACAACCAAATAATCTACACAATGCATTTTTTCTACAACTTTCAACTTAACTACATTTTAATATCCTGGTTGTCAATTACTTCCCAAAGTAGTTTAGAGGTTTTCTGTCCACCACTGAGATGAACAAAGAATTGAAATCTTGTAACAAAACCTATGCTAGATATAGATTTGGAATCCTTACCCTGTGAACAATACATTCCAGTTTGAGAACTCTGTTACAAGAATATCATACATTAGAAGCAATTCAGAAAAGAACATTTTAAAAATAGCTACAAAGTTAGCACAAAGTTTGGAAAACTAATTTCTTTTGACTAAGAAAAACAGATAAACAGAACTAAAATCTACTAAACACAGAGCAGCATAACCTGATAGCTCAGAGAAAAATTTAGGCTACCAGAAGGAATATTCTAGAAGTGAAAAAAAAGTGCAAGCAAGGCTATGATTGACTTCCTCCTGCCCCCCACCCCCCAACTCTCCCCTCCAAGACAAATACATCTGGGTGTTGAACTGACTCTTACAGCATGGAATAACTGAACACAAGTGCCTCTAAATCAGTCACTTATGGATGCAGTGCTAAAGATGGGTCATAGCTCCTCATCTTTAATGGCTGACAACCAAAGTGTCCAATGAACAACCTGTTCTACCTTTCTTACCATTGTTTGTAATATGATGTAATATAAGGGCTTTTAATTTGCACAGAACTAAAACAACTGAACAGGATCACTAAATAACTCAAGTAAAGCAGAAGCATGGAGTCATCCTAAGCCAAGTGCCAGATAACAAACAGCAGTGGCTTAGATACAGAAGACAGAACTCATTAAAGCCTGGGGCTGGGAGAAGGAACTCAGTAAGGAAATACTTTCTCTAATTTTCGAAGAAAGTACAATAAAATATTCAAATATGGAGAAACCAAAGCTGCCTTGCAGGAAAGAGACTAGGTTCCAGGAATTCCTCCACTTGTTAAAGTCATAGCTGTCAGATTCCATCTTGTTGAACTGAAAAAATAAGTTAGTTAAAATACTCATAAGGACCCTAACCAGAAGTATTATGATGGCAAATTTAATTACACACAGAAAACACAGTGTCATAAATCAATAAGTAGATTTTTGTAACTGTCTTGTTACTTGGTCCTGCTGTTTTTTCTCGCCTTTTCTTCTACTTTCTCCCAAAGAGCCAAGAAGGTAGTATAGGATTCCTGTATGATTATGGTAAATGTGATAAGGATATCTCTACCCTTCATTTTACCTGTTACAGAAATATATTTTCCTTTTTTTTCTACAAAAATTGTAAACTTCAAAGACATAGAGGTAACAGTACAAAGAGTTTTTTGGTCATGAGTTACAGCTAACTGACCTGTTTGAAGGAATTCCTGATTTAAATAAGGCAGGAGGAGATGTGAAATCAGGTTTGGTCGACTGCACTGCCAACTCTTTCTCCAAATTTCCAGTTCTGCCTTGCTGTACCTTCAAAATAATGTTTCATCATTAGTTTAATCTTGCAAGTACAGTAGCTCCAACATTCAACAAAAACACAGTCAATACCAAAAGAAAGTAAGTCCAACTTTATTCAGAATTTCAAAAACTCTCACCTCTGCACAACAAGCAAAATAATGTATCTTTTCGTGAGATATTACTTAAGTACTATGTTTGATATATATATATATATATATAAATCAATATGCCAGAGAATGAATTGTTATAGAAGATTAGACAGCATAAATATTTATTTTCCAAGCACTTCATTTGTACATGAACAGACCAAACTAATCTTCCTGAAGAATTTCCTGTATGAACCAAATTACACCTTGATTTTTAAAAGAAAGACACTTATTGAAAAAAAACTTTTCATAATCAAAACAAAGATATCTAACAAGCCTGCTATCCACTACCAGCAAACCATGAGACAAGAAACTTGAATGGATTCTCCATCTCCCTCACTGATTGTGAGATCTAGTAACCACTTAATTTCTTAGTCATACCAGGAAGTCATCTCATATCTGGGTTGTGCTAACTGCAAAAGACTTTTCATTAGTTCAGACTGAATACTTCAGAAACACCCTGCTGTTGCTGAAGTACTGCAAAATTCCAGACACTTCTTTTATTCAAGACACCATTAAAGCTATACAAAACCTTTGGTGGAAGTACATCAAGTATTGTTTTGTTCAGCAGCAGCTACACGTGAAAGAAAAACCTGTATGGGTTAGTATTAAAGACAAATATACAGTGATTCAATTTTTAAAGTCCCTCCCACTGTAGCAGCTACACCACTCTGTGTAGCTAGTTCACTCATGCCTTGTATAAGCTGTGATCTCACAGCTTGTAGGCAATTGAACTATTATGTTTCTGCAAAACCTCACTTCTAAACATGGGCACATCTTTTCCAAACCCATAAAAATGTGCATAAATAGTTAAAATTCATTAAAAATTGAATTAATGTTTCCTATCCAGAAATATGAGTGGAAAAGGTCAAAGTATTTATCTGAAAAAGACTTCTACAAATTAATGAGCAATTGGAAAATGTAGGAGACATTCTTGCTAGTTACAAGAGAGTAATATAAAATACATGGAAATATAATGGGAATTACATGAGACTGTTTCAGAAGAGAAGGAAAAAAGTTAATGAAATGAATAATTACACGTAAACTCCTTTTAAAACACGACAAACTCTTACAACACCATTATTACCAGTACTGTTTGATCACCAGAGTCAGTACTGAGCTGGAAATAGGGGAAGTTTTGGGTTGGACTACTTATCCTTTTTCCTTCAGAACATTTCAGAAAAGTTTGAGATTACAGTCAGTTGCAAAGTGTAACTCCTACTGTCCACTATTTCTACTGTCCCACAGTACTATTATAATGATACCTGAGAAAGGTATAAAGCCCCAGAAACCTTCTGATCCATTCTTGCTAGAATAAAATCAAAATAATTTAATATCCTCAAGTAGCAAGTAAGAGAAAAACACCTGTCTGCAATTGACAGTTCTGTATCTGCAATTGACAGGAGTACACAGGAGAAAGAAACCGTTCCAAGTCACTTCAAAGACAGTTCAAGAACAAAAATGACTATATATTAAGAATAGGTAAAATATATAACCTTTGTGGTATAATTTTAAGTTTAGTATCAAAGACATAAATGAGAAACTGAGAAAATAAAAATAAAGTTGAATCCTTAAGATAAATGCTGTCATGCCTTTCTCTTCTCTGAAAACCAGGATTTCTGAATGGAAAAATTATTATACATAACTCAATTAATTGTTAGCTAACCCCAGAAGAGCAACACAAAAATATGGAAGATTGATTTTCTTATCAGAACTGTCAAGGATAACTGTTACAAACATTGTAGTAAGAGCTACAATGCCACAGGAAAAAAAAAAACATGCCATAATCTACAAAAGCTTCCCCACCACATCTGCGCAAATCCTTTAATCTGCACAAATGAACATACTACAACTACAAATAAACCATCACATCAAGAAAAATTAATTTCACTGGGAAATTAGTTAGTTCACCAGGCCACTAACTCACATGCTTGCAGAAGAGTGATGAACAAAGCAACACTTTTTAATCCACATTTTGTGACACACACAGAAAGTCACTGATGTAGCATGAGAGTATGAAATAATGGCTGCGTCCATATCAGTTGTTCTTCTATCAGTCTGTGCTGGCATGGGAAGCAATACCCAAGAAAAATGAGAGCAACCAACAAAATTTTACTAAAATTCACCTTTAAAAGATGGTATCTGCCATCGAGAATCTCTGCACTTGGTCTTAGTTCCATAGCTTTGTCTTCAGCCTAAGTTAAATAACACATTGCCCATTAAGATACCATACAATTCTGAAATGATGGGCCACAGTCTCAATAAAGGTACAGATGCAATCTAGCTGTAGCTGTCTGTCACACTATCCACACAAACTGCCAGTGAAGCAACACAGTAACACTCAAGGTTCAGGGAAGGGAGTCAGGCGCAAACTCTAACAAATCTACCGAACTGGGCAGAACAAGCTTATGACTCACAAGCAGCTTTACAGGGAAAAAAACATGTACAATACAAAAAAATCACTATTTACCGTGATTTTATTTGTGGTTGAAGTAACTGGCAAAATTTCAAGACCCATTCGTATTCTCTTTTGTTTTTCACAGTAAGCTTTCCAGGTATCTTCATTGAAGCCATAGTTAAAATAATCTGAGAGATCAGCCCCTTTAAACAGAGAAGCATAGGTTTTTTAGGACACTACAAAGTTCATCCTTCCTCCACTAAACATATATACACACCTCTACTTAGAGCATCAAAACTGATCAGGTATTGATCTAAAAAGCACAACTGAAATGTACAATTCATCAATAGACAGAGTACTCATTGCTAAGATTGTAAACCCATTAAAATTTAGTCAGAAACATGAACTTGCCTAGCATCATGAAGTGGGGACCAAGGGTAGAGAATATCATGGGATATTATAATCTCCCACATCTTTACAACAAGATAAATATAAGATCTATAGATTTGCTTTATGTTCAGTGAAGAACCACTCCCTTTTGTTTTGCTAGTTCTGTATTTGACTTCTCACTTTGTTTTGGCTCCTAGTTTCATGTGATGCCATGAAGTATTTTTAGGGTAAGAGAGAACAGTTGTAACTCAAATATATAGAATATATTTAATACAGCTAACATTTCAAACACCAGATAATCATCAAAGGCTTCTCTATTTTCCATTTTGCAGACACTATTTGTACTACCATAGCAATGCACAAACACAAGAAAAAAACTATATGCAGCAGCAAGATGTACTGGTACTAAAAAACCAAATCAACGCTGGTAAAATTAGACAAGCCTGGACAAACCACTTGAGCCAATGAGACAAAACAGAGGAGACTCATGGAAAGTCTTTGCAGCAAGTCCCAGTTTCTTATTCAAAGCTTATGGATGTCTATGCATGAACACAACATAGCACAGGAAGTTACATTTCACCATTCTTCATCCTTAAACCAGCCAGAACTATTTTGTACATTTTGCTTTGTCTAGTGTTCCATGGCACAGAGCAAAGGCAGAAATCTCCACAGGAACACAGATTTCCAAGGAGAGCTCAGGATACACATGTATTTAAAAAATGGCCTATCTCTCTTGACATGTGATGGAGATGTATACTAACAAACATGGCACACTCATGCACTCTGTGGCACAGCAGGAAGGCAACAAGTAACATAGTTGCTTTTTCCAAATTATGCTGTACAGTACCTCTGAGGGATAGGTAAGATGACAACTACATGCACTCAACAGAAACAGCTATTAAAATAACCTACTGAACACCTATGTATCAGTGAACATAAACCAGACATTACCTGGCTTTCTCCAAGGTTTATCTTCAAAGGAATCTAAATCTACTTCCAGAAGTGGCACACCATTAATACTCCCTGGTGCATCTAGATCCAGTCCCTTAACTTTTGCACCTGTGAAGAAAAGTTAATTAGAGCCTTCTGTCTCTACCAAATGGAATTTTATCAGGACCATTACACTTAGAATAATAAAAAATAAATTAAAAGCTAGAAAAAATTATCAATAAGTTTTAAAAGAAACAATTATTTTCTTAATCCAAAACAATATCCAATATGTTTTGGTTTTTTTTACTAATATTACTGAGCAAATTTTCTTACCAGAAGATCCATAAGCTCGTCCTCCTGCCTTAATATTGAGATTCACAGGTGCTGCTCCATAACTTCAAGAAATTAACAAAAACCGGAATTAGACAAAGAAAAGTTTTAAACCAGAAGAAAACACAAAACAAGAGATAGCTAGATCCAGAAACATATTGGACCCAGGCTCAATCACCATCCTGAATCTCTAGCTTTCCAAGCTGGTAACTGTAAAGGTAAAGAGATCAGCCTAGGAGGAAGAGAGAGTACCTTTCTATGCTCAGTAGCAACTTCTCCAACTAATAAACAGTAGTGAAGCAAGTTCCAGTCACTCTTCC
Organism: Zonotrichia leucophrys gambelii; assembly: GCF_028769735.1. NCBI lineage: Eukaryota > Metazoa > Chordata > Aves > Passeriformes > Passerellidae > Zonotrichia > Zonotrichia leucophrys. Next base: position 8,292,538 of record NC_088173.1, on the reverse strand, counting down.
TGAGTTGAAAGGATAAAGACCTTGATAGAAACAAGAATGGACAGAACCAGAAGAAGAGAGAGAAAGGAAAAATGCAGTTCATTTAGGGATACAGATGACAGTCTGGGGATTAGAGTAAAAACAAAATAAATTAAAAAAAAGGAAGGGTTTAGATGGATCATTTTATCTTTTCATAATCATTCCATTTAATCTGTACAGAAGTGAAAAATACAAGCATTTATCTAAAATGACTGAAGTGCTGTTTCAATGTACTTCTAGTAATCATCTATCCTTGTAAACAACAGAAAAGTATGCAATTTTTCACTTTCTAAAATACTTGAGATCTTTCTTCAAAAAAAACTTGGAAACCTAACTACTGAATAGATCTAACTACCTTAGGAATCACAGTACTGTTCATTTGTAACATTAAGAGCTAGCTCTCCCTACCATTTGTGTGTAATGTAACTTATCCTCACAGGTGACCCATATACATCATGAGATTTGCATATAATCAGAAGGTCAGGGTATGGTTTACAGTATCCACTTCCATGCAGTGCTAGTTTTCTTTCAAGTGCTACAACAGCATAAAAACCAACACAAAACAATTTAACCTTCTGATCTGCCACACTGTATTTGTGCATGATTTTCTGAAACAAATCTCTTAGGATTTTTAAACTGCAGTTGACTACTATATGGAAAACTGTTTAATCCTATAAAACAGACTTGTTCTACTACAGTTGAAATGTACAATGTTCCATTTGTTTTAGATTTCTGCTCTTCTGTGAACTTTGTGTCTAATTCACCCAGAAAAGAAGATTTTTCAGAAGACAGGCATTTCTATGTAAAACTTTCTGCTCTAATTAGACTTAGGATCACCTGCTCATTGTTCCTGCATACATGGAAAGAGCATCAGCAAATCACTGAGAATATAAATCTAGTTTTGCTTTAGTACCACAAAGCTGGAAGCCACTGCCTAGACCACAAGAACACTGCAAGTTACTGAAAGCAGAAAAATAAAGAACTGAAAGAATTGGCGCTTCTTCTATTACATTCATTTGCACATTATTTTAGAACATGAAACACTGAAAGTTTAAAAAAACTATGTTTCAAACAGGAGTATACCACCTTCATTCTAAAGTTAAAAACACGATACACATGAGTCAGACCCACCTGCAGACCTGTCATAATTTAAGAAATGGCACCCTAGCAACTCTGGTTTTAATAGGCATAAAAATATTGGCATTGCCAAGAAAAACAAGCAAACCATGTCCCTCAGCAAATTTCCATTCAATGAAAAATATTATTTCATAATTTTGGGTAAAATTAGCACTGTACGAAAGTGTTCAGTAAAAATAAGCCCTTTTGCAAGATCAGTATAAATGCACAAACAATGATCTTGAGAAATAATCTCCAGAGACTCACAGTTTCATCCTTAAGTAGATTAAAATCTTATTTGAGAACATCAATTGGGATTGAAACTACAAAGGTCTAATTAGAACTGTATCCATTACAAACAGGATGAGGAACAAACACTTCTCATGTTCTTGCCATTCTATCCTTTGCAACCAAAATGTCACTGTCACAGTAACGACCCCAAAAATGCTAGATAACATAGCCATTCCCTAATAAGAAACAACTCACGCATTTAAAAATTTAATACAATTATTTCTCAAAATCTGAAAACACAATTTAAACTTATATAGAATTCTTCCTTGCACTCCACTAGTTTCATTTCACTTGTTTTCAAGCCATTGTATCATTAAAAACATTGTTAAAGAACTAACAAAGTTCTTAATTGACAGTAATTGTGCACACAATCTGCCATTTTTGGCAAGTATTAAATGGCAAATATTTGGAAAAGAATTAAAAAAATATTAAAAATATCAATATTAAAAAGGCAAATAAATTACAAGCATTAAAGAGACTGCATTTATAATTAAATATCATCTCAAATGTTTCCTCAGTTAATGTTTGCAAATAACTTACCTAAACTGTGGAGCTCCTGTCTTAATATCCCCTATGGTGACTTGAACATCATCTTCATCATCATCACTATCACTATCACTGTCATCCTCAGCCTCTGCCACCTTCTATAAAAGAAAAAGTCATTTCTTAGACAAAAAGCAGTCACTTACCTTCACAATGGAAATACAATCCAGACAAAACCATCCATTCTAGAAAGCTTTGAAAGAAGAAAATTCTCCTCTTCCTAGACATTAGAACTGAGTAGCATTAACAGCAAATTCAGGAGGTTACAAGTATCTGAAACATCTGGATCAAAATAGAGAAGTGTCTTTAATACTAGGTTCAGTTTCTCAAGCATAAAAGAGTTTCCACTATCTAATATCCTCCTTCCCTCTATCTAGCTCATACACACTGGTTCTATTCTTACATTGTCATTCAGGACAGGACTAAAAGATATGGAAGACTAGCTTCTTGCCATCATCAATTATATACTCAGCATAACTCAAGTAAATGTTTCCCCAGCTGATGATGAACATTGGAGAAATCTATTTAGTTCCTTATGTAAGTACACTACATAAAATACTTGAGACATTTCAGCAAACGGACTGAAAAATCAGATGCGAGAGCACGCTGTATGCTGTATGACACACGGAGCGTTTTAGGCTCCAGACAAGCACTAAACATGTCCCTACTACATAGCAATGAGCAACTCATTACTTTTTTTTTTTTTTTTTTTTTTAGATCTGTTTTTTTTCTCCCAATGAACATCACTCTCTTTTTTCTATGCAGAATTCAATAACCACATATTAACCAGTCAGTTCTTCACAGTTAGACCTTGATCTCACTATCTTGATTAACTTTGTATCATCAGAAAACTCCTAATTTCACAACTTAGCTCTTCTCCAAGAAAATACATTAAACAGCACCAGTTAAGCATAAAATTCCAGAGAATCCTCCCTGGAAGTGGCTTTTCTTTACTGTGAAAATAGAACCTTGACCTCTACCCTGTGTTTTCTATCTATTACAAACCAGCTAAAATCAGTTATCCACATAGGGATCATTCTGTAACTGCACAGAGAAATTTTAAAAATCCTTTGGCGAGGAACTTCTTCTAAAACTTTGTGGAATCCAAATGAACTTTTCAACCAAATCACCCTTATTCACATATTGGAATTCTTCAGCAAAAGGCTGAACTCGTGGAAGCCAAGCTGATTCTGCCCTAGCAGCCTTCAGTTATCCATGCACAGCTGGGTTCCAGCCCTTGTCTACTATACCATCTATCAAGTTGCCTGTACATTAAAAAAAAAAAAATCAACAAAAATCAACAGCTCCTTAGAAAGTAAGATATTGGAGGGCTGTTCATCCTCACTACACAACATTAATATAATTTCATAATAATGAGGCGTCTATTCTTGGGGTAGGGAAGATGGGGCAAGTCTAGATCAGCATGGGTATTCTGTAAATGACAGCTGAAGACAGTCTTTCAATTCCACATGGCTGAAAAGTGCAAATTCACCACTCATCAGGCAACCCACACAGATGCCACTACAAAGGCATCAAACAGGAAATAAAATTTTGTTTGGACAATGTACCTTTTCAACCAAAACCCACTTCACTTATAAGCAATGATTTTTTAGTTCCCTCTGCACAGAAATATTCACCTGCTCCTATTCCATCACCTTGAACAACATCCATTTTTCTAAGCTGCTGCTAAACATTCATGGACACCATTTATCATTAAGTCCTCAATTTTGTGGAGATATTCTAATGATAACCTAACAATGCCAGGCTATATATAGATTTAAAAAATTTAAAACATGCAAGTAGAAGAAAATGGGAGCCTGTAAGGATTTCCAGAAATACAAACACTTTTGATGCACTTTATGTAGCTTTTCAGTTTAAACAACTGAAGTAAGTTTTAAGATTTTAATAACTTCTTCCCCAATTTTAAATAAACTGTAATGCCTTTCATAAATAAAGTGTTAGAGTTACTGTAAAAAAAGTACTTCCCTAAGAGGCCAGTCCTTGAAACTTGCACAAATATCTCAATAATGGTTTCTACATAATTTAAAGTTATTTCTTGGAGTACATAAGTCAAAAAGTCCCACTGAAGTAAAACTACAATCTTCACATAGAAGTTCTCATAGTTAAATTTTTCCCATTCACAGTAACCTGAATCCTTTAACCAACACAGCAACTGCAAATTCAATTTCTTGGTCCTTTCCATCATCATACTAACACTGATGTTATCAGACATACCAAACATTGAAGACCACTCCAAATAAGTGTTACATTGCCTCTGAAAGGCATGTGTAATTCATCTCTTGGTTCACACTTTCACATAGTTTTGCAAATCCTCCTTGTCTATCATATCCAAAATAAGAAAAATCATCAGAGGACTTTATTTTCACATCACTGAGAAAAAACAAACCACCATTTTGAAAAGGATGTCTCTGAGAAAAGAGAGGTGTCTTCAAGCACCGTCTTTCTGTCCCCCCCAAAAAAACCTACAAGTACTATTTATTTATTTTCTGTAAATTAGATTTAAGAATTGGACTTAACTGGAAAATTGATTTCCTAATTTAGTAATTTCTACAGTTTCTGCAGCTCACAAACACATTTTAGAAAAAAAAAGTGCACACTTAGGCATTAATTCATTTAAATATAAGTCCTAGTCAAATTATGGATTCCCAGAAAGTCATTACATCACAACATTTTAAAACAGTATTTCAAAAACACGTTTAAAACTACCGTTTTCACAACGCCATTTTCTGCAGCTTCCTCTTCACTTCCAGGTGGGGGTGGAACGCTTAAACAAAAACAAACAGGAAAAGGTGAAACTAGGTATTTATGCACATGCTATTTCACAGGTATCAGCTAATGATGAAAAAAAGCTTTGCTTCCTCATTCCAGATGAAAAGCCAAAACTCCAGTTGTCTTCAGCATTGATTAAAAAACAAAGCTGACTTCTTAAAAAAAACAAGGTGAATATAACTTTATATTAGCAATATTTTGCTATTATAAATCATACTAACTGGATGTTCATAGAATAGTTGGATGCAATGAGGCATTACACTTGGATCTTTCTTTGAAATCAAACTGAAATACTTTGTAACTTATGAATGGAGAATAAGCTGTTTGATTTTTTTTTCCCTGCAGACTGACACTTTTCAAAGACATAATGGAAAAAAAAGCATTTAAACACCCACAGGTAATGTGTCACTAAACAGAATTCCCATATCAGCATTGTGAAATTTCCTTCTCCCATATGGAATAGTTACAATGCAATGACTAATTCAATTATATCTAACTGTAGACTGAGAACTGTAAAAATTTTAAAACTACTGGTCCACCTGAAAGAATGAGTACTGTGACATCCAGGCACATGAGCTGTCTCACTGAGCCTACACAGGGCTGTTTCCTACACAGTGATATTTTAACTTCCACAGTCCCATTAGCTGTTAGGATGCTGCACCACAAATAGCAGAGTAAGTAGGGAGCCATCTAGAAACAATATTCTTTCACTGAAAAGGTATTTGTGAAACAGTGTACAACTGGCAATTTTCATTGAATAGAATGAATCTAACCCCATACTCTGTTGGCAACACACCCGTGAGTGCTGCACCCAACACAGCCCAGCTTTTGCCTCAGGGTTCAAGCCTGATCATTTCACTTCATCACCTGGTAAAATGACAGACTAGGTACAGAACCTGAATAACACATCACAATTTCTGTATATACAAACAACGCCAAATCTGAGAGGCCAGAGACCAAAACTTTTAACAGCTGAACTGTCCCCATACTTTCACAGCTCCCAACAAAATTTTAAGATGGGTAAGTTAGTATTTGTTATGCTTTTTGTCCAAAACTGCATGGTGACAGCCAAATGCCAAGCTAGACACCATTGACCAGAAACTGGAGTACACTTTCTAAAAATCATTTTAGCCTCCATGCAAGTAATTTTCCTAAGTAACAATAGTAGTGACAAACATGCCAGGTCAAGAGAAGGTAACTGAACATAAGGAATCAACTGATATGGAATAGCTTCTAAATAAAGAGCAAATAAATAACTAGAACTCTTTGTCCTGGAAGAGACAAGATTCAAGACAAATGCAAGAGAGCCCTAAAAACCAGCTAAATGACATGGAAAAAGTCAAAGAAAACAACTCTGTTTCTTATACTTCAGAAATAATGGGAATCAAATAATCACACCTCTAGCTGCTTCACAATGATATCATTTATAGTCATGTGGTGGAGGTAATTACTGCTTTGTCACTCTGTGCTTGTCAAAGCTGACATGAGTTCAAAGGAGCAACTGAGCAAGCTTACGAACAAGCAGTCCACCAAGGGTAGCCAAATGCAAGAGCTCTCACTGAAAAAATGGAAACAACTACAGAAAACAACAATGTATGTTTTCACAAATTGATTTTCACTTTATTTGTTTAATATACCTTGACAATCAATAATTTCCATATTTTACCAATTATGAGATTTCCTTCATTTAGCACAAGTGACTGATTCCCTTTTCCAGTCATTTCTAATTACTAATCTCCATTAACTTTGTTAGATTTCCAAGGGAGCATCTTTGTGCCCTCATACAGCTCTTCGTAACTCAAGCAGGTTCCCCTCAGATACTTCCAAAGCTTTCCTAAGTTTCTCTAAGTTTCTTTGAAATACTGTCTTACTGGTTAAAAAAAACCTAACCATGCTAACCCTGCAAGCCTAAGCACATGTGATCTGTACATCAGACTACCTGGTAATCTTCCACTGCTTCCTTGTATTGCTGCTTTTGCAACTGCACTGCAAACTCTTTGGGAGACAGGATGTTTTTCTGTCGCTAAATTATCCCAAGCAAGTCCTGATCCATCATTAAGACCACAAAGCACAACAATTACAAAAATAAAAGACCTGCTGGCATTCTGTGAGTGGTTATTGCTGTCCATACAGTTAAACTAACTCTCATACTTAAGTGACCCAATTTCACAGGTACAGCCATTTCAAAGAACAGCAAAGTCCAAATATACTATCTTAAGGACACTTTCAAAGACACCAGAGTGGGTTCAGGTCCTACCAGCTTTGAAAGTTGGTAGGAGCTGGAAAGAAGAACGTAGTGAACACAGGTTTTGTGCAGCCAGGCTACAGGGCTTCCAGTTGTCAGGATACTCACCTAGATTTTTCTTCCTCTGGTCTCTCTGCTTCATTTTCATCTACCATAAGAAAAAAGAAACACAATATTTAATAAAATCCCTAGGGTATCAACTGTGACAGATTACCTTGGGATGTAGAATATTAGGCAAGTCTTTAGAGACATATTGACTATTGAGACATATGCTTAACATTTCAGTTGTGAAATCAGTCGAGCAGACCCCTAAGCAATTACAGTGCTCCACACTGACAGGTCCACCACATGGGCAGGGTATAGTTTATATGATTCATTAACATCTGAACATAAAGATAGTCCCTAAAGTTGTATAAAAAGTTAATACAAAAAAGGTTAAGCTTCTTTCAGTATTTCAACGCCGGGAACTCGGGCAGGAGAGCAGCAGGGAGAGCTCGGCGGCCCCAGGGTGCCTGTGGGGCAGGGACACCACGCGGGGCTCCCGCCGCTGAGGCCCAGCACGCCTCGGCCTGCGCGGCCCGGGCTGAGGGCCCGCGGCACCGGCACCGGAGACCGGGGAAGGGAAGGGGCCGGGAGCCGTCGCCCCCGAGGGGCTGGCCGGGAGGAGAGAGGGGGCTGAGCAGCCACGGGGACGGCGGGACCGGGGGACCTTGTTTAGCGGCCCGGCGAGGCGGCTCACGGCGCGGCCTGCGCACCCCCGCACGGCCCCCCCGCCGCGGCGGCGCCGGGCCGGCCCGCTGGGGAGGCGGGCTGGGCACGGGGGTCGGGGAAGGTCCGTACCGCCATAGAGCCACTCCTCCTCCTCGTCCCCGGCGGCCCCATCGGCGTCCGCCGACAGCCGCTCCGCCTCGCCGGTAGACATGGCCGCCTCCCGCGGGACGCGCGGGCCCGGCCCCGGCAGCGCCTCCCTCCGCCGGCCGCCCCGCCGCGCCGCCCCCGGGCTCCCCCGGCGCCTCGGACCGCGGCCAGGCGCTGCACGGGCGGGCGGCTGCGAACGCCCAACCCGGCCTCTCGCGGAGGATCCGCCGCCGCCGCCGCCCGGCGCTTCCCCTCCCCCCGCGTGAGTGACACGCACAGGAAGCGGGCCCGGCCCGGCCCCGCGGCGCCCCGGGCACAGGCTGCGGGGGGCGGCCCGGTCGGCCCGGCCCCGGCACTGCCCTCCCCGCCGAGCCGCCCGGGCACCGTCCGTGCGCGGCCACTCACCGCGCCTGTGCTTTCGCCGCTCTCCCGAGGCGCGCTGCGAGAGCCGCCTTCCCTTCCTCTCGCTGCCGTTTGCTCTCGGCGGTCCTTGTTCTCTCCCGCCTCCCTGGACGGCCGTCCGTCCCCTCTGCAGGGATCACCGGCAGCATGGCGAGCTCCTCGAGAACATCCCTGCCTATCTCCAGAAGCAGGACTTGGCTAAACACACGTACACTCCAGTGCCGTGCATCTGCTGGCGGCTGATGGCAGCTGCTGAGGGCGCGTAACCGCGGGGTAAACACGCCGTGCCTCTGCTAGGACTGTCCCTGGCCTCAGCGACTGTCCCAGCTGGACGTGGGATTTTAGGTTTAACAACTCTTCATAGATATTTTTTTCCTCCATAAATTTCCTGACTTTGTTTTTAGGTACAATAAGGATTTAATATTTGTAGTGTGCCGTGAGTGTCACAACGTGTTTCTATGTTCGAAGTGTTTCTATAAATTTCATTAATTCTATTTTAAAAGCGATGGGGAGTAGTGAGCCATTTTTCCTGGTAATTTGCTCACTTTACATCTGTGAATGCTAGACAACCGCAAGATGCATTAGAAAGGTTAAGTACCAACAACTGTCCAAATAAGTTTCAACCAGTTGTGTGTACAAATGGAGCTTGTGGTGTTTCAGGATGTATGTGAAAACTAAAACAGGGACCTGATTTTTCACAGCAGGTCAGTTTGGGAAAAATCAGACTGGAGGCCTTGACTGTAACATAAACACAGCTCTCAGTGAGGAGAGCTTATTTGAATTGCCTGCTTAGAGAAGCTTGTTAGAAAGTTTCATATACGGCATGACATTTCACATGAACAACCAACCACCAAAATTTTTTTTCACCTAAAATTAAATGTCTGAGTATTGTGTACAGGTAATGAATTAGTGGTGTAATTGGGTAGGTTTTCATCTTGCTATTTCCTATTTTTTATGCAAATAGTTGTGGAGTCAGCAAATGATTTTCCACCATTGAGTCACTTGTTTCTCATAAGACAAATGTGTATAAGTAGTACCTCTTCATAGACATCAGTGTCTGAATTTTTATTCCTGTTTTGTTTACTTTGCCATTTAACACAATTCTGGCTGGCATTAAATGACGCAGCTGAATTCACATAGTTTCCTTTGGCTGCAGACACAGAAGGAAGGAAGGAAGAAAGAAAGAAAACCACAAGAAGAGTAGGCTAAGAACAAAAAATATTTTCAAATACTTTGATGCAGATCATCCAAGCAGTTTTCCTTGTAGAGACCTTTAAAGAGAAATCACAGAGAGCTGGTGGTGATGGAAAACCCAGTTTGAACAGTTGTGGCCTGTAAAAGCTGTTTCTTCTAAGGCTTTGAGTAGCTGAAAGGTTGAAGACAGAACTCATCTTTGCAAGCTGCATCACCATCTTCACTCACATGTTACACCCCAGAAACCCACAAATAATACCAAATTTATGGGAACCCTTGAGTAGTACTTCTGACGCAGTAGTTGTCACCTTGCACAAGGGACAAAATAAGCTGTAAAAACTACTTAGATAATTTTGTTCTGTAATTTAACCATTGTACTTTAAACTGATTAACTTCATTTTGTCTTCCAGCAAGTAATTTTTGGTTTTTTCAACACTGGCTAGTTGTAATCTATACAGTATTAATAAAGTAAAAAACTATTAGCTTTCTTTAAAAAGCATCTGATGTTTTGACAATAATATCTGAAAAAAACCCTTTCAACCTTTTAAAAGAGGTCAGCCCCTCCACCCCTTTTCTTTAATGGTTTTAAAGGTAAATAACCCCTTTTAAATTGTTGGGCAAGCCATAATTTGTCTAGATTTTGTCTGTGGCACTCAACCATAAAGCAAAAACTCAGAGATACATAATCTCTGAGGTAATTCAGTCTGAGAGACGGATAATTCTACTTGTTTATAAACTCAGGGGCCCAGTTTTAATTATCCCCCATTCTTTCTTAGTGTTCATTTTTCAAATCAAATAGTCAAGAAGGGCATTAACTTACATATTTTTCTAGCATCATGAAGCTATATGCCCTAAGGTTAAAATAACAGATTGGTGCTAGAATAGCACAAAGAAAGGGAAAAATGCATCTGAGTAGCAATGTCAGTGGAGAACACTAAAAGGGAAGGATCTGATTTAATTTCTGGAAATCTGGATTTTGGTGTTGCTCATGTTTTTCAGTGTTCTGAAACCATTTATATCTGTAAGAGACCTAAGAACAGCAGTTAAACTGGAAGGTGAACTTATTAAGTATTTAATATCTTTATTAATTATGTATTAATTATTATTTAATAATTAAAATGATGATGATGATCCTGCTATATCAGAAAAGGTGTCTTCCTGGCTGTGTCCCAAGGAGGCTGCCCGAGTGAGTACTGTGTGCAACACAACTTGCCAGCGGGCCATCCATTCTCTGGGGAGAAGAAACTGTGGGTGCTTGTTATGGAGCTTTTTCTCATTAGTTTTGAAACTGATTTCGAGATAAAGGGCTTTTAAAGGGGAAAGTGAAATTAAAATAATTTGTCATACGTTTCCTACTGTACAGAGAAAAGTCGCATTTACTGAGCAAGAGCACTCCGTGTTGCCAGTTCCTTCTCCAAAGCACTAGTTAACACTAACACAAGAAATACGCATTAGTTAACACTAACACAAGACAGACACAGCAGTAGGGCAGGGAGCAGCGATGCCAGCCTGGCCTCCCGGGCGCTGAGCACGCAGAGTGCCGGGGAGCCGCCGCAGTTCCCGCGGTGTCACCCGGCGGTGCCGCGGCACGGGCGGGGCTCCCACACGGCCGGGGACAGCCAGCGCCCCGCCCCGCGCGCGCGCAGCCAACCCGCGCCCGCCACGCCATCGAGCGGCGCCGGCGGCGCGCCCGGCACGTGCGGCGTGTTGTGGCTGTCACCGCCATGGCGGTGCCGGAGGTGCTGCGGCAGCTGAGCCGCCGAGCCTGGGAGCCCGCGCTGGCCCGGGCGCACCGCGCCGCCTTCCTCATGGACGCGCCCTCCGCCGAGGCGCTGCACTGGGCCGGCGGGGCGGGCGAGCTGCTGGCGGCCGGGGCGCTGGCTGTCAGCGCGCTGTCCGCCGAGGCGGCGGTGCCGGCGGGGGCGGCCCGCGCCGTGTTCGTGCTGAGCGGGACGCTGCGGGGCGGCGCGGCGGCCGCGGTGCGCGGCGTGCTGGAGCGGGGCGCCGTGCGGCACTGCGTGCTGCTGTGCGGCGACGAGGCGGACGGTGACGGGGCGGCCGAGCTGGAGGAGACCTTGCGGCGGTGGATGGGCGAGGGCGGCCGCGCCGAGGTGCTGCTGCGGGGCCCGCCGCTCCTGGCGCCCGTGTCGGCGGAGCTGTGCCTGCTGCCCGCCCTGGCAGCGCTCCTGCCGCCGCTGCCCGGCCCCGGCGGCCCCGGCCCCGCAGAGGTCGGGCTGGGTGCGCTGCCCGCCGAGCTGCGGGCGGCCGTGCGGGCCCTGGTGGGTGAGCTCGACTCTCTCTTCACCGCCCTGGGCCTGCGGGAGGAGAGCTTCGCTGTGGGAGCCCTTAGCAGGGTGGTCGCCGCTGAGCTGGCAAGCTACGCCTCAGCCAGAAACAGGAGGAGGGCAGCCACCAACAAGGCATCTGTCATCTTCGTGGACAGGACGCTGGACCTCGCTGGTAAGAAATCCTCAGCTGGTTTGGGCTGTCATTCTACAGGACCCATACCCACCCCACCGGGAGGGTGTCAGACAGTGGGAACCCCAGTGACCTGGTGTTACCAAAAATCCATATTCCACTTTGTACCGTGTCCTCCCATGGCTGTATAGCTCCAGTTCCAGGTCCTGGGTGGGATTGCTCTTGAGATCTGGTCTGCTAGAATTCACTTGTTTAGTGGTTACCAGGCAGTGGTGGTAGAACTCTGGGCTTCTTCTGTAGCTTGGGAGAAATATGGCTGGGTTCAAAGCAGTAGTTCCTGTAAGTTCCAGATCATCCTGCTCCAGTAGGAAAACTTGGTGTTCAAGTATTTTTCTGGTGATACCCAGTGTCCTCCTTTCTGTTCCAAAACAGCTATTACCATGTGGGTTATGTATATGATAATCTTTTGTCCCAGTGTCAGTTTCATGCTTCCTGAATTAAAAGCATCCAGATCATCCATTACTCACACTATCCAGTTGTTTGGCAAAGTATCTTACAGGCTGCTTCCATGACCCCAGATGCTGTGCCAAGACCCCTAGTGCCAGGTACATCCTTTCATGCAGAAATTGCTCAAATGGTTTGGTTAAGTGGTGGTCCCTGGGGATCAGTGAAAGTCAAACTTAGTCATACTTAACTGCCTAATGAACTGGTGCTGCTTTCCAAATTTGGAGAAAAGTTGACATAACTGAGCTGGTTACTCTGCTGTTCTTCTTGGTTTGTGTTTAACATGATCTTATAGACTAAGCAGTGTGCAGTTCCCTTCCTCAGGTTAATGGTTTGAAGAGTAATTGTATTAAGCCACCAGGTATGCAAACAGTTCTTCATCTGGCAACACTGGGAGCATGTTTAATCCTATGGCCATGATGGTTGCTTGCACACCCTTGTATCCCAGTGGATCATAGAAATAAAGAGTAAGACTGAAGGCTGTGCTACAAATCCATAATCTTGTTTCTAGCACTTCCATTTTGCTGCAAGCTAGAAACCTTAACTGTGCCTGTGTACCACCTTGAGGTGTGAAGGAAATGGTCTGCATCTTTTAGACTAAGCCTTGTGGATTGGTCTGCTAAAAACTGTACAGTAAAGAATTCACTTTAGGGGAAGCAGGGGGTGTAGTTAGTGAGTTTCTGGCTGCTGTTAAAGAACTGGTTGGTTGACTTTGCAAATTGCGTCAGCTACAACCTGTATCAAATGTCACCTATTCCAGTTTGTAAGTTATAATGTAAAGAAAAAGTGAAATTACAACGGCATGATACGTGAGTTCTTGTATCCTGGAAGCTAGATGTTGGCCTGGCATGCAAGCTCCTATGTTGCAGTGGTCAGATAAGTTGTTGTCACACGAACACTCAGTCTGTCTGTACTTTGGCAGCAGTCAAAACCATCAGCTGTGCCCTGAACACTGTTGCTCTTGAGAAGCTCTGAGCAGTCTGTTGACTGTCCTCAGAAGTGGTGAGTAGAGAGGATCAAAACTAGTCCCATGCACCCTTCTGAAGTCAGTGCAGTCTAAAGTGACTCCCTGTGATTTCTTGTCCTAGTGAAGTTTAACAATCTCAAGAATTGAGATTGTCTCAAGAGCTTCTTGTTCTTGTGACCTTTAACAATCTTTTCAGGCTTGGTTAGTTTATGCAGTTGATTGGGGTGGCAGTCACTTTTAAAACCTCCATGAGATGTTTTGTGGTTGTTTTGATGAGGCATGGCAAAGGCCAGTCGCACTGGTGGACCAGTGGAACCTCCAGGAAGTATCAGTTGTGGGAATGAGACAGAGGCTCTCATGGAAGCAGCTCCAGTACTCTGAGTCTTCCCCCTATGCCAGGAAGAAAGGAGGGATGTCAATAATTAATGTGGGTTTATTTGCATTTGAGGTGTTTCTGGTTTGACCAAATGTCTTGTTTAAATAAATGTTGCTCACATGCAGCATGTGTGGAGAGGCAGATGTTGCTTCCAGTATGTGGCCTGGAGGTTCAGAAGATTATGGTTGTTTTTCCTGTGCAACTTCGCAACTGTTGCAGTGTGCCTTACACATGACTGATCTAGTAAGAGCAATGTAGGGATTTTGGAGAAATCAGCTTAGGGAGTCACAAAGACAGCCCAGCTCATTCCATCTGTATTTCACTGGTCTAACTCTGGCTGGGAATGTTAGAAAGGGAAGTTGCTGTTATTCTGTAATTGTTGCAGTTTTTGGTGAAACAAATGAGTAATAAACCAGCTGAGTGGTCAGATGTCCACACCACCCTGTGTTGGACACTTGTGCCTTCTTTGCTTTCTGTGGATAAAGGTGTTGCCATCACAGAGTTTGGCTTCACTTTTATTTTCCTTTTTCATCCTTGTTTCTCTTTTCAACAGTTTGCAGTACAGAAAAGTGGATAGACCATGGGAAACCATGGCTTACAGCCTGGATACCTGGCTGCTGTAGAATTGCTGGAGACAGTCTTCTGCTTCTGCTATCCAAGAGCACTTAATAATCTGACCTTAGCAATGTACTTGATGTAAGAGCCTTGTTTGGATTTATGGAGCATGTGAAGCTAATTCAACTGTTGAAACAGATATTCTCTGTCTATGGAAATGATGAAAACATAAGAGCAGATAGCTGCCACACAGATGGACTTAGATGGAGTCGGACCACAGCCTGAGAGAACTTTTTCCTGCCTCTCAGTGGTGCTTCAAAAGTTCCCAATTTTCTGTTATTAAAGCTAGCACAAGCAAAACTAAGCTCAGCTCTGCTGTCCAGCCCTGTGTAGATGGTTGAACCGTAGCTTAAGTGGCAGGCAACAAATAACTTCAACTTGTTCCTGACCTAAAGGCAATAAGATTTCTGATCCCTCTGTCTTGAATTTTTTAACTGTAGTGTGTATAATGTTTTTCTGCTTTGACTTGGCTCACAGCCCTAATATTTTCTAAGTTGGTTGTAGAGCCTGTGTTGGAAGTTCATGAATGGAAAGAAAAGCATGTGTGTTTGAAATCAGGAAAATTGAAGAAAACATGCCAGCTGGAGTTCAGAGTTTCTCTTGGAATATGGTCAAATTGACATTTTATACTTTGTAACTTGGGTTGGTTTAGTTATTTCATGTTTGTTTCACCTGAACTGCCCTCAGTTCGTACAAAAGTGATATGATCTTGATTGTGGCATGCCATTGATAATTGTTTATTTTAATATTAGGCTGGCCTGTCTGGGTAGTTATTTATGCAATTTGTATTTAGTCCTTTTAAGCACAGCCCTAGTAGTTTATGCATGTGAGTGTATATATAAATATTTGCTTGGTTTTTTAATAACCATTGCAAATATTATTTAACAAGTTCCTTAGGCAAAGAAAAATGTTTTTCATGTCTAAATGTAAAATCAGTGAATATCTAACAGCTGTAAAATGAAGTTTAATTTAACAGTAATAGTAGTAATGCTAATAGTGCTTTTTAAATGAATTTTTCTGAAATGTTGTAGGTGCTTTTAACTTTACACATTTTAGAAATTAGTTTTACTTTTGTAGAAAAATATTTTTGGAAGCTAAATGTGGTTTTGATATTAGGAGTACCAGTGTCCTTCTCCCCAAAACATGTAGTTATTTTCTTTTCAATTCCTTGTGTTTATTTGTTTTTCTAGCTATGCACCTGATAGTTTTTGTTTTTTTTCCATTTTCTTCAGGAGCAGTTGGTCATCATGGTGACAATCTTGCAGAGAAGATTCTTTCTGTGCTTCCTAAACTTCCTGGCCACAAGACTGATGTAATGGTTAACATGGTGGAACTTACAGCACTGCAGACCACAGATGAAACTTGCAATATTATAGCACCTGGCTGCTTAGCACAACCAAAGTAAACATTCTTTTCTTCTTCTTTTTTTTTTTTTTGTATTTTTTATATTTTTAGTTTGAATGTGTTTGTTATCTCTATGTGAAAAAATGAACAAAGAACAAGTCTTTAAAAAATGAAACAAAAGAAAACAGTCAAGCTTACAGCAAAACCCCATCTGGTCGTAATTCTGCTGGAATGTAATAGTCTGTATGTGTACATTAAGTGAGTGGGCCAGATAAGACTTCCAAAAGTGGAAGAATCTCAAGACCTTTTAGATTTGGGTTGTTAAAATTGCTGTAGATTACTGTAGCCAAAATCAATACAGATTAACACCAAGAATTTTTGTGACATTTCTTTTTCTGCCTAATAGGTCGTGCAAACAGGTAGGTCTCAATGGTGACTTCCTTTTCCCATAAACCTCTTTATAAAGTTAGCTGGATGCTGAATTTAATTTAAGGTTATATCCCTGTTTTCAAACACAGTACCTGTGGAGAAGGAATATAAGGCACAAATTCAGGTATACAGACAGCTTCATGGGGACCTGATTTTTACTTTAAAAAGAACAACCAAAAAGCAGTAACTTCAGACAATTGTACTTAGCTATGTATAATGTGTAGCTAAGACTTTACAAGTAAAGTGCATCAGATTTGATGTTTGACTTTCTACATTTAGTTGTCCAAACCAAAACTCTCCTGCAGCTTCTGTTACTATGTAAAAACAAGGAAACATACCAGGTGCTGGTTTCACTCCTCAATAAATATTTTTCTCAGCAGTGCTTTAGAAATTTATACAGTGCAAAGGAGATTAAAAGTTCTTTCTCTTTTACTATAATGCTCTCCTCATATAGTAGAAAATGGTTTTTTGAGATGGGCTATTTAATATAGTTTCTATTCTTCTCTTTTGATTTGTTTTGTGATTTTGCACCTACACTGTATCCTTTTTCTTCCCTTCCCCCCCAACAATGATTTCACAGATTTCCACTGTTAGCTGCATATGGTCTTTATTTTCTGAGAGCCTCCAGATCCTTTGTCACCTTCCATCTCTCACATGTGCTGTAACTGGGTACGGTTTCTGCATTTTGTATTGCATACCTCTTTTCTTCCATAGAAGTTGGAGAGGAAATGTTTCCTCATAGAGGTGGACTCAGTTGTAACTTGCTGCCAGGGTGACTAGCTTAAATAAAATTTGTTCTGGTTTGCTTCTCGCTGTCTGCTTTCCCACTGATTCCTGAAGTAGAAGTGAAATGTCTTTAAAGATCTGTCTACACAGTAAAATGAAAAGGCCATTGTCCATAGTAGAACTTTATGGTATCTTTTTGTGCTAAATTTGAGTAGCTACCATTAATAAAGAAAATTCTGTCAGTGTGGGTTAGGAAAAAAAAAAAGATATTTACTGCCCTGAGATTGTTGACCTGTGCTACCACTCTATTCTTTCTCACATCATTATAGACAATGAGGAAACTAAAGGTAGTGCTGGTATGCCTTCCCATGGCTAAATTATTACTTCAGTCATGTATTCATGTTTTTAATAACAGCTGACAGAGTTGTACTATGTTCTAAGGTGGCTAGTAGTATAGATTTATATCAAGGTTTGTTTCTCTATTTGCTGGCTAATGGGAAGGTGCCCTCTGTTAACAGCAGTTAGTCTTAACATATTTTGCAGTCTCATATGAACACAGCTGCTTAAAGAACAGCAGGGTTTGGCTACAAGATGCAAGTGTGACAATGTTGGATGACAGCAGCTGATACCCGGTACCAAAGTGGTGCCATTGACACACTGATCTGTAGCAGCTTCTCCAAAATACCCTCCCTCTGCAACCTCATGGTACAGAATCTGTTACACTGGAAATTTTTAGGAACAGATTAGGCAAATAATTTAAACAGTCTTAGTCTTGCCTTGTAGCACAGCAAAGGGACAACACGACCTCTGAAAATCTCTCAGGTTATCAATGTTCAGAACAGAAGAAGAGCTGTGGGCCTTAGAAGAGTCTCCAAACTCCAAGTGACACTGTGATGTTCAAACTGTTTTTTGCTTCTTCTCCAACTATATAATGATCAGGGATAGTTCCTAGTTTAAAATAGGCACTTCCAAACTAGCTTAAGACAGTTGATAAAGAGTGCTTGAAACCATGACATTGGCTGAAGGTGGTAATTTCCATTCTGTTCAACAGGACTATTTTCAGTGTTGGCTTACAAATGGTAACAATAATCATCTTTGCTAGTGTAAAATGGTTGTTTTTCTGAAGCACTGAAATGGATTAAAAATTCTCACCAGTAGGTTTCTGTGTCAATTCCATAAGAAATTCCTTAGGACGCTCTCAGTTCCTCATCAGCTTCGTTGTTGCCCTTGGTAGCTGGCTCAGAAATGTTTCTTATAATTGAAAACTTAAGCCTTCATTTGTATTTGTAAATGATGCATGGCAAGGAGGGTTCCTCTGCTTGTAAATTTTCTGTTTACTCTGGTGAGTGGAAGTGCCAGCCCTTTCCCCAGAGACAGGACCAGCGACTTCAGTTACACCCAGATAAAATGTGTGGGGGCTCTTTCACATGAAATTTTGTGATCAGACTGTGGCATTTCAGACTCACATATTCAGAATATTTTTAAAATGTTTTCATTGTTTTCTCTCAAGTAATATTTGAGCATGCTGTAGTGAGGGGAGAGAGAGAGTCTGGTCCTTGCATACAGCTTGCTATATTTAGCTTCTCTTATAGCATGCCACTCCAGCTGAAACATCTGGGCGCAGTTACAGAGTTAGCAAACTGAATTAATGAATAATTTATGGTTGGTGTGGTGAAATAAAGCAGGGTTCTTTTCTCAAATCTAAGGAAATAATGGGCTTCTTTAAAGATTTAGATGAAAATGTAAATGCCATATGCTGCTTGAGTAACTGTACTTTGAAGGTGCTCTCTTTGTGAGGGAGGAAATTTTTTTAAAAAACCCACCAAACTATTCTACAGTTCTTGATTTTTTTTTAGTTTTATTAGCCTCAAAAATCTCACAGAGTAATTGTTTGCCCTACTGTAGTCACTGACATGCTGCTGTTCCTGTGTGGATGATAGCAGAGTTATGCTCTTTCAGAATTGTGCCAAAATATTTGATGCATTATTATATGCAGATGGATGTACACAACAGAAGGGAAACGGTTCATAGGTATTTATTTGAAAGACACCCACTCTTGATGAGAACTGCTGGTGTCTGATTCAGAAAAGTAGAAGCCACCCTGTCCTTTCAAACAGATGATGCATAATAGAGGTGAAGTTGTAGTGACAGCTTAGTGGTAGGGGTGATTTGAAAAAATTGATTACAGTTCTCTTGCTGGTCTTTGTACTTTGATAACCCTTACAGTGTTTTTGGAGAACTTCTTCCAAATTTCAGCTTCTGATTTTAAGCATGCATGTAGTGGCTTCTAGGTGTTGTCTGTTTGGATGAACGTCAAGCTCTGTGTATTTGTGAGCAATCCATCCTGTAAATTTGGTAACATTTTGGTCACAATGTTTCTCAAAGCACTCATCTTGTGTTTTTAAGATCCTTTTTTAGCATGTTGAAGCCTCTTGTTGTCAGTAATTAGTTTATTTTGATGGAAGTTTATCTTTTCTGACTCTTGTGAGCTGGGACCTGAGGTGCATGAAGCCCCTGTGGCTCCCTAAAACCCCAAATGAGGGTTCAGATGCCTGACTCCTGATCACAGGCCTGTGGTGTGTGAGAAATAAAGATTTATGTACACTGTGGGCAACCAAAGGGATATCTGTTTACTCTTTTTCAATATGCTCTTTTATTAGCCAGGAACACTTTTGATGTGCTCTCCTATTTTGCTGAATAGACTGAATATTTAATTTGCTTATGCACATTTTAAGAACTCTCTGAATGAAGGTTTCTTGCCTGTTTTTTCACTCTTGCTTCCTTTCTCCAATGTTTGAAGTTTGCAGACTTCTTAGAATTCAGTCTGGTGTTAAAATCTTTTTAAAAGTCCAGATTTTTTATTTAAAATACGTATGTGTTTGATACAATGTACAAAGAACCATTGGACTCCTACAACAAGCGTATTTCCATAAAGATTAAATACTTTAATGTAACACAGTTCATGTTTGGGCTGCTATGCCTAAAGCAATTCAATGAGGAATATAGCTGAGCTATTTGGGCACTTTTGACAGAGCAGGTGGAGCCTCTAAATCATCTGTATTTACATTAGGGGGAGAAATAACAAGTTGAGAATGAAGTGGCCATGTTGATGGGTGTGATGCAGAAAGCATTTTTATGCAGGCCAGATGTTCGAATCACAGCACCCACATACATCTTTCTTTAGGTCTTGTATTAGGAGTGGAAAGGTAGGTGTGATGGGGGAGTGGGTTAAAAATTAGGACATTCCTGGACATAGAATGATGAAATTTCAGTGTCTCATGTTAGTGAAAATACATACTTCTCCCAATCATTCTTAGTTCTGAAGTTGTTATTCACATTTTGGACTGATCAGTACTTTTTAAAAATGCTACAATTTGGATGGAGAAGAAAGCCTTGCTTCAGCTGCATCTTTGCATTTGGGTGTGATGTGATGATTTAGTGCTCCTCTGGTACTGGTGGGGCTTGGATAACCCCAAACCTAAAGGAAGGCCATGAGGTGAAGGCACTTGTATTCCAGTCCTGGTTCTGCTTTCAGCTTGCAGCATGATCTCAGACGGGTCACTTAATTCCTTTCTGTCTCTGATTCCTCTTGTAGTTCTTCTCCAAGGAACTTGTTTTCCAAACCAGGAAAACAGGGAGTTTCTCAGCATGCAAATTTGCATACTGAAGGCAGAAAAATCCTAGGGGTTCTGACGCAAGTAACAGTGCAGATGGGTACAAGGGGAGTTAAGGTGTCAGGACTACTGAACACAGGATCTCCATTTGTGCTTTCTTTAGTTCTGTGTCCTTCCCACTCCTACTCGCAGTGCTGTGTTGCCCTGGGGAGGGGAGGCAGTTTTGAGTTGCATTCACCTGTTCCCCTTTCCTGGGAACTGATGGAACAGCATTCCAGTGATCTCTGTAGAACACACATGCAGTATTTGAACAGTCACATGTATGATGTCAATTTCAAATGAAAAATTTTTTTGTGTGTGCATGACAAAGAAAAGAGCAACAAGAAATAAATAAACTGAAGAGGAGATTATTCCCTTTAATCTGGGAAATAAATGAATGGCTGATTTTTGAATGGCTGATTTTATTTTCTTGAGGGTTTTTTTGTTTGAATTTTTTTTTAATCGGGAACAAGCAGCTGAAGAATATTGGTGTTTTGGTTTTTTTTTAAATAGTGTCGTTCTTGGATCCTTTTGGTATTTTCAGTCTTTTAAAAAAATATTTCCTTTTTGTCAGCTGTAGATATTAATTAGGAATGAAGCCACTACTTTTTTTTTGCATGCATACATTTTTGGAAGCTTATAATGAGAAGGTAATTTGGGACAGTGCTTGAATGAGCTGGAAATTTATGGCATAAATATGAGTAATTTTCCTTT
Source organism: Zonotrichia leucophrys gambelii (assembly GCF_028769735.1). Lineage (NCBI taxonomy): Eukaryota > Metazoa > Chordata > Aves > Passeriformes > Passerellidae > Zonotrichia > Zonotrichia leucophrys. Next base: position 8,271,335 of record NC_088173.1, on the reverse strand, counting down.
CTGGAATGTTAATATTAAAAAGGAGACATTACTATTGCAGTAAGAAAATCCAGATGTCACAACTATATTGTGAGTCTTGCAGAGGAGGAAGGGTAACCCAAAACAAAGCATGGCAAGGCTCCTTTAGACAGGGAGAGAGACAGCTTCGTGCTAAAAACTGCTTTTGGATCTGTCCCGGTATGTTGGTGGTGGCTCAGCAGCAGCGGGGTGCTCCCTGCCCATTCCTGCTGCTGGGGTAGGGAGGGGTGGGAATATTCCTCCAGCTTTTCCGCTGCTGGACACTTCCCCCTGCTGGAAGCTGCGCGCTCCTGCTCTCCCGGGACCCAGCCTCCTGTCCCTGCTGCAGTGCTCTGCTCAACTCTGCTCCTAAAGATTGTTTGAAACCTAAACTCAATGCTCCCGAGAAAAAAAATCCCCAGACTAACCCAAAAGAAGCCACCACCCATGGTACAGCTGTTTCCTATCTGCCTTTCTGAACAAGGTGAGCAGAACTTTGGGGAGAGAAGGAAGATTTAGCAGCAGAATTTATGAAAAGCAGCCATCCCATTGCATTAAATAAAACTCTGAAACGTTCTTTCATCAATGACAGCTGAAATTGCAGCCTGGCCCTGTGCTTCTAGGACTCCTGTTGTGCCACTAAGGTCCATTTTCAAGGAGATGAATTGTGCTTTAGAGGGTTTTTATGTTGGTATCTTTTGCCAGCAGTCCAAGCAGGAGATGCTTCTGTGAAGTGGTGGATTGAGCAGTAGGAAAGCCCCAAACACAGCATTCCTTCCTCTCTCCCCATGCTCCTGGACTGGCAACCTTCCTGTTCACCACTTTATTGTACTCATACAGGCTTAGAGCACAGTCCTAAATCGAGGCCTATTTAGAGTTTCCTCATTGTTTGAAATTTCTCAGGGCATCTTCTTGTTGGAAATAGGAGCCCGGGCTGGATCAGCTTCTGGGGTTTGTCAGTCAAGACAAGCCTTCCAGGAGATGCTTTCTGCTCAGTTTCAAACCAGCCAGAATCAAATGAATGTAATTGACTGTTGTCACAGGATGATATGAACAAGCTGATAAGATTTATTATATTTTACAATAAATGTGTATATTTGCCCGGATCCTTTCAACGTAGGACCTCATTGAAATGGAAAAAATGAAGGGGTGAGAGGGCTGTGCTGAGAGTGGAAAATTCTGGGAAGAGGTCAGGACCTCTAGCTTGCCTGTGCTGCATAACATTGTTAGAAGACCTTGCTGCCTTTCTGCAAAACCCCAGTTTGCTGCAGGAGTGAGTCTCGTGAGGTAGGCAGCAGAGGAATCTCACAAGGGTTCTTTGTCCAACCATCCTCCTCCCTAATAGGTGCCACGTTTTTGTCAATTGTCTGTTACCACAGGGCTCAGAAGCCTTAGAAGTTGTCTTCTAGATAAGAGGAAGTTTGAAGCTTATTTTCCTCGAGATAAAGAATGAATTGAGCTGACAGGCTCTTGGCATCAACTGGGTGACTCTTCCTTATCTATGCATCTTGGCCCACAAAAAGGACTTCTGGGGGCTGTGGGAAGCTTGGACTGCTCAAGACTTCATTCTGGTACTTTGAGAAGAACCTCTAACTGTCTCTTTGTCTGGGCTACCCAGGCTTAGTAATGAAAGTGTTCAGATGGAATTCAGACTCTTTTTCCTGGGCCCTCTGACATTATCATAGCAGTCCTCAGAGTACAAGGATCAAGAGTTTTCAGATTCTGTTGCCTGTAGAATCAGTTTGGTGAAAATGGCAAAATCAGAACCCTTTGTGCTTAATTTTTTGAAGACATTTTAAGTTCTGAAGAAGAAAGACTCCCTGTATTTATATTATTCTGCATATTCTCTCCCTCTATTTGAGTTCTGTCATTAAGTCCCAAGTTTTTGATTTTCCTTTGTCTGTGGAAAGACACAATAAGCTTGAATCTTATCCTGAAGTCCAGGCATCAGCATGTCTGAGTACTTGCATCTTCACGTGGTTATCAGAGCAAGGTAGCATAGTGCCTGTGAGGAAATTCAGTGAGTACAACCCCTCAGATAGTTTGTCTTCTAGCTGTTCCCTTGTACCATTGTGCCCTGCTCTGAAGGCTCATTCCTTGCAAGATATAAAGGAGGACAAATCTCTTTCTGATGACCTATCAGAAACACTTAACTACTGTCTGCACTCGGGACAGAATGGGAAGATCTTTACATTGCATAGAGGCAATGGTTTTTTTCTCTGGAGCATTTCTTTTTAAACCGACATCACTTTTTTTGTTCCCTTAATGTTTCTGTTTGTGAATTTTGTTTCTTTTTTCCCCTGTGTAAGTTTGCAAAGTGCTTTTCTCTTGGTGTGGCCACAGTGCATTTTCCTGCAGATGTATTCAGAGTTTAATAGTAGCATGAAGACTGTGTCTCCTTAAGTAGACTTTGTGGTTCTCCAAAGTGAGCTCTGATCTTTCTTGTGTTATAGTACGATCTCCTGGAGACTATTGCTTTGGCTGATGTTGTGAGATTTTTCTAAGACTAGCTCTTAGTCTGTTTGGCCATCTGCCTTCAAGTTTGCCTCCTGAATGACCTCAACAGCAAGGTTTTAAAATGCAGTGATATGCACTGGCCTTATTACATACTGCAGAATTACTCATTTGCTGTTCAACCACAGTGCCAGAACAGGGTGACTGAGTGACCTGGAGGGGTGTTTTCGTTTATCATTTTTATACTGTAAAGTAAGCCTGCTGTATCTTACGGCAGAGAGAAATGTGCCATAATGGGCTGATGAGAAGAACAAATGACAGCTGCTCATTTGGATGACAAAGTAATGTTTGGGAAGGAAACAGCATTATCTGTTGGCAACTGGTCTGATTGCAAGTTTTGACTATATGATTTGGGTTATTTCATGATTCCAGACTTAATATGAACCAGGAATCAAAGGTTAAACAAGCTTAAATTTATGTGAAGTCAGCTATTTACCTGTCAGAACTTGAAGATGCTTTTACTTTAAAAAGTAGATGGAATTTTGCACAGAGAAATACTGTGGTTTTATACAGATAAATACATACACAACTATTGATTTTAATTTAATTGAGCCAGAAATCCAACATTCTTTTCTGCTATTTAGCATGGCTAAGTAATATTTAGCATGGCTTCTGTTATTTTGATGGCAGATCTTTGGAATCTAATTCATGATCCCTAGGTCTAGTGTTTACTTGTGTGTGTGTTTGTTATTTTTCCTGAAGTGTATTTAGGGGATGCTGAAATGGCTATTGCTACTTTATAATTGTTCACAGTTTCAAAAGTGGTTGTGAATATTGACCAAGCCAGTTCTTATACCCTGATGAACTGCAACCCCCAAGCAGTCCCTCTGCAGGTTCTGGATGACTGTGCTTCACCAAGTTTCCATAGGTTGTGAGTATATTGTTTTAAATGATCTTCAACTGGGAAAGATTTCCAGCCTCTGTGGGAGAGAAGTTTTACGACCTTACCTAATTCTCTGCACAACTCTACTACTTATTTAAATAAGTAACAAGAAAAAGAAATCCATATCAGGTCATTTTCACTAACTGGAAACAGCCACAGAACACAACCTGAATGTGTATGCTGCATGTGGCTGCTTAAGCTCCAGTTACCCCTTGAAAAAAGGGAAATTAACCTCAACAGAAAAAGCTGCAGTTCTTATTGATGGTAGGAATGGGTTGTGGCTTCAGACTTTCTTTGCCAGGTCAGAAAACACTATCAATGGAACATTTGGTGTGCTGGTAGGGAGGGTATGTGGAGGAGGAGGGAATTAGATGGCACCAAACTGATTACAGAAGCCCATTTTAGGAGGAGGGTGCAGAGTTAATATTGAATGACTACAAAAAGTGATCAAAAATCCAGAGAGTTTGGATTAGGACAAAAATCTGTTCTCTTCACTCATTCTGTGGCAGGCAGAAGTGTATCAGGAAGGGGTTGTGAGAAGATACCCAGAACACCAGGTAAATATATGTAATGTGGACAGAAGTCTAACTGTTTCTCATGACAGATCAACCAGAGTATGGAAATGGTTATCAAAATGAAAGCCCGAGGCTGGAGCTTTATTCATTCTGAATAGCTGTCAGTTTAGTTTTGAAGGCTGGAATTGTCCATATTAGGTTTGCATGAGATCTGAGGAAACCAGGGCTCTAGGTTTGCATTGAAACTATGACAAATATGCTACTTTGAACTGAGAGAGGGGAATAATGAAGATATGCAGGATTCAGCCTTCAAGTTGATCTAAGTTTGACCAACATGCTAGCAATGAATCTGGTTCTGCAGGTTCAAAGATCTGGGGTTTAAGATGTAAAGACTGCTTCAGATTTTTTTTTTCACAATTTATTTTGGATCTCAAAGTATCTATTTGAATACTTGTTCTCAACTCATAAAAGCGTATCTTTGACTCTTTTAACTACTTATACCATAAAACATGCTAAGCAGGGATTTTTGTGGTAACTGAGTCATTAATGGAAAGAGTTGTCTTTCTGTCTGTGATGAAGATGTATTTTTGTACATTAAGTCCTCAAAATGGCTTGGTCAAGAGGTTGCATTGATGACTCCAGGCCTTAGGCAAGGAAATGAGGGAGGGAGGTCAAAGGATACTACCAAAAATTGGCCTTGTAAATCAAAAACATGGAGGAGAAGGAATTCCTGGCATTCCATGGTATCTGGGTTTATTTTCTTACATTTCTCTAATAAGAAAAACACACGTCAGATGTGTTCTTGGTAAATGTTTTCACTTGTCTCATCTGTCTCTGCTGCCAAACGTGACCCAAAATACATTGGTCTTACATGCCCTGAGGACATCTACTGGATAGCTAAGCAGCACATCTGTAAAAGTGGACTTGGCACTCCAGTGCAATCCCTAAATGTAGATTCAATTGTCAGCACCTCATTACTAACTGCTCTTTCCCTGGAATCATTTTTATTAAAATAACCTTATGCAATAGCTTTAAAATGCAGAGCAGAATGTTCTAAAGTAACCTATTGTGTTACATGTAATATTCTCAAGCAATATGTTTGTTGTAAGGATCAGACTTTATATTTAGTATAATTCATTGCTTTGTCCAAAACTGAAATTAAAATCCCTGAAAAGTAAGTCTTTAATATACACATTTTAAAGAGATGTTTGCCAGGAATTTTGCTGTACCTTGTAGTGCACAAAATCCTACTCAGAAGCTTTCAATTAAGTTGATTCATGTAGTAACTCAGTCTGGCATTCTGCATAAGCTGTCCTGCAGCTTGTAGGAATGAAACATTTTGCTGAAACATTTTGTTGGACTAAAAGGCAGCCAGTTGAAATTCAGACAGGGTTAAGTGATGGTTACGAGTAGAAAGTTTTAAGAATTTATTTGTATGCACTTTTTTTCCTTCACCCTGCGGAGTTTGGCCACTATTAAAGGAGCAAGAGTGAATTTTGGGGTATGGCTGGAATGAGGGCCTGTTTTATTACAGTGGGCAAGAGGGCTAAGAGGTGTGTGAGAAATCTGGGAAGTCTTTCAGCGTCAATTGTTCCCTTTACCTTGTGAAGTAGTATATATCCAGATTTGCTAATTGTAAAACAGGGTGGATTAGGTCACAATAAGCAATTCTACTTCTGACAGAAAGAATTTCAGTTTTCAGTGATTTTTTAATTTGCTGTCTTGAAGGAAGCAAGTGTTCATCTGGATGTCAGTTGTTTTGTTTCTGGCAGTCCTCCAAATGCTGTGGTGTGCTTGGTTGTTTGTTTGGACCGGTCTGCATTTAATTGTTGCTCTGGGGTCTAAAGATCAGGTGTCACTTCTGCTTTCAAATGGTGATGGACAGCTGGAATAACCTTCTTATTTTTGGCTTTTTGTTGGGTTTTTGTTTGTTTGGCTTTTAACTCTACTTGACAATGAATCCACATGCTATTCCAGGCTATACATCTTACTTTTCTATTCTTTCTGCAGGAGACCCTTTTGAGAAATCTCTGAAGACTTCCAAGGAATGTATTATGACTGTGGGGTGGGGGTGCAAGAGAAGACTAGGAAGGAGCACTTCTAGACCTGGTCCCATGCTGAGTCAATGCAGAGAAGCTTAGTCCTGAGTACCTGTCAAGAAGTGACAACACTACCATGTGTTTGGTTGGAACTGAAACTTGTTTTTCCAAGTCCAAGTGTGATGCATTGTTATCCACAGAGTGCCTCAGTATCACCACAATTGTTTAAGATCCGCTTTAGTACTACTTAATAATGGAAAAGTTTTAGAATAGCCTAAAGTTGTGTTGCTTGTAATAAAGGCTCTTCTGCAGAGATGACTGCTGTGAAGCTATTGCAGAAGGGAAGGAACCTTACCAGCTGGTTAACAGATAGAAATTCTAACAATATGTATTATGTGGTTTTAAATAACATAATTTTTGAAAAGAATAGCTAGGGGTTGGAGGAAGGATAAAAGTTAAACTGGTTTGAGGTGTCCTGACCACATTTTAGGGCTAGGACACTTTGGCCAGTGGATAGTTAATCTGCTTTTCTCTTTGCACAGAACATGTTCAAAATCATGTCTGTATACAAGATGGAGCTTAGTGGGATTTAATACTTCAAGGATTAGTAAGACCTAGAGATCAGCTGGCATCTGTCAAAACCAGCCTTACTTTCCTGAGATGTGTTGTGTTTGTTCTCCATTACCCTCAAAGTAAACTACTAGCTCCCTCTGCTTCAGCTGTCAGCAAGTAGGGTTAAAATGATCCAACCTTCTGTTTGTTAAGTACACTTGCTGTAGATCAAAAAAAAAAAAAGCCTTAAAAAAAGATTAATAAAATCCCTCTTTTCTTGATATACTTTCAGTAAAGTTTTTGAGATAATCCAACTTTTGAAAAGACATGCTGAAATTCATTTTAAGACATTCAGAGGCATTTGGTTGCAGGGTAATAATCATGCAAGATTATAGACTTCAGAGGTTCTTGAAGTCGATAAGTAACTGTTATAAAAGGACTTGAGGCAAGGATGATGCTCTGTTTCTTGTTGATACAGTTGCCAGGCATGGCTTCTGTTTCAGGCTGTTTGCGTGACTAATGCTTCCCTTCCACTCATGCTGCAGCCTGGCGAGCAGTGACTGCTCTGCATGGGTTCCTTTCCTACACTCCTTACCTTCCCAAATGTGCCTTTGTTTCCTCAAGACTTACCTCAGGGTAACATCTTCCACAATAAATATGATGACAAAAAGCATTGCAGTTTGTACAGTAGTCATGTAAAGATGTGAAACTGGCTGTTGGTTTTGTAGCATGTGAATAGAGCTGGCTTCAGGAATTTATTTAGGTTGAACCTGCGTCTTTGCCAGCCATTTCATGCTGGTGCTGTTGCTTCTTCCAGTAGTTCACTAGAACAGCCTTACTCGTTTAGAGGAATTTTCTTTCTCCCAAAATATTTGATAGCTGATGCAGAAATTACCTTCTAGCAGTATCAGCTGCCATATGAAGTTGGAAAGTTAGGTCAGCTTGCTTACATGACTTCCAGTGTGTTTGTGACAGTGTTATGCTTAAATCAGAATTTTCCAAAGGGAACTTTGGTGTACTGGTCAGTAACCTAAATCCAGTAATTTTGTAATTTGCAGGCAATAGGGCTTTATGGAATTAAGCACTACTTCTCCTTTTCGCAGGGTAGTTAGGGAAGGCAAAGAGTCCTGATCCAAGCAGTTTCTCCCTGCAATATCAGCCTCTTCTGTTTAGTCAGTTGATTTTACAGATTTGATGTACTGTATTTGGATGCCACAGCACATGTAGGGCACAATGATTTATATCAGTATTTTCTTCTGATGTTACAAATAGAGGGGATCTGGTTTATCTGCATGTATAGCTTTGTTAGTGTTGGCATGTGTCATTTGCAGGATAGCTATGAAAGGAAAGGTAGTCCAGGAATTGCAGAGATTTTGCTTGATGTTTACTCTATAATCAGATCCCTCTTCATCTTGAGAGGTGTTGTATTTGTAAGGCTTTTGTGCATTCTCAGTGCTGCTGGTCACAAGCTTATACATGTAACACAGCCTGTAACATAACTACTGTAGCTTAACAGCAACAATCATTGCAGACTTAGGCATGTTGCTTGTGACAGTGGTAAGATATTTATATAATATTATCCAATTTGGGGTGTGTATTTTTATTCCATCTCTGGAGTATTTGATAGCTATTTTTTCTACTCATTTCATTCTGATTCCATAGCATTTTCTGGAAGGTGGAGTTAGTTAATTTAAAATTACTAACCAAAAGAAATTGTTCATCATTCTGTAAATCCTCCAAATTAAACTCTGGCTTAATATGGAGATTATCTTCCCATCTTTTCTACTACTAAGGGAAAAAAATTAAAGTATGGTTTAAGGAAACTGTGTTAATGTTTCATAATATATAATCTAGTTGAATATTCCATATTATATTACTTCCTTATGTTTCACCTTTTGTTGACCTTCAAGTTTACAGGTTCAAATGGATATTAATGATCTTGGGAATAGCTAGAATAAACAGAACTCAAAAGGGATGAGAACCCATAGATCCCCAAGCTGTTTGTTGGACGGCAATTTTCTTTTTTTAACACAGGAAAGTGCTGTGTTTGCCATCTGGCTAGAGCATTATTGTGACCAAATAATTAGACAAAAAAAAAGACAGACAGACAGACAGACACACACACACACACATGTATATATATATAAAATGCTACATAAAAAAGCAAAAAAGCTCTGGATATTTTATAAGATTTTTTTCACCAACTGTTTTACTATTAAGCTGAAGCAAAATTTCTGTATTATTGGTCTAAATAAATGGAATAGAATAAGAGGATTTCTTAAGCAATTTTCAGGTACTCTGTGTGTACCTGTGCATGCATGCATTTGTGCTGACTTGTATGACTTGTATTATGGTAAAATACAGTGCAGGCATTATTTCTCTGCTCTCTTGGTTTAATGCACACTGGTGTCATTGGTTTACACTGTAATTCTTTGATTTTGGAAGCAACGAGTAGAGTTGCATTACTTTTTCATAACATCATTCGTGCACAGCTGCATTGTCTCCTGCATGTGGTTATTAGCAAGTAAAGTTGTTTTGTGTCATAGATGTTTAAGTGTATATGTTAAACTTTTTGGCTTTCTGAAGCCAAAATACTTACTGTATGTGTATCACAGCATATATGTATATATATATATATACAAATACATCTCTATTTAGATCCACATGAAACAAGACTTTGATTAAAATACTTGTCCTTACAAGTTTACATGATGCTTGGATCGAGGAAGTGTTTGATAAAACTGAAGATGGTGGGTTTGGCAAGAGATGAACATGTTTCAGATGGTGGTTGACCACACTCATCAGACTTGTGTGCATATTGTAATTTAGAAGTGTGGCCATCTGTAAAGTAGATATATGAATGAGACAAATAGTTAAGTTTCTCTTTCATTTTTTATTTGGGAAAATGTAGAATGCTATGTTATCATTTACTTTTGCTGGGAGGTTTTGTTTCCCTTCTTTTTAATCAATTCCTGATGTGAACTGAATCCTTGCCAGCCTTTTAATAATTATTTATTAAATTTTATTGTAATTCAGTTCACCTGTGGGACCAAAAATATGTCAGATGTTAAGAGTCTGATTTACTTTCCATTATCTATAAAGGAAGGAAAAGGAATTCATCCCAAAGCAAGGAACTGTAGGTAAACAGAGAAGTTTTGTGACATCTTGGGGTTGCTGTCTTGGTTGTGTTTATAAGTACCTCCTGAAATGTTTATTTTTAAGTTCTCCCATGCTCTGCTGATAACAGGGAGCATATTTCTTCCTGGTTTGGCATATAGTGGTCATAGTTTTCATGGAACATAGTAGTTTATAGTTTCTACAAAACAGCAGTTTTGCAACTTAAAATTACGATGATGTTTAAAAACTTGTTTGATATCCTTCTCTTCACAAGTTTTGTCTGTCTGAAATAAATTTTTTGATTTTTGGTGTTCTCAGCATATTTTAGACCTTGCTACTATGTTTGTAAAAATCCTCTCCCATACCTCCATATGCTTCTTGGTGAGATAAACAGAAACTTAATCTCTCATGATGTTCGATAACAAATTCAAAGAACACTTTCCTAATACTGTTGGTCTTAGTCACTGGTTGTGTCTTGTGAGTCTTCTTGTGAGTTTCTTTTCTCCTCATAGTAAGCAACAATCTCTTTTATGATCCCATGTCTGAAAATTATTGAAAAATTCAAGTTTACTTGACTGGCATTGCCCTGAAGTGTCCGTATCTGTAGGTATGCCTTTGTGAAGCTAAATATCATGGCTTGAGTACAATAACTTGTGTACAGTAATTGTTCCTTGTCTTATTGGTGTGTTCTAACCAACTTTCCCCTGGTGCACTCCACAGTGTACCCTTCTTTTGTGAGCCAGAGCTTTCAAAGAATGCTCTGCCTGTTGGGGTTTTTTATGGCCATGTTGAGTCAGCTGTAGACAAACCAGTGATGAAGGAAAACGTGGGCTGTATCCTGTGGAACTGCCTGGCAGCACCTCCCAGCCGCCAAGGAGCAGGCAAAGGAAGTTCTTTGCTCCTTGTTTGGTTTGCAGAGTGACTCTGCATGCTGGGTCAGCATTACTGGCACAAGGAGACCCGTGCCAAAGTAAAATCAGGGGAGGAGGCAAAAATATTAAGAAATTCTTGACTGCTATTGGCACATCTTGCCTTTTTATGAATGAATGTACTGTGTTAGTCCAGTGAATACTGTACTTCCTTGATATGGCTACCTGGATATTGAACAATATACAGTGAACTGACAAACTCCTTGTCACCTTTTTTATTACCACAGATATTTCAGGTAGTCCAGAGGAGAATCCATTGTAAAACTGGTGGCTGATAAGCAGTTCCCAGTTTTGCTCAAAATGCTTCAGCCTTGGTGAATGCTGCAAGCTGATTTGCAACATTTTAAATATTATATTAGAACTGCTTTTAAAATGCCTGGCAGCTTCTTTTTTATATGTCTGTTGTTTAAAAAAGTGTTTTTAAATAAATTGGTAACAAAAGGCTCTTAAATATTTAGTCTTACTGTAATGATTTTTGTCTGTATTTTTAAAATTAGATTGTGTTTTTTAATTAAAAATTGATGGTGCATTTGTCTTGCAGAAAAGTAATTCCTGTATAATTTGATAATGAAGTTTCCTAAAATCTAATAAATAATAGCTTGGCTATGCAGGACTGTGTTCAGAAGTATTTAAACAGTATAGAAACTTATATACTAGGAAATACTCCTAGTTTGGATATACTAAATAGCAAAGTATATCACATATGCAAGACCTCTAGTTTTCTTTTGGGAGAAGGTCAATAGTTTGCAGAACTAACAATACAGAGAATTCATTTACGTGATCCTTTCTGTTGTAGGATGTGATTTAGTTTTTGCTTAATTATCTTATGAAGCACTGATTATTTTCTGAACTTTGCAGTACACTTTAATTGACAGATTAATTTCTTCTTTCATCTATTTTTCTAGTGAGATTATTTCTTTAAAATTCCTGTTTGCAGCATGGAAAAATGCAAGTCTCAAAACCTTGTGCAGTTGAGGCAGAAAAGTTGGTGTTTTAACAGCACTCTGTGTGACCTTTAGTGAATCAATTGTTTTATCAATCAAATTATGCTAGTATGAGTTAATTAATTAACTTGATCTTGATGTGACACAGCCTTCCTGGAGTATACACAGAGAGGAGGGAGGGGAAAGAAGGGTCTGTATAAACACCATATGCAAAGGCTGAAGCTATCAGCCTGCCATTAGCCCTTTATCTGAGAGGCCCTTGGCATATAAATCAAACAATAACCTCTCTGTTTTGACTCAGTGCCAAAGTATACAGCCACAGTTGAGTCTAGGACAGATTACACCCACCGAGTGGCTTGAGGGCTTGGAGTGAAACTGGGAAATAACCATTAAATTATTCAGGAACATATTTATGTTCTTTAATGTTGGCTGTTGGACACTTTTTTTTGTACTCTTTGCTTCATGTTCTAGTCATAAAAACCAATACATGGAAGCATTTTAACATGCATCTAAGCGAGGATGTGAGAATAATGTTCTAAGTTGAAGGGCTGCAAAGAACTTGTTTTTTAAAAGGTTTTGTGCGTTATGCCATTTTGCAAAATGTTTGCTAATCTGTGGCAGAGGTGGTAATTTTCATTCTCCTGCAGTTTTCTGCAAGCACACTACCAAGATGACATTAGCTTTTTTGAATGTTTTTTTTCTAAGGTTAGGATAGATTGGAATATAGTTCCAGTTTCTACTGTCTGAAGTGTATTTAATTAAGCTGAGCAGATCTGCCAGCTGTACAAAATGTTCAACAGCACAAGGACAGCCCACTGCTAGGAACCACTTTAAAACTTAATGTTGTTTTGCTTTCTTAGAAATACTGTTAGTCCCTTCTGGGAATGTGCAACTTACATTTATTTGAAAACAAAAATTTTGTGGATTTTGTATTTTTCTCTGAGTGAAGTCTTGGTTACTCTTTAGTTGAACACACATTGGCCTAGCCCATCAAGAGCACATGCTTGGGATGTGCTCAAATTGCAGCCATGCTAGAGACTGAGCTCCTGGAAATACTGATAGCTGTTTCTATATGGAAAATTTTAGATAAATTATGTTGGAGCTGTTTGGTGACTTTCAGAAGGGTGAAATGAAGAGTAGCTTCATTCCCTGAGCCCAGCTGTGTTCTGGGAAGATGGCAGTGTGGAGCTCTTCTCATCCACCTGGTGTTCCCCACAGCATGTCCACACGATCCCTGTTGTTGGAGGAGCTGCTGTTCCGGGGGGGCTGTTCCAGATGCTGTTGGTTGTTTCCAGTGGGGGGCAGCTGTGTGTGTGGTGGGGTGCAGTCAGGGATGTGCTGTCCCCAGCACGTTGTCAGGCTGGCGCTTGTCCCCAGGAATCCGCAGCACATCCGGTGCAGCCTCTGCTGTCTCTGAAACCACAGGGCAGTTGGAGGAGGGAGGATGTCTCTTGATACCTGGCCCTTTGCTCCAGGCTCAAAGCCAAATCTTTGCATCTTATCACAGGCTTGTGCTTCTTTTTGTTTCATCAGTATTCAAATGACATATTGCAGCAGTGGATTTGTCCTTCGTAGTAATGGTCTTCTGACCACCTGGTGTTGTTTTTTGAAGTGCTGTGCACTTAATGTGGGTCTTGTGTTGTCTTTAAAGAAATGTGTTATTGCAAAGGCAATATTTGGCAGCACACCCTTTTTTTTTTAGCAGTCACTCAGTTTTGGGCAGCTTTGTGGTATTAACGACCCTCTAATTTAATCTTTACTGAATTTTTCCCTTCTCCCTTCCTCTTGTGAAAATATGCAGACGCAGCTGAGTTGTAAAGCTATATAGATGAAAGGTGAAAACTTTGTTGGTACAATAACCACAGAATCTGTCACGTGTTGAGACAATTTTCCTTCTGATTTTCTTTATCTGTGAAAGTATAAACATGGCTACTTTGTTATGCTGAAATTCTGTCATTTTGGTTGATTAATTTTTGAAGCCCACTCACAGTTATTTTCTGTCTTCTATTCAGAGCCTATGTCAGCAAGTTACTGTTTGAAATCCCATGTCCTTTGCCAGGTGTCTAAATAAGAATATTTGCTTATTCTTTCTTCCTTATTAGCATCTTGCTCATATGATGTCCTCCACCTGGTTATTTGATGTTTATGATGTTGTGATATAGGCTGTGCTTCCACGTGATGCCAAGAGGTTTAAAACCAAAATAAAACTGTAAAAAGTCATCTTTTTCTTCCTTCATTTAAGCTACAAGAAACCTGCAAAGGAAACTGTATGTAGATACTGATTTCTCAATTTGGCCTTTGAAAAGGTTATGGAAGAGACTTTTGACCTGTTTTTCAGTAAGCCTGGGGGCATGGCAGGGCCTTCATGTAACTGAAAGAAATGCCAATGTTTTATAAGGAGAAAACACGATGACCTGAATTTGTCCTGTTAGGCAAAGAAGTCCAGACAAAAATCCAGTAATAGATAATATTCATGTCACTTTTATCTTCCTTGACTGGAAATTAGATCACATCATAATAATTTGCAATAGCTTGCCAGAGACTACATATGTGGTTGATAATTCTGGTGATTATGGTATGCTGCTTGGACAAGAGTGTTTGACTTGTTTTTATTGGTTAATTACTCATGCTGATTGAAGAAATATATTGCCAAACTAATACTGTAAATGTTAGGAGGGTTGGGAATGGTCTAATCATACATCTGAAAACATAATGATGAATGAGGAGCACTTAGTAATTGAATGAACATATTTTCTAGTATAGGCTTACTACTTCCTGACCTTCTGCTCTTGCATTAGAGTCCAGGAAGACCATATTTTAATAATTTGTAAATAATAGACAAGACCTGAAGCAGTAAGGGAAGTAAATATTTTTCTGTACTGGTGGTATGAAGCAAGTCACATGTCATTCCAGCCAAGGATAAATTGTGGTGTTGTGCACTGGGCCCCCTCAGGGTAAGTGCCCCCAGATTTCTGTCTTTGCCTCTAGTTTTGCATCTGCTCTGAGAGTTTGCTCTCCATTGACTGGTGCTTGATTTCACCTATTTCCAGACTACTGCCTCCAGCTTGGTAATAGCACATCCCAGTGCCACCAACCTCCCCTGTTCTCCCCAAATTTGTCAACATGAATAGCTTTGATTCTAAGCCTACAGATGATCAGGGATAGGGATACTTTCTGTCTGTCAGATAAACTTAGCAGTGTTGTCCTTGCAGGACTGGACCAAAGGGGATCAAGAGAGTAAGCTACAATTATTTTAACTGATGCAAGATTAGGCATTTGATAATCAACCTGTAAATGTCTAGATCAAACAAACTAGTTTAGTTATCAGAACACGTTACTGAAAGGAGTTCCATGGGAGCGAGAGCAAGTTCCCCCACAGTGAGTAAGTATTGCTGAAGCTAGTGCACCATCACCAAAAAGCTGCCTATCATACTGTACCCTTACTTCTGCTCAGGGTTTTGGCTTTTCCACCCCGCATCTTGTAAACAACAGATTTCATTGTGTGGTCTTTCCTTTGGATATTATAAATTTGAGAAGCCAGCTAGTTAGCCACCTCATGGCTAAATAATTATATTATTGATTTTGATCTTTGTTTTTCTATCTCTCCTTGAAGCACCTGCATCAAGCTTTAGTTAGCATGGAACATCCCAGTCTCACTGAGTGGTTCTCATCAGCACCTTTTTCCTGGCACAATTGCCAGCTGGTGTCTCATTTTAGGATTTGTACAGACTATGGATCTGATGACTTGGTCCTTTTGCCCTCTGTCTTCCTGATTCAGCTTTGAAAACTGGAATGCAATTACCAGAAGTAGGGGAGCTGCATCTTTCAGTTTTCTAGATTTCTCCCTCTGTCTTTATAATCTTTTTCATTGTTGTTTTAAAGTACAAATTATATGCAGTTAAATTTTAATTAATTTCGGAACAGAGAATGTCTCATTAAAAAAGCTTGTCTGTGAGGGAAAGGGAGAAATTTGCAATTATGAGATGTCTGTCAAAGGTTGCTTTTTGTAAATTGCGTCCAGTGGGGCTTTTCAGAGACTTGGCTTTTTCTCAGGACTTAATGTGATATTTTTGTTTAATAAATTTTCTGCCAAGTTGCTTGCTATGCTTGTTTTTACTAAATTCTATTTTCTGATATAACTGGTTGATTAGGTACAATACAAGGACTATAGTGATAAAAGAAATTAACAGGGTATCAAATCTGTGAGCAAAACTCTACCCTTGTTGGTGACACTGATTTTCTGGAAAGGCCCCTGCATTTTAGTGTTCTTTTCTCTTTGTCATGTTTGCTGTGCCCTGCAAAACATTTTGTAATAGAAAAGCACACCAGTGTGCTTTTCTATTAAAATTAGGTAAATATTACAGTGTACTCTAATATTTACCCAATTTTGTGACATTTATTTTGAAAGGTGTTTTTGAACTCCTGAGATATACTGTTGTGTAACTGTAAAGGATTTATTTTTCTTAAGCAAACCATCATCATTCAGACAATATCTTTTAAGGTTTTTGTAATGCATTGAATATTTAAAAAAAAAACCAAAAAACTTCTTCATTTCAGAAAGCTACTTTCAGAGTGCAAAGGTTGACTTTAATGTGTAAAATATATTATAAGACAATGTGTATTATATAATATAAGATAATGTGTAAAATCAATACATAGTTCTTAGGAAGTCAAGGAATGCAAGACAAGGGAGAAATTTGAATTGGGGTACTGGATTCCATAGAAATCACTGATTACCAGTGTCACTGGATTGGGGCATTTGCACCAAAGCAGAGGAACTGCAGATGGCAAAAAGTGGAGGGGAAGGGCACCATGACAAGAGCTGGAAGGCAGTTGCAGACAAATGTTTCCCCAAAAGGGTAAGATAAGATAATATATTTTCCAAGTGCTAGAAACCTCTAAAAGGAAAATCCTGTGTTAACTTCTCAGATCAGGCAAGAGGCAACACCAGAGCCCTGTACTGTGTCCTACTGACTCATTCCCAGCAGTTATTCCTGTCTTGTTACTGATGAAGGTTAAGAGTGGGTGTTTTTCAAAGCAAAAACATTTATTGGAAAGGGTAATAGAAGGGGAACGGGAAAAGCGTTAGCAGCAGAAAAAATACAAGTACTTTTGTGGCTATTTTCCCCTGTTATATTAAAAAAAAAAAGTTGTTTGCTCTGGATTGACCTAGTCAGTTGAATGTGTAAGCTATTGATATACATTGACCTCATCCTGCTTGTATATAGTTATATATATGATATCTAAACTGCTAATTATTCTGCAAAGCAGTGGGAAGAAAAATGTCTACAGAAAATCTGGATGACAGAGATGTAGCATACAGGAGTGTGGTTGACTCTCCTTTCCTTTAAGGCTGTACCATAGTTGTTTTGCTTTTTGCTATTTTTGGTGTATTAAAGCAGCTCTCAGGGGTCCTGCAAACTTTGGTCCTTGAGATTAAAGAAAAACTTACTGTGGCTAAAGGAGGAAGAAAGAATATACTGTAAAAAGCAAAAAGTAAATCCACACCCCTCCCCTTTTTTTTCTTTCTTAAAGAAGCATTAGTATGACTCATTCTTAATTTTTTGTTTCTTTGTTTACTTTAAAATAATGGGTCTGTTATTTTGGAGGGGTATTATAGTTTATTAACGAGTAGAAGTACCAGCTGAAACAGAGACTTCTGGTAGTGATGATAGAAAATAGTATAATGCATGTTGTTTTCTTGTCCTCTGAAGTGACAGGACTGATCCACACATGGCGTGGAAAGGGACAGCAGCAAGCAAAAATTATGGAAAAATGATGTAACCTTATCACATGCACTCTTCTATTGACTTCTATAGATGCTTTTAGGATGAGTTTTCCACACTTTACTGTTTGCTAAGTACCTTTATGAATTATAGGAGTGAGAAATGTAAGACTACAAAAACCTGTGCAAAATCTGATAGGCTTTTATTTTAGCTTCCTTATGTTGCTTTTTTTCCTTTATTTGAAAGGCTCAGCTCCTGGTATCTTGTTTGTGTGAGACTCTGCTTACATTTATGGTGACGAGAATACAGGAATTTTACTTTTTTTTTTCTTCCAAATACAGAAAAAAATATTTTTAAACCTAGCTTCCTGCTGTTTCACGTTCAGTTCCTGATCTCTATAGATTTGATATTGGAACTGTATATTCAGGAAGGGATTAGTTATCAGACAATGCAGTGGCCTTATAAAATCCAAACCTCAGGCCCAGGTGTAAATGACAGCGAGACATCCCCTGTGAATGTGATGTGAACAGGATCAACACAGTGCATTTACAAGTGGTGTTGGATGGGGAGAAGATTTAGTAGATAATATGTAAAAATAGCATACCTGAGGATCACAGAATCAGAGCTATTAAAAGACCTCCAAGATCATCAAGTCCAACCTTTGACTGAGTACTCCCATGCCCACTAAACCATATCACAAAGTGTCAGATCTCCTAATTTTTGGACACTTCCAGGTATGGTGACTCCACCACTTACCTGGGGTACCTGTGCTTGACAACCCTTTCCATAAAGAAATTTTTATATTGTATTGAAGCATCCAGTTGCTTTGGAAATCTCTCATTTCTTGCACTATTGTACGTTACATATTACTGCAGTTTTTGTAATCTTCTTGGAGCTGCTGCCCATGAAAAGTCACAGCACCAGTGCTCAGATCGCACTTGGTGATGGAGGTGAGGGAGCTGCTGCAGGTGCCCCAGCTGCTTTTGGGAGGTGCTGCCTGCTGCCTCTGTGTTTAGAAGGAGGTCAAGTGGCACTGTATGAAAGAGAAATGGAAAGACTGTGTTAGGTCATCTGATTTTTATTTTTTTTCTTTGTCACTCATGGCAGTAGGGTGAAATTTGCACTTCCTATTCATTTGTGATCTGTTCAGAAGAAGGATAACTCAACCTTTTTCCCACAGTCCTTGCACCCACTCAGGCTTTGACAGAGGATGTGGGTTGCTTGGATGTCAGAAGTGGGGCTTGGTGATCCTCTTACCTGGTTTGGGAGACAGCACAGATTTGCTAAATACAGCCCCGCTGTTGCAGCAGAGCATAAGAACAGCTGCTCTGGAATGGTATCAAATGAATTATTATGGATTTCTATTTCCATGAAACAAAGCTTGTCTTGGCATGTTTATAAGCATGTTGTAAATGACATCAAAATGTCTTTAGGAGTTAAATGTCTCCTGAGGAGAAAACAGAGGGAAGCTTTTCCTTTAAAACAAAAAATACATTTAAAAAATCAACATAGTTAATCCCAATGTGTGGCTTTAGCCCCAAGCAAGGGTTTTTTCTGCCCTGTCCTCCCTTGCCACTGAGAGAACACTGAATTCATTCACACAAGCAACAACTGCAGTGTCCTGGAGGAAGGAGAATACTGACAGGGAACTGAGTGCAGATGAGCTACACAAATACCTAATTTAAGTTTAGCAGCAACAACAACAAAAAGGAAATCTGTAATTGCAGAAATCATAAGGACAGTTAATTTCTGCTATGGATTATTCATTTCACATACGGAGAATCCATGAAACTCAAAGTGACAGTAGTTCATCAAAATTATGACAACAGCCTTCAGCACTGGGAGTGTCAACTTTGGGATATAAACTCTCATGGGGATGTTATACCCCATCCTTTCCATAGCTTTTTAGTAACTGAAGAAATTTGGACTGTTTCTGATATTCTCATGGATGAACAGTAGTGGTTACTTTTAGAATGACATGCTTATTTATTATATGTGAATTCTAATGCTTTGTAATTGGTAGCAAAAAAATCTAGCTTTTCTGTAAAACTGTAGCAACTGTTCTGCTAAGAATAATCAAGATTTTATATCACTTTATTTTTGCTTGTATCCTCCCTACCTGAGAGATTAGTAAGTACAAGCATTCATCTCAAAACATAAATGTTGATGTAAGTTTACTCCATTATTCAAGCAATGTTTACTATAGTTGTGTCATTTTCTTACAGTGATCCAGCTGCCAAAGCTCTCTGGGAGTCTTTCATGAACCTCAAACAAAAGGAGGCTGTGATGGAGGCCAGGAGACACCTTGTGGAGGCTGCAAGCAGAGAAAATTTACCTATTAAGATGAGCATGGGTGAGCAATGTGACATAGTCTCCCTTACAGAGTAATAATGTGAAAGATACCAGTTTATCTTTTTCCACATCACCCTCTTGGGCAAAACCCACCCATTCTTGGTTCCTCCCCATCCTTGTCAACAGGTTTCAGGTGGCCTTCATGGCTACCTTAGGATCTTTCTGGTATATAAGAGAGAGACATTTTTTTTTAAAGAATACAACAACCTTAAAAAGATTGAGAACCGTGGAAAAGTTTTGGAGTTTTAGAAGAGGGGTTTTAAAGGCATGTAAATGGTTAACAATGCTCCTAGTCTATATTTTGCAGAGCATGATGATTTTTTTTCTTAAAAAGTTAGCAAGATTTGTGTCCTGAAAGCAGACATTGTAAATAGCAACTGAAAGTTGTGCAGCTCTTGCATAGGATGGCATTATTTAGGTAGTATTTACATTACATAGGTAATGAGGTTTATGTTAAGGCTGCCTGGTTCAGGGGAGTTTAAGCTGAAATCCGTGTCTGGACACACTTTAAACCTCAATTTCTCAAAATATTAGAGAAACAGATTAAGACACAATGGCTTTCAATAGCTCTTTTAGAACCTCATTCTCATCATGTCCCATACTCAGTAAAACATGGAAATTTATATGTTAGGCATATGAAAACTGTTATTGGCTCTATACAGCAATATTTTTGTATTATGCATACTGTTAGGTCTACTTCTTGCTGAACTTTTCATCAAGAGAGAAAGGTCCTCATGGAATAAGAGTAACAGGCTTTTATCTGTGACCCTAGAGTAAACTGCCAAGATACTGTAAAATTAGATGTACAACCAACTCATTAACTCCTTACAACTGTAAGATACTGTATGGTCTTTGCAAATACCTTGAGCATGCATTTAATAGATTATTAATCAGAAATATTAGATTTCTGTAACAGTAATGTTGTAACCCATTTTAAAGGAGTGGAAAAGGAGTAGCTAAGAAAAGGCTATTACAAATTTGTCTGAAGGAGGGAAGGTTCACTAAACAATAAAATCTTGTTTAAGTTTTTAATATGTGTGTGAGTACTCACGATAATAATGTTAAGAAGCCTCCACTATTTTTCTGTGACATACACTTTAAAAGCAATTATTATGGTTATTATTATTATTAATGTTGAAATTCACCTTTGTTATAAAAGTAATTGCTTCTTGTCTTCAAGGGGTAATGATCCATCTGTGACCTTTGCTCCTTTGTGTGAATGATTAGATTAGCCACCCTTTCCTCTGTGTCCCCTTCCTGTGTATCCAGTGAAGGCTGCAGTAACCTAGTTTTTAATCACAGTGGCTGACACTTACTGAATGTCTTGCATACAGGAGCCTGATACACTGCTGTATAGAAATATTAGGAGTTGATGGTGAAACAAATTCCTGATTTTTTTTTGTTGTTGTTGAAATGTAGCATAAAGTAATATTCACAGAATTTTGTTCTTCTGTGAATTGTGTATTTATCTTGCACTAGAATCATAATCAGTTGTTAACTTTGTAGTTGAAATTCAAAGGGTGAAGTAAAGTTTGAGGTAGTCTTGTAAATGATAAATAGGGATAAAATAAGAAACAAGGAGAGGGGGGCACTTGAGTCACCAAAATAAACCATTTCTTACTGAGCAGAAATGCAGAAAACCCGAAACTCACACCCAGATGTCATATTGTGCAATGACACATATTGGACTTCTTAAAATGGGCATGTATACAGCATTCACCATGCTGCAGAACATCTTGGTTTTTTGTAGGGAAGCTGGAAATTGTGCTGTTTATCAATTGCGGCATTTGCTGAGAAGCAAAAAATCGTAGTGGCCTGTTCTGGTTCTGATTGCTGTGGTGTATTGAAAGGCTCCTTCCACTGCAGCTGTGATATGAGGCAACTCTGGCTGGAGAAAAGGGAACTGCTTTCACTGGGCTCTGTGCTTGGACTTGAGTTTTTTATGATTTTACCTCAGGTTCTGCCTGTGTTGGAAGATCTCAGTGGATTGCACATTGTTTTTCTCAATACTTAGGGTACTTTCTGAGTTTTTTATGGCCCTGATATTAAATGTCAGAGATTTTCTAGCATGAAAGTTTCCTCTTACTCTCTTTACTAAGACCAGCTGTGTCAGATGGTAAGAGTATTTTCCCTAGTACTTCTTTTTTGCTTTTTTGTTTTCCCCCTGGAAATAAGGAGTGAATTACATTTGAAAGCAAAGCTTTGCATTCCATTTGGTGTAGTTGAGCCCTCCTGCAGTGGCCACCTGCCTGAAAAACTGCATCACTGTGACACTGGCAGCATGGGAGCCCTTTGCAGTGATGGGAAACTCAGTCACATCCTGTTTCTGTATTTTCAGTGAAAGGAAAAGAAATTCTGTTGTTCTCTGAGCTTTGAAAGGCTGCTTATTGCTCTGTTCATGTGCTTACACTTTTCCCCTGCAAGGGATGTGCCTGATGCCCAGCTTTCCTTTTTCTCTGCCTCCTCCATGTGGCAGGAGCAATGACAGCTCTGGGAGGACACACAGCTCAAGCTTTTGCTTTCTGGTATGTTCTGAATGTGTCTTCCTCCTCCTGAGAAGGAGAGTAAGAAAACTGTAGAAGGGGACACATGTCTTCTCTCCAGCACCTTCAAATGTCTGTAGGCCACCTTGAATTCCATATTTTTCCATTGAGATCAGCAAGAAGAGAGGAGAAGAGATCTGATGAAGGAGAAAAAAGAGAAATAAAGGATACAACAATTATGATTACGTTTTTTGAGCTGGGTAGATTGGAGCTCTGCTTTCAGGTGTTCTTGATTTGCATATTCATTGTTTTAGTTGTATCAAGGGAGGTGGTAATGGGGATGTCTGAAGTATTTGTTTGCATGTAAATAGGTGAAGTTGTCCTTTCTAGATGTAATTTAAATAAAGAGGCATTAAAATATTTCATGTCAATCTATACACACACACACACTTCGAAAAACCCAAAAGCCAACAAACAACACTTTTAAAGAAATACATCAGCTCCATTTTTCCTCTGAGGTATTTGCATTTGTGTGTTACGTACCCAGATGAGGGCTGGTAAATACTTGCCAAATTCTGGTCAGATATCCTCTTGTGTAGCTGTAAACGCATAGGTGTAAATTATTTTGACATAATAAAAATCCTCGCATTTAAAATGTATTTTATTTAAAGAATTAAATATTCCTTTGAAAAGCTCTTTGGAAGAAAAGATTGTCTTAATAGCTTTTGGGCAAGATTTATAGCATTGTGCTAAATTTAAGTGAAATTGTAAATACTGGAAAGCGAATACTTCTGCCCACTCCTTGGTAAGTGACTGTAAGGAAGCTGCTCTGGAGCAGCAGAGAGATTGCTGCTTTTTCCATTCCTGAATTTCCTGCTCCATTCTTCATTAGTCTGATGCATATCTTAATCATCCTCTGAGCATGGCTGGCCCTGACTCTCTCCTTGAAAGCTTTACTATTAGCATAGTATTTGGCAGTGGTAAAACCTTTGCTATAAATGTTCTTCTGTGGCTTTAGCAGCACCCTTACCCTTCTGTTTGAAAAGAACACAGTAAACCTTGACTGAGTCTGAATTCCTTTATTGTGTCTTTTTACTGGCATGGAGACTGGTGAAAGTTGAAACACTGGTACAGTAACAGAAACAACGTGCAGTGTGCTGTTCCACAAGCCCCTGTTAGCGAGAGAAAAGCCATTTGGTTTCTTTCCATTTGAATTGTACAAACACAGTTTTAAAAATCACACCCACTATAAAATTAGCAAAGCCTTAGTCTTTGTGAAGTAAAAAAAGAGTGTTGTAACTTTTTCAGATGGGGTGGTTTATATGGGTTGAAT
This sequence comes from Zonotrichia leucophrys gambelii, assembly GCF_028769735.1. Lineage (NCBI taxonomy): Eukaryota > Metazoa > Chordata > Aves > Passeriformes > Passerellidae > Zonotrichia > Zonotrichia leucophrys. The sequence continues at coordinate 8,247,951 of NC_088173.1, read as the reverse complement.
TGAATTATTTGTTTGTATGGAAATAGGAAGACGCTGACATTCCAGTGTGACAATACGAAATAATATTTTGAGTTTATAGCAGTAGCTTAAAATGGACAAGATCAATACAGTAGATCAATATAAAAGCATATAAAGCATATAAAATGTACATTATTTTCTTTTTAATGAAGAGTTGCACTGGACTGCAACAGTATTTAACATGCTATTTGTTGTTTATGAGACCAATATAAAAATATTCAATAAAATATTGAATATCAAAACCAATATTCAATACTCTAAATTTATGGAATAAATTTTTAGGATAAAAGCTACCAGCCAATATGATGAGCTAATAAGGTGGGTAAGTATATATATATATATATATATATATATATAAAATCTTTCCAGATAAAACAAGTCTGATCTTGGTTATCTAAAATCCAATGACTAGGACAATTTTGTGATGGAGACAAGTAGTGAGACATCACCAGCCTAAGTTTGAAGTCCTTGCGAGGGAGTAGAAAGAAGCAGAGCTCGGTGTGGTCTGTGGGTATTTGAATCCTTCTGCAGCATGTCTCTGTAAGTGACGGGTACCTGGATTTCAGCTGGGTTTGGAGACACTATGACTCCTCATTTTGCAGAGAAGACATGGTATTATAGTCTGATTCTTGGGATGCTTGTTATGTTTCTCTGATGCTTGTTTACCTGGTCTCCAAATCCTTTGGGAGAACAAGTAGCAGGATCAGTAAGGCAGCAGCCAAAGTTCTTCTTCTACCAACTCGACTGTAACTGGCCTGGCTTAGCCTGAGGTGTCCCAAATGTCTAATAGTGGGTCTCACACTGCCTCTTCAAGGGCTCCCTGATCTTCTCAGGAAATTTTTCCAAGGAGAGGGGGAATGCTGCTTTTCTCAGACCTGAATTCCTTCCATTGTACACCCTGGACTCTGAACAGGCAATTCTTAACTTCAATTAATCTGCTCTTTGTCTCTTTAAAAGTAACAGAAGTCCTGCAGTGTGGGACTTTCTAGCCAAGTGTATTTTTTTTCCAGCCTATTACAATAGTGAGTTCCTGGTTTTTCCCTGTAGTGCAGCTAAAAACGTAGTCTTGACCTGAAGCAAATGTTCCCAACCTCAGTGATGGTCAATATAGCAGATGTTTTGTTGCATCATTCACCCCTGGAGGCAGGAAGGCTTTTTGCTTCTCAGTGTGCTAAAAGTTTTTGAAGACTTTGAAGTCAAGTTTCTGTAAAATTTGGAAATGTTCCTATTTGGGAGGCTTCTGTATAGGCCTTTGCATTTCCAGGGGAATGTACTTTGAGTATTGTGGGGATAATACCAGGCTTTCTCTGGTACTGTTGAGGAAGGTAGTTTCTGAACAGTATTTACCACACTGAGAATTGTAGAAAGACATTGATATTATGGCTATTTCACTTTGCATTGTTACAACAGGCTGAAGTTCGGGGCTAACTAATAGATCCCATCCTCTGATAGTCATCTGGGTTTGCCAGTTTAGGACAGAAATGTTCCGAGTTCCACATGTGCAGAGAGTATGCTTAAACATGCTTAAGAGTATCTTAAACAGCTAAACCTTTCAAATTTCTGTAACTCACTAGATGTAACAGAAAAGATGAAGGATCCTCATATTCCTACCAACAAAGTTCTCTGTTTTTCAGGAGATGTGACACAGTAGCTGAGATGGAGAGACATTCATGAGCAGAAGTTTAGTTTTCATCAGTAAGTGACACTGCATTAGCATGTAGTGTTGTTTAGGAGCATCATCAGCTGAGAATCCATCTTTGTGCTAGTCATTATACTTCTTTCAAACTGGATATTGTGCCTGTTCATTTTCTTTTCACTCCCACCTGCTGATAGAATAGCAGCTTTGAGAGCTTAAAATAGTTACTCAAAAGAAAAAACAAGCACACCTCAAAATAACTGGAACTACATGGAAAGAGACATCCATATGCATATTTTACAACTTATCCAGCCCTTTTTTCCTGTCTAGCACATACAGGTTCCTGTATTTGAAAGAATCATGTGATTAATGAGGAGCAAATATTTATGTTTTTGCTGTGAATCCTATGCAGGTTGAAGATTGAATTGAGTTCTTACTGGGCTTGGGAACAGCTGTTGGTGTGGAGGCAACTGTGTGGCAGAAGCTTGGTGGTAAAGAAGATAAGGCAGTGGCAGAAAGCTTATTTTGAGAGCACAGCTATTTATCCTTTCTTATCAAGTGCATTCCAGAGGAAGAATTACATGATACAAAGTTGATTGATAAGGTCTGGCAGGAATTTTGCCTTTTTTGATAACTGCTTCCATCATAGCACAGAATGAGGGATATCAGCAAGTAGGGATGAACTATAGAATAATCTTGTATTGGAAGGGATCTCTGAAGTTGAAGTCCAACATGCTACTCAAATCAAGGACAGCTTAAGAGTTAGACTAGATAGACTGTAGCCCTTGTTCAGCTGGATTTTGAATATTAGTATGGTGCGTTGAGCGCTGGCCACTAAATTCCACAGCCTGTTTGGTTACTCTGCACTGGTCTTAACCACTCTTGCGGAGAAAATGAACAGCTTTTCAAAGTACAGGATTTCTTTTTCTGGGAAATGTGCACACTCAAATCCACTTGAGATGAGAAGACAGTTAAAAATGGATGCTTGAACATCTGTGTCATTTATCCTGTCTGAAGAAAAAGTACCTTGGAGTACCAAATCCTCATCTGAATGTAGAGATGAAAAGAGGGGTTTGGAATGTGCAATCCCACTGGCTTTTGCTACTGCAACAACAGCCACAACTTTTGAGAATGGGTTTGGAAGGGGTCCTGGGAGTCAATTCCTGCCCTATTCTTCAAGGAAGCATGCTGTGGTTATAGAAGGAGACTGAGATTGATAATGTGAAGTGCAGTCATAGCAAAAATAAATTTTAAGCAGAATAGGTAAGCATTTTAATCCAAAACTGCAACTACCCAGAATAGTATTGAAATTTTAAAAAAAAAATTCTTAGGGAACATTCTGTAGCCTCGCTCTTACAAGAATTTTATTTGGAGGCAAAATTTCTCCCTCCATATTTTAGGAAAGTATTCCCTGCAGGTGACTGTAAGTGGCATTTAGCTGTTCTTGTTTAGCAGATCAAGTGTTCCTCAAATTTGTTTTGAGTGTTGTGGGTTGGTTTGAGTTTGGTTTTTTTGTTTGATTATTTTATGACTACTTAATTATGGGTTGTGTGAATTTACCTTAAAAAAAGAAGTGTAATATTGGGAGTCCTCATTCTTGATTTAAGTTTAAAGAAAAATGTCAGCTCGTTCTGAAGTACTAAATACCACACTTTACACTAAGTTCTTGTTAAATTTTTTTTTACTTTATTTCTAATTCTGAGACTTCATATTCTTGCAAAAATAATTTAAGTTAGTTTTCAAAATATTAGTAAACGTATTTTTGTCTCAATTTCACTCATTGTTCTGTGAATAATGTACTGCATGCTAAATAGTTTCTTGTGGTACAATATCAGTAATGGTTCAAGCCCTAATAAAATTGTGAAGCCTATTGTATTTGTGTCTCATACCTCATCTACTTTGCACTTCACTGCTGTGAAACATTTAGCAGATAGAAGTGAAACACAGAACCCTGTGCAGCGATGGGAAACAGAAAAATATGTTGGTAGTATGTTTTCTTTGATTAAATTGTGGTTGGCACATGGGGGCAGGACTATTTGGCAAACCTTACTGTTACTTTTAAGAAGAGAATGGTGTGACATTAGTGTTTCTATGATCCTTGATTTTTTTGAATAAAGTTTTAATTTTTTCATTATTTTTATATCAACTTTTTTTTGTAGAAAATAAACCAAAACACAGAAATATAAACATGGGGCCAAGTCTCCTTCTGTGTCTGGTTGTGATTAGAATTGAAGACAATTCTTAAAAATTTAAAAGTAAACACAAGTGTTGGCCTTGCAGAAGTTCTATAAATATCTAATTTCATTATTTGTATTATTTCCCAATGTCATGCTGCAAAGCTTATATAAACTTCAATATGAAGTTTTTTTGTCTTAATAAAAGTGTAAGGAAAAGCCTATGTTAATGTGGCTTTCTCTAGACAATTTCAGTGATGTTCATGATAGTTGGGAGTAAACATTGATGTGCAGATAAAGATTTGTGAAGTTTTGAAGCAAAGGTTTAATGAAAATCCATGTTGTTACTAATTTTTTATACTGTTTAAATCAAGAGAAAGTTATTTTGAGTGAAAGGCTTAAAAATTTAAATAGCATTTACTTGCACATATACTGGCAACTGGTATTGTTTTGAGGGATTTCACAACTAACTTTACTTGTTCATTTTCTGGAATCTGTAGTGATAGCAAGTCAGTTTCTTACGTCTCTAAACAAACAATTTTATGCCAAACAAAACAATTTGTCCAGAAAACGTTGAAATGCTTCTTCTAGTTTTTGAGCATTTGTGAGTCAGTTCTGATATAACTAGATCAAAAGTTCTTCTCTGTAGAAATAAGCTAATTAAAAAGAAAAGAAATATCTATACACACACACACACACACACATAAATTTGTAAAGTATCAGTTATGAATGCTGATGCAACTTCCTGAAAAGAAGTAATTGTATTACCATCTTCTGTTCTTTGCTAAAATTTATTTGGTGGGGTTTTTTTCAGATAAACACCAAACTTCTTTTTTACTCGCTAAGCTTTCTTTATTTTTTGCTGATATTGATTTCTATTGTATCATCTTAGTCTTGAAACTAAATATTTTGATTTTTGAATTTGAAGGTTGTTTTTTTTAAAAAAAATCACCACTATACAGTAGACTGTCCTTTTGTGACAATCAAGATGTGGCTAAAAATACAGGAGCACGTCCCTTAAGCCTTTTTGTATCTGGGTGAAAAATAAAATACCTCAAGTTCAGAAAATGAAATCCACTGCAATTGCTGTTCTCTTATATCTGTGGGGAAGTAGCCTGGTTGAAAATAAGATAGAACTTGCTGTAATGTGTGCTGTGATATCTTCATTTTATAGGGTGCATCAGCCACAAGGACTGTGTTTTACACAAGGAAGACTTGATGAGTGTGGGTTGGGAGATGCTGATTCTGGCATGCAGTGTTAACACATGGCACCTGCACTTTGGTGGAACATTGTTGTGGGTATCAGCACTAAGTAATGTGCTTTCTGTGTCTGACAATCACAGAAAGGACTTTAGAATTTACTTATGTTAAAAAAAGGAGAGGGAACAAGCTTAAAGTGACTGAAAGTGATGTAGAAGTGTCCAAAGTGACCGAAGTGTCACTGAGAAGGGCGTGTGCCAAAGGATTTAAACCAAAGATCAAATAGATGCTGGTTTGCTTGCAACATCTGTAAGTGTAAAACTGGAGGTGGAACATGGCAATTCAGTACAACTCTGTGAGTTGCCCGACACTTTTTTTGCCCAAGTATAATTGTGTAAGCTTCTTCATTCAGTCTCACAAAGGATGACTCGTTACACCAGAGACGTGGTGAATTACATATTTACATACTCATACATCATCATGTTTTCCATCCCTATTTAATTGCTACCACCCAAAATGATTGTTAGGATATTCTCAGCTGCAGAAGTCTTCCAGAAATCATAAGAGAAATAATAAGTTCTGTGAATAGTGTACCAAAGAAGAACAATGACCTCCTTCTCTCTGGGGCAGTGTGCCAAGAACACAATGAAGTGCTTCAGTGTCTGAGAACATATGTCGTAGGGCTAAATGAGGACATGCACAAGGCACCTGACATTCCTTTGGGAATGTTATTTTTAAGACAAACAAGTTGATTCATTTCTGTGAGAAGTTTAAAGTGTTCTGGATATGATTCAGCCAAATTTGTAGATTTCAAGTCCTTTTGCAGAAACAGTGAATTACTGTTTCCAGGGGTTACTGAGTTTTAAGGGCTGGAGACTGTCTGTTTGGGAGTTGGCCTTGTATTCTGCATTTATTAACTTGGTGGAAGTGGTAAAAACTAAGTAATAAAATCCACCCCTATGCATATTTACTCAGGATTTTGAGGAGTATTTGGTAAACTCTGGTATGCCAGTATTAAATTGGAAGTTTAATATTGATGATATCCCCTGGGAAGCTTAATTCTGGAAGACAAGATCTCATCTGTTTATTCACGGAGTTCTCTTTTCTTTAAATTTGCTTTAATATTTAGAAGGGCAATCAGAGTGTATTGTAGACACTAGCTAGATATGATTGTTACTTTTCTGTGCATAATGACTTAACAATCTACTGAATAGTAGAGTACACAGAGAAGGAAACAATCATTTGAAGGGCCAGAACATTTAAAAACAAAGTTCTGAAGAACATAAAAGAAAAAAAATATCAACTCATATTGATATTAATATAAACTATATATTTGTCAAAGCCTTCAGGATGTATTTGAAAACATGAAACTGTAGATGGTCTAGGAGTCATAAATCTTAACTAGGGTCATATTTAGACATCTGGATTTAGATGCTTAGAAGTGAAAATCTTGATGATTGTATTAGAGTGCTTTCATTATATTTGTCCCACCTAATTGATTCGGTTTTATTTGTTTTAAGGCATGTAAAAGAATTTCAAAAGAATAGTCAACAGAACTCATATTTAAGTGTGGCTTCCGTTTTGTAATAAAAAATTAAGGCTGATTAGGAGAGAAAGCTAAAGCAGCAAGCTTATGGCTTGGGCCATATATAATTGGGCTCTATAGGAACACTGTTAAAACAAGGATTTAATGACACCATACACATCTAGTGATAGAGAATAAACTGCTTTTGGGATAACTAACTCAATGCTACCGCTGATGGGACTGAACCCAAGTTGGATGTAGATGTTCAAGCTCACATGGCAAGTGCTAGCTGAGTAGTAAATACAGTTCAGCTTTTTTTGTTCTGGGTATGTGCCTCTATTGCAGAATTTGCTAAAAAACATTAGCATAGTTGTCACCATTGTCTGTGGCTCCATGAAAGCCACTGCAATACACACCTTCAGGTGTGAGATAAGGCAGGCTCTGCCTCCCTCACGGTCTTGAGATATACTAGAAAGCCTATGACAGACAGGGCACAGTGGCTGACCTCCAGTGCCTGTGTTCTGCAGATGTTGTTAAGGTGGCAAGAGGAATGGGAGTCAGTAAGGGCTGGTCACAGTCCTTCCTTGATGGCACAGTGCTGTGGGGGCAGGCAGCAGGAGCCTGCCCCTGCCTTGTGGCAGTGTACTTTGGGATGTACTTCAGGGACTGCTCAGACTCCCAAAAGGGATTTATCCTGGCATTGCTCTAGTGGGGACTTGCTCTTTGTACTCACACCTGTGACCACGGGGTTATCTGGGTACTGGTGTTTCTGCCACAAAAAAAGGGAGAGGCCTGCAAGTGACGATAAACTCCAGGACAGATGGACTCACATTTGCAGGAAATGAGCGTGTGCTGTTAGAAATAAGCCTGAGACATCTGTTTTCAGTCTGCTGTAAGGTTTAGAGCTCTTCAGATCCTTATTCTGGAGAAGCCAGCCAAACAGCATCCCATACTGGCCTACTTTCCTTCTCTCCAAAGAATGAGGGATTAGTTGATGTTCTTTGTTTCTTTGTTAACAGTTTAAAGGCTGGATGACTTTTGAAGTAAGCTAAACAAAAGTTGAGATTTAATTATTTTCCTGGTGCTTGTTGTTAAAGATTGTTATTGAAGCTTCCCATGAAGTACAAAAGAATTTTGAGTTAATATCAGCATCTGGAAATTAGACTAACAAGGAGACATAAGGGGCAACATCTGCCCTCCTCAATTGCTCTGACTCTGTCAAATATCCAGCTCCCTTAGCAGCACAGTTGCCCAATTGGCTTTGTGGAGTACAAGAGCTTTCTACATTCCTCTGAAGTGTCCAGCATTGCTACTGGGAGAGATAGATACATGTTGCTTAGACTGTGGACAAGGAAAACTATTTATCTGGATTTCTTCAGCCCTCTACTGACTTGAAAAATCTTGTCTGTGAGCATAAGCATGCCAGGATTGTTTCTTATTCTTCATTATTTCAAGTGGAAAATGGACCTCAGCAAAAGGATTCCAGCCAGTGAAGCTCTGTGTTCTTGCTTAAAACTGAACAAAGTTAAAAGCTGTGTATATTTGGCGGTTCCTGCAGTCTTGGAAGAGCATCCACGGATTTACTCAGTTGGTCTCAAAATGTACTTTCCTCTTTACTTGTTTCCTTGTCCCTATGGAGATAATTAACTAAGTGTTATATGAAAAAAATAAGGCCTGGATGTTTGGAACAGTGCATTGATAATTCTGACCTTTGCTCTTTAAACACCTTGTTCATCCATAAATTTTTATTGGATGCATAAGCACTTTTGGATTCTGAATTTTTAAAAATTACTTCTACCAGTAAATCCGTCTTGAAAAATAGTTATATTCTTGAAGCAATGCCTGCATTGCACTACATAGGCTGCAGCATTAATTTCAAATGGAAAAAACGTCATACTGGTAAATTGTGTCTTAATGTCTACAAATGTGGTTTGTCCAGTTGAGTTTTTGTTTAACTGTTAAGGTGAAAGACTTTCTGTTCCACTCAGCCTACTTTTACTACTCAAACCCAGATTTTTGACAGACCTTTAATATCATTTGCTGGTAATTTTTGCTACAGTATGTCTATGTTGAGTGATCTGCTTTGCCAGTAACAAAAATACTTCTTCCCTTCAGAATAATTGTGCATGACATCATTTGTACATGTATTATGAACTGCGTATATTTGATATGGTAAAACACTGAAAATGTTGATATTCAGTGCTGCTGTTTTCATATTTAGCAAAAAATTATTTTTTCAATTAATTATTAATAAAAACAAAAACAGAACCAAGTAGCACCTTCTGTAATTGACAAGTAGGAAGAATTGTTCTGCAGTTCTTTTGAGATCTGCTCTAAATTCTTGAAAGTTGGAGGTGGAATTCAACCAGTGTTTTTACAAATTAATTACCATAGGAATAAAGGATTGAAGTGGTCCATTTATATTGAATTGAGCCTATGAACATTTATGCAGCTGCTCATTAGACACTCATCAAAACTCACGTTAGAGCAAGTTATATTTGTTTGCCTCCACTACTGGAAGACTGATTGATACAGTGATGTTTCTTAATGTCTTGTGTAAATATATTAATGTATTATTTATCCCCATTGGTTGTAGTACCAGTATTGAACTTTCATGTAAATATTTTTTATGTATTCAAAGAGACCTCATTTTTTTACCAGCTGATGCAGGGAGCCCATATAAGCCAGACATTTCTGTTTTGCTTTCCTAACTTTAGTTCTCTGTCATCCTAATTGTTATAGCGTCCTCTCTGTGCATGCATCACAGTTTTGAGTTAAACTTCCAGGAACAGGAGTGATTTGAGCTGCACAGAGCAGACTCCTGGAAGGAGAGGCTTTGTATTGAGGCAATTCTATGGCCTCTAGACATTGAAGCATTCTATGGCCTCTGTTTTTACTACAACTGTATCACTTGAAAGGAATTGTACCTGCTCTTTTACAATAAACAAGCCTAGACATTATTTCCTTCTTTTGTCATTTCCGGGTTTTAACTCTGCATTTATAGCTCTACCCTACCCCCAAAATGCATCATTTCTATACTGATAAATTTCATCCTACTGACATTTGTCCAATACTCAAAGCAATCCAGATCTGCTGGCTGCTCTTTCTCCTTATTAATGATGTTCCACCAGCTTCTGACAGCACCTGTTTTGGCACCATTTATTACCAAAATTTGAACTATAAATATGTACAAGCACACAGAACACTCTTATTTTATCTTTTCTTTTTATATACTAGTACTTCTCAGTTGCATATTGCCTGCCATCTGTTTTGGGGTGTTTCTTAGGTATCTTACAATTCTTGTAATCCCATTCTATTCCCACTCAAATATGGTTAGGGCACAATTAATGCTATGTTAAACCCATTTGTATTGTAATTAATTTGTTGATTGGTTAAATCTCAGTTTGACGTGATGTTCTTTGATAAATGTACTTTGCATTTTATCCCATTTTTACATGTGATGCAAGATTTTTTTTTTCTTGGACATTTATCCTGATATCAGCTAAGTAAGGTAGCTAATTTCATCATTTCTTTGACACAAATGTTAGATTTCTCTTTTCCTAGGCTAGTCTAGTCTCTGCTATGTCTTACTTTTTGTCTTCCATTTATCAGAGTCCTAAAACACAGGACTGCTTCATCACACTGATGTTCAGTGTTTTTTGCATAGGACAGGTCCCTCAGTAGTGAGATTGGTCACTAGTCTGTCATGTTTTTGTTACTTCTGTAATATCCAGTCTCATTTCCTACCCTATTATTTCATTCTGTTTCCCAAGATAATTTCTTTAGTGCACAAATATGTTAATTGTGCCAAACTAGCCATTTGTTGTTTTTTAGCTGAAGTAGTTTCCACACATCATTAGTCTGTTTTTCTTACCTGCTCCCCATCCTCCTATATTCTGTTAAGTTTTGGGTTTCTCTGTGATACTTCCTAGTGACTACCTACTGATTTTATCCTCTCTCTTATACTTGTGAAGAGGCTTGAGGCTTCCAAGTGTTGGGGTGATTTGTGGTGGTGGTGTTGTTATTCTTGAGGTTTGTAGTTGTTTTTGTGTGTGTGTGTGGTTGGTTTTTGTTTTGTTTTAATATTGCTTTCAGTAGACGTCATTTTTTCAAGTCCTGTATTGGGATGTAGTTGATTGAGTTTGGGACAAATATACCTGTTTCACACATTCTGCTTGATAACTGTTAATGGCAAAGGTTATTTCTTAGACAATATGGAATTCCTGGCATTTATTCAAAAAGGTTATCAGTATTTTTAAATCCTAACAGTGGTTGAGGTCAAGATTTTCCTTTTCCCGTTCAGGAATTTAAAAATTATCAAGTGCATTGTCAGCATAACGTATTTCTCACAGTCAGGCTTTGATGCCCGCACAGACTTCTGACTCTGCATGGATGTAGAGTTTGGAGAGGCGTATGAATGTGATGGAGCAGGAAGAAGAGAGCAGGAGAAGACACTTGCACTAAAGTCCTTTTGCCAGTAGTTGCCATGTTCTGCCTGTGAACCTTGAAATATGCTTTAAGAGAACAAAATGACAGTTAAGACATGATGTGGTTGAAATAGATTTCCTCTTGATTTCTTACAACCTATCTGCAACATTGCAATAAAACAATTTGAAACAACAGAGGGTCTTGAAAAACTCAAAGGGCTGATAGGGTTGAAATTAGATTAGCAGTAGTCTGTTGTGCTGAAATCTCCCTCTGTGAGCAAGCAGCAGGGAAGATGATGAGGATTTAGGCCTCAGGAAAAGTCATCTAATTGCTGATTACCACCAATTACTTTCCCAAATTCCTTTCCTCAGCTACTGGAATAGTAGAATACTGGAACTATATTTATCAGCCAGCTGTCCAGGGAGATTGCTGTGTAGAAGTTGGCTGGAACTCTCAAATCCTGGATCTGAGTGGTTCTAAGGGTATTGTAAATATCACAGATGAGATGCTGCACTCCCTAATGCCAGTATAAGTTTTGTTAATGACTTGCTAAGGTCAGGATTTTCCTTGTACTTACATATGTGTTGGACTTTCTTTTGGTGGTATTCTGAGGGTGGGAAAGAATTTGATTGTTTATCTGAAATGGTGCTGAATGGCTCTCAAACTGATCTGGTGCTTCATCTGGATTCGCTTTCACAAGGAACAATGTGGAACAAAACTCTTGAATTTTTTTTTTTAATTGAAATCAGAAGTCTTGAAAGCCCTCCTATTCTTCTGATTCATATGAAGGAAGGGCTGGCAACTGCACGTTTTCTCAATTGAAGCAAGTTATCAGATTTTGAATATGCTACAATATATCAGCACTGCTCTGGGTAATAATGCAGTCATTATCAAAGGTATGCTGCAAGGCATCATGGACTGACATTTTCAAATCACCGTGTAAATCTGCCTGACACAGCTTTAAAAGAAATAAAACAAGACTGAAAGCTCCAGTGTTTAGTCTAAAAACACACATGGCCATGGTTGCTGTTTTAGCCTATGTGGGCTAACCGTGGAAGCCTTTTGTCAGCCCTCTGGCCCACTGAGTGGTGTCAGCTTGATTTGTGTGTTAATTTGCTGACTTTTCGGTTTGATGCTTTCCATTAAAATTCACATAAAGAGCCCGTGTGTTTTTGCTTTATTTAGCAGCTTTTCCAAATCTAAATGCTCTTCCAAAGACCGCCCTTGATATCCCTGAAACTAAGAGGAAGAGCTTTCAACATTTATTCACTGTTGGAATAATTTATTTGCCATTTATATGATACTGAAAGGATGAAGGCAGATGGGGAGCCTTGTTAAGTGATGATATAACCTAACACAGGGAAGAAACACAGTGGCAGTTTTACAAGATTTTTTCCTTTATGGAAAAATTCTGACTGAAATTATCAGTGTTGTAAGCTATGAACCAATAAGCATCAGGACACCCTCCAGTCTTCCTGGCACCAAAGACTGTCCCATTTAAGTTAAAGGATCCTCCTCACTTTAGCTCATATATCCCTGCTTTTTAGGTCTGGTTTGCTTGAGGAAGATGACTTGTTACTGCCAGAGGCTTCCAGGAACCAGCCCTGGCCTGGGTCGCAATCCAGACTTGCAGCTAGGATGGTGTTTTCACACCATTTTTGCCTGTCTGTTGATGGCATGTGTAATTGCCATCTGTGGTGATTTTCTTGGGATAGTTGAGCTGCCTTCCTTCCTGAAAGAGATCCCTTCCAAAATATAAGTTGCTTGAGCAGTTCAGCTGGCATTTTAATGTTGGATAAACAGCTAATCCTGTAGTCTTCATCTGGCCCGAATGGTGCCCCTCATGCTCTTCTAATAAGAAAAGATCTACAGGACCATGAGTGGGCATTGGGGTGTTTATTTTCAAACAGCTGGTGAAATCATGCTGTGGTTACTGCATGTCAGAAACTGAAGGGTCACACATTGGAAATGTCCCTTCCAAGAACAGCTCCAAAAGTCATTCCTTGCGTCACTAACATTATATCTGTTTCTTGAGTCAAGACTAATCAAAAAATGTACCCTCAGGAAGTGGTGAGAAGATTTGAATTTGCTGTAAGGTAAAAAACTCACAAATTCCCATTGGACTTCTGGTAAAAACAGAAAGATTGTTTAGAAGCAGTCATCAAATATTATTTCCCTAGCTGAAATGAATGTCCGTCTGTGTCTGAAAACGAAAATATTACCCTTTATGTCACCATTTAACATTTAACATTGTTAAAAGCCTACCATATTGCATATCTCAAGGCACAATTCATGGATGATGTAAGTCTTTGTCCTGACCTGTTGCTGCAGCTGAAGCTCCCAGTGATTGCAGCAAAGCTAAGATCAGACCCATAGTGGAGAGGCCTCTAAAGTTCTCTATAACCTTTTCACAATAATTTAAAAAATGTAGTTTTTCATTTTTCTCCACTGAATGCTGTGTCCTGTTTTCCTTTCTACAGGCAGAGTCACCCCCGAACAGCTCAGCTCATACATTCAGCTTTTCCGAAACAATCTCAAAGCTTTGGAGAACCACTGTGGTCTTCTACAGCTTGTGCTGGCCACAGTCCAGACTTTGAAACACCCCCAAACTTCCAAATGGGACAATTTCCTTGCCTTTGAGCGATTACTTCTGCAGGTATGTTTAATATTTTGATTTTCCATTGCATTCTGTAGCTTGTATTTTTTTATGAAGAACTGCATTGGGATGTCTTGCTAAGAAGCTGTTCCTTATTACCAAATGGGTAAAAGGAATAGTAACCTACATATTTATTCTTTTATAGCTGTGTCTAAGAAATTATATAAACAAAAGAGTAGGCATTAAAGGTGAAGCATATCAGTAATCTGAATAGGGTGACATTTTTACATTTATATGAAGTTTCAAGAAGATATTGATTCTGGTATTGCCTAGGCTTGTTGTTGTTATCATTATCATTATCATTATTATTATATGCTTCTTGAGGTAACATGCTGAATCAAATGCAGAGAGGAGTTTGTTACTATGTAAGTGTAAAACTTGTTTAATTTTTTGAGTTGGAAATTCCACACACCAGGAGAGTGAGGTTTCTCTGGTTCAAAACTGTCATCTAACCTCAGTTTTTCCCACCATCACATTTTTTATGGCATCCTGTCTCTGACCACAGTATTATTTACATACCATTTTCTATCACATTTGGATTGCTCTCAGGAAATTAAGAGTTAGTGGTATTTTGAACTTTATCCTACTAACCTTTGGAGATGTACCAAACAAAGGAGGAGCTTTTTCTAAGAACCTAGTAAAGCTAATTTCTGCTGAAGTTCACAGAAAGCTCAAAACTTTTCTTCCTGTACTATTTATTGTTTTAACCATCTTCTGAAACCCTAACAAGAGGCATGTCTTGATGAGTAAACTCTCAATGAAGTTAATGAGTCAGCTTTAAATGAGTGAAAACCAGATACCTCTGTAAAAATCAGGTGTCTGGAACAACCAACCAATTTGATTCTCCTCATCATCTCTGGCAGCAGGGTACAGTCCCTGGTCCTTCAAGAAGAATATGCCCATACTTCATTTCATAGCTTTGTAGTCAATGGCTTCCTGCAAGGTTTGGAAAGCAAAAAACTGCGAAACTTAGTAGCAAGCTCTTGTCTAAATTCACTTCCAAAACTGTTGTCTCTTGGTAAGACTGAAATATTTTGGAGTATCATAGGTAAATTTATTTATTAAAAAAGGAAAAACACCTCAGGTAAAAGAACTCATTCTAGCCATTCTATAGTTTTTCTGTAGAGGATGGGACTAACAGCCCATAGTCCCCTTCTCTCTCCCACAGTGAGTCATGTCATATAGCTCTTCTCAGAGGCTGGCTAAGTTCCATCTTAAAACCAGTTCAGCTTTAGAACTAAAATAAAGCTGCAAGTTCAGCATTGTTTTCACAACAACAGACAGCTGCCTATATAAAAGCCATGCAGTAAATCAGCAGAGAATAGGAAAACAGAGGTAAGGAACAACCAAACTACATATTTCATGAAAAAGAAATGTTTAACAAGCACTCTTATAATCGTAGGTGGCTTTGGATTATACCCTCTTGCCTTCCACCATCATATTAAGGTAAACTGTGTTAGCCAAAGCAAACTTTCTAGGCTAGCATTTCTAACTGTTCCTGAAGCACATACTTGTTTTCAGTAGTTCAAGCAACAGTTATTTTGAATTATATAGACTATTTTGAAGACAAAATCTGACATGCATTATCTGCTTCTGAGTGCATGGCCTGTCTTTACACTGTTTACAGAGGTATGTAGGGAGAGCAAAGTGTTGAGACCCAGAAGACATTAGCGATATTTTTATTTAAAAAAAATCATCCAGGGCATTACTTTGTGAATGGTTGGTACATAGCACACTGCACTAAATTTGGTGCTGTGATAGTTTATTTCAGCAGTACTACTGAGAAATTCTTTAGCATATTTGTTATGTTTCATATAGTTTAAAATAATAAATCTTAAAGAATCCTCAATAAAAAGTACTTGTTTCAACATGAAAGCAGTATTGTTTCTATTGTATATTGGAACAACATTGAAGACAACTGTTTGTAAAAGATCTACTGGGACTAATATTGTTAGATTCTGACAATGTAGGAATTCTAGATTTTCTGCTGATGGATGCATGTCAGATTCCAGCTGATGCTAAAGGAGATATTGCAGTAAAAACAGTTGATGGTAGAATCTCAGATTTCCCAAAAAAATAAATCTGCACAGTGCTGGAATTTTTGTTGTTACTGGATCTCTCTGATGGCTCTCATGATTCTCTGCTTAATCTAGTTTGTGCTTTTCAGAAAAAAACCACATTGTTAATAAGAAACCTTTTGTCTAACTATTACACTGAATAACCTTTTTGGTTTTTTCTTTTTCTCTCTGCTCCTTGATTTATCCTTTTCAATTGCAAGTACTCAGTTGAATAAATGGTCTGCTAGAGGTCAAAACAGCCCACTTTACTATTTTGTCATAACTAAAATCTCTACATTTTTCCAGACTTATGTTGGCTCATTAAATTTTTTACATCTGCATCAAGGAAGTTTGATTTTGACGGAAGGTCTGCTAAAAGTGCAGCTGCATACTTAGCACAGTGCTGTTCTCTCCTTTACTGGGATGGATGAGTAGTTTGAGAGTGAAATTAGATTTCAATGGAATCATAGTGTTGACCTCAAAGGAAAGAGGATCATGATCTAAGAGTAATGCATCAAAGTAATTCATTTTGTCATTCACAGGTTTTCTCTGTGTTTTACTGCTCTACCTCTGCACATGATAGAGCTTTCATTACTGAGGAGTTTTAAATGCTGTGTGAATTGAAACAGTTTGTCCTATTTACCTAGGAGATATCCTACCCCATTGCATTTTTTTTTCTCTTGAGATCCTCTTTCTGTTTTTTCTCATTCTAACCATCCATAAAACTGATAAATGGGAAAGGGAACAGAGACCAAATGCTGCACCACGCAGCCTGTAACTCTCCAGTATTCCTCATGTGACTGCCTTGTTTCCCTGCAAGTGAAGATTTCATATTTAGGGAGGTAACAGAGTGTTGCCACTCCATACTTTTTAGCTATATTCCCTGTTCCTCTAAAATGTGTGTCTTTATGGGGAGAGGATTTAAACCTCTGAGTTAAAGGACTTAAGCCTTTTGCATTTTCCGAGCTCTGCCACGCTATCTGGTCCTTTTCTTGGGCCCATGAAATACAAAAGCACAGGAGGAGCTCTCTCCACAGTAAACAAAATGTGACACTGTGAGAGAAAAAAACCTTGCTGTTTTTAACATATACTACTCATATATTTACTGAGCAGGGATTTTTGCCTCCAAATTCAGTTTAAAAGTACCCAGCAGATAGTGAGAATAGGACCATAATGTGCCTCAAGGGAAAATGTCTTTCCTCCTGCATGGCACTACTCTAAAATTGCTGGTTTGGTGCTACCTCTTAGAATTTGCTGAATCCTTCTGGCATAACTTATTCTCAAGATTTAAGAGTAAAGTACTTGTCATACTGAGTAGAAGTCTTATTTTATTAACCCCCACCATTTTGAATTCCAAGATTAGGATTTTTTTCAGTGACCCTTCCCAAAAGAGGAAGCTGTCTTTCTTCTTTAGGATGAGGACATTCCCTTCTTTTTTAAGGTATCTGGGGTAAACTTCCTTCTAAAACTGCAAATGTACCAGCATTGTTGTCTTAGAATAGCTGAATTGACAAAAATAAGTGTATCTGAAAGATTATTAAATTCATTGCTATTATAGTGTTGGAGAGGGAAATCTTACTTCTTGAGATTTTTTGTGCCACAAAGTTTTTGCACCAGCTGTCCAACATTTCACAATTTTCTGGGAAATTAGACAGCTTCAGCATTGGTGTAAAAACCATGATGCTACCATTGGATCTCAGAACTGTCAAAATTTTGTTTTCTGATGCTGATTAATGTCACATAATCTCAAGAGTAATTTGAATCAAATTAATAATAAAGAATAGTATAAAAACCCACAAACCAAACAAATTCAAAAAATCAATCCATAACCAAAAATTGTTAACACTTTCACAGTTTCATCCTATAGATCGGTGGATATAACTACCTTTGTGATGCCTATCTGACTAAAAGTCCTTTCAGCTACCATAAAAAAGAGAACATTAATATTTTAGCAAAAGCAACTGCAATTTTTAGTCACTCCTAGTAGTAATACAAGTAGGTCAAATACTTTGGTGGTGGAAGCTGTGTGCATACACTTAGGTGGAGAGCTCTTGGCAGTACAGTATTTTCATGTTTAAAATTCCAACTACTAATTAGTACTAATTTGTTGCTGTAAAATTTGTCAGAATACAGATTTTATTGTTGTCCTTGGTGTCTTGAGAAACAGAAAGTACAAACATGTTTTTAAGGAAACAGAGACTTAATGCCAGATGTCATTCCAATGTGTTTATTTTCCTTTTGGCAGAAAGTGGTTATGAGTTTAATCAATGACATCATTTTCTTATGAATATTAGCATTCAAACTTGGAAAAAAAAAAGAAGTAGAAAAATCTGCTGAGTATTTCATATTGTAGTTAATGTTTTAGTAGCAAGATTTAATAGCTAGGGTGTTAGTAACCACATCATCCTGTGCTGTGATTCTTTGCCATTTTTACAAATGTAAGGTACACAACTCATTACTTAATCAAGGATGGCATTATTATTTATTTGCACATAATAGGTTAGGCGTTCCTCACACACGCATGCCTGCACAGAAACCTTTGCCAATACATTTGGAAACTCTTAAGACAGCTTACAAATTTCCCCTGCCTAGAACTCAATGTAGTTTTTAGACTCCTCAGCTTTTCTACAGTATACAGTAGTCACTAGGTAACATTTATTGACTCTAAACTGGTGTATACCAAGAGCTTAAGCATGGGCTTCAGTCTGCTGAAGCAAGCAGTTTACTAGAAAGAAGTGAGAAAATAGAAAAGCTTTTGTAGTTCTTGCTCTTGCTCTGCAAGAGTAATTAATGTCAGCTGTTGAGAGACCTTCACTTCTACAAAGACTAGATTAAGATCAGTGACATTCCTTGTTGTTATTATTTATATTGCTTTTTCTCTGTGTAATTTATAATTACATAGCTCAGCTCAGTGCAATAAATTATCTTTTTGGTGGCCTACAATGCTGATCAGTTAATCTCTCCAGAAGTGATATTCCAACAGTATTTGGAAAGACCCATAGTGTTAGCTGCCCACAATTAGAGATTTTACATTTTAAAAATAAATCTTGAAATTAGCTCAGTTACTTTTCAACATAAAGCTACATATGGAATGAATTGTCTTGGTGGGAGTCTTGCATGATACCATGGTGATTGCAAAGGTCATCCTCTGGAATTTGGTATCTTTGGATGAAACTGTAGTTTGGACACTGATACACATTCTGTCTTACACAACTAAACAATCAAATGTAATTTGTTGATTAAGTAAAAATAGTCATGTATCAATTACTTAAGCTTTCAAATTATTTACTGTTAGTTCTTATTTAGCCATCTGTTTGTTAGACTTATTGCATTTACACTGCAGTCAACTCCATTACATGCAAACCCATTTGGATTCTTCCTTTAACTTCTTAAGCATTTATTCTACATGAAATTTATATTAAATTTCATGGCCTTTCATAAAAACTGGTATATACAAACCCTGAAGTATCTTGACACCTGTCTCACATGGTCTCAATTCCTTTTGCTTGCTCAGTGCCTCTTATGCTCATGCTACCTTGTTTTTAACTGGAATTCAGATGTGTTTATGTGTTTCTTAAACATTTCTATAAAGCAGAGCCCTAAATTGCTGAAGACATCTTGGTACTACAGCAATAGAGGTAAAAGAGCGAACTAAGTTTGAGGAAGTGATGAGTTCTTTTCAGAGTGTTTGGTTTTGTGTCACCATCTATGACACTCCATAGAGAAGGAGCTTGTTGGCTATAATCCATATTCCATGGGCTTAGGGAGCTTAGTTATGGGTCATTTCCCAGTTTGACATGCCAGGATTAAGGCATTCCAAGTGGTTCTGCTCAGAAAGAAAGATATGTATGTGCATATATATACACATATAAATTATTTTATTCTATATGTATATGTGGAATTCTTCTTGTTAAAATAGTTTCCTGTATGTAGAATGCTCTTACTCAGACTACTTTGAAAGTACAAATAAGATACAGTTAAGGATTGTTTTAACATTAAATAAATGCTTTGAGAGTAAACAGAAGCTGTCTTTATTGGCAGTTTATTAATCTGTTGAAAGAAAACTATTTGAAGTTTTTCTAACTCTGGCTGACAAGGGGTTAAAATATTTTAAGTGTGGTTACCATAGCACACGGGAATTAAGAATATCTTTCAGTATTCTTGTCAAAGAAATGGTCTGAAAATTGCCAAGTATTTGGTCTGAAAATTGCCAAGTATTGCCATTATGGCTCTCATTTAAAACACAATGATCTCCCTCCCTCACCCTCTGAAAGGGCTAATATTTTGTATCCAGACACAGGTCACCTAGAACCTCTAAAATGAGCACTAAATGAAGAAATGGCTTTCTTACCTGAACAAATGTCAACATCTGAAAAACTTTTAAAGCCTTATGGGAAGGGGCGAAACATATTAAGTCAATTGAAACTGTTAAATTAATGTTCTATGTACAAATCAAAAATACTTCTTGTAAAATAAAAGAATCCCAGTGTATAAATTATTGTAATAGGAGCCAGGTTTTCAGGGAGGGTAGCAGAAAACCACTATCACCCCTCTACACGAATGCACTTTCTTTTGTTAGAGGTTTAAGCAATTAATACCTTTTACTTGCCAGGTTTTTTAGATAACATGTTGTGGTTACATGGCAGCTGTTCTCTGGTGAAGCCATGCTGCAGAAGGGCAGCATTACTCCCGGTGTCATATGAACACTGCCACCAGTGAAACCCAGAGTCCTTCACCAGTCTGGGAATCCCTGTGCAGAGCTATGGCCCTGCCTGTCACTTGCCATTCTCTCTCCTCTGTGACTTTCCTCCTTAAAATGTAACATTAACTCCTTACTTTTCTGAAAGAGTTGATATTAACTGTGCCAAAAATTGGGTGCCCACAATGCCTCCCAGTATATGTAGAGGAGTAGTGAGGAGATGCAGTATTAATAATATTGAATAAATCATAATAAATCATCATTTATTCTTTGACTGATAATTGTGCTCCAAGAGGCAAAGCTTCTGTTGCATGTATTCCCAGTAAGTCCTTGCTTTGCTCTACACAGTGCTCCAGTGATGAGTTGCCTACTACCTGGTTTCCTTTAGATGCAGGATCTGGTTTCCAGTGTCTGCTTCTTAAGGAGATTGGTACCACCCTCACAAAAAAAAAAAAATGTCTAGCTTCTTTCTGGTTTTACTTGTACAGGATAGGCTGTCATACATTAAATATGTTTTAAAAAGCACTTTTCCTACATGGAATTGTCTTCAATAGCCTGGACAAATTTCATGGCTTATTAACCCACAGAAAAATGGCATGCATTATTTTGGATCCAACAAAGTGGAGGAGTCAAGAACTCTTGGCAGCAGCATCTTTTATATTGGAAGGCAGGGACTTGTAAGCAGTGCCTTTTAAGATGTTGCTTTGTGGTCACAGGTAAGCAGTATGAGACTTGAGATTCCTTTAGTTCATCTTTTTGCCTCTTAACTACAGAAATCCCATTAGCAATGCCCATTCATCAGCCTCCTGATAGACGAGTTAATTATCAAGGCTTTGCTGAATACTGAATCAAGTGTGTTTTTGTGGTGTTGTCTCTGCTAATAAGCTCATCAATTTGATCTTAATTGAGTGTTACTGGCAGGCAAACTCATATATGAATAGAGATGGGGAAGTAGACAGCTCCATTTGAATTCTAGCATTTTATTTTGTATCAATTTCATTCACTATGCTACTCATAGTTATTTGATAAAAATACTTGTTTGGTGTACTTTTTAATGCTTTCAGTCAAAATGGTTCACTCAGCTTGTCTTAGGCTAGGTAGGGAAGGCAAGGGGTTTTTCTTGAGCTATGTAGGATTTCTTAGCTAATAATTGTAATTGGATATTGTCCCCTTTTTAAAGCCAGACTGTGTTTGCCTTCGGATTTTTTGTGCTTTCACTAACTATACTGTAGTCTTAAAGGAAATGAGCATTGCCTTATTTTTACAGCCCCTCTGTCCTCCTTCCCAACAGATACTGTCGTAATAATAATGAAGTCAACACCACAAAGCACAGTGTATAGTGAGAACTTTATTCATAGGAACTGCTTATCATAGGGTTTCTTAGCTCAAAGGCAATAATCACCTATCAAATCTCTTATCTGCAAACCAGTTTGATAGTGCCAGCACTGTATATGTGGGTTTGAGTGTGATTATATTAGTCTGTCAGTTTGGTTTTCCTTCCTTTGGAGGGTATACTTGATTATTTCCTACAGACTAGCAAGAAGAAAGCAGAGAAACAACACAGAGTAAAGCTAGTGGAAAACTTTACTGTGGGCAATATCCAAAATTAACAGTGGGGCTGCCACTGTTTGTCTCCCCATGTTAATGAGTCCTATTAACTTTCAACAGGCCCCCCACACTTCCTTGGGTCAGAAATTTCTAAGCACATGGATCATGCATAGACATAGAGGTGCATTTTCAGCAGGAAAACAAGTATATTCTTTAATTTGATTTTGCTTATTTAATGAAAAACAAGGTGGTGTTAATTTTCTGAGCTTTCAGGCCAGCTAAGATCAGGGTGGTCTAGCACTTAACTTCTTTTTCTGACTTAAGATTTTGTCTTTTATGTGGTGAAGTGGAACTGGCAGTGTGTTGGAGAACTCACAAAACTTTTATTTTCAATGAAAACCCCTGTGCCAAAGGAAGCTACACAAAAAGACACTAGTACACAACAAGCTGATTGTGGCTGGTCTAGCTGTGGAGCTAGGGTAGATTTTTTTCATTATAAATTATAACATAATTGTTTGTATATGTATAGACTTGCTTGCTATTGTTTGCTCATTTCCAGCAAAGAAGGCGGGCTCAGCTCTCCTTCTCTAGGTTAGAAAAGCAGGTCATGTTTGAAAGCAGCATGCTGATTTGGCCAGCAAAAACTAGTGGGATTTTACCTTTGCAGTAGGTAATGGCGAATCATTTTTAAAATCAAATCTGGCTTGCCACTGCCTGTATAGTACTTACTGCCAAGCATGAGTTTTCCTGGGAAATGAAAAGAGGCTTTCCTCTAGGGGTTGTCTTTCTGTAGGTTTTCTCCAGTTCACATCTCTTCAGCAACCAGTTACCTTACATTGCCATGAAGTTTCTTTAGGGACTCACTCTGTCTAAAAAGATGCCTCTTCAGAAGCCTCCCTATTTCACTCCATGGCACCATATTTGAGTAGAAGAGCATCAAAGTCAGCATACCATAGACCTGACAAAAGTGCATTTAACAAGACTGTAATAAGACTGCTTGATTCTCATTTGTATCCCACCTTCCTCCAAAAAGCAGAAGGAAGTATTTGCTCCATACTAGAAATTACCTGCATTTCCTGTTCTGAAGCTTCTGTAGCATTGTAGTCTCTGTTTACTCTTTTGTCTATTTAATAAAAATGCTTTGTTAAATAAAAATGTGGTAGGCATGGGAGAAAAAATTAAATTTCCAGGATGTTTCCCCTGCACCACCTCATCCCAGATTGTTTGCCTTTGTGTGCCTTTAAAACAAATAGCATGTTGTTCTGTGAGTGTTCTGTAATTTAAAGTAGTGGTGTTGCCTGCAGAAATGAAGGGTTCTGTACACACGTAAAACTTGTATGGTATTTTCTAATGAAATATGACAGCCCATTTGTGCAGCTGTGTCTAATAAGGCATGAATACATTTAACTGCTGTTTATGTCCTCACACTATTTGTTTGAAGTACAGAAATGCTGTACATTCACATTAAGCAATTCAGTATAGAAATCTAACTTGGACTGACTATTGATGGGAAGTATTTCATGATTTTGTAGCAGGTTAAAACATATGGTTATAGTTACAATAAATAAATTACTTGGTCCATAAACCATTGCCATTCAGCACAACTGTCAGGTTGATGTAGGTTTATTCTTCAGGAAAATAAAATGTAGATAACAGATAAGTAGTCTCTGGGGAAGGGAAAAGTTTCAAATTCTTTTTAACGAGGGCACTTGGAAGAGAAGAGGAGAAGGTAATGTTCCAGAGATGAGAAACTCTCCAAATATGACTTAATTCTATTCATCAGTTTTTCTTCTATATTTCTTCCCTACCCATCCTCAAGTCTAGGGAAAATGAGGTAGCTGCTAAGCCATAGGCAGCAAAGGATTCAGGCGTGTTTCATAGTTGCATCTGATTTATCCTTGCATAGTACTGTTGCCTTTTCTGAACAGAGCAGAAATATTCTTCTCTGATAAAAATAATGAATGGAGCAGAAATGTTCTTCTCTGATAAAAAATAAGGAGCATTTTCTTTCAGGTTTTAAAAAAAAAATTGTCTCTGGCATTATCTGAATTTCTTAACCCAGTATTCTTCTGCAGCACAGAAACAGAGATAAGACAGTTGAGTTTGGGAAGATATAGATACTGTATTAAGCTACCTGTAACTATTAATAGCTGTAGATATTTATTAAATGTATGTAAATCTGCTCAGAATATTGTTTTCCAGTAACAGTATCAGAGTATGGTTAACATAAAGGATCCCTGAGGAAGACTGGCACAGATCCTCAACTGACTTTTCATTAACATATATTTTAATTATGGCTTTGGTGTCCCTGGTGACCAGGCTCTCACTGGCATGAGTTTTTTTAAGTTCTGTTTGGTTTTGAAAGTATATTTTTAAAAATCCTTCATTCTTACATCTGTTTTAACAGATATGGTTATGAAAAAAACTCTGCAAGTCTCTGCTTACATCCCAAACAAATAATATTTAAGAAGCTAAAGTTCTTGGTATCATGTACCACTAGTTAAAGTTCATTATCTCTACTGCACAGTAGCCTCAGCTGGACATAACTCTTCGGATTGTAACTATATGATTCATAGGAATAAATGTCAAAATATATGTTCTAGTATGAAAAGAAAAGAAAAGAAAAGAAAAGAAAAGAAAAGAAAAGAAAAGAAAAGAAAAGAAAAGAAAAGAAAAGAAAAGAAAAGAAAAGAAAAAAGAAAAGAAAAGAAAAGAAAAGAAAAGAAAAGAAAAGAAAAGAAAAGCTCTCTTAGCTTTCTCACTTAATTTTATTATCCTGCTTCTCTCTGTGTAGGTTTTTCCCAGACTCTATTTTCTGACCAGGTTATTTAATTTCTGGAATTCCACAAAAAAATACTCAATGCTCAGCAAGTCAGTACACAACATTCAAGTTGAAACATCTGAATTTCACAGTTCTGGAGACCCTCTAGAGCAACTCAGCACCTTCTGTGTCCCTTATCTACTGTTTCTCCAAGCTTGTCTTGGTGAGACCTTGGCTTCTGGCACAGCTGTAGGAAATCTGTGCTTTTTCTCTATCCTGTGGAAGAAAAGGCTGTTTGAGAAGCTACCTGCTGTAGGAGAGAAGTGGTTCACAACATCTTCTCATTGCCCCCACAGAGATGACAGCAGCTGCACAAGGACACACCGTGCTGCTGCTGCAAGGCAGTGTCACTCACTGGCATAGGCCAAGTTTGGCTTTGCATGCTGGTTTAGTTTCATCTGCAGAGTAAAGGTCGAATATTCTGAAGACATATGTGCCCATATTTAATTTGTAGGGATCTGACTACAAATTGGCATTACAAAGCATTGGCAACAAATGTATAGATTGGGAAGCCACCACGTGCTTTAGGGGAAGTCTGTTAACAGCTTGCAAAAATTCAATGTTTTGCTTTGGGTTCTGATTTCATACAATTTTTGAGCAACATAGAATGAAATTTTTTCTCTGTATGAATTCACCCATGTAAGATTATCAGTTTGAACTTCAAACATCAGCATCTGCAAATGGTTTTGTTGCCTCTGTGAAATTAATTGTTTCCTAGCCTATCACTGTGTGCATATGTGTTTTATCCATAGCCTGAGCAAGATCTCCTTCAGAAATGATCACTAGCAAAAAATGAATTGTTTCTTAAGTATCTGATGGGTAGACTTAGAGTAGTAAAGATAAGCATGGAGTGGTGTGCCTCTTCGCATTATATTTCCCTTCTGTAAGTCCAAAGAGGAGACATAGTTTTAAGACATCACTGAAGCACTCTTGCCTGGCACTAATTTTCTTATCATTTTCCTGCATGTGTTATTCATAGGAGTTTTATTTTCATAAAATATATAGAGGCAGAGGAAAGCTTTAAATCTTTTAAAATCTTCTAAATCTATCTCTTAATTGTTTTCAGCAAGTAATGGCACAGGAATGGAATTTCTTTACGTAAAAATACAAAAGCTAGATGCTGTCTCACACAGGGAGAAACATATTTCAAGCAGATGGGCTTTCAAATGAGGATGAAAACAGCAACTCATGGATGACCAGGTGCCAGGTTTTTCTGTCCCGAAGAACTAAAAATAATTTACATATTTTTGTTTTTAAAACATTTGCATGTCATCTTGGTGTGATTACTGGCACATGTTGTATTGATTCAACTTTATTGTCACATTATTCTTTCACATTCAAGGGTCACATGTGCTCCACATCTGGTGAACATTGAAAAGCCTTTTGAAAAGCATCACCATGTTTTTGTTCTTAGAAATGCTTGTGACAAATATCACAGTCTTGCATCTGCTTCTGCTATTGGTTGCAAACAGGATGCACTAGGCTGTGCCTACTGTCCAGTTACAAAACCACCAAGGATAACATAATACATTTCCTGTTAGCTGAAGTGATTAACTGCTTGGCTATTGCGCCTTGTTCCTTGCACTAGAATGACTGATAGGAATGAACTTTTTTATAGCGATTCATGCTAAAATATAATCTTGCTTTTAAGCAGAGCATGCTCTAAAACCCACTAGCCTAGTATTCAATGTCAAAAGTCTCCAAGAAGCTACTACTTAAAACATTCTGGAAAAAAACAAAAGGTTGAATGTTTTCTGATAGATCTGCCAGTGCAGTTCTGTTTGGTACATTGCTCAGTGCATTCTGTAGTGTGGCTGCATGACTATTTAGCACGCTTCATGACAATGACGCTGCATTTATCGTGAACATCTGACAGTGAGAAGTACACTCACTGTGAACTCCATCTGTTCAGCATGTACATTTCCCATACCAAACCAGTTGCACGCAAAGAAGATTGCAGTGTGCTTTTGGCACATTATTTATTATGTAGGGCAAAGTTAGACACCATGATTAGCATCTTCTTGTGTTTCACCCTTAGGTGCATATTATATAAAATCTCATTTGGAGATACCTAAACCCAAACCTGAAACATGTTTAGTTGGGCTTAGAATGAAGGAGAAAATATTCTCTTGACTCAATAATGACCTTCATTTCTCTTTTGGGACTTGACTTCTGACACAGAGCGAAGGCCAAAATAAAACCCAGACTGAATGAGGGCCCTGACTTAAACCTGCTTTTAATTAAGCCTTGTAAAGAAGCTTTTCTGCTAAAACTCTCAGGTTGAAGAGTTCATGCAAAAAAACCTCCCTGTGGCTTATGAACAGCCAAACTGGGGACATTCAAACATACATTTTTGAATAGTTTAATCCAGAAAAAATGCAAGTGAGAAAGTCCATATTATTTCTTTAATGCAGTTTCTATCATTGAAATGAAAATGAAA
Organism: Zonotrichia leucophrys gambelii; assembly: GCF_028769735.1. Classification (NCBI taxonomy): domain Eukaryota; kingdom Metazoa; phylum Chordata; class Aves; order Passeriformes; family Passerellidae; genus Zonotrichia; species Zonotrichia leucophrys. Next base: position 8,220,749 of record NC_088173.1, on the reverse strand, counting down.
TGAAAATGAAAAAATAAAATAACTGGAGAGGCAGATCACTGCTTCTCCAGTTATTTTATTTTTTCATTGTTCTGTGTGTTTCAGTTAAAACTTAATGCTGCTACAAGATGTTTTGATATTAACAAAAAATGAAAATGAAATTGTTTTGGTTTCCTTTTTTCCTAATTGCACATAAATCTGGCCCAGTTCAGCTGGACACAGTTACAGCATGCTAGACATGTAATACACATTTCAAATCAGAATCCTTGTGCCAAGGCAAAGGTCAAAGTAATTTTCTTGTTTGTTTGTTTTTAAAGGGATTAAATAAATGTAGTTTTACCACAAGGAAACTGACAGCGTCCATTGCTCACTTACGGCTTTGAAGTCCGCATTTTAATGGGAGAGGACAATCCTGTCTGGACCAGTGGCAGGGATAATTTCAGAAGTAAAGGCTGTGTGTTTTCTGTGCAAAATGATGCTCTTTGTGCAACATGTCTGCTAGATCACTTACACTATCAATCCCAGACAAGAGCTTATACCACATTAAAATAAAGCTGTGGCTTCAGTGACAGGCTGTAAACAAAAGGGGTGGGATACAGTTAATGGCAGCAGTATAGTGCTAAAGAAAAATAAATAATTCCCTTTTACTTGCAACTGGCAAATGCCCAAATGCTGAAACATCATCAATCATCCTTGATGACTAGATGAGATCATAAACTGAATGAGGAAAAATAAAGTTGAATTTAACTTAAATTGTGATTGGCACAGTAAAAATTAACTTTCACCCTAAAAAATGTTTTCTTCTTCCAAAACATTTCTAATTGCCACCCTTCCCAACTTTTCCCCACCCATTGCAGAAGTTCCAAGTGCTCCTCAGTGTTGGTAATGTCAGCCTTCCATGCCTGTTTCAGCATGTGCTTTTAGGTTTTTTTTGTTGAGAAGCAAGCTGCTTTTGCATTTCTTCCAAAAAAACATCTTAAGTGCAGTCTTTATATAAATACTGAACATCATGTTACTCATAACCTCATAATTCACCAGTCTAGCAGCTGAATAATGTAGCAGGCATAGAAGACTGAGAAGCAAAGGATGTTATACAGACCAGGAGAGTCATTCTGACAAAAATCTGTTGGGGAAAAACTTCCTGAGAAAAATGCATCGAGTTTCTTTTTCAGTTCTTCACACATTACAGTTTATTGTGAACAAAATACACACTCAAGGGAACAGTTATGTAGTGTCAGGAAAATTGACTTGGTATTTTAATTTTTACAGCTGTTTGTGTTTTTCACCATGATTTTTTAGAAGTATCTATATCATATCCCTGGAAAGAGTTGTTTGTTCTTCATGAGTTGATGGCTTTAAATATAAAAATTTAAAGTTTGAGACTTAGTAGAAATAATACTAAAATTCCACCCATAGTGTGAAGCCCTGACATTGGATCTGGCAGACTACAACATTATTTAAAAGATAAAGCAGTGTATCACAAATATTGCAGCCAGGCAATGATCATTACTGATTTTTTGAAAAACATCAGATGAGAGACTGGAAGAATCAGTTTGTCACTGATTTTGATAAGCAATAAGTAAGGAAATGTTGTAGTTTTAGACCATTGGTTTAAAGGCATTGTTGCATCCTGGCTATTCATGGCACATACCAAGTAAATTGAGAATATCAGTCTCATTCTTAGGGGTCTAATTGATGCCAAATTGGCAGAGATTGAGTAGTATGGGAGCTCAGGCTACCCCCTAACCTCCTGAGCTTTTGCATATTTACTTTATCAGTGGTGTAGATAAGGGCTTTTGCTTCACCATGCTGTCAATCTGGTCTTTGCTCTAAGATGAAAACTTTGAATTTAATTATGTAGCATGGGCTTGGGTTCAGCCCTCTCCTGTGATATCAGATGTGTAAAGGTCTGATGGTAATTAGTGTGTATTACTTGTGAGAGTTGGGAACAAAAAATATTTCGATATATACACTGAGAGACTGGATTTTTCCCTCTTAATAAAAAAAAAAAGGCATAAATGCTGACTTAGAATTGCTCTGATTATGTTGTGTTAAAATGGTGGATCAGTCATGCTGTTTGTTTATTTATTTGCATAATAAGATTTGGGGGGCAAATCCATTCTAGACTGAGTTAAAATTCTGCCAGCATATGATGATTCCATGTTATTTTATGTGGAGAGAACTGTAAACTGAGAACTTGTGTTTTTGAAGGAATGTCTTTCAAAGGCTCACTGATCATTGCAGCTTGGAGGGATATCGCCAAAATAGTATTTTAACTTTTTTTTTCCCCCTGTTATACATGTCAATTTTTTTTGTCTGTGTTGGCAGGAGGCTTAGTTTGTGGATAGATGTTTATCCTTTACATGATCATGTTCATATAATCATTCTTGCCAGAAAGTGGAAACATAAGTACAGAGGATTTTGAGACACCCAGAGTAGCTTTTGTGGACGTGGAAGATTTAACAGTAGTTGGTAGGGCTGTCTCAGTGGCCAGTGTAGGAGCATTTGGATGTGAGAACTGTGGGCTTTGTGGCGGTGCTCTGCTGTTGTCAGGAGAGGGAAACATGAGTGACACACACTGGGGCCACATGGCCCTTCTAGGGCCATAGTGTCTTTTAAAAGGACCAGTAGTAAAGGTCAATTGTAACACATTGTTCTGGAGTATTTTGTTTCAGTTTTGCTTTACTGAAGCTACCACATACATTCCTTGAGTGGTTTGATATAGACATTTAATAACCTTGTCTTCTCAATTCATGGTATAGTTAGATGAGATAGGTGGCTAGTGAAATGTGTTCAAGACTGAGAACTGGTGGACTCCAAGTCTCAGTTATTTTGCAGTTGGCTCAGTGTTTGCTAGCCTGTGCTGAAAGTAGCTAAGAAAAAAGGATTGTGCTGGTTCCAAGGAGAACTTACAGCTGAAAGCTGAGTCAGCTCTTGCAAAACCCATTGATACTTCAGTCTCAGGATAAAGAGTGAGTTTGGGACATCCCAGGATTCCCAACGTTTTTCAAATCAAGAAATTTTACCCATTGTTTTGCCATTGCCATTAGCAAAGTTGCCTTTGCTGTGTGGTTTCGACATTCCTACCTGCAGCATCAGAGCCTGTTCTGAATTTTGTGGCCATGGCGCTAAATAATCTACATTTAATCACACTCTTTGCTGAAACAGTGTGAAATACTGGCTTTTGGAGGTTACCCTTGCTCTTTTCATGATGTTTGGGTTATTATTGGTCATTTGACTGTTGACCAGTTACCTACTAGTTATTCTCAGGCTAAATGTTTTTTTTTTTGCTTTTAGTGCAAATTTTCTGTTGCTCTGTGCCTGAGGATTTTAATAGCTTCACACCAAAAGTTGGTAGATCCATCTATTGAAGTATAAGGGTATGCTCTGGAAGATTAGTAACAAGAATAACCTTCAGACATCCTCCATGAATTCAGCACTTCAGTTTAGTATAAAACATTGTTGTTCCTGTAGTAATCTAGAACTTTAGCAAGCTGTTTTTTGGTAAAATCAGTAAGAATTAGTAACAGAGATTTCAGAATTTTTTCCTGACAATAATTTTTTCTTTCAGTAACAGCAAACATGTATTTTTCATGTCCTTCACTTTACCCTCGTGTACTAAAAGGTTGCAAGTTTTAAATTATCACTAAACTAGTAAAACAATCATTCTTATTCTTCAATGATCCTCTGGGAATCTGGTACCAGAAATAAAGATTCCAGGAGCCAGCTCTCCTGCAGGAATGAGGAATTCTGATTACTTGTTTCAGAGTATTTGTCCACCCCGTGGACTGATTCGAGGGTCAAGATCTGGCAAAGACGTTTCACTCCCAAGGGAAGTAGAAGCTATTGAGGCCAGTGGGTAAATTTAAGTAGCTTCATTTTTCTTTTCTAATGCTTCTGCCGAGGATCATCTAAGCCCTCACAAAAGTTGTGCTAAATAAAAGGAAACTGTTGCACTTTAAGTATACATTTGCCTTTAGTGGCTAATGGAACATTCACATCATCTTTCATTTTGGACATGAAGTATAGCAACTTCTGGTTTTTCTTCAAGGAATTTGGTTTGTCGGGGAAACATCTGGTTTATGTAAATGAGCAGGGAATTCGATACGCGAGGAGATGATTGCAAAATAGCATCTACGTGGTCTCTGCATCAGTCATTCAGTTACCTTTTGCAAAAATAAACAGCTATTACATCTGTAATTGCTGTCCCTTTTTCAGTGTGCCGTGTTAATGAACATGTTTTGCTCCTGTGAATTTAAAACAAATTAAAAAAAAAAAAAAGAGAGAGAGAGAGAGAGAGAGCTAAGCAGCATGTCCGCAGCAGAAAGGACGTAGGATTTTCCTGCTGCTGGGATGCGGCTGCAGGGCCGAGCCCAGCCCGGATCAGTTTGCCAGGCGGCGGCTCCGCGCCCACCGCGCTCCAACAGCGCCACCTGCAGGCCGCGCCTGTGGCCGGGGCGCTCGGGCCGCGCCGCCGGGAGCGCCCGGTGCCGCCGGGAGCCTGAGGGCTGTCCGGCCGTGGGGGCTGTCCGGCCGTGGGGGCTGTCCCCTCGTGGGTCTATCCCCCTGTGGGGGCTCTCCGGCCGTGGGGGCTGTCCGGCCGTGGAGGCTGTCCTTCTGTGGGGCCTATCCCCCCGTGGGTCTATCCCCCCGTGAGTCTCTCTCGCCATTGGGGCTGTTCCCCCGTGAGGGCTGTCCTCCCGTGGGGGCTGTCCCCCCGTGGAGGCTGTGTCCTCGTGAGTCTCTCTCGCCATGAGAGCTTTCCTCCCGTGAGGGCTGTCCCGCCATGGGGGCTGTCCCGCCATGGGGGCTATGCCGCTATCCCGCTGTTTCGCCTTCCTCGTGGCAGACCCCTGCCCGCGCTCCCCCCGCGTGTCGGGCTGCGGCCCTGCGCGCCGGCCTCCTTGCACACCAGCGGAGAGGTCCGCGCGCTTCTCTTTGCTCTTCTAAAGCGAGCTAAAAATTCGCCTTTATAAATTGAAACACAGAGAAACAGTTCTTGTGTTAAAGTTTAATTCTTCTTAGTTCAGCTTTGCTCCGTCTCGGCCATGTTTTATTAAAATTATTTTGGTGGCGTTTCTCTTCCATGTTTTCTGATGTGGAAATACAAGTCGAAACCCACTTATCACATGAATCATTGTTAAAATCAGCAGTAGTCCTCTGTGTAAAATCTGCCAGTAAAAGCGGGAGGATGGGGATTAAACCTGGAGCACATTAAATTAGTTCCAGTCTATCCCAAGCAGGCCCTGCATTGCTTGCTTAGGCAGGCAAAACGGAAACAGGCAGTTTATAACGAGGCTGGTTTAAAAACCGTGGGGTTCATTTGAAAAAGATTTATATCTCTCACTTATATAAACATTACAAACGTGGGCTGCAAGCAGGAGGCAAATCTTTATCAAAATCTCTTTAAGAGCTTTTTCATTGTGAAGAAAATGGACAGCGTGTACTCTTGTTTGAAGATTCGCCAATATCTGTGCACTGATCTCTTCTCAATGCTCTTAGTAATTAAAATGTGACTCAGGGTAGAACAGAGAGACCACCAAGCAGTAGTTTGCTAGGGTCTGACAGAAGTGGCCATGACTGAGGTGGCAGAGGGACGTTATTTGGAGGTGGGAGAAGAGATTGTTCTGAAATTAGTTTAGGATTTTTGTAGTGGTTATAAAAAAAGAAAGAAAGGTGAAATTTTAAATAGAAACAACTGTGTATACATTTATCTTCACTCACCCCCTTCCCATGCTGCTTTTCTTACACAGTAGCAGAGACATGTTGTGGGCTATGTGATCTTTGCTAGGGCCTCCAGCACTTTCTGTTCGGAAGATCAAAATGCTTGCCCCACGAAAACTTGAAATAGTCTGGGATGTGAGGGCCCCAGGTGATGACTGGAGTGCTAACTCACATGGTAACATTTCTGGGTAACTTAATTGTGATGATGTTGTTTGGAAAAGTTATTTTTAGAAGGAGTAAACATACATTAGTGCAGTAAAAAAAAAAAAATTTAGTAATAACAGTTATTTCTAGCTGTTGCAATACCATTTTACTGCAGTTAGGGTACATTATAAGAGTTGTTCAGATCCTGGATTTAACAGAAAGTGCTTTTCATATTTCATTTTGATGTTAATAAACAGTGTCTAAAAGAGCTTTGTAATACTAGTCTGCCTTCCAAAATATGATCCAAGGCTCAGATAAATGATTTAAAGTATTTTGTGCATTACAATATATAACAAAGGTACTCTGGATTCTCTCATCAAACTAGGGTGTCTCAGACCTCCCTTTTTTTTTGCTGCAGGGGTGTCTCCATACAGAGTATCACTTATGACCCAGAAGTCTGATTGTCATGTCCTGAGAGCATACTGACAGATGGCTTGTTAGAAAAGTGGAGTGCTGTTGAGTGATTTTAGAATTTTCTAGTAGTACTTTAAGAAGAAATTTGGATTTTTCTGGTCTTATAGTAGTACGAGTATGCTATGATGGTAAAGGTTGGAAGCACTCCCTTCCTGAAGTGTGGGGAGCCAGATAAGAAGGAAAGAAATTATATCAAAATGCTGCATTTTCTCTTTTTAAGACCTGTGCAAGAGAGACTGTGAAATACACAGACATACCCATACTGGCTTTTGTAGAAAGAACCCAGTTGATGGTGAGCTCTGTCTTGTGACACCTTGATGGCTATTGATGGTTAAATAGGTTACAGGGGACTCAAGTCTGCCTCTGTTGTATTGGCATCAGCATACCATGGCTCATAATGTACGTGGGGGCTGTAAAGGGACCTCTTAACTACACTGAATGTTATTTCTCATATCCAGGCCTCAGCATCAGGCTATCAGAGCACTCAAATTAGTGTTTGGTAGCATGGGAAGCAACCACTGCTTACAGGTATAGAAAGGCAAGAAGGGCACATTTGGACTTGGAGCTGAGCATTGGTCTCTAGAGGATCAGTCTAGTGCTGACCACTGGGCCAGGAGTCCTTTCTTTGCTACCAAAAATCACAACGGGTAACTAACTGAAAAACATCTTGGAACCTCATCTTCTAGTATATACAGATGAATTTGTGGGGTTTTTCTTTCTTTATTGGATAGGTTTGGGACTTTTTTATATTGAATATAATGACCACCTTTTGTTGCCTGTTAATGGAGTCTGAATTGTGTTGTATTTCAGGACATGTTGATACTCTCCTAAAATAATTTTTTAAAATGCAGTTAACATAAAAGTAGCTTAAGCCAGATCTGGTCTTATCTTTAAAGTGGGATATTTTTTTTTCCAAGTTAAAATGAGGTGGAATATACATTTGCCCACCTCTTTAGAGTGAAACTTGGAACATAAATGCTTTCTGCATGAAACAACTAGGAAATGCATATGAAACAAACTAAAAACTTCTGAAGTCCTTAAATGTTTGGAATGGCATGCGTGATTTAAGTGGTTTTAGATATTGGGACCAGATGTCCTGTGCTCCAGTGGTCTCCCTTTGTGCAAATGGGATTTCATGAGGGATAGCTATGCTGACTCAGGCATTTGGCTGAGTGGGAGGGAAATCCCAGGCGGACAGAAAATGGGATGGTTTTTCTAGTTGTAGCTCACGCTGGACAAATGGATGGGGAGGAGGTGTGGCAGGAGCAATCCCCGGCACATGGCCAGGATGCCCTCACATGGCCCTTGCAGCTGGCACTGGGAAAGCAGTCGGACATCTTTTCCATCCAGAGCAAGGGCCAGCAGCAAAACCCCTGCCAGTGCCACCCAGCTGGCCTGGCTCCATGTGGGGATGATGGGAATGGTGAAAGGAACCCAAAGAGTAGAGGACTTGCCACATGCCAACCAAAGGAAAGACATGTGGGCCAAGAGGCAAAGAACGTCATGACTGACAAGCAGGTGTTGCATGTACTCTCTAATAACAAGCATCCTAAAAATTCACATACCCACACCAGCCCTGGCTGTGCAGTCTGCTCACCACTGCAGGTGAATACCAGCACAGAAGATTCTGCCCAGCTAGGGAGCTGAAGAAACAGTTTGTAGGTGGTTGAATTAAATTGTGCTTGAAAAGTCAACTGTTAGCTTCTAGAGCAGGAAAGCATTTCCAAGATGAAATGAGAAGATTAAAAGAGTGGGATTTCAATAGTGTTTCACCATAATTGTCATTTTGCCTATGTCTGTATTTCACTTGATGTTTAATATTATATACATGCTGAGTAGTTGTTGCTGCAGTTCACACATTTATAGGGGAAAAAATGTCCTTTTCTTTGGAGTATCATTGTTCTGCCACCTGCTGTTCTCTGAATGATGATTAGTTTTTCATGGTACTAAAAAGCTGGACAGGAAAATTAAAGGTTTAACCTGTTACATTTCATAGGATGGAGTGAGATATGGTTCTATAATTAACTTTCTTTTATTTTGTTCAACCTTAGGAGAAAAAAAAAAGTCCTTTTGTTTGCAAATCAGACTACAGTGAGCGTCCTCCAATGAAGATGTTCTGTGAATGAAAGATTCCTTCCACACACAAAAATGAGCCAGGCATTTTTAAATTATAAACTTATACATATGACATCTGCCTTTAATCACCATGAAAGCCTGAATCCTGCTTGAAGCATAGTGAGTTTGTACAAGGGCTAGAAATGTCAGTACTCTATTGTGATAACATTTACTGTACTGATTAACAGCCGTGGTGCTTTGCAGCAGAACGATAATCTGCCTTTTGTGTCTTTGTGTTGCCATTGTGTCTCCTTCCTGTGGTTCCAGCTGTGGGGCTGTGGACAGAGCAGTGGGATCTCCTCTGCAAACCTCCCATGTCCATATATTTTTATGTGTTATGTCTTTGTCTATCTGCAAACTAAGGTGTAAAATATTTCAAATACAATGCAAAACATTTTCAAATTAGCTACTGCCTAAATTTCTACAACAATATGATCTGGTACCTAGTCTCATACAACCATCTCATGCAAGTTGATGTTTTAAATGTCTTTCAAGTTTCTTGACATCAAGGAGTTTCAGTCGCTATTACTTTAGTAAATTCCAACAGATTTTGTTTTAGTGTAGATTGTCTTAGTGGTAGATTTTCACCAAGTTTCTTTAATCTCAGGGATACTGCAAAATGGGGTGTGTTCTGCTCAAGATAGTACCCCTATTCATCATATTTTATGTAAAAGTATGATCTCTAAGTATCACTAAAAAATACCAGGTGTGCGTTTGGCCCAACCTTAGTTGAAATCATTATTTGAGTGATGCTTTGGTGCAAACTGGCATTGTGGCTTGTGGCAATGTATGCTTGATATCCTGGTTGTCTGTTAATATCAAGCTTCTAGGGACAGAAGTTGACTGGATTTATTTTAAAAAGTTTGATGGTAAGTTAACACACTTAAACACAGAAAGCCAGAAAACAAATGTCTTTCAGATGGACCCAAACAGTCATGCAGGCTCCAAACTCCTTTTGTTTTTCACTTGATGTGACTGGTTTTGCCTTTTTACCCTCATCCCCAGCCCTCATTTTTCATTTCTGGTACCAGTGTCCACCATGGTCTGACCCATCACCAAATATCTGGAGGTTTTCCTGCAGCTCTGAGGAGTTTCTGGAATATTTGATGGTAGATTAACATAGGACTGAAGGAGGAGGCATAAAATGAAGACTTGAGAGAAAAGAGAGGATAGAAAAGGCAAGAATGTGAAGGAAAAGAAGAAGATGGACTTGTTTTGACTGTCAGTCTCCTTTTATGACTCACTGCTTACAGCCTTTACAGCATGTATTGCTTGCATCCTTTTTGCTGTTTCTGAAGTATTTTTCCCTCACAGTTCACAATTCCTTTCACTGCAATCAAGAACCGTGCTAAATAATTTATAGTTCTACTCACCAGATGTATTTAATGCACAGTGTTCTATTCCATGAGACCGCTGAGTCTGTGCTTTCTGCTTGTTTTCTGCCCTTTCACCCCCAAAAGTCTTTGTAAAATGTGCACACCACTTGGAACATCCTCACCAACTTGAGAACTGGAAAAATCATAGTTTCAACTTCCCTCATTCCTCATGTGCCTTTCTTGACTCAATTCAAGAGCTGTCTCATACTCTGAAATTTTCTTCTGCCCAGAGACATACATAAACTGTTATTCTTCCTTTTGATAAGGAATTGTCTCCCACTATGAAATTCACTCTTTCAATTGTTTTGTAACTCCTTTCAATGTTATCTCTAGTTTTTCACATCCTCTTAGAAATACGGACTCTAAGACTCGGCACGATATATAGGAATTAATCCTGACACTGCCACATGCTTTAGTAAACCTGCTTTCCTACTTCTGTGCCATGGATACTGTCTTTTATAGTGACATTAGGCCTTTTGCCTTGGCCTTGATGTAAGTATGTTTATTACGGATTGGATCAAAAATGCAGCTGAGCTAGTTTGTTTAACAAAAAAAAGTTCACTTCTGCTCAAAAACAGCTGCCTACAGAAGATTAAGAGAAGAGGACAAGGTTATATGATATTCTCCCTGTTCCAACCATTATGAGTTCTGTAACAGTTGTGGTTTCCGTGTATTTACTGATATTTGAAGGAATTTTTTTCCCCTGTGAGATTTCCCATCATCTTTGCGAGCACAAGTAAGAATTTAGCAGCACAACAACATTTGGCAAGTAGTTCCACATCTGAGCAAATTGCATGAGGAAATACCTCCATTGAAATTGCTCTTTAAACTGGCTCCTTTCCAGCTTTGTATATTGCCTCTTTCTTGTTGTGATGAGACAGAGTGAGCAATCATTCCCTACCTGCCTTCCAGGTCCACTCATGATTTTTTAGACCTTTTCTCTCTACTGGGTCATCTATTTTTCTAACCTGAATTATTACAGCTAGTCATCTAAGCAGGAATTCAATCATTTTCTTTGTCCTGAGCATCTCCCAAATCTTTTTCAGTACACATCTCTTGGGACAGAATCCCCTCCTTCTGCAGACATGATATGCGCTATTGAATGACCAGATTGGTTATACTATATTTTTCTTGATTTATACCCCTTTTATTTGTTTTCTAACCCTCTGGATTCTTATCCCTTGCTTTGTAGTGGTTGAATGTGTTCCCATTGTTTCCCTCAAAATTGATGAGATTTCACCTCATAGCATACTATGTTATCCCTGTGCCCAGGGATTTTCTCAGTTTTGAACCCCATGTTTTAGCAATTTTCTCAATATTCCAAGACTTATAGAAACAAACAGCTTCAAAAGCCATACTCAAAAGATCCTCACATGCAGAGCACCAAGATCTTTTTCTGATGCAGGTTTTATCTTGGCTGTGTCTGTATTCCTGTTTCATTCTGCTGACACTGTTTTTGCTGTGCTGATTCATGTTTTTACCAAGCATGTCTGTAGAAGCTATCCCAGCTAAAAGCTTTGACTGAGTAGGTTGGAAGTATTCCCTTTTTAACCTGCTGATGAGTCTCTCATGTCAGACATGAGTGATTTAAGTAAAATTCTCCTTATCCTTGCAGAGATTCATCTAATAAAATCCAGACTTATTAAATACCCTTTTTTCAGTACATTGTTGCTGCTGAGCCCCCATGAACCCATTAAAATATCTTAACACAGCTGTACATGTCGATGATTTCCAAAGAGAGAGGGAAAAACTGGACCATACCATGTAATGATACATTGCCCAACAGCATAACTCACTGCAATGAGGTGATTTTGGTGCTGTGGAGGAAGATATATCAGTGGGCATTTGAATTTTCTTAAAATATCTAAGTCTTGCAGAACTGACATAGTGACACAATCTGCTTGTTGTGGCAGCAGGAACAGAAATAACTGAAGAAGTTGTAAGATTAAAAATAAGAAATTGTTGTCAAGCAACTGTGGTCCTCAGTGAAGACAGGAGAAATGTGTTAAGAAGAAATCTTACTTATGTTGTTCAAAATATAGTTTCTTTTATGCCCTAAGAATATTAGTTAAAGAAAAATACTGGAATATATTACTTTGGCTGTGGGATCCAGATGAAATCCAATTGCTTAGGTCATGATCATAGGCTAGGGAGTTATTGGCAGAAAGAACTGTCCTGGGCTTTGCTTTTGTTTTGGTTTTAGAAATGATAGGGCTTGAAGAGCCTGTTTTAAATACTTGTGTTGTTATCACATATTAGCTGTTAAGTGTCAATGCTGTGTTTTTGGAATTATGCAAGACATGTTAAAAAATTATCTCTGACCAGAAGAGCTTACAGATGTTGTGCTTTTAAAAAGTTTTATGTTGTCAGTAATTTCTTCTTGCCTTTGACTTGTCATTGTGTTCTGTAGTAACTTCTAACATCCTGGGTAGATGTTCATCAGGTATATCAAAGGGCTTTTGTTATCTGTAGTGTTGGCTGATAGACACCAATTAAGCATCTGGCCATTTGACAGTGTATTGAAGAAGTCATCCTATGAGCAGGTGATTATTTCTATAATTTTCTTTTATCTCTTGGCAACCTTAAATTCTAGCTCATCTAAGCTTTAAGTTGGCACTGCTGCATAAGGAGGCAGACCAATCTTTGTCCTTGACAACTAGTGTGTTTCTGTGGCCAAGCAGTAAACCCAAGCAGAGAACCAGTATGGTTAGAATGATTTGATTTAATGCACAGTCACAGAAACACTCTAGCAGGTGCACAAGGAAGAGGCTGGTGTGGTGAGTGGAAGGTGAGAATGAAGTCTAATTGGGAGAGCATGAGCAAGGGATGAATGTGAATTTGTATCTTTGACAGTGTGAGCCAGGTCAAAAATAGCTTCTGGAAAGCTTACTCCTTTTCTTTCATTTGTTTATAGTAAAATTTTAAGATGCTGTCTACAGGGAGAGCCTGAAAATTGTCTCTCCAGTTTTGAGAACATAGTTCTTTGGGCAATGTTCAGAGTGGGTGATAAATGCAGAAAAGAGGGCAGGAGATTGATTTGGCTCTGTAGGGATATTTCATTCAAACAGAAGAATCATTAAAAGTAATGACAGAGGAGACAGATCCTAGATTCTTTTACTGTTTCCTGTGTCTCTTACTAGCAGTTTAGTTCTGCGCTGTTTTCTTTATATGTGTATCCTTGGTGGGTTTCTGTATCGTATATCAAGTGACTAGACAGACACTGCCATTAAAGAGAAGGTGCAGTCTCTTGGTATTGGCAGGGACAAGTCATAAAACTGTTTTGGTCTCCAACAAAAGCACTGGGTGTCTCTCCTGATCTTGAATGGCTTACACTTTTTTTTAAACTGGAGGCAGCCATTTACTGCCCGCATCTTACACCTCCACTCTCAATCTGCTGTGAGTTTGCTCAATCCTGTGTCCGCTTTCCCCTAAGGCCAAAGTTTGCTCATTCTCCCTGCAAGGAGAGGCTTTGTCAGCCCCTCCCCAGCTGGAAACATAAGTTTGAGACTAAAACTTTACTTCCCAACAAAGGAAATACATAGATAGTGGACTTTTGTTATCTAAAATCACCTGTCTGACTAACTCTATGCTCTATATTTTGGCATACACAGATTGAAGTGTTTCCTAATAGTGAGAGTGTGGTACTTTGAAGAACTTTTTTTTTTTTCTGTGTTGTGTTCTGGGTTGCTTATTCTTAAATGATACCCTAGAAATATGTGAAGAGAAGACAAAACAGAGGTACACTTTTATCAAAACCTGCCTAAGTCAATAATTAAAATGATTTCTAGAGCTTCATGTGGCAAATCATAATTTGAATGGTAAGATCATACTTAAATGATATATTGTGTGAAATCGCTAGTCACATGTAGGCCATTTATTAAAAACTAAATACATGAAATAATTGTTTTGCAGGGAGTACAGACATCTTCCCACCCATATGGAAATTATGTGCAACCAACCCCAAATCTCAGATGGCCAAACAGTGTAAAACAGCGAGTAGCAGCATTTGATTTATGGGCAGCTGAGCACTGCAGGCAGCAAGGACTCCTCCTTAGTTTGGCAGCGCCTGTTGTTTTTACTAAAATGACTATTCCTGCAGAGATCTATTACCATCAAAGGATCTGAGCCAGTTTCACATACCCATGAGCTTCTCCTTTGGTGCCATTGTCACTTTTAGCAGTTAGAATGTTCTTGCCTCTGTCTGGACATGGGGAAAGTTAATATGCAGTCTGCCAAATCACAAACCACAAACAGTCAAGCCCAGGTAAAACATGAAAAATCAAATAGGGGAGCATTGGAAAGCTGCTTATTCCACATCTCTTTTGCCACCTAAGTTATCAATAAAAGGAGCTGTGTTTAAATAGGCCAGTCCCAGAGTTTGGGACAGCAAATTACCCAAGGGCTTGTGTGTTTCCACCATCTTCTACTGGTTTTACCTGTAGCTGGGTTTAGGGGTTTTTAGTTTTGGTTTTCCCCAAAAAAATTCTTCACTTGTATAAAGCTGTGTGGTTCCCATTCCAAGAAGTTCTGTTTAACTCATGCAACCTCTGAAGGAATTAAACATGTTTTGCTTCCTGAACAGAAGCCACTAGAATATTAACAGACTGAGGTAGTCTCTCAAGATTTATCTCCTCCTTCCTCCTGGATTTTAAAGAAAATAAATCCCACTTGGTTGAAGTTGATTTTTGCTTTAATGTTTTTAATGACAAATTGAGGACACTGGGCTGGAAGCACAGGGGTTACAGTGCTCAGTTCTCTTCTAAGTTTTGTCAGGGACACATGTTAATTCAAGTAAACTCTGAACCTCCTCTTCCTCCCAAACTCACTCTTTTTTCTATTGAGAAAAATAAGTCTAATGATGCATATGACTTCAGATTCTTACAGTTATTTTAATACTGAAAATAATGCCTCTCACAGAATTGCAAAACATTTTTTCTTGGATTATTACACTTCCTCCTAATTCCTGTAGATCTTATAAATAAGATTTTAAATAAGATTTTGAAGCACAATGGCATGTTCAGTGTTTAAACCCCCCCCCCAGAATATATTTGTACTTTCTTCACTATTATCCCATCTGCCAAAGTTCAGGCCTTTTGCAAAAATCAGCAAATTGACATCAGTTTATTTATCCTTAGGGACATCAAATTATTACACTGCTTAAGTTCTAAAAATAAATAACTAAAGAGGGTGGAGGGAAGAGATGGAAAACAACAAAAATCTTTCACAAAGTCTCTCTGAATTCTGGAGAATGTGTGATTAGAGCATTAAAATGTCCAAACAATGCAACTGAGCAGAAAGTGTTCGAACTTGGGCCCTTTTAGCTGGCTCTACATTAAGCAGCGCTAATGTTTTTATACAGTCTTTGGAAAGCTCAGAATTGACCTGTTTTTATTATTTTTATTGGCTCCCTTGATGATAGACAAATGGGGCTAACTTGAGGCCAACATAACCAGCAGGAAATTTGGGTCATGGGTAGTTACATTTTTAAAACTTGTGTTCTAGGGCTGTTCAATCAGGGTAATTGATTGATTGTTAGGTGGTGCAGGGAGCCCCTAAATCACTGGAGGTGGCCAGATAATGACTATCTGCCAGTGGATTTTGTTTGAGGCAAATTTCCCAACTCCCCGTGGAGCCATGCTCTGCAGTGAATTTGTGAGTCCCCCTTTTTTTTTTTCATGCACAGTCCAGTCCAACTGGCCTGTTTGGACAAAATAGCCTCTAAAACTTGGAAGTTCCATTTGAAGTCCTCTGTGGTGCCATTTCCCAAGAGATAAGGGGAGAAACATTCCAGAGAAGTTCATACCCCAGAAAGACCCTACGTGCATTCTGAAGTTAATGGTTTATTACAGCTCTTTAATTTTTTTTCCTCTTTCATTTTTACTTTGAAGATAAGAGGTGGCAATTGTTACTTGAAGTTGTTGAGTTTTAGCCTGTCCTACAGTAAATCACCCTGAAAGTTTAGACATGTTTTTTTTTTAAATCATGTATGTTTGAAAGTTTGCCAAAGATGCTGTACATGTGTATTTGCAGGAGCCACGATCCTCAGGCAGGAGCTGCTCGCTCTACTGTTCTGTACAGCCATGGGCATCCTCAGTGCTCCATGCCTGTGGCTCATCTGTGCATGCAAAGTACAGCTTTTTCAAGAACTCATCTTGGTGCTGCAGCAGCATGCCATGCACTTAGAGATGGAGTGAAGTAGAGTTTGTGGATTGGGAGGGGAGGAGGGGCATAGATGATGTGCCAGTAGATAGTAGATGATGTTCAATAATACCTGGCATAGGTCTTGCCTCTTCATAAAAATGAATTCAGGTTAATATGGACTTAAGTTTGTCATCTATTCCAGAATAACTCCACACATAGGTTTATCTTGATTTCTTAGATTTTTGGGGCTTATTAGGCTTTTGTTCATTGCAGATGGCTTCCTTATGATAGATGCATACCTCTGAATTCCTTGAAGCTTTATCTTTATCCATCTTAGGATCTGAAAGAATCTGTACTCCAGATGAGAATTTATTTGTGTCACTTTTTCAGAAGAGAAGAGATAATACTGAATTAAGGCAGGGCTCAGTTGAAATCCATAAATCAAACAGCCTTGTTTTGAGGATGGCCCAGCTACCAGCACATGCCAGACCAGTGCCAAACACCATAGATTTCCTTCCTGGGTGGAGCAGTGCTTGGATTTACTGTGTATGTGATTTAGCACTCCCTGCCCAAACACAGAGGGTGCCAACCCTTTCTGGATTTCAGAATGTTCCTTCTTAGCTCTCACATGCTTTTGACCACTGCAGCTTTGTAATTTACTGCCTCAAGTCTGCAGTTGCTCTTACTGTTAGGTGTAGTGGATAGTTAGAAAATTCTTCTCCAAGGTATGTATTCAAATGGAAACATGACATCTGACCACACTGAAGTCCCAGGAGAGATGGGTCCATGGCAAAACTTGTATGTCAAGAGCAGGGTGGGGTACAAAAGTCCATTGAAGTGTAGTTTCTTATAGCACAGCCTGGAAAAAAGCTTCTTGGAACTTAAGTAATTCATGCTTTCTTAATGATTGAGATCTGTGGTGGATCAGTGTAGGTATAAAAATGACAGTTTATTAGATGCTTGTTAGTGTTTCTGAGACTGACAAAGAACAACTAAAAATACAACCAGACCCCCTGAAGTCTTGTATGAAGTACACCAGGAGGTAAAGCTTTCAGTGTTTGTGTTCCTAAAGCCCTTGCATGGTTTTGCTGTTGTCTAAACTTGTGTCTCTTCCTAGTATGTTTGATTTCTATTTTATTTACTTATTGTGAATCAATTTAAAGAGTAAATTATTGGCTCTGGTGCCTATTTACCATGACTAGTCTTTGTGAAGTTACTGTAATAACAACCAAGAATAAATGCCTGCAAACTTGACTCCTTGGATTACAAGAGATGTTTCACTTTACCCTGTGAACTGACCCACAGGTTGTCACAGGGGGATCTTTTGGGTGATCAGAGAACAAGGGGAGGGGTACTGGTGTTGCAGGAGACCTCCTGGATGGACCTGAGCAATCACTACCACCAGGAGAGAAAGGCTGCTCTTTCCTCCCACACCTCCCTCCCCATCCAAGAGCAGTGTTCCTCCTGTTTGCCTTGCAGTGTTCCCACCTCTCACCTGATCCTGCTGCTGAGTTCCCAGCTAAGCCAAAGCAGAAAATGAACATAAACAAGTAGAAGTTTCATCCACAGGTGTTTGTGGGCAGTAGGGTGGCAGTTTGATGGTACAATTAATCATTGGCCTGCTTTGAGTGGCAGAGAACAGCACAATGGATCTAAATGCCAGCCCTGGTGTTGCATGATGTGGATGTCAGCAAGTCAATGGAATCTGGGCTTTGAACCCCCTGCTCATGTACAAAATCAAACCCAAGGATAAAGCCTAAAATTTAGAGGAAATGTTTGACTTTGTACTTTGTACCATTTCTACCCATACCAAGGGATGGATGCTCTCATCCTCTCATTATACTGGTACTTGGAAAGATCTAAATTAAGGCTTTTCAAGTGCTAAAAGGCTGCTATTGTGAATCCCTAAGAAAAAAACTGTAGACAATTAATAAACTCACTGTCTGAGCAGCAAATAAATCACATCACCATCTGCTGACTACTGAGAGTGTGAGTATTGAATGATGTGCCACAGGAGTATGTCTGATCCTAACTTACAAGCACTATGGAGGCAATCTGACACAACCTTCCTTCTGTTTTTCAGACTATTGGAGAGTCAGAAATGCCCAGTGTTTTGAACCAGTTATTGCCAATGATCAAGTCCTACAATGAAAGGACAAAAGATGATTATGCCTGTGAGGACTTCCTTGTTTTGCTGATATACATATATTCTGTGGTTGGAGAAATCAAAGGTGGAAAAGAGCTCGACATAGCTGAAGAAAAGGTGAAAAGGGCCCTTGTCAAGGCAATTTGTGATGAGCCAGAGCCATCTCCTTTGCTGCAGAAAATTACAGGTAAGATTCTGCTTTTGTGGTGAGAAACTGGATGTCTGGGAACGTGTGAACTGGGAGAAGTGTATAAAAATGGCTTGACTTGTCTGTGGTGCTGAGAGTACATGAGTAAGCACAAGGATTTCCTGTAGATTTGTTCCATCTCCTCTGTTCATATATGCCAAATGCTGACAGGCTGTCCTTGAAGAGTGCTGAGTCTGATGAAAGCACTACAAGTTGTTCTTTTTGTTAAAGGTTTCCTAAGTTTGTGTGTTTTCATAAGGTAATCTTTTCCACAATTTCTTTCATTGATTGGTGTAAAGTTGACCCTGGGAAGTCAGAATTAATACTGGAAACATGTTCAGTGAACCACAGTTGCTTTGTGAATACGAGGAGCTGGCTTGTCTGGCATAAAAGAAGAAATGTGTCTAAAACCAACATTGAGCATTTTGCTGAAACAACATGAACATTAGCCTTTAAAAATAGCATGGTAAGCCTTTTTTTAGATGAGCACTCATAGAATAGGAAAACCCTAACCTCTTGTTGCTGGTATCACATTTTAGGGAAAAAAAAACCCTGCTAAAAATGTAATTTTAAATGAATGAGCTCAGGGGTGGCCTAGCATGGCAGAGGGGATCTCACTTTCTGCTATCAGTTTTCTCAGTATTTAGTAATATTGAGACGAGGTCATCTTGGAGGTGGGGAGCATATGAACATAAATCAAGATGTTGAGAGGAGCTTACAATTGAAAGCATTTGCCAAGAATGGGCCTAAGTGGGGAGTCTCAAGAGAAGTGGAATAATACTGCTGTTGGTTATTCTGGTACTATTCCCTATGGACACTTCTAATTCAAAATACAGGTGTGGTCTCACTGCTCTGCTGTTGCTTTGAGTGTAAAATACTGTAATAATTAAAGGACTTAGGGTAGGAATGAGGTCACTCAGTCAAATTTGCACTGTGGTGTTATTTTAATACTCCTGGCCACAATGCCCACAGTGTTCCAGGCTTCTTGTAGGCTTTTGCCTTCCTGTTTCTCAATATGTACTGCACAACTTGTCCACCAAATGGTGCTTCCCTCACAACTTCAGTGATGTCTTCTAGTGAACAGGATGTAGTAATTTCTAAATCTCTGTTTTTGTATTTTTCCCTTTCTCCAATAATCAAAGTTTTAAATCACCGTTTTTTCAGTTTCTCTTCATTGTGCTTAATGTAAGTATGTGGACTTAAGTCTCTAAAACTTCAGCCAAGTACCAAAGAGAAGCTGAGAAGAAACCCAGTACAGATAGTTTTAGATCAAGTCCATCATTATTATGTGATGAAATTAAGTGCAATGCAAAGCCAGAGTCTTTGCGTCCTTATATTTCTCTGTCTGTATTTTAGCAAAACCATATCTGTGCAATCTGCACAAGTAGGTGACAGTATTGCATACTTTTTCCATACTCATTGCTTGACACTTTTTTGGTTCTTCACCATTTTTTGGTTTTTCATCTTATTTATTTTGAGTTAGTCATGGGAGAAGGCGAAGAAAAATAGCATCTATTGTCAAAACCAGAAATAAATGTCATGTTGGCAGTGAAGTGTCACATGAAATTTCTAGGAATACTCCATAGGTAGTTTTCAAGCCTTTATTTATCCAACCATTTGCTTTGTCAGTGTTAGTGGAATTTGCTGAATTTGCAATTTGCTGTATTTGCAGTATAGTGGAATTGGGAAGACTTAAAACTTGACCAGGCTTAGACCTATTCCTCCTTGATCTCTGTTTTGCCAGGCTTGTGTTCTACAACCTGCTGCCCTCTGAACCTTAGGTAGCTTCTTTGCTACTTGAGAGGCAAAGCAACTCAGAACTGAAGGACCATCCTCAAACTTTTCTTCAAAGGCACAGCAGGACTGTCTTTGTAGCAGGGCTGAAGGTCAGGGAATAGAGAGCAGTGCTGGTTTCTCCTTTGTGTACAATTGTAGATACAGTGCCAAGACATATTCTGCTACCAGCAGAACATCTATGAACTACAGACTAATTCCTTTTAGGAGATGCGGGCTGGCATATTTTCACAAAGTCAACACAGTTCTGCAAGTTACCAACAGCCACGAGTCTGGACAGATCGTGTTCCAGACCTACAGCATTCTGCCCTCATTTTACTTTTAACTCAGAAACAAGAAAACCTTTTTTGTTCTTAAGGGGCCACAAAAGTTATAGACTAAAATAAATTTCAATAATGCTTAGAAGTATTGATATGATCATATATATGATCAGAACAAAGTAAAATGCTCATGGTATTTTATTTTCACCTGTCCATCAAGGTAAGTAATAGGAAGAATGTTAAATGGGATAGATCAGGAGAGAAAATTACGCCAGTTTTTTTGTTGTTTTGAGAGACACTGCCTGCTGGCTCATTCATTACCTCCATGATGAAGTTTCAAACCCTGCTGGCAATCCACGATCGGACAGCTTGAGTTATAGCAAGAGATAGCAAAATTTACTGTTGCCTGTAAAAAAGGCACACAGAAGTAATAGTAGGTAGGCTGCAAATCCAAGCACTTCAAAGTTTGAGAAATGCCAGCAAATAATTTTCCCATGTAACCATCCTTTGACTCCTGTGTGCATTGCAGCACAGTCCTCGTTTCATGATCATATAGTGTATTTTCTATGAGCCATGGCTGCATTCCCTGCATGGACTGAGCACCACAGAGAACTAGAACAATACAGCTTCAGTTATTCTTCACATGAGGAAGAAGTACTAATAAAATAAGTGAGACTCTCATGATATTCAGCAAGTAACTTTCTATGGCTCTCAGTTTGCAGTTGATGGAGGGGACTGGTGCTCTCAGTTTTGTGACTCATTTTGGAACTTGAAGCAGAAAGTCAATACATTACATTTTGAGGTATTAGTGATTACCTGTCTTTGAACAGAGGGGACTTTGTGCTCTGCTTCCCGATACACCTGGTGCCTGATGTTTTTAGCTTGGACCCAACACTGTACTAAGTCTCTGTGGTTGATTTAAATTGAAATTTAAATTAAAACCCATATCTTAGCTGTGGCTCTGAACTGCTGCCTCAGTCTTTTGCTTTCTTCTTTTCTGCAAATCATGGAAGTTGTGCAGTCTTGACAAGCACACATTTTTCTTGGTTTTATTGATTGTTCTCATAGAGTCACTTGAAAATACAAAGCAAAACCTATTAAAAGCTTTAGAAGACTTGTCTTTTGGGATCAAATTATCAGTCAAAGTATTAGTCAGGTTTATATGAGTTACCTTTTATTCCTATTATACTTGTTAAATGTAAACTTAATGATGCTTGTGTGACTCCATGGCTATAGGAAATCTCCAGTTATGTGACTGCCTCCCAGAGCTAGTGCAAATCTCTCCCAAAAGAGGCAGCCCACAGGTGCACAGGGGATATTTGTGCTATTTGGTGTTACCTAGTGAAACTGGACTAGTATTTGCAGCAGCGCAAAGAAAGCAATTGTCAGAGACAGGGCCTGTCTGTCCCTTTGGGCACACTAGGTTTCCCTAAGGCACTCTAGGTTACAGCCCTCTGCAGAATACGTTAAAGATGCAGCTTTTGCACAAGTTTATATTGTGTAAGAAGCACAAGCCCTTCCAATTTCCTGGCTGTTGAGTGTTAGGATACTCAACTTGCCTGTTGCCTGAACATATGTTTTCTCAAATATTTGTACAATAGCATTCTGCATTTATGTAACACCTTGTTCCATTGAAGCACTAAAAAAATATCCTGGAACTGTTAAGTAAAATGAAAATGGAGTGCATTAATCACACACTGAGTTTTAAGAAATATGACACTAATTTTTGCATGCATAATAATATAAAAGTACATTAGCAATGTCTTGTTTAATGGAACTGTTAAATAATAAGTGTAGTGCTAGAGTATCCTAATGCCTTGGGTAATAAAACTGAATGTAACAGTTCCAAGATTTCTCCTGGGTGTAATTTATCTCAAACATATGTTCTTCATCACTGATTCCACCAGAATGTTACAAATTGGAGGGGGAAGAGAATAGACCAGAGCATAATGGAAAATGATGCTTTTCCCAGAATGCTAGGTTTGGGAGCTTTAGGGGTGGGGCTTTTTGGCAGCTGTTTGAAAATAAACCCGCTGCAAAATAGCATATTTATTTTATCATTTTATCTGTTCATTTAGTTTTCTAAATGTCTGTGTAGAGCTGTGTGCAAATGCAAACGTCTGCAAAAGTAATGCTAATAGAGCCACAAAGCAATAAAGGTCTATTTTTTCAGCTGTGCCATTCTCTTTTTCATCTACAAGTCTCTGTGGGAGCTTTGTAGAGCAGATCTGCCTTCCATGGTGTGCTCTGAGGACTCCCAGCCCAGCCCCAGCACAGGCAGCTGGCTGTGCTGCCCGTGTGCAGTAACTTTCACCTGATAGGGC
This sequence comes from Zonotrichia leucophrys gambelii, assembly GCF_028769735.1. Lineage (NCBI taxonomy): Eukaryota > Metazoa > Chordata > Aves > Passeriformes > Passerellidae > Zonotrichia > Zonotrichia leucophrys. The sequence goes on along the minus strand of NC_088173.1, from coordinate 8,198,085 downwards.
TGTATCAGTTGCATCCTCTTGAGCACAGGTGTAATAGGAATAAAATTCTTCTTTTGTGCCAGGAACTGCTGTGAATTTTTAATCACAAGGTGGATTTCTGGACCTTTCTCTTGCTTTTTCTAAATTCTGTGTGTTATATAATTTGGGATGGAAAGCAAACTGAGAAATCTTTAAGTAAAGACCAAAGTGGAAATGCAGAGTTCTTTAATGTCTAGAGTCTTGCATAAAGGAAATACAAGCTGTCTGAAGTCTGTACTGTACCCTTTTTGACCTGTGTAAAAATCTAGGGACTGGGAATCATAAGTCTCTTTATCTTTTATTTATCTGGAGATACATCTGAATCTTTGGTTGGGAGGAGAAGTTGGATGCTATTTCTCCCTCTTTTCTCATAGATTTGGGTTAAGTTTGAAAGAACAGAATAAAGATGATGGGCCAGGGGAGGATTCCTTGCCCATGGCAGAGGGGTTGGAACTAGAGGGTCCCTTCCAACTGAAATCAGTCTGTAATTCTGTGGCTCTGAGATTCTGTGGAGTGTAGGCATTGCCATATTGGATTAGACACTTCTCAACTGATTCTGCTTGTCCTCAGCACATGATTTTTTGGGGAAGATATTTCATATTAATGAAGTTACATGCTAATGCCACTGTGGCCTAAGTGTCATTAATCCTAAAGTCGCTCCTCGTTTTGCAATAAATGTTTGCATTCCTAGACAGGGACAGCCAGTTCTCTCAGAGGACAGACATACACACTTTTATATAGTTGTGGTCTTCACTGCTGGATTGGAGCAACAATTTCCCAAACCTGGCTATATTATGGGTAGGTGGGTAGGTTTGAAATTGGCTAAAGTTTTACTGTATCCCCTTTAGACTAAATGTGCCACTTGTTTTGTGAAGGAAAGAGTTTTCCCAGCTTCACAGTGGAGGTATAGCTCAGGTATCTGGTAGTGATTTTTTTATTCATACAGAAAAAGAAACCATTGTTTAAAACATAAAATCCAAGAGTAAATTCTGAATGATTTTAAAGTTTCCATGCTTTTACAGAAAACAAATGTTTTCTGTACAGTTAATAAAGTTTGCACTAGTCCATTGGGAGGCTAGCCCATCCCCTTTCCTTGCATCCTATCTTATTTCCATGTAATCTGTGATTTTGCAGTAGAATTGATGGGAAAAGATAGTTGTGACTTGGAAAAAAATGAAACATATTATGGCAACAAGTAGACAGATTAGAGAAATGGTTAATCTGGTGTTTCTGTGTAGTGTAGGCATTTAAGTTGGGAACTATAACTGGCTGTAATTATCCAAAATAAAGCTAAAACATCTGCAACCAAGTTGTTGCTTGCTGTCATTTAGGGAAATACAGAAAAAAAATTAATATTGTCTTTTCTGAATTTGCAAAGGTTACATAATTCAAGAAATTAAAAGTTCTTTGTTTTTAATGTTTAGAGAAGTCTTAATGAGTTATGCTGTCTGCAAGCCTTCTCAAGACCTTCCATTTTGCCCGTTCAGACTTCAGGAGCTCTGCATTTGCATTATCTGCACAAAAAACCAAGAGCCATGTGTAAGCAATGCTGGATGCTTCTGGGGCATCCCTGCATGTCTGGGTAGAGGACTCAGGTTTAAAAATTGTTCCATGATTCTTGGTGTGTGGAAATTGCAGCCAGTAGGTTTAGTAAACAGGCATCTGCTATTTTGCTACCAAAACAAAGCTTTTTAAGTGTTGTAGTTTAACCCCTGCCATCCCCATGCAGCCCCTCACTCCTCTGCCATGGGATGGAGAAGTGAATCAGAAGACTAAAAGGGAGAAAACCTGTGGGTTGACATAAAGACAGTTTAATAGGCAAAGCAAAAGCTGTGTGCACAAGCAAAGCAAACCAAGGAATTCATTCACCACTTCCCATGGGCAGCCATCCCCAGAAAAGCAGGGTCCACCATCTGTAACAATGTCTGGGGAAGAAAAATGCCATCCTTCCAAATGTCTCAGCCCTCCCTTCCTCCTTCTTCCCCCAACTCTATGTGCTGAGCATGACTCCATATGGTCTGAAATATCTCTTTGGTCAGTTGGGGTCAGCTGTCCTGGCTGTGTCCCCCTCCCAGCTCCTCGTGCACCCCAAGACTCCTGCTGGGGTGAGGTGAGGAGCAGAAAAGGCCTTGAACTCTATGTAAGTGCTGCTCATCAGTAACTAAAGTATCCATCTTTTATCAACCCTATTTTCAGCACAAATCCAAACCAGACTCATACCAAATACTATGATGAAAATTACCTGTACCTCAGTCCAAACCAGCACAATAAGCTAAATGGTTCATGTTAAGATTTCACAGGGGTTACAGAGGGTGAGAGAATACCTTAACACTTCAAATAGCTAAACATTTAGAAGGTCCAAATAGGCTTCTCTCAGAAATACTGATTAGCTTCTTCTAATCCTAATTCTTGAATATGTAAAGAGTCATACTCTTTTAGTGGGACAGCTTTGCACTCTGGTTTGAAATGGGAAGAAGACCTCTTTCCATGGGGTTAGTCTGTCTATGTGCATGATTGTAGGCTCCATTGTTTGAGTAATCTCTGTTCTGTTTCCTGCAAGCTCTGCAGCTCCATAGTGAAGACAAATGCCAGAAATGTCACAGAGTATGATCTGTGTAGAGCTATCTGTACGTATCTGCTGTGATAGAGAGGGGAGCTGCAAATATTGGTGTGCTGTGGCTGTGCAAACATCAGGGCTGCTGCCTCTCCATGAGTGCATTTCAAAGGAGAAAATCTTTCTCATAGGCTGGCTCTAATCAAATGATAGAAAAAACCTCAGATTATGGCAATGTTTCTTCCTTCCATGCTCCCTGTGTCTCCTCCAACAGCAAGGAGAAGGTCCTTGTCCTGCAGAGTCCTCCCAAGCTGGCATGCAGATAAGATGCAGTTGGAATGAGTTTTCCCTTTTGGGTTAGGCAACAAAATGTATTCTCTGTTGTTAGAGCTAAATAGTTTCATCATGCAAGCATGCAGGCATTAATACTGCAGCTAGAGAAAATCCAGATCATTTTCTTCCCAATTCAGAAGTGAAAGTTGGATGTTCAGGAAGCTTCTTTTCCTGTTGCCCCAGCTGATTTTATAGACACCTAAAATACCCCTCTCTGACTGTGTGTAAAATGACCTCCTGGTATCTCTGTTTCTCAGTGTGTTTTGGACATGATCCAGGGGAAAGCACTTGTGGTCCAGCAGTCCCAGATGGTGGTGGATCTGACGTTCACCCTGCCAGGAGCACTGGGAAGACACGAGCAAAGCTGCTCTCTGCCCAGCTCAGGGGGTGCTTAGGGAGCGCCTGCGCTTTAATTAATCCTGAGATGCTGCCACTGCTGCAGCACTTCAGTCCTTTGCTTCATGGTAACAGAGCCATTGAGCAAAAAAAGGTCACTTCACATGTCCCAAGATATTTATCTAAATTACACAACAGTCAGAAGGATTTATGGGGATTTTTATGATCTCGGCAAAAACAAGGAGAAATTGGATATTCACTGAAGCAATGACCTGCTCTGCTTTAGCCGATGCAGATATCCTGAATTTTATCAGCTCTCCTTAGGATCCTTGAGCTCTCTGAGACCACAGTACCTTTCTGCTGTGACCTTTCTAAAGGGTTTTGCTATTTCTGTTCAAAATCTGTGGATCACAAGTAGAGGATGAGTGAGCCAAATCAATTGAGCCAAATCAGTTGCAGTCTTTTGCTTAGGTCGATTCCTGGCCTATTTTTCAGCTGGGAAACATGGAAGGATTTCTAGTCAGTTGTTTGAAAGACAAATTGCAGTAGTTTTCTGGATTAATTTATATCTAAATTTGCATAGGCATATTTTTTATAGGTTTAAAAATTTCAGGCGTAATTTAAACATCACTGTTAAAAAGCTACGGCCCTAAACATGAGAAAATCTGGCTGCTTTCTACACATGCAGGTATATTTTGTTTGGATTTCATGATGTACATTAAAATCTATGGTAGAAGACAATCCCAATGGAAGGCCAGTGCCATTGGGGATTTTTTTTCTTAACCTTTCGTATGTTGTCTGTTTATTTTGTCTTCAACACCTGCTCTCAGTTGGTTCCAAACTGGATAGTAATTTTCATTGATGTGTTTATAACATGAAGTCTTTTTTTCTTTTTTCAACATGAGACATATGCCTGCAGCTCTGCAGGCCACTGTCTCGTTGCCAACTTAGCAGACAGCCAACTGCAACAGGAAACTGATACCCTGCAATTTTCATTAATGATTTATATTCTTTTTCAGCATGCAATTTCAATGGCATGTAGAAGATGCTTTTAATATCAAACATATCTTTGCTTCAAACTTAAAATGAAAACTGAAGCCTCTTCAGAATTAGGCAACTTTTTAGAAGGTACTTTTGTATGTACGTGGCATGGTTAAATAATTTTTTTCTTCTTTTCACACAAATCACTTGCTTCTCAAACCTACAAGTTTTGGCATCATGTTGTAAAATTATGAGTAAATTCTTGCTGTTTTGCAGAGCACACCCAGCCTGGGAGACCAAAAATTGTGAAGTATTAAATAACTGTCAAAACAAAAAGAAAGATTTGCTAGTCATCACCCATATGACAGAAAACTAGTGAGATTGTTTTTCTTTTGTATACAGACACAAATGTTAAAGCATTTGCTGTAGATTGCAAAATGTCGCTAGGTTCATTAGAATGCTTTCTTGTAAGAATTTCTAAGTATTCTACTCTAATTCTTGTGAATTTTCTTCTTGTGAATTTTCAATCTGTTTTAAATGCATGATGTGTTCTGGATCTGATGGCACAAGGACAGACAGCATTGCCTCTGCAGAGGCAAGGAGGAATAATTGCCATCTTTAGATATTTCTAATTATTTTGTTCAGCTCAGTGGTGGTGGTAATTCTCTTGAAACCATGAGATTTTATCAGAGGTGAATGCTGTTCTTTGAATTTTGGACAGTCAGCCTATGTCGTCTTAACAATCTCCACATATTTTAATGATAATGCAATATGTTGAAATCCAGTATTTCAAGGAGTCAAGCCCACATATGAAATGGAGTTACACAGTTCTGCTATACTGCAGTGTTAAACTGAAGAAATATTTTTGAATAATGGACAATAACCATGCAATCTTTGATCTTGCAACACCTTTGCAGTGTTGGTCATCTTACCATCTCAACAGAAGAACCAGGACTAGAAAAATCATTTAAAAGAATTTAAAAGAATTTCTAGAATTTAATGAATAGCTCAGGGATTTATGGTTTAAACATGCATCACTTGCCCATGCAGTTCACTCAGCATACCCATAATCTGATCATCTCAAGATTTTGGAGACTCATGGATTTTGGCTTTGGACCACTGTTCAACTGCTCATTTTAGTCAAGGTAATTTACTTTCTTACATACTTTCACATATACACAATATTTTAAGTGTTAGGTTCTGCTTCTGTATAAATTGGTTTGAAAACATATATTTCTCCTTATGTTTGCAACAGTCCTAAGATGAAGTTTAAAGGATTGGATCAAACTGTTTTGGTGTTGTGTATGGGTCAATTCTGACTTATGGGGATAAGCAGGAATAAATATTTTCACTGATCTGTCAACTGGCCTAATTAAATCTTTTTCCACATCAAAATTAAATACCTTCTTTATAAATGTTGTAGTGCTACCACTGTTTGCATTTTCAATAATGTCCAAATATTGTCCTGTATTACAGAAATTCAAAAACTCTACCTTATTAAATTAGTACTTTCTTCAAATCTCTTCATGTGTACTCAAGCTCTAGTAAGAAAGAACTTAGATATTTTGTGGTCTTGAATTTTAAATCAACATGGAGAAGGCACTCTTACAGTGTTTTCGCCCTATTTGTTCTTGTTTAGTTTTAAATTTTATAGTTGAGTAAATGTCACCTCTGGTGGTTAAAGTTCAGGTCAGGTTACATTTTGCTGTGACCCTTCTGCTCTCTTTTGCAGACACTGGGACTGTGGTCTGTCAAGACAGGAAAGCTCACAGATCATAGCCTAAGGATTTTTTCCCACCTCCCCTTTAACAGATATAATTTTGTCAGGCAAGGAAAGTAATGTTTTAAAACTGGATTGAGGAAGCTTTCTTAATTGAGAGTTCAGTGTAAATAAGAGAATGATGTTTGTGTTGTACACAATTTTTAAAAGCCAAATGCATCACTAAGTCTAGTTTGTACCAGATGTCTCATTCTCTCTTATTGTCCCACTTTATTCATTAAATTAAACATTCTGGAAGAGTTGCCTGATGAGAGGTGGCAACAGCCAGTCACAATCTATTAGACAAATTTACCTAGGGAAAAACAATACAAATAAGGAATTTGACTTGCCTGGCTTTGTGTTAAAGTGAGGAATGTGTGGTTATAACGTGTGAATGTTCCTTGTTGATTCAAATCTCCTCCAGGCTTTTGTTTCTGGTGCTGTCTGTGCATATTTGTTCTACAGATCTGTGTACACCATGTGTATTGATGTAGCCACCAAGACCTCAAAAAAATAACAGAGAGAGAGAGAGATAGAATGAGTTATAAAAGAGTCTTTGGGGACTGCTTATAGCCACAGAGAGGTGCTGCTGCCAGTTCCCCAAGCTGCTCTTCCTAGATGACATCTCTTTTCCCAGCCTGTTACTGAATATCAGCGTGTCTGTACCAGAAGGCTCCCCAGAGATAAGCCAGGACCTCAGAGAGAATTCTGACTCTCTTCTCTTAAAATGTTGAGCAATTGGAGAATATATAGAAATGGCAGAAGCACTCTTGTGTTATCTTAAAGTAGTTATCTTGTGTTATCTTTATTAGACTGGAGGTGCAAAAGAGAAAAGCCTAACAAAAATTTGGAAAAAGCCATGCCTCCAGTTGCTTTGCCTAACAGCAGGTGAGACCTGGGAGTCAGAGGAATTGAAACAAATTCTTCAGCTTCTTCATCTTTTGCACCTTTCTGTCACCTTCTCCATACTCTGCCCACATTCCTGAAAATCCTGTGCACTAAGAAAGAATGGCAGAAGTCGTAGGGGTTAATTGATTGCATCTGCATCTTAATGCTATTCATGCTAAGGAACTGTAATTCTGGCATTTGTTAACTTTTGAGCACTTGCCTTCACGAGCTCACTGTTGTTCTTTTGATGCTTTTAACATAATTTATGAAGTAAGCAATCAAAATTCTTAAAAGCTGAAACAACATTTTGACTGCAGAGAATATTTTACTGGCAAGTTCAAATAATTTGTCTGCACATCATAGCTGTCTGCTGCTTGAACTAGTGAAGTGATCAATGCAATGGCAGGTTGTTTTCCTTGTCTTTCAAATGGACCAAATGTTTACCATCAGGTAAACATACCACCTAGGCTTTGCAGGTATTTGACAGCAGCAGAGTCCTGAGGTTTACAAAGAATTAATTCAATTTGCAATTTTCTGCCTATCTTCTTTTCGGTTCTTCTGTGGCTTCATGCCACAACTCTTTTCCTCCACCATTTATCTCATATTCTTGCCTCTCCATCTGTTTTTGCATCTGCCCCCATTTCCAGCTAGCTGCCTCTGTCTCTCAGTCACCCACATGTATCCAGCCCTTAGCTCCTTGTTACATTTGCTTTTTTGTTTACCTTCTCCTAAAGTTTTCCATTGGCTTCCCCAGACCCCCACCTGCAGGCTGTCTTGTACCTTTGCTGCATTGGTGTAGGCAAAGTATCTTCTTAGTCTTTGTTATTCCTAATTTCACGTCAGGCATTTATTGTGAGGAGACTTCAGTGACCAGTTGTTATCTGCAGGTGAAAATGTCATGTTCTTACTATCTCACTCGTATTCCCCAGGATAAGCTTATACTGAACACAGTTCCATCCACAACTGGTTATGAAATTAATTTCTAAGAAGGAAAAAAATAAATTAAAAAGAAGAAAATGTAGCAAAGACATGCTTATTTTTTTTATAGTTCTCTAAAACTCTCTATGTGAACTCCATCCTACACTGGGCCCCCAAAGCATTTACTTGTAGTGACCAGGAATGAAAGTGAAAAATATTGGGTTTGTTCCTGTCACCTTACTTCAAGGCAGGTTTAAAACAGGAACCTTGTCTGTCTCTCTGTTTGTCTGTCTGCCTTTCCATGGCACACAGAAAGAGCTTTTTGAGGGTATGACTTATCTTGTTTAGTTAGGTGTCTTGAACCGGCTTTAGGAAGTACCTGTCCCTCCATTTCCAAGGAAGAGCTGTGGGAACCATTCTTCACCAAGCTGGTTTTGTACTTACAGAGCAGACATCCCTGCCTGGCTTGTGGTTTGTCTGCTGGGGCCACAGCAGGATGGTGACAGTGAGTGCCCAGTCTGTTCCTGGGGGCTTTCCTCAACAAAGGTCAGGCTGCAAAATTTAGATGTTGCTTTGTTTCTGTTCATAATTATCCATTTTTTTTTCTTTTGTTTACATTCTGCAAAACCCTTTTTCTTCAGAAATACTCTTGTTTTGGAAGTTTATCTTATATTGGAAGTGCATGTCCTTTTACCAACACTGTCCTTGTCCAAAGGTCTGGATATTTTACATTGAGTTCATGGCCCATAAGTTATGTTTATGATAGTTCCTTCTCAGTTTTTCAGCTTACACAGGAAATATGCATTTGTCTGACATGTATTTGAGAAAGAAGAATATGTATACATGGTAATATATGCTCATTTATAAGTTTTGTGAGACATTCTTTGTTACTTTTGCTTTTATTTGTCATGCCAATTAACCATCTACTCCCTCAACACAGTGTTTCTGGCAGATAGACAGGAGTTGGAAGTGCATCATGCCTTTGATTTTTTTAGTGAGTGGGGCTTTCTGCAGTTTTTAATGCACATGTCCCTTCCTTAATTAACTCTCTTGATGGCCCTGAGTTTAAAGTGCGATCTTGGGAGTTGCCTGTGCAAATAATTTCTTCCAGTCTCTTATTTATAGTGGTGGATGGACTGGTTTAATTTGTTTTTCCTTGTAGCAGTTGTGATTGTTGGATTTAATATCTATTTGATTCTAGTATATTTTGCTAGTATCTCTTTCCTGGTTTTCTGGAGATAAACTGCAATGAGTCATAAAGCACTTATTCCCAGAGATAGCTTCAGCAATTGAAGGGAAACCATGAATACTTCAGGCAAAAGAACTAGATATTAAACATAGATGGTATGAAGGTCACTGGTTTTTGTTATTTTTTCCCCCTCCCTAAGTAGATGAAGTTCTCTTCAAACAGACTGCAGAAATACCAATTAGTGTGCTTCATTCTGAAATGTAATCAAATTTAAAATGTAAAAAATCCCTTTCGGCTACAGTATAATCAGGCCCCTAATTATGAAAGGCATATGTTCCCCTCCATCTTTCTTCCCTCCACCCATGTAGATAATTGTGCTTCTTGAATGATTTCTTCTTTGCAGAAATCTTTGTGATGCTCTACTCCAGGTTTGCTCAGAGCAACGCTGTTATCTGGTGCATTAGGTTTGTGTTGTTGGATTCTCTCAAGATAATGTTCAATATAGTTGCACTGATTATTTGCTATTTCGTCTGTCATCTGTGCTTTGGAATATCTCAAAGCTTGTCAGTCTTCCGCTGGGGATTACATCATTTTGGGGGTCTCTGAAACAAAAGCAGACTTCAGTGGTAAAATATGTACGCCCGGACAGCTGGCAGTCTTTCAAGGCCCCAGAGCTGACGCAGAGTTAATCTCAGAGAAATACCCCCCTCCCTCCCCCAACCCCCCTGCTTTTTTAACTTCCCCTTCTTAATGTAGGGCTTTCTTCATGGATAGTAACTAGTGGCATAAAATGCATTTATTTGCTTTTTTCACAGCACTTGCAGGATTTATTCTGGTGGTGGTTTTGGTTTCTGCATCGTCTTTTGACTGTTTTGACAATGGTCTATTTGAATTAATATCTGTTTCTTAAGGGGTAAGCCTGATCTATTTCTGAAACATGCAAGTCTCTCAGTTATTAGTTTGCCGTTTCTTTTAGGGGCAAACTTTTGAGGAGAAAGTTGCTTGCACCTTCCAAGCTACCCTTATCCTGTATCAACCTTTAACAACAAATTGGTCTCACAGACTGTACACCCCATGAGCACCATTTATGTTGTAAGGACTTCATAAGGGTTAAACTGGAGGACAGCTGGTCACACTAGGCTGAATTTGATCCCAGTATCTGCTGTGTAAAATGGCTTAAGAGCTGTTGCAAGAAGGTGCTGAAAAAAATAGCAATGTGAAATTGGACCAAGAAATTGCCATGAAGGAATTCTCCCTGTGTGTGGTTAGCCTAGATTTTCATTCTATCCTACTACTTTGTTGGGTTTAAAAGATAAATGCTGCATTTCAGTTGTTCTGAGGAAAATCTGTCTGCCAGATTACCAACTCTCAGCTTTTTTTTGGGTAGACAGATTCCACACTCATGCCTTGGTGGATGCTGTTTTGGTACCTGCTTCTGCTGCAAGGCCAGTCCGTATGAAAACCCTGCTTTGGGAGCTGCTGCATTTAGAGACACTGCCTGAATATCTCTCTCTTAGACTCACTATATCAGGATGTAGCCAAAATAAAAACATCTGAAGAATATTCTCAGCTTTAACAGAGTGTCTTTTTTATTTTTCTAAATTATTATTTAATAAATTATTTTTATCTCCCTAACATTAAAAATGTGCCTTTTCATTTTAAGGAAGATTTAGGCATAGAGTATGAGTTACTGATATGAACTTAAAAATAACAAATAAAAAATGTGAATGAGCTAATAATACTAATTGATTTTAACTGGCATATAACACCAATAAATAAGTTGCTATTGCTAGGGATCTGTATGTTAATGTATTTCTATATTTGATTCACTAGAAAATTTGTGGGAGTTTCTGCTTGATTTTTTGAAAGATTTTCATTTAATTTGAAAAGATTTCCTAGTGAAAGAGTTTGGGAAGTGGAGAAATTATGCTGTTGTTTCACATAAGATGCAGGCATCTCTGGTATGACAGATAAGTTTTTCTTTACATAGAAAAGCATTTAAATGAGTGGAAAGCAAATGTGAAAATGTTCTTGGATTTTTTAAAACTGGGACTTTCCAAAGACATCCCTTAATAATATTTTCTATCTCCTTTTAGCTTAATATAGATGAATAAACTCCACGTTCTTCTTAATTTTAGTGTAATTTAATTTTGATTCCTCTTTTTTTTTCTTGTCTTGCAACAACTTTCTAATATAAAGTGATTAGATGGATTTCACAATCTTTGCAAGGCATACCATTGCCAGAAGAAGAGTTTGTAAGCAACTGAGTGAAATTGTGCAAGCTTTTGATGCTGCTGTTTAAATCTATGGCAAATCTCATTTCCCATTGGTTTTGAATGCAAGTCATGCAGTCAAGTGTCTGCTCTGCAGGTTGTGCAAATTAAAAGTTTATAGAAGAGCATGTATAGTTACTGATGGCAGCTGTCCACAGGGTCCTTAACACTGAGCTAAAAATTTATCTTTTGATTTGAATGGTTCTCACCCCTAAGAGCATTAGAAAGTCTCAAGAGCATTGCTATTTTTAACTAAATAGGGCTTATGTTTTTGAGTTTACTTAGGCATCAGCCCAAAGATCATTGAAGTCAATATGAATTCTTCACTTACATCTGCATGCTCTGGGTCATGCCCTTAATAAACTGTTGTTTTTGCTCGCCAAACCAGAAGAGATTACAGCATAAAAACTGGTCTGGTGCAAACCAATGATAGCCTGAAATACTAATTCTATCTCCAGCCAACCCCTCAAGAAAAATAGAGATAAACACCCCACAAGAAAAGCTGAGCTGTTTGTTGCATGAGAGTTACCTTTCAAATAACCCTGGTGAAAACATCTTGGCATTTCCACCCTGTGCCCACAGCCAGTGTGAGTGATGAGAGGTTGGGATGGGCAATAAAACACTGTGTAAGATTTTGGGGCATGAGTGTTTAATCACAAAGCAAACACTAGCTCATTTATGAAATAAAAAAAGCGTTTTGATCTTTATTTTTAAAGTCTTTTGATCATGGTAGGACAATTATATGTATAATGAAGATGTTTGGAAAGATGTGATGAAGATGATGGTAGCAATTAAGAAGCCCTATATCAAAAACCATGAAAACATACTTGGATTAGAAAGTTCAGTAGCCTAAAAATTAGAAATTTAGGTAAATTGTACTGTATTGTATTGTTTCACAATAAGGAAAAAAAAAGAAGGACAAGATAATATGCAACATTATTCTGTTAGTGTTCAGAGGAAAACATGAAATGAATAAAAATCAAAAGGCTGTCTTAAAAGGCCCTTTCATGTCAATACGTTATAGCTGAGTAATCCTGTGGGCTTAAAATAGCTTTACAAATAAAAGAAAGGGAAGAAAAGATACCCTAAAATTCAAAATATCCCAGACAACCAATGAATTCAGGATAAAGAAGTGTGCAATAGGGAAAAAAAAAAAAACACCTGATTTTAGAGCTTGATTTTAAGGCAAGGATCTTCATCATTCTCTCTGAAAATGCTTAGAGAAGCAGAATATTTTCTGCACTAAACGAGGCTAAATTCTGTTTGGATCCTTACTGAATGGCACAGGTGGAATAGTCCTAGAAGGGGAAAAATATTGTTAGATAGAAAATTGCAGTCTGAATTGAGAGTTGACATAAAGTCCTTAAATCATGGGTCTGAAAATGTAAACCTTTTTACTTGCTTTTGTTTAGCAGGTGTATTAACATTACTGGCAACCTTAATGATAGTGCGCCTTTTTTTCTGTGTGAGGCTGAATTTCATCTTTGTAGCAAGAAAAAGCACAAGCTACTGAAATGTGATAATAGTATGAAAATATTTAATTTTATTTTAGTTTATTTAAAATAAATGATTTTATTTATTTTATTTTTTAAATAGCTTTTTTTTTTTTTGAGGTACGAAAAGGAAATTGAAAGTCATTGATATCATTATGCTAAAATGTTGTCTGCTTTCCAGTTTTGCTCCATGCTAAATTATTCCCTTGACATGATAGAAAATATTTATATATCACATTGTATGATGTATCAGCCTCTGTGTTTGTGTCTGGGTTAGTGAAAACAGAGCTACTGTTGAAGGGTGGAAATAATCATGCTGGCTTATGCCTGTGGTCAGTGCTCCTGCCTCTGTTGGGTACATTTTTTCCAGCATGTATCAAATATTGTATATACGGTGCAGCAGTGGCTGAGGAAAGGGCTGCTGAGGGGCTCTTTGGGAAAAGGCTTTCACTTACACTTTATACAGTTCAGTAGCAGAGGTGCCTTTGTATTATTAGTGGTTAATTGCTCATATTAAGTGCCTGAGGTTATTTTTTGAGGTGGCAGAATCTCCAAAATGTTTGTCACTACTGGCCCAGGAGTGAGGACTGGCTAGATTGGTGCTCCTCACCCCTGAGAGACAAATCCATGTGATTTCTTCAGGTTGCTGTATGGTCCAGCTGATGGAGTAGCTTCTTTGAACACAATTCACCAGCTACTTTGAAAAGATTATCACTGAAGCCACTTCAGTACAATTTTCATTCACTGTGAGCAAAGTGTTCCCTTGCAGTCCCAGCTCAGGTAGAAATTCTTCTCTGATATTTTGCAGATGGACCCAGAGGGGATCTCAGCTCAGGTTTCTGGACACTTTGCATAAAGCCACAAGGCCCTTGGGAGGGCACCAGGCATCACTGAGGGCATCTGAAGTTCAGATTTATTTAAAGAAGAAGCTGAGTTTTGGAGTCCACGCTTTCTCTCACCTTGTCTGGGTTGGATGGAGGGCAGGGCAAGTGCTGGTGATTGAAATGGAGAGGTGCAACCATGAATACTGGCTCTGTTCCTAAACCCTGTTTATCAAAGAGGAAGGTACTTATTAGCACAAAAGTGAGAAGGGAGTGCTGCTGGCTTACAAGTCATTGTTATCTGGATTTCTGCATGGGAATAGGTGGAAGAAGAAAATGTGCCTCCAAACACAGCCTTATCCACTAGCTTGTTTCACAACTTCCTTCACACAATCAATTTGCATTCCTTGCAAGCAGTGTCTTGCTTCTGTTTTCTCTCTACCAAGGGGAAATAGAACTAAATGGCTCATTTGCTTTTGTGATTTTGGCATCTTCTGCACTTCATAAGAAACAGTAGATTTTTTCTAAATATAGTCTTGAATACAAGTGTTAACATGGTTTAGAATGGAAGAGGCAGATTTTTTTTATATACCTCAAATTGTGCATGAAGATTCATAGCCTATGTTCTTATTTATGAGTACAAGTGGTGTTTTATTCAGATAGGGTTGCTCAGTTTATCCACACAAATGCTACACCACTAGCAACTGCCATTGTTTGTAAAAGGCAGCATAGAAAAAGCAAAAGGTCACCATGAAATAACCATAATTATTTATGAAGTATTATAAATATTAACATAATAATGCAAAATGCTTGCTCAGTTTTCTCAAACACCTGCAAAAAATTCCCCTATGCAGGACAATTCAACAGAAAGGAGATTGTTTTCTGGCCATTAGTTTAAGGACAAGTAATGAAAAACTGTAACCCTGTAAAAAGGCAGGGACTTAAAGTAGTTTGCAGCATTTTTTTACAGGTTGTTGGTTCTAACTTGGATTAATTCCCTGCTCTGAATCACAGTGCAGCTTGACTACCAGCTTGTACAGCATGGCTGAGGGAGTCAGTCTGCAGTGCCAGAGGGTGCTGGGTGGGTTGAGGACTCTTGCTGTCACCCTGGCTGCTGAACAGCCTAGACAACTATTGGTTTCAGGAACTCTGTTCCACGTGATTAGCACTTAATCAGCCAAATTCACGAATTCCATAGCTTTCATCACAGCATCCTCCTGCTCTTTCTGTTCAGTCTTTACCCTGGTTGTTGAATTGTTGGTGAAATAAAATAGCAGGCACTCCTCTTGGAGATAGAAGTTGTCAGTCCCTCTGGTGCCCTTCAGCATGTAGCTGGTGCTATCATTGTCCTGCAGCTTTTATCTCCTCATAATAGCAAAAATGCATCCTATCAGTTATGTTGTTGGATGGTTGCTAATCCCCACTTCCCTTTTTCCTCCCCATCCCACAGCATTTTTCTCTAGGGCATTGATTATATCTTTATATACTCTCCTTTATTCATTTTAATCTAATCTACCTCCCTTACATCATTCTCTCCTCTTCCTGGCGGGAAGTCACGTGGAGAGGAGCTCCACTGGCCCCCTGTGCGTTGTCTCAGGAGATATCTTGTGCTGCTGAAGGTCCTGGTTTTTGCTTTGTGAAACAGAGGTCTAGACACAAATTGCATTTTGCCTTTCAACAACAAGGGCTGTTCAGCCTGGAGAAGAGGAGGCTTTGGAAAGGTCCAATAGCAGCCTTCTAGTACTATAAGAGGGCTGGCAAGGGACTTTTTAGAAGGACATATAGTGAATTAATGAGGGGGAATGGGTGTAAACTGGAAGAGGATTGATTTAGATTAGATACTAGGAAAAATTATAAGGAGCAGGTTGCCCAGAGAAGTTGTGGATATCCCATCTTGGATGTGCTCAAGGCCAGGTTGGATGGGACTCTGAGTAACCTTGTCTAGTGGTAAGTGTCCCTGCCCATGGCAAGGGTGTGGAATTATATGATCTTTAAGGTCCATTCCAGCCCAAACTATTCTATGATTCCATAAAGTACTGCATTTTTAACATGTACCTCCAGTAAATACAGCAAGAGGAGAACCAGTTAGCAATGGTTCCTTGGGACAAGTATTCCAGTTGTCTTGGAATTTTATAGTGCCTCAGTATGGCATGTTTATATCCCCCCTCAGAAACATCACTTCAAGGATATGGGGTGCTATAAAATAATACCACAGTGCTGGCAATGTGCTTGTTAAAATCCTTGCAGTATTTTTTCATACTTTATTCTTTCTAAATAGCTGTTTGTTATGCTGCTCCACAAGGGAGTAATGCTTCAACAAAATAGTTAGACTTCCTTTGTTCCCCAGAAAATTATGTCTCATGCAGCCACATTTATTTAAGAGACTACATACCTTAGCCTCTGTTTGCAATTTTTTGATCGATTATTTATTCCCCATAAATTGTATCAATCTCTGCCCAGATGGAATGTGAAATTAAATTTTAAAACTGCAAACAGTCTTTTGGTTTTAATCAGTTATACAAAGCTTCTTTAAATATGCTGAAGGCTTTTAAAAACTGAGTTCAAAGGCATTTTGATAAATTTAAATGCAAGTTTTTCTAGTCAATAATAGAACTGACAGATCATACTGTCCTAAAAGCTTCACTGGGCTAGACCTCATCCGTTGCTATCTGGTTTTTATCCCTAAATTGGAAATTGGTTCTCTGTATCTAACAAGCAAGGATTTTCTCAGCTTCAAGTGAACTAGCCTTTGAATTGAGCTACATGAATGAAGTGACTTAAATAAAATGTTCTCCCTGCACCTGCAGAAGAAGCTGCAGCTGCCAAAAGATGAATACTTCAAAAAAACGTGGATCCCTAGGATTCAGCCAGTGATTTCTGCCAGTTTAGTACTTTGATGTTCTTTGAAAATTCAGCATCAAATGGACAGTAATAGGGGTTATTATGTAAGTATAGCCCTTTAAAAAAAAAAGCATGATCTCAATTTGGAATCTTAATAAGCAAAAAAATTCAACTTCAATGAAACTGTTGATCGAGGCAGTTTTTAATACCTGCTTTTTATTCATCCTCTTGTCTCTGAAAGTAGTAGCGGTTTTCTATATGATCATGTCAGTGCAGGTGATGGTGGTTAACTGCCAGCAGAGACAGGAATTTATTTTAAAAGAAAAAAAAGATAAGCCAGGGAGGGAAGCATAATTTCCCTAAGTCACTAGCACTGAAGGATACTCATCCAAGTTTCTGGAAGAATTTCAGGAAGCAGCTGAGTTACATTCACATGTAACTTACTGAAAACAATTACTTTATCAAATAAACTGCTGTTGCTGACAGCATACCTAATCTAGGAAAGTGGGTATATTTATGAACCTTACTTTCCTACTGGCACAAAGAGTGAAGTATAAAAGATGGCTGTAATGAGACCTCTAAGCACAGGCAGGAAACTTCTGGGATACAGAGGAGAACAGTGCCCAGGGCCAGGGGTTGCAGGAGGTAGCAGTGACCCATGAAGGAATTCACCCCAGTTTTTAATGGCACTGCAGGTAAATTGCTGCTTCTCCTGATAGGACAGTAGCCATCAGAAACGTGGATCATCAGAAATGTGCTGATGAGCCTCTCTCACATTGTGATGGGAGGAGGAAGGAGCTATTCAGTGCATAGTCTCCTTCAATTTGTTCTGCTTGAAAATGTGGAAATAGTGTGATAATCTTATGCATTTAGGAAACAAGTTGCAGAAATTCACCATACTCAAATGCAGGATAGAGTATATAACTCTCTCTCTGGCTTGTACCCAGTACAAATGACATCTGATTAAGTCTTTTGCAAGTAGGAGATTAGCTGTGTTTTAAGCCTGGACAGCAGTTGTCAAATAAATTCATTTATTATTAGCATTTTTGAGTGTTTTATTTGCATAAGTTGAGAATGAGACTTACAAATGAAGTCATTCTTCTCTTTATGATGCTCAGTTCTATAAGCTAATAGACAAGATAAAAAACAAAATGAAGCAATGGGAAATGAATAGATGGAAGAGTACAAGGAACCAGGATTATCTGGGAAAGTTGAAAAAGGAGAAAAAACAAAAGGTCTAAACCATGAGTTTTTGTATGAAGAATTTTGTTCAGAGTTCTTATTTTCCTGTAATGTGGGGGTGCAGAAATTAAAATAATAGACAGTTTAGAGGCTATCAGTGGAGATGTTTCAAATACAGCTCTTGTGTTAATTTTCAAGTGTGAACTCAGGAGACACATTCAGTTCCATGGTGCACATATGCACCTTCATGCACTTCCATGAAGGTATGTGCCCTGTAAAGTCTACTCATGGCTGGAAGAGATGAGGCAGGATCTAGTGCTGATTTCCTTTTTTGTGCTCTTGCCTGAGCAAAGTTTGCAGGATGAAAACAGTCACATGCTGGTATTTCAGACTGTTAGGTATCATGGTTTTAAAGTTAGCACCATTTCATCAGAAAAAAAGCCCTCAAATACCAGAATTATATGTGTATATAAAAAATAGCTGAAATGTATTCTATTAGCAGTAATGATGTGGTAGAAATAAAAATCAAAATGCCATACTTCACAGCTGAACACTTCAAAGGATACTCCTCTCCCAGTAATCCTCTGATCTGCTTCATGTCACAGGTCACCTAAACAATATTTACAAAACTCCTGACTGGAGCACTCATTCAGGATTTAAGGTGTTGCAACTTTTTTTGACATAAAAAGTTCAAGTGTACCAATATTTCTCTAAGAATTTTACATCAGAGTTATTTTTTCTATAGACTTGTGTTTATGAATATGTCTCCTAGGGATCAGTGTAAAACTCATCTGGTGAGGGGGAAACCTTTTCTCCTGACAGCTGTGTGGTGAGATTATGCAGTGTCTGGTAGCTGGGTTGCTACTCCGAATGTGTTCAAAAAGGTGAGGAACAAGGTAGGAGGCAAAAGGCTTGATGTGCCAAACTGAGAAACTGGTGAGAACTCCAGGTTCCAGTTGCTACTGAACATAAATATCCATATATTCTCCACAGTGCTTTGCCTTGGAAGAGTAAAATGCAACAACTAGTAATTGCTGCTATAATTTTGAATGTGGGCTGGATTTGGCTGTAAAGTCTCTCTTTTGGCACCAGATTCATCTTGAGAGGCTGTGTTTACCACATGGCACTTGGGCAGCAATGGATTCTGCTGTCTCAAGCAAGTATTGTCTTTAATTCTAGATGGCCTTTCCAAATCCCCCAAGGAATGATGGTATGGGAGTTTTGTACTGATCAGACAGTTGCTAGTTGCATCAATTACATGGTCCTATCTCCTACTCTTTCCACAGACTAAGCTTACTTTCACTCTGTCTTATTACTCCAAATAAATAATATCTGAAAGAAGCTCATTATTGCAAGTTCCCATGCAGTTTGTTGCAAAACCCTTGCAGTAGGAAAGCTGCTTGGTGAAGCCCTGATATTAGGCATGTTGGCAGGTGTTTGAAGAGACTTTTTTCTTTTTTTTCCCCTTTTTTTGGTTTTACAAGACAAGAGCATATTCAAAATATTTCTGCCACACCAAGATGAAAGGGCCAAGTTCCCAGGATCGCAGCTGAAATAAAACTCCTGAATATTTTACTCTTGCTGAAGTAGAAATGCCTGGTTGCTTTGTCCATGAATGATTGGAAGGAAGAAGGATATTTTTTCAAATCTGTTTAATTAAGATGCCTCTTCAGTTCCCCCTATCCTTCATTTCAATAGGTTTTCAGGGGCTTTCAAAACAGAGCTACACAGGGCTCTATTTCAAGTGTGCTGTAAAGACCTGATAATATAGCCTCTGTGGCTGGGGCACAGAATCTTCCTTATATAGCTTTTCTGAACAGGATGCGCTTGTTCTGCTACAGATCTTGCGTTGTTTATTCCTGATAACCATTCTCAAGTCAGTATAAATGACACTTCCAGATAACTTTCTTCCTCCCTGATAACAATCTGGTAGTTTATATCGCTTTCCAGAAGTGTATATTTCTGTTTAGTTTTTAGGGTGCATTTGGTATGGCCAAAGTAGTAATTCTTTCAGTATCTGCCAGCTAGATCAGTTTTGAGAAGAGTCTCTTCAAAGCAATGTCTGTTTAGAGCTGACTTATTTATGTGCAGTTTCTGTTCTACAACAAAGCAGTCAGTGAAATGGAGCATCAGTTCCTGGTGCCTGAGAAAGAGGCCTGAGAAAGGTCTCAGAAAACAGGTATAATTTAGAAAGTCATTTGCAAGGACTCTGCGTCCTCAATAGCAGTGTACTTGTACACATTTCAGATCTTATTTTTAAGGCTCAGTTTTTTTAACAAAATGCAGTTGGATGTGGGGACAGCAGTGGGTCATGCTGAGAAAGAAGTGATTGGGATCCAGGGAGATAACTAGCAAAGCTCTTCAATGGTGGTGCACTCAGGACAGTTATAAGGTTCCATAAATGGCTTTAGCATATTAGAGGTGCATGCATGCAGGTTGCTGCTGTTGTCAGGTGCTGTTGTACAGGGGAAGGTGGGCTGTCATGCAGAAAGAAACTGGACAATGTCAAAGAACCAGAAATTGGACAGAATTCGTAGGTCAAAATAGATGTTGACACTACTAATGAGATATGCTGTCTGGAAATCATTGAGGTTCCCACCTGCCATTGTGCCACAGTGCTCCTCTGGGCTTGTGCAGATGGGTTATTGGCACACTGAAACATCTCCTGTGGTGGGTGTAGGAGTGGCTGGGCAGGATATTGTTTGGGCTCCTCCTCCTGCAGGCATGTCACTGTGCTCCTTCATGGTTGTGCAGATGAGATTTTGTCAAGTAACTAACAGGGAAATTCCAAGCTCAGCTTGCAATGTGGTTCAAAGAGCAGGCAGCTCTAAAAGACAGAGGGGTCTCCTTTTGGTGTCTGTACCACACAGATCCATGCTTAACACGAAAAACATTGAACTTCATTATGTTTTCTCAGAAGATTGTGGGGAAAAAAAAAAAGTAGGACTGCAACATGGAAATGTCTATATGATAGCAAGTATGTTTGTCAGATGATACTGGGAAAAAAATGAAATGCAGACATTCTCATCTGGGTGTGCCCTTATGATACATAAAAATACTCTGTTCATTCTGAGCTTTTAGAATATTACTCAAAATACAGACAGAGAGATAGATTAACTTTTTTCCCTACAAAGTAGATCATCCTCTCATCTCCCATTTTCACTTATCAAAGCTTTCTGTTTACATTAATGGATACATATGGGTATTCCTGGGGGATTTTGCTTTAATTATAGGTAGCTCACTCTTAGGTACCACAGAAGTCTTCTACATGCATTTTTTGACATGGAGTCAGCTTTAATACATTTCTTTTATACATTTTCTTTAACACATTTCTGTTTACAGCAAATAATTGCTGCCCAGGTAGCTGCAATTATATTTATGCTAAGGATTTTCCCCTCCAGGAAATGCATTTATACACACCTCAGCTTGTCCCTCTGTCCAAATGGAGTGCCTTAGTGAAGTTGTTTGTGTGACATTACAGTCAGAGAAGAATCAAGTAGAAGCATAGAATCATGGAATTATGACCTTCAAAGATCATCTCAAAGCCCTGTTAAAGATGATGTTGAACATTTCCAGTGATGTGTAGTCCACAATTTCTTTGGACACTTCTCCAGTATCTCACTACTTTCACAATAAAAAAAAAAAAGTCTTCCTTACAGCCAATCTAAATATACTCTCTTTCAGTTTAAACTGAGTAGCAGTGCTTCCAGCTTTGCTGAACACCCACCTCTGTTTCCTAAAGGAAAAAGGCAGGTACTCTCATCTTATTTGAAACACTCAGGTGATGAGCAGTGTTTCCCTCTCCTTCTTCATCCTTCTTCCCTCAGCTGTTTCTAATTTTCTTAAAATAATGGATTTGGACAATTCAAAGCTTTTATTATTTGATGCCTACCAAAAATTACTGTCAAAGACTCCTTTTAAGAAACCATCCTGAATGAAGATGAGAAGGGGCTCCTATTCTTTCCAGCTGTCATGGTTTGAGCCTGGCACAGAGCCAGTGCCCCCCATGAAAATGCCCTCACCCTGGTGTCTGCTGTGAGATGTGACCAGGAATAAGCAAAACAGGCTTTAGCTTAAACATAAAGAACACTTTATTACCGAAACTACAGGGAAATAGGGAAAAACTATAAGGAAAAAAAAAAAAAATGAAAACCTTACAAAAAACACTTTCCTCCTCCCCACTACCTGACTTTCCCAATCCGATACATTCTCCCAAATCACTGCCCAGCCTGGCACCACACTTTAGTATACTCAAACTTCAGTTCATGAAGAGGAAAGGAGTCCTTCTTGTTCCATAGGCTTCCCCTGGAAACACACTGAAACCTCGTGTGCTTCCCTGTCACTTCGGCACCGCCCGGAAAAAAAAAGTCCTTTTGCCGCTTGTGACATCTTCCTTCCATGCCCAGTGCTCTCACCACCGTGCATGGCCAGAGCTGCTTTTAGGGTTGTCTTTCAAGGATGCCTTGTCTCACTCCAAAAAGGCACAGTCTCTGCTTTGGGACATCTGTCCCCCCCCATATTTTTCCAACCCCCTGGGGCCGGGGGGTCCTCACAATGAACCCTCCTGGTTCTGAGCCACTGCTTCCCCCTAAGTGCAGTCTCTGTGTCACAGGAACAACTGAGTCCATGGCCACAAGAAAAGTCCAGCCAAAAGGCCACTCCAAATCATCTCTCCCCATTCAATCATCTCCACGTTCTTCGGGCCAGGTCCTTGTCTCATCTCATCTCTTATCTCTCTTCTTATTCAGCTTCGAGGAGGATTAGCATTTTTTGCAAGGCCCCAATCATGAAAGAAAGGGTTAAAACTTTCAGTCTCTGTCCCGGAGCTGCGGCACTCCCACACACGCTGCTGCTCCGGCCAGGCACTCTTCCCCCCCCTTCTCCTCCTGGGCCGGCTGCTATCACATTCGGTGTCGCCGGCTCTCTCTCTCTCTCCGGGGGGGGGGGGGAAATGGCTGCCCGAGGGCTGACTCCCTGGGATCTTCCACCCTTCCATCCTCGAAGGCCTCCTCACCTCCCATCTCTGTCCAGGCCCAGGGCCTACCACGTGGCTGCCCCTCCCCCGCCCAGCAGCAGCGGCTGGACGGGGGAGAGATCTGACCTCTTCGCCGCGACGTCCCAAGAGAGCCTCCCAGGCCCAGAGCCCTGCTTTTAACCCCTGTGTATTCTCGGAGGTGTGTCCAAACCCCACTGGCTACACCAGGTGCCAGTCTCAAACTCAAAACCTTCATTGGTTTGACCACAGCTTCCCAGAATTCCCACTTCTTCCTGGTCAAACCACCACACCAGCTAACAAAGGTCTTATATTTTACAAATCTTCATTACTAATGCAGTAAAAATCTTTACATTTTTAAGATGGTCAGAGCAGGATCCACTTTAATATGGGCACATTTCCTAACAGTAGATATATATTCTCCTGCTTATGTCTCGCTTTCAGACAAGAAGGCAAAGTAAGTCTTTTTTGGCTTTACATCATTACATGCCAGGAGTATATAGATTCAAACAGTGACTGATAGTACTTTAGCAATAGCTAGAAGCTGTTTCTATAATGCAGTCCAAAAGATGTTCAGAGTGGTTGTAAAGTGAGATGAACTGAATAAATTAGTCTGTAGAAGAGCTGCAAAGTCTGCCAAGTATGCTCTATCATCTTCCATCTTCTTGTGTCTGGCTTCAGTGTGGTTGGTGTGGCTCAGCCTCCCTTTAAGAATGGGTGCTTGAAATGTGCCTGACTGCCAAGATCTGTGTAATTGGGACCTCCATTCTTAATGACTTGAAAAATTGAAGACTCAACAAGGATGACATGGAGAACAATTTGGGGCAATAGGAAGGAGTGGCACTGTGCCCCTCTCTTCTCTTTTCCACCAAAGCACAAGTTGTGCAGCAGTAACTATGTGCAGTGCATTTGTGTTGTGCATGCAGAGTTGGCCTGGCACGTCCCCAGCACACTGGGTTCTGCATGGATGGGCTGCACAGCACATGTACAGACTCTTGCATAGCTGACATTTCTTTTACTGAAAGATGGGAGCCATGTGTGCACATGCCTGGATTATGTGCCATGACTGCAACATCATCTGGCCAGGTCTGCTGGAACCACTGCAATGATCCCGTGCCACTCAAAGTGGGCTTGTGACCTGCTAAGAGAAGGGAGTGACTCCTTTCTGCAATTCCAAGCAATGAGAATTGGGAACCCCAACACTGAAAGATTTAGAAAGTATGAGTCTTTGGCATTTTTTCCCGTAAACTATTTTTGTCTAGGATTGTAGCTAGATTTGGCTACACATCTGTCTCTAAACTTTTGTAAGGAAACATAGCTGTTGTAAATATAAATGTCTTTAAAACTTCCATTTAATTGGTAATTCCACAAATCTACAGTATTTTAAAATTTATTTTTCCCCTATTTAACTTCTAAGGGCACTGAAATAGAGAGGCTTTGCAAAGCGGCGTCTAAAGCATAGCTGTTAGAATTGTGAACAGCTGTGTATGGGAATCACACAATGCACATAATGTGCTGTTACAGCAGGGGAGCTAATTTGCAGAGAATTGATGCTTTTTCTTTTTACTTTCAAGGTCACTTTAGACACTGCTGTGCAATCAGCCCTTAAAATTATAAGATAGAAGAAACTCTTACATATTTTTATGAATGTAGAAGTTAATAATAAAAGTGACTTCAATAACATTTATGTGAGCAAGAATTAAAGATCATAAAAGCATTTTTACATGAAAGAGATTAAATTTCTGAATAATCTGTAATAGAATTTAAATCCATTTGAAGCTCAGATTAGAGTTCTTTTTGAACTGAAGCAGTGCATAGCTTTCAGTGTGGTTAAAACTTTCATTCAAATGCACATTTGTTTGATTTTTTTTTCTATAATTCTATAACCACAGAAGATATTCATCCATTTTCTCTCTGCTTTAAAAAAGACATATTTCAACTTTATGAAGTAGGTGTTTTCTGCAGAATGGGTGCTGATGAGAACCATGCACAGAACAGGAAGTTCAGAAGACAGGGGATGGCAGCCGAGAGCGGCTCCATCTGCTCTGGAAACTCATTGCTGTAAGCGTGGGCCAAAATAACTGACAACACAAAGTCATTATTTATGGAAAGACTCTGAACTCTGGCCATTTGTCAAGCTGACTCAAGTAGTCTGCTGCTGGGCCTGATGAGCTAGCAAGTATCTAACATAGATTTGTGCTCTAATAAATGTCAGATACAGAGGCGTTACTGAAACAAATTGCTAAAATCTCAGTAGAAAAGGGGAATGTACATCGAACAGCAAAAGGCCCTAATAACTGACTTCACTAATAAGGACTGAAAAGCATAGAAATGCATTAATTGCAAAAGAAAAGTGTGGGAGAGAGCAGCATGATATCCCAGCACTGAAGCCAATGGAAGAGCACTCACTGAGTGTTACAGAGGTAGGGTTTCACCTGCCATGTACAACATTTAAGTATACTTCTTCATACTTTCACTTCATCCTAAGGGAATTGGGATGGTTCATTGGTTTGTGAAATTGTTTCCATGTCTTCCTATTTAGTAAAAGTTCCCGTCCCCAGACCAATGAGCACATTCCCCGTTCACTTAAAAAATGTGCATCGGCAAGGATAGATTATATCTTTTAGACTAATAAAAAATGTTCAGGATGATGATGTGCTCTTTTAATGCTAACTTCTGTTGAAAGCTGGGATTTAGAAGAAAATCAGCTGAAAGAGGCATGGCAAATCTCATAGCCAAATCAGGTTGCATTTTTTTTGGCTGTTCTTTTGAGGGATTCCCAAATCTTGTCAACATTCTCAAATAGATGAATTATATAATGTTAAAAAATGACCAGAAGGAAGACTTCTTTCTGTAACTGTATGCTATACATGCTATATACACGCAACAGCTAGAAATTCATGTGCCTTCCTGCTCAATTGCTCTAGTACCTAATTTAATAGCAGTAAGTAACTTGAGGCTGTCTTCAAAATGTGTCATGGTTCTTAGTTAGTTACAGGCATTTTCCTATTGCAAAAACATTTTCTAAAATAGGCGCTTCTAAAAAAATAATAAACCAAAACCTCCAAGTAGAAAGCCTGTCTAAATTCATTGCTTGGCTGCGTGACACACAGCAAGAAAGGGAGCCACATGTTCCTGTCTGGAAAGTGATCACTTACATTATTCTAAGCTTTAAAATGTGTCCATATGTGTGCATATGTACACGCAGACACGCGTACCTCAGATCATGCTGATAATGACATTCCCAGTCTCAAAAAAAATTAGATTGTGTGCAAAATATTTATCAGGCATAGAATTTCACTGTGGTCTACTCCTTCAACTTTAAAAATCCTCTATTATGATGGCAAGAGCAGTTTTAGAGTGGTTAACTGATTCTTTCATTTAGTTTGTTACTGAGTGAAAAAAGGAGTCCATTGATCTTCTACTTCATTTATCATATTTTATCTAGTGTAAATGCAGGTTATGTGTATCTGTGGTTCTAAAGAAAATAGTGTGTACCTGTTATAGTCCTAGTACATTGAATATTCTAGAAAGCTGAGAGTCTCATAATGACTTGTAGGCATATGACAGTCTTTTATTTCATGGTTGTGACAGTCCCACCTGCATGCTGGCCATTAATCTGCTTTTCAAGAATGTGTAACTTTTCTGTCCCCAGGTAATTTTTCAGTCTCCCTGCACAGAATGGCAAAACCTGCTACAAAACTCTCTCCGTACTATGAAAGATAACACTTCCTCCTAAAGTCCTCTCAGTGAGGTCTGAAATGAGCAAGGTTCAGTCTAGAACTAGTGGTGAAGTTGTGGATCATTTGCATAATTGCAAGTGTTCAAGGCAGACTGGACAGGGCTCTGAGCAGCCTGGTCTAGTGGAAGACATCTCAGTGGCAGAAGGCTTGGACTGGAAGATCTGTGGTGCTCCCATCCAACCCAACTACTCTATGGTTCTGTGAAGCAGGACTTTAAAAATGAGGGCGTGAGGGGGCAACCGTATTTCTGCTGCCCTAAGAAAAGCCTCCATCACAGGCATTTCTCACTGTAGGAGGCTTTGTCAAAAGCGGTAAGGTGGAAAGGAACAAAGCCATCTTTCAGCTATTGGGATCTGAGGCTATCAGCACGATTAGGAGCTGTAGGTGATGAGGAAGCAGCTGAAATGACACACATGGCATTCAGCTTGATCCAGCCTGTTTAGGAGGAACTGGATCAAGGCTTTGGAACCTTCCAGAGTTGTGCTGGTGACAGGAATAGTGTTTGTTAACAGCGCTGAACCTGTATGAGGGTTTGTCTCTTTGTCAGTGGGGGGTGTAGAGAGGCTCTCCTGGGACAGGGTGAGCAGTGGACCACAAGGTCAAGGTACCAGCAGCCTGAGCCATGCTGGATCATGCCTTCCCTGCACTTCTCCTACCTCAATGTTCCTTACTGTCTGCTTAAAAACAGACCCTTTGGGGGCTCTGAGCATTAGGTCTGATCTGATGGCAAGCCTTCTGCAGGTAGCACAAACACCTGGCAGTGGCTTTACCTCTCTTGTGTGAGATGTTACTGTGCAGTTTTTATTATGTTCATGAAATTTAGCTGTGTTTTTGTGTCTCCATTAGGAATTTATTTATTACAAAAGCAATTTATTTTTTTTGTTAACTTGATTATTTTTCCTTCACTGAATTGTAATTTCCAGTGTGGAAGACAAGTTTTGGTTTTGGGAAGGGGAGAAGGATCAGATAATTTACAAATGAACAGGCAGTTTCCAAATTCTATGCTATAGAGGTTATTGTGGATTTTTACTGCATTTGATACTCATTATGCTGGACATGATCTGCTCTTTCCATGACAAATCCTGCAGATGTAAAGGCTCACACAATGGCTGGTTTAATTAGAAATACAGTGTCAAGAAATTTGGTGCCTTTTTCATTCTTTGTTGGAATAACAAACGTTAAACACATGGACTCCAATTTATTCTGGAACCAATTTAACTGATTTGAGTGGCATTACAGCAGGGGTCATTTAGGTTGTGACATTAATTTCAATGAGTTATTTTTTAATTAACTTCTCTAATTAGAATTGCCATCAAAAATTTGGTGGTAAAAGAGGAGTAACCTGAGATCTGGGAAAAGTAGCATCAGCTATACTTTTACTGGCAAGTAATTTCACAGAATCACAGAATCCTAGAAGGGCTTGGGTTGGAAGAGACCTTAAAGATCGCTGAGTTCCAACTCCACTACTCTGGGCAGTGAACCTTCCATTAGACCAGATTGCTCAAAGCAACCCAACCTGTCCTTGAGCAGGGATGAGGCATCCACAACTTCCCTGGGCAACCTGTTCCAGTGGCTCACTTTCACAGTAAAGAATTAGTTCCTAATATCCAATCTAAACTTACCCTACTTCAGTTTAAAGTCATTCCCCATTTACATGCCCTTGTAAAAAGTCCCTTTCCAGCTTTCTTGTAGGGCTCCTTTAGGTACTGATTTGTAGGTACAGAATGTTGTTCTGCTAAGGCCTACCACTGAAGAGAAAATAGAGTATTTTTATTAATCCCTCTTTTTCTGCCTTTGGGAGAGTGACAGCTGCAGATTACTGAAGGTCCTCTTCTGTAAGAGTTCAGTTGTATTCTTGCAAATTGTCAACTGAAGCAGTTTGCTGCTGCAAATTATTGGTAGTAATGATTGCAGAATTAGGCTCTTAAGTTACAATATTGTCAAAAAAGCCGTTACATATAGTAATAAGAATTTTAAAAGGTTTTAACTGATACTTGCTTTGAGAAATAGTAATTTCACATGCTTTTGCTGCAAATGTTGATTTGTATGTGTGTCCATACTCATTTCCAAGGTGCAAAATTAGCAAATGACTAGTGGATTGAATCAGTAAAACTATTGTGCTCTGTGCAGAAGTGAATAAACCAGCTATTTTAACCCCAGCCTTGGCTTCCCCTCTCCTGGGCTTCCTAGCGGATCCTTTAGAGATATATCTGTTCGCAAAATAAAGACACTTTTTATGCTTTTTAGTACTTGCTGACTATTTGCCAAGGATTTCTATGAAGTATCTGTGAATATAGCCTGAGACAACACGACACTGCTTCCCCTGTTTCCTGTGGTGAATGGCGAGTCCCAATGATAAACTGTAACACTACTCAAGGTAGGAAGGGTGAGCTGCCAGAAACTATTTATCACTTCACTGGCTTTGTACCATGTACATCCGTCTGAAGTTAAATTGAGGTTATAAGAGGAGTTTTCTTCTTGCTCCAGCTTTGCCAGCAATAGTATCTTGCATAAAGATGAACATAAAAAGTTCAGTGTTCAGCCCTTAGATGTTCCCATGTGATGAAAAGAAGATGGAAGTGATTAAAAAATTAACTCAAATACCTCCAGTTTCTGACAGCTAGTGCTATAATGTTAATCTGCCATTCAATAAGGTAAATACCTCTTTATAATGGTGGATTTCAGGATGATATTTTATGTTTTAATATATAATGTCAGGTTTCATCCTCTTTGGCTATTTTAGGAGTCTTAAAATACTACTATCTCCAGTCCTTTCATTCCATTTGATGTTGTTGTTATGGATAAAAAAGTGACTTCACTTTTGTCTGTACAACCTCATTTTAGAGATGGTAGATATTTTAAGCTAAAAGTAAAACTTACATCATATTCTAAGCAAAGCTTTGGATAATTCTTTGCAGTTCAACTCATTCTAAAGCCACATGAAGTTAATCTTCCTGCAGTAGAATGTGAGTTTGAATTTTTGTGATGTTTCTCTCTTATTCAGTGCCTAGTGCTGTAAATCCCATGACACATAACTATTTTGTAGAATGGAAGTATTGTCCAAAGAACTCAGCATGCATTCAGCAACCTAGCACTTCTCATTTGAGCGCGTTCAAAGCAGACATGCATCTTCTTTTTATGTGCTGGTTGTGTTTTGATGTTAATGGCTGTGCCAGGTGTTGCTTCACCTCAGAAAAAAACTGAATGAAAGAAACAAGAGACTTCACTTGTGAAAAGACAGTACTTTATTTGCAGCCATGTGATAGCAGGTGGCTGCTGATACACCACATGCTCTTACACATCTTCCAATAACTCACAAGTTGTAGTTGTTGCAAATTGTGGTTTGCTAGGAGAGATTTCCAGTGATTGTATCATGCTTCTACAGTTTCCCTTTCCACTGACTGCAGTTTGTTTAAGTTTGGGCTGTTATTTTGGAGCAGTTGGCTCATGCTAACAGGAATATTGGCGGCCTGGCTCATCAGCTCAGTGGAACAGGGTGCTGTTCCGACCACCCTGCAGCCTGAAGACAAGAGTCTGAGAGCAGAGCTCACCGCCTGCGAGCAGTTATGTGCTGGGTGACCTCCCAGCCACTCCACACCAAGCATCTCCTTTCCCATGCTTTCCCCAGACCTTGGCAATAGCAGAGTGTGAAATGGATAAGAGGATGTGGCAGGAGAGACAGAAGGGAGGCAAAGGAGGCTTTATTTTTAGACCTTGAGTAGATATGTATCAAACCTTTACAAATATTTTGCATATGACCCCACAACTTTAAGTGAGGCATATTCTAAATTAATCATAATACATCACTGAAAAAAACTTCTCAGTATAACCAAAATTCCATCATACAATCAAAATTCACCTATTCTTTAAATTTATAGTAGCAGCAAACTCACTTCATGCTTTTCTGAGCATGTTAAAAATGCTTAATATATCATTTGAAAAATGTCAGTGCAGTAAATATGTTTTCTTTTTTCACCAAAATACAAAAATGCGTTATGAAAATTCCATGAAGATAAATAATTATTGCTAGTTCATGCCATGGAGACTGACTGCACAACACCCTTAAGTAATTAAATTGCTTTAAACACCCTTAAGTAATTAAATTGCTTTAACCACAGATAGCTAGGCCAGATTCCTTTATGTGATTCCTGCCCCCTACCCAGAATTCATCTTTAATTTCATTTCACTTGATGTTGGCCTTGCTGTAAGCTACACACACACAGATAATGTGTCAAATCCCACTCACAGTCTTGTTTTTGTGTTATGAAAGAAAAAAATTGGGTTTGCTCCAGTATTTTAATGTTTGTGCTTAAAGAATTTTAAAGAGGTCAGTTGCTTTCAATTCTTCAATGTGTGGGGAGAGTTCTTTAATAAATAAATGGGGATATTAAAGTTGCTCAAGTAAAGGAGACATTTTCTGCTAAAAATCCAGTTCTCATGACTTGCTGCCTGGTTTTACCATGCATTCCCCTTTCCTTTTGAATTTTGCTCTTACAAGAAGGAGTAGCTAAATAAATACAGTAGCACAGAAGCAAATGGAAAACATCTGTTGTTCTTATACAGGAATGTAGTGACTCAGGTTTTATGAACATCTGAACTCAGCACTTTTATATATTTGTAGATTTTTCTGTAGTTTAGAGTTGTTGCTATAAAATACATACTTCAAGAGAATACTGTAAGAAGTGTGAAGATTGTGCTTGCACTTTGGAAATGCCAAACCTGAACTAGAATGAGAGGAGGGTGGTTTTTTGGTTTTGTTTTCTCTTAAATAGAAATTATTCAGAACCCCAAGGAAATAGGAAGAGCATAAGGAACACACTGTGGCTTAGGGTGGTGCCTGTTTCTGAAATGGCCACTACAAGGAAATAAAAACTCCTGCTGTTCTCAGAGTGATCCTTCCCTGATATGCCATTGAGTTCTCCAGCTATTGGAGCATTACAAGATTTGCAGAGCTAATGGTGGATCTTGTAGCGACAATAGCAGTGTCATGGAAAGGAGCATTCTGGGATGGATCAACTGCAAGACTAAGGGGTATTTGAAATAGGTGGAAGCACAGGCAGTTTTTTGTAGAAAATGGTTAGTGTTGTGACTTAAAGAAAAAGTTAGTGTAATGTAGCATCTGGTTCTGATAATAGAGTAATCTGACCTGAAATATTAAGAAGTCTTTCTCAAACTGAAAATGGCTTCTTCTGCTAGTATGGCATATTTTTGTATCAGGGATCATTGTGGAAAGCTCTTGCTGTCTCTCATTCCCTAAGACCATGAGTTCCATCTCCTTTATTTCTACAGCTTTCTCCTTCTCTGCATTTAGAGCCCCTTCAAAACTTTATTCTGTGCAATTCTGGTATTTGAGACATATAAGTATTACCACGTTGCCAGAGCTGCATGTCATTACTTTCTTAAATCCCTAGCGTTCCCATATTTTTATGTCCGCTTGCTTAGGACTATTGCCAATGTTCATTAATTCAGTACCTGTTATGTCCTCTTTATTTTGGAAACTTAAGGACCCTTATTACACTCATCTTCTTCAGCTACAAATTGCTGAAAGTGGGATTACATAAATTCATTCATGTACCAAAATGTAGCTCTTCATAGAGCTCGTTAAAATCTGCTTCCTTGAAAGCTAAGCACTTCATTCCCACCAATTGCCAATGTACATTTTCTTGCAGTCATAGCAGTGATGTCTTTTGGTAATCTTCAAAAAAGGAAAAAGAGCCCACAGTTTCTGCATGTTCAGTCTCAGAATGTGCTGAGGTGGAAGGGAGGATCATCGAATCCAACTCCTGGCCCTGCACAGGACCATCCCCAAGAGTCGCACCCTGTGCCTGAGAGCATTGTCCAAGTGCTTCTTGAACTCTGTCAGGCTGGTGCTGTGACCACTTCCCTGGGGAGCCCGTTCCAGTGCCCAAACATCCTCTGGGGCAAGAACCTTTTTCTGATACCCAACCTAAACCTCCCCTGACTCAGCTTCATGCTGAACCCTTGGGTTCCATCACCAGTCATCAGAGAGAAGTAAAAGTGCTAAACTGTCAATAACTGTCTAAAACTAAAAGTGATCTAGAAAAGTTTTCAAACTTTGTGGAAATTCAACACCTCCAAAAACATTTTGGCTCTATTTAGTGGAAATCCAAGCTATAATAAAGCACTTTTGGTGCCAAAAGCTTGAAAAATTCAAGTAGTCATACCTTCCACCTTTAAAGTGTATGTTGAAAAAAGTTGAAACTAACACAAACATCAACTATCAGAAAATATTTTGTGCTAAAAAAAATTTTAAATGAGCATGCAAATATTTCAGTCTGAATTGTTGAAAAAGGCAGTGTTTGCCATGAAGTTAACAACTGATAATTATGACAGAAAGAACCTTCCTGTTTGTTGGCAAATGTTAGTTTGCAGTATTCCTCTACCCTGAGGACCTGTACTAGTCTGGAAGGTCTTGTGTCATTTGAAACATGAAAAACTGGTATATCTGTGTTGTTTTGAGCACTGGAATACTAACATCTACTGATGCAGAGAGTGCCAGCTCTGTTTTCTGTATCTGATTGCTATATGGGGAACAGCACCTGGAGTCAGACTCACCCATAAAAACAATGCATGTTTTCTGTGATTTTGCTTGCATATACTAATTATTGGCTTGGTGTGCATGCTATTATTTCTTAGCAAGAAGGTGAAAAGGGCATCTTGCCCTGGAAATTGCTAAGAGAAAAATGTGGGGGTATCTTTGTAAGGTCCAGAGTGAGCTGAGATCCTCTACAGCTCCCACTTAGACAATTTCAAATCCTCTGCTCTTCAAGGTCAGTTGAGTCAGGTCAGAGCTAATTCAAAGGAGAGCTGTGTGGTTTGTAGTTTGAGCATCTTACTAGTTTCAGCCTTTTCTCTTAGATCTTCAGCAGCTTGTTTTGTGCCTCTCTGACAGATTGTGTCAACTAAAAAGTCTTGCTTACAGTGTGCTCTAAGCAGCTAGGTATATTTGTTTGTGCAGGCTTCACT
Source organism: Zonotrichia leucophrys gambelii (assembly GCF_028769735.1). Taxonomy (NCBI): domain Eukaryota; kingdom Metazoa; phylum Chordata; class Aves; order Passeriformes; family Passerellidae; genus Zonotrichia; species Zonotrichia leucophrys. The sequence goes on along the minus strand of NC_088173.1, from coordinate 8,164,776 downwards.
GACTCTTTTGTGCTTTCTCAAATTTCCAGGATGGTCTCAGTGTAAGGTTTTTAGATACTGAAAATTTTTGTTTTCCCTTCAGTATATTTACATTTCCAAAAACATTTCTGTCCTCTTTTCACTTCATTAAGTGGAAAGGTGGTGCACAATGTGTAGCATTAGAGAGCGTCTTATGCTCAGCTATGCTCTTATCTTTACAGGTGTAATTAAACTGAAAAGAGGGGCTACAGTTTTGCTCATCTAATAGAATGGACAACAGCGGTATAGTTACTGATCTTGGGACTTGACTTGTAGACAGTTTTTGTTAAGTCCCAAAGTACATGCTGTTGATGCTGTGTAAGTAGTAAGTAATGATGATGAGCTTTCAAGTACAGAACACAATTTCCATTTGTCTTTGGAGCTGTCATCATGGTATCTGAGGGGCTTGAAGTTGTTAACCCCTCAGGTAGATAGATATATCAATCTGGAACAACTGGCAAATTCTTAACAGGAATGTACTGGGGTAGTTCCATATAAGTATGAGCATCTGTGTTGTTTTAATCCAGCTGAGAATTTGTCCCATAATTTTCATAACCTTTGTGGGTCTGTCTATAGTAACCATCCTTAGAGAATGCTGCCATGTACCATGAGCAAAAAAGCACATTCAATCTCAGTTTAGGGGCTCCATTTTTGTTGGGTTTTTAAAAAAGTATTACTGAGATTGAGAATTCTCATGAGAGAATTCCCCTCCTAATGAGAAAACCAAAACTCTATTCCCTAACATAAGTGATGCTCTAGCAGGAGGAGATGGCTATCACCAACTTGAAATGAAGGGTTTCAGATATCCCTCCTGTATCAGACACACATAATTTTGTTAGTCCTGCTCCATAATGTTATATTTATTGGCAAAAAGCTACTTTGTGGGAATTTTCCATCCTTCAGGTCTGTAATTTTGTGCTTCTACCTTACATACATACATACATACATACATAGATAGATAGATAGATAGATAGATAGATAGATAGATAGATAGATATGCATGTAAATTAGTGTCTGTTTGTTGGCTTTTGAATTGTTGGGGTTTTTTTCCCCTGACCACAGCTTTTGGTGCAGCAAGAAAAAAAAATCTGTCTGTACCACAAAATTCTCCAAATGAACAGTGGAAAAACACTGAATACAATTTTGGTCCATAGCTCTAAAGAAGTAGAAACAAAGGCAAAACATGAGGAGGAATGACTGTGTTGAATTAGGGTAGTCTTTGCATCACCTTTCATCTTCCTACTTAATGCACTGGTCTGGAAATGGGAGAGTCTTAAGAGAAACAATCTGGGGCACACCTAATTTAATGCAGCATCCAATAGCTGCTAAAAAGGGCACAAAGTTTTTAGCATTTCTATGTCAGCTTCTTCTCCTGACACCATTTTCTATATGCCAACAGTTGTGAAAAGGTTCTGTGGAGAGCTGTGTTATGGTAATCTACCAGAGTTTTGTACCAGAAAGTCTTCCTTGAAAAAATAAGGAGTTGTCAGTTTCCTTTGTACTACATCAGCCTTTTGATGCCAGGGTGGGAAAGAAGGTCTCATCCTCTGTTTCATGCCTTTATTTAGTGTGCTGACCCATTCATGTAATCATCAAACCCTTGGATAAATGCATTCATGATTTCTAGATGCAGGACTTTGACTCTTATCTTCCAGCCTTGTATCTTGAAACTCTGTATAAAGATTGATCAATGCCTTTATCCCCATCGTTGTGAATGTGAAAGCAGAGACTGTGAAACATTCAGGATAACAAAGGGTAGGGCCATGGCATAAATGGTTACAAACAAGAGTTTCCTGACTCTCCGTCTAATTTTTTGAGCTATGATTGTTTTCTTTCCTTCCAGAGGCATCTTATATTTCTATCCCATTCTCTTAATATATAAAGAGATTAATTAAAATAATTTAAATTTAAATTATTTTTCAAACTCAAGTGTGTTATTGTGGGCAGATGAAATTGAAACAGGCAAGACAAGCATTCTTGCTGTACCCCATGCTTATCAACGTGTCAGGTTGGACCAAGAACAATCTGTAAATGTTATTCTGTGTTACAACAAATCCCCTAGCTAGATTACAGCATTGACAAATTTTTACCAGATTTTTACTGCCAAGTTCACTGGGAGCACATCTGGAACTATTCGACATTGTCGCATCTGGCAGATCGTGTTCTTTTTCCATTTAGGGCAGGTTGGTCATCATTGGGAGAATTCCTTGCTGCAATCCTATGCCCTTTCCCACCCATATCTTCAAGGGGTGCCCTGAGTTCATTGTTGTCCTCTGTTTGACACAGTTAAGATCTGTAAACTGAATTAAGGAGGCACAGAATCAGCATTTGCATACTGATACATCTATTAGAGTTTATTGGGTAAGGTATTTATATGTACATATGTGTACAGAGGGAGAGACAATCGTGCTCCCAAGTCCCAGGTCTTATGCACTACAAGAGATGGAGTCTGACAGGATCCTGAAACATCCCTCACTGCATCTGCTAACCCTGAGCAGGCCTAGTTCTATATCCTTCTTACTAGGTGTTTCTCAGAACAGTTCTTAAAAATTGCCATGAACAGTCCTAAAACTTCCAAAACTTTCCCAGAGAATCAAGTACATAATTCCTTTTACTACAAAAGTTTCTCCTAACATCCAGTACCTTAAATCTTCTGCAACTTAGCTCCAGCCTCACTGGCCATAGAAAAGTATGTTAGGTAAAGCATGACTAAGAAAAGTATTTGAAAAATGTTCCTCTGTTCCTTCCTGTCTTCTCTGCCCCAGACTAAACAAACCAAGGTCTCTTATTCTTGGTTTTGCTAGCTGTGTGATGATTTTGGGCACTTTTCTCTGGGCTGTCTCCAAGTTTTCCTTGTGATTCCTCAAGTGCAATGGTCACGATGAGGAGCAATACTGCAAGAGTCCTCTCTGCAGAGCAGAAGAATAGATTATTGTTTCTCCCACACAGTACTTGTCTGTAATTCCTAGTGTGGGACTTGTTTCTTCTGCTGTGGTGCCACACTGTTTGCAAGAGTGGATCGTTCCAGGCACTATATTTGCCTCCTTCTGGCCTTTTGAAACTTCAGCCACTGCCTGTACCTCCTCAAAGAAAGCCTGTAATTGGTCTGAGATTAGTTCACTGACTTCTTGAAATTCTCTCAGGTGCAATTCATCTGACCCAGCTGACATGAAAATGTTTCAGCTTATCTAGTCTGGTTTTCCTCTAGTCTATCCATGATTATTCTAATCATCTGGTTATGCTATCTTTGCTAACAAAGGCTGCAGCAAGGAAGCATCAAGCCTATTAACCTTCTCAGTAATAACTGTGGATATATTTACCTTGCATTTAATAATGGAATCTTCAATTTTTTGTTATCATCTCTCTGAAATGTCTTCCTTCCTTTCCTGTTTTCTTCTTTCCTTCTCCAAGTGTTTTTTTGCCATGCCTCCCAGGGGACGTTAGAAGCACCTTTGTTCATTCTGATTTTGCCCAAGTGCCTGTATTTCATCTGTAGTGGTCTGAGCTGAGTTGCACTTCCCATGACTTTCTGTTTCTGAAGTCAGCAAAGTCTTTATGATTTAGCCAAGAGAATCTCCTTTTGTTTCTCTAGGTTTTCTGCCTCATAGGGGAAATTTATGCTTATGTCTTGATTTGTGTCCTTTAGGATAGAGTAACTTTCCTGGAGTCTTTTTAGCTTGTAGTTTTGATTTGGTTGTAGTCTTGTATACAAAGTTGCTTCATTTTTTCAGCCTGTTTTCTTAACCATAGATCCTTTTTGTGTTCCTGTTCTTCCTTTTCTCATACTGAGACAGGTGAACTCAGCCATTTCAAGGTTTTTGCTAGTGTAATTGCTGCCTACAATCTCAATAAGTTTCCTGTTATTCATAAAAATTAAATTTAGAAAAGTCCTGCCTCTGATGACTTTTTCTATTACCTGTATGAAAAAAAAAGTGATCAGCTGTACATTTAAGAACTTTACTGATTGTAGTACAGGAGTTAAAGGTGACATAGCTAATTACAAATTTGCAATATATACTTGAAAAATAACTTTTTATGCACAATCAGTGAAAAACACTACAAAATCTCCAGGGGCATGCTTGTATTTGTAGTGAAACCTCAAATGCACATTTGATTATGAGATAGCTTAGAACATCCCAACTGTAGGTGATAGTCTGCCTATGTCTGCAAGGAGTGTCACAAGTTTTCTGAGACAAGATGGGAAAGTACAGGGCAGAGCTTTAGACTGCACAACCCCCTTTCACAAATTTAGTAATTTAACCTGCCTGGTGGATGAGACAGTCTCAGCAACAGTCAGGTCTACCTGGCCAAGTGCTTTGCATCATAGCTTGTAATGTCTTGCTGAGATACTGTGTGGTGACACTGGGCAGACAAGGTGCCTGTGCACATCCTGCAAGGTTCTGACATCTATTGCAGTGACTCAGTCTGAGGTGCATAAGAATTACAGATGTTTGCCAGGAATGCTGACCTGTGGATCTATGAGCATTGGCAAATCTGTGCTTTACAGGAAAGTGGACTCCTAACCACAGGTGATCAACAACTTATTAGTGGCAGGGAGCCAGTAGCAGTAGGTCTGTAAAGAGATCTGTTGCAATAGGCTCTATGGAAATGCTAAATGTGAAGTATGGAGGCTGATACAATATTTTGAATGCTGTATTTTTGGTAAGCTTTCTTTGTGTAGACTTTCAACCACCAAGATGAAAGATTACAGAAAATAAGGTGTTTGGTTTGTAGTTTTGTTTTGAACTACAAGATTATGTTAGATTGTTTTCACAGGAGATAGGTAGTAGAGTTATTTTCAGTGGTGCATATTCGTTATGTGTGTATATGCATTTTTTATATATACACACATGTTAATATATATGCATTATATATATATACATTCTTATATCTATAGGTATATATAGATATGCATATATATATATACACATTTATTTATTCACAACAATGAAAATATTCCTTCCCCATCCATAAAGAAATATTTTGCCATTTTTAGTTAAACTTTGTCATTACCTAGTAAACAATCCTCTTAACCAAAAGAAAATACCATTCCCCATTGTGTCTTTGCCATGTAAGCACTGGCACTTGCTGCCTGCTGTCTTACTGCCTGGGTCTGACAGTTCTTTTCTTTGCCATGAAGTAAAAATCAACAGGGAAATTCTGCTAATTGCTCTGGTATACATCTTCAAGGATGAAAAAGAACTGCACATTTATTTCTTCTTTGCATCATCAAGACACAGCAGCAATTTTCTGACCACAAAAAGGGTGTATTCTGGTATTATCCAATTTTAGAAAGAGGGGTACTTCTGCTAGTTGCTTGGGTAAGAGTTTTGAACATCTGAGCACCAGAAGAAACTACAGCTGAGAACCAATGTTGCATGATAATGCTGGAAATGCTCTTCTGAGTTCAATGAGTGTTCCTATTCTGAAAATTCTGAAATTAATTAGCAAAAGCTTGCAATACAAGGGAGATATATTTGCATGCATATCTGAAACTCTGATTTGCAAACTGGAAAGAAAGGAAATTTTAATCACTGTATGCTAACCTGAAAGAACTTAAATCATGGTTACCACGTATTGTTTTCATTATGGTGGCCTTTTTTTCTTCTTTTTCTGGGCTTTGAAAAGAAGTTGGGGGAAAGAAGCAAGTATGTGACAAGCAGCATATGCAAACTGTAAGGTGGAAGTGGTAAAGGAGTAAGACCACATTTGGAAGAGACAGATGGTGCTTTTTCTTGATCATATGGTAGCACTGGCAGTAGAAATGTTTTGGAATTAGAAAAGTGGAGAGGCCAGACACGTTTCCAAAATGCAGGATGATTTATTTGTAGAACATGCAGAAATGCAGGGAACAAAAACATTAAACAACCCTTGGAGATGTGCATGAACATGATACATTTATTTGTGGTTTGCTTTGAACTCCTGGCCACTGACATGGGATCTGTGATTATGTAGTCTTGCTTTGGCTGGTAACATGTCCCAGCATTCATTTCTTGTCCCCATTGCCAGTTCCTTCTTTTCTGGTGTCTGCTTAGCTCTTGCTGCAACATGCCTTCTTCAGACCCCACTTAGCCAAAATTGTCTTATATCTGCCCACAGTTATTTCTGTTCTGGCTGTTTGTAGATTAGCCTTCAGTCAGCTGGACATCTGATTAACAGATGCAGCCATGGGCCTGATTTGGCAAAAGCCTATTTGTTGGGCTCGTTTATTACAATGCTAGAAGGTATTCAGATGTCCTCTGTCAGGAGGAATGGTGCAATACAAGCATTTAAAGTGGATAAAAACTCATTGTGTTCTGGGGATAGATAGATAGATAGATAGATAGATAGATAGATAGATAGATAGATAGATAGATAGATAGATAGATATAATGAAAAGGATGATTTTTAAAAATCAGTTGATAGAGGAAATAACTTTCTGCAACTGTATGTTTTTATAATTCCTCGAGCAGCATCTCAATGGTGTTACTTCTGAAAATAAGCAATCAAAAGGACTTTCTGAAAAATAGTGTAGCAATAGAATAATTAAACATTTTAATTAACATTTGTTTGATTGTGCTGTGCAGTTTTTAGTAAACTTTCTATTTCTTTTTGTAGTTTTAACAGTAAATCTAAGGTATTTTTAACAACTGAGCATCTGAATAAATAGAACAGCAATTTTCATAGCAATATTTGGAAGACGTATAATGTTCTAAAACATTTCTAGAATGTGGTAAACAAATGCTTAAGTACAGTTTAAGAGTTAAAAAGAAAAAAAAAAAGGAAAATAAAGTTTTCAAGTCAAACCTGTGTGGACATAGCAGAAGGTACTTTTGAAAATCCACTTGTCACCTTTTTTGTCCTGTAAAGATGATAAAACTAATTGCATTTCACACACTAATGGAAGGAAACAAAGTAGAACTTTCAGCTGACAGGGTGAGAAAAATTTTGCTAAAGCTTCAGTAGAAAGGGCAGAATCTAAAGCCTAACAGGGTCAGAAGTTTAAACTAAATCTGTTTGAAAATAATGTAGTCCTGCTCACAGATATCTGAAATCTCAACAAAAAATGGAATAGTCAGGTTTTTTACTTTCATAGCATTCAAAAAATGTTGACATTCAAGACATTTCTTGACAACAAAACATTTCTTGTTTTGTTGACTAAGGGAGAATATGTTTATTTGTACTAAATATGAATTACTCAGAGTTTTGAGAGGAGAATTATGAAGACAAAATACTTTGGAAAACTTCCACACATTATGAACATTGCAAAAGAATGGATGCTGATTAAATGTTCCTCTAGAGCCCGTGATTGTATTCATAGAGAAGACATTTAAAGATTAATTTTGACACCTTCAGCATCGTTCTTCCTTGCCACCACTCAGACATACAGGGCAGGACCCACTCAGCCTGGAGAGGGACACTGCAGTAGTGAGAATGATGTTGAAGGATGTGACTGTCTGAAAGGAACTTCTTAGGCCCCACAAGTTCCTTTCATGGGTTGGGATAAAAAGTCACACATCTCCTGCCAAGATTTGACATGCTTGAAGAGATCACCTGGTGTCAAAGTTTGTGAAGACAGCTTGTTCCTGGCTGTGCTGTTAGTGCTGCTTAACTTTATGTTTTGTATACATTTATTATTGCATTAAACTTTATTTTCAGATGGGCATGAGAGCAGCTGGTATGGTCAGATGTCTTCTGAGTCCCTCATTTAAGTCTAGGCTCATCCTTAATTAAGGGTTAACTTCAGTTGAGCTTCAGTAATTTCAAATAGTAGGAACCCAAGCACCTGCAGATTCCCTGGGGGCTGTGGTGATGCCTGTCCCTAACTCACCCCAGACCTGTCTCATGACTCAGCCCACTCTCAAAGCAATTCACCGTCATGTTGGCTTGTCCTTAACTTCTCAATGGTAAAAAACACATTTCCATCTTTCCTAGATTTCCTGCAGCTGGCAGGCCTTCCATTTGTTTTGCAGCCCCAGCATGAGATGATTTTATATTCAGCAGTGCATTGGCAGCACTGTTGGCTGGACAAAGTCACTGTGATCTTCCTTCCAGTGCCACACTGGTGAGTGCTGGAAAGTTCATCCATTTACCTGACATGGAAATGCTTCATTTCATTGACTGCTCCATGATACTTGTAAAGCAGTAAGTTAGAAGGTCATTTAAATTACAGAAAGTAAGCTTAGAGACAGCCTTTATTCAAAGAGAGGTGTATCATTTTGATCACAGTGTGAAATTGTACAATAGCTGACCAGACAGGCATAGATAGCAGTGGGGGAAGGAGGGAATCAAAAGGCATATCCACATTCAGCACTGAGGCTGTGCCAAGCATAACTTTATTGGGACCTGTGGGAAGAGAGAATTGTGTGGGGCAATGAAGATCAACCCTCCTTTCTATATTCCAGGAGTGGGGAGTGTTTCAGACAAGTATTTCACTTTACCAAAGAGAAAATTTTGCTGACTGCACAGTACCCTCCTACCTTTGACTCAGGTGCTTGAGTTTCTATGCCTTGGAGACTTTTCAGGGTATGTTACTTAGGAGCTGAAATCATGGAGATTTTCATTTACTAAGTTGTACAGATTCAGACTCTTAGTTTGCAGAGGATTGACCTAAAAGATACCTCAAGATGGGTTCTTGGAGTTCTGAAGTTTATTTTTGTTTCTGCACAGCTGGTGTACATGTGTTTCTGTAAAACCACATGTTTAAAGTCTTATGAAACACTTAAAAATACACTGCACATACTATGTACTTGCTTAGCAAGTCTTAGTATCTTTATTCATTCAAAAACTAAAAATATTATGTTACTTTATTTTTCATAATAGGTTGACTCAGATTTATTGGATTTTATTACTGAAAAGTAGTAAGTAGTATGAAAAAAGAGTTTATATGTACTGGACTACAGTTTATATCCCTTCAAGGTTTAGAACAATGAGCTTGTGTTGTAGAGTTTATTTTGTTTTCTGGAAGGCCTAGGAGTAGCAATTGAAATCCCGAATCTGCTGAAGCTGATGGCAAATCCTTGGGAACCAAATTTCTTAGGACTAAACTTTCTTTATTCCATGCCTGGTATGTGTGTATGCCATGCCAGCAGTATATGCTGCTATTCATCAGCTTTGACTGACTGCAGTGAATTGGAATAGCATTTGTAGCAGAAACTTTGGTAGCCACATAACTACATAAGCAGGTCATGAAGCTTAAAATCCTAAAAGGAAAGGAAAAACCAATCAACTGGAAATGCAAACAGTTATTAGCAAAGACATGTGGCACAGGCTTGGGCAGTGCAGATGTAACTACCTGGGTGTTGCCCAACAGTGGATCCTTTAGCATAATTGCCTTCAAATAAGTTCTGACTGAGGCTCACGTGTGGTGTATGTGGTCCATGCAGTCCTACTCTGTGAATAAGGATTTGTGTGTGTGTGTGTGTGTGTGCATTTAAAAATGCTTAGGACAAGACTTGCCCTACTTCTGAAGCTGTCTGCTAGCTATTTCTCATGACAGATTAACCAGTCAGTTTTGGTATCTCAGAGGTAAGACCTCAGATGTACAGAGATGTTTTCCTGAAAAAAATGTGTTCCTTTAAATGCACAACTGTGGGTTGGTAATACTAAGTTAAGCAGCCCATGGTCTGCAGTTAAATGTAAGCCAAATCTTGCAGCAAGGCCGGTTTGGAAAAATATCAAGAATAATTTGGAGCAATTCACATGAAGAGTTGTCTTTCATTAATTAAACAGCTTGATTGCTGATGCTCTGATGCATTGCACACCGGCTAATCCATCAGTAAAGGCTCCCCATAGCATCTTTGCCTTTTGCTTCACTGCTCATTAGGCACCATTTCTAGGGGAGCTTAGGCAATCATATTGCTAAAGCCCTGAGATACTGTGGGAAGGGGACTCTGTCTCCCCTCTCAGTAAATGCCAACCTTGCACAGCTACTGCAATCAGCTTCCAGCTGACATAGCAGGGACCAGATCTGCTCATTGATCTCAGCTGTCTTGCTCTGCTCCATAGATCCCCTGATGGTTTACTAACCGCAAACTTTTCTTGTTTTGGGGTGCACACCATCTTTGCTTTGATACAGCAATGAATATGTACATAAAAATATATGTATGTCTATTACTGTATATCTTCAAACCATGGAAATACCATATATGACATTTATAGTCATGTATAAAGTAAGGAATGTTTACAGATTATTAAAAAAATTAAAAAGTACTTCAGAGGTTGCAGGACTGATGGAACACTCCTCAAAAAAAAGGATTACAGTAAATCTTACATTCACATATAACCACCCTTGAAAGTAATCTGAGCATTCAACCAGAAGCAGCCTTAACTCCTTTTGTTAATAACATGAAGTAAGAATGTGGAGGGAAAGCAGCCATTTGTGAGCTAACTATCATAATCAAACAGATAAAAAACATATAGTATACACTGATAACTTTCATGGATTTTTTTTCTTTGTTTTGTTACTTTTTAATTTCATTTCTCTTTTTAATGTTTTTAAATCAAAATCTGCATGAACAGACTAGAATTTGGTCAGCTTGCACACAAGGCTTTCAGAAAAGATGAAAGTACTTTCAGATTCAGCCTGCAGGTTTATTTTGCAATAGAGCTTGAAATTCTAGAAAATCCTTTCTAATGCAAAAACTGTTCAATGCAATCAAATAAAATATTTTTTTGTGGGGAAAAAAGAAAATAAAAAATGAAGGAAAAATCTAAACAATTTTACTGGGTGTATTTGACATCCCCTGGGTAAAATGATCTGGTTCTGATCATGGTCATGAAATGTGAGGTCTGATTGCAACAGTTCTTGACCCAGACACAAACAAACAGTGCTTCTCACTTTAATTTAATTCTGGTCTATGGCTGGAGCACCACCTCCACTAGGGATTATAACTGAGGGCTTTTTACAAACATTCAAAGTGAAACAGCACAGCAGCAGAGCCTCCACAGGCATAGCCCATGCTCAGTCTTTGCCTTTCTCCTTATCACCTTAAATCTGCAGTAGACAAGGTCAGTAGTTGCTTGCTTGCTGTCATTCTCAGCCTCACCAAACTGAAAAGTGAGTCTGTGTATGTGTTGTTAAAATAAACTGAAGATTGTTTTAAAATTACAGGCTAAAAAAGTGAATTCTCTAAGCTGTATGGACAGGAGCATACATAAAAGCTCCCTCACAAAAAAAGGGAAAGCAGCATCTGAAGACCAAAACCTATTGTGCATCCATGTTAAACACCATAAATTGCTGGTGGAATGTGATAGTTGGGACCTGCTCATGCTCCCATTCGTCCCATGTGAGGGGTAGTTTTCCTTCTCTGAGAGCCAAGTTTGTCCCTCAGGAGTATCCAAGCCGTCATCACATGTCTTAGCTGCTCCAAACTTGGCTCTTAAATGATGATTAAAGCCAGAAATTGTAGATACCATTTTCCTTCTCTGCCTGTTTCTCATCTTGAGTTTTATATTTGATTCCCCAATATCCCTGTGTCCCAAAGTGTGATCCTCCGCTTTGTTTTGTGCACAGACATTAACTCTTCAAAGCATGATCTTATTTTTCCTGAGTTTGAATTGGGTTTTAGACCCAGAAACTTGAGAATCTGTCAGCTTCCTGAAGCTGGACAAATGTCATTTTCAGCTCTTTTCTGGGGCCCATTTTCCTTTTCTAATTTCTCAGTCTTTTCTGACCACTTAGGCAGCAGACCCAGATGCTGAAGGCTGTTTTTATCTTCCTTGCTTGGGCAGCCTCCCTTGTGCCATGCAAGCCCTCTCAAGCCCCTCTTGCACATGCAAGATCATTAGGAAGGTGATATTAATCTCTCCTCTCACCGGAATTCCAGATTGAACTACAAAGTTGTTTTGTCACCATTCCCCACAGAAGAACTCTGTTCATGACCCCAGAGTGGCAGGAGTTGAGTTGCTTTGCAACCAGCCCAAAGGTACAGCCAGAACAGCAATTCCCTCACTCCCAACCACAGACAGGCTTTTTCTCCTAGGAGATGCCAGAATTTTTTCTTCTCCCTCCATCACTTAACTAGGCCAGAGGCATATTTTTAACTAACCCACTGTCATCATATTTGCTCTGGTAGTTTTGTTTCTCATTCTGGGCTGTCTTTCCTCCACCTCAGCTCTCCCATCCTTTCTTCTCTGCTGCTTTCTGGTGGTTGCCCTCCAGAGCTTACTCTGCCTTTACAGTTCAGTTGCAGCTCTTTGTGGAGTTTGGCTTTGCTGGTCATAGCTCTTGCCATTGTGTAATGAAAAATATAGCCCAAATCTTTCTCTTGCTCTGCCTTTGGTAAATATGGCCACTTGAGAAGGTAGACTTGCTGTTTGATTCAAAGTTTATCAAAAATAAGAGGGGCAAATGCAACAGAATCCAGGAGTAATTTGAGGAAATTGCTATTGGTATTGGCTTGTGTCTGGCAGACCCTGGAAACGGCAGGTTTCTATCTGTGGTTGTTTACTCTGTGCTGTAAGTCCTTACTAAATAGCAATCTATTCCCAGGCTGCTGTATCTGAGTGCCTCACAGAAACTGAGTTAGTGTAAAAAAGGAGCAAAACACGTTTCAGGTGCTGGTGTTTTGGCAGTCAGGGTTAGTTTGTAGTCTGAGTTTTCCTTGTTTGGAGAATATGTAGGGTGGAAATGAATGTTTAAATTCCATCCTGCTGGTGAGTGGATGCTGGCATCTCTCTATCTTTCCTGCCAGGTCACTCTGGCATGGCTTTTACAGCTGTGGCTGACTGCTCATCTTGCTCTCAGTCTTCCTCTGCTCCTGATGCGGGCTAATCAGCAGCAGCTCTTTGGGACCACCACAGACTTTGCAGACAAAAACCAGCATCTTGGAACTGTCTAAGGGAGAGGCTGTACAGACTGCTGCATTTTGAGCTGATTGGTGCTCTTTCCTTATTTCAGAGACCCCACTCCCTCCTGCTTCCTAACTGAAATATTTCGATCCCAAACTGTCCTTTGGTAAGTTTTGAATTGCTTTCCTGCAGTAGATGGTTATCTACACATTTCCTATCTTTCAGCTTTCTCCAGTGTTTGGACTGAGACCTTACCATAAAGTGATTACCTTCAAAAGTTTCTCAGAACAGAATTGCTTATCTCCAGTCTCATTGAAATCCAAGTCGTAGTTATTGAAAATTATTGCAAATCTATCATACCTCAACAGAGGTGCACAACAATTTGGGGTAAAATTTCTGTTTCCTGAGTGGTGTTAGGAGATAGTTACTAGCTCTAAGCTTAATTTTTTTTCCTTCTTTTATTGTGAAGCACTTTCAGTCTTCTTTTCTTCTCATTTATTTTTCTCCCAGAAGACAATTGACAGAGCCACAGTACTGGGGGAATAGCTCCTTTCACATTATTATCAAAACAACAAAATTATAGGAATGTTTTCAGTAGCCTGCAAAACTTCTTTTAGACCCAAAAATCCAAACTCTCATGAAGATCCTTGTATTTTTATAGCACTGTCCTCTAAGCCTTTCATACCCTGAGATCCTGGCATTCAGTTGTTTGGACAGGATTGTCCCGCTCTGTAATGGGTTCCAGCTGCTGTCTTGGCATGGCTGCTCAGGAGGTGTTGCTCAGTTCCTATCTGGGTCTCTCTCAAGCCAAGAGCCCTAGCAGGAGACCAGGCAATCCATTGCATCTCTTGGCAATGAGGCCTTTCTTTTAGCAATAAAAGATTGTGATGATTTACATAAAGTGAAAAAACTGCAGAAGGAAACCAACTGTATTGTGTGAGGTTTTTTCTACGGAAGGAGCAAAATATGACACAATGAACATTCTTTTACTGTTCTACTGTAAGAAATGAGAAACAAATTATGTAGTTTTTCTTTTCAGCTGTGCTGAACACAAGTTGAAATAGTCTGACTTTGTTGAGAGCTTCAGAGAACAGTTCTCTGCAGAACAAGTCACTGTAGATGGACTCTCACAGTTTTGTGCTGAGAATATTGTGTTTGCACACACACCTCAGTTTGCCATGTGTTCCTAATGTAAAAGCAGGCAATTAAAACAACATCCTTATCAAAACATTCATGCAGTGATGCATTGCTTTGGAAAGAAATTCCTATGCTGTTCCCCAACATATGTCAAAAAGTTAAAACCCATGATTTTGAAAGGGAAATAGGTTTTGGGTTTTTTCTGTAGGTTTGTTTTTGGTTTTTATTCTCTCTCTTTGCACTGATATTTTAAGGTTAAATGCTGAACCTGGTTATGAAAAATAGTTTTATTTTTAAAATATCATAGGGTTTATATTAAAGTAATTTCTAAGATAATTACAGTAAAATCTGCATTTTCTAGCAGGATATTCTTATATGTAGAACTAACTATAATAAAAATATGAACTATAATAAACCTACTATATAGTAGGTTTATTTTGTAAAATGGAAAGTTTTCTTTTCCCTGCCAACCAATACTGTATATGTCAAAGGAAAACAGCTCAGCATTTCTGAGTGCTGTTGTTTCACCTGTATAATTTCTTCATCAATAAAGGGGCATTTTGCTATTTTTGAGGTTGGAATTCAGACTCACTGGTCTCAGAGGAGAATAGGACCTTATATGGAGACAGGTGATTTATCATGAGAACCCACCCAAATGGAAGCAGTGCCATGCAAGGTTGGTCACACTTATCTGCTGGCCCTGCTGAAAGTTTCTGAAATGTCTGTTGCCCTGTGGATTTGGGCAAACCTGAGGTCAATACACATCCCACTTGTTGGTTTATTGTCTGGGCACCAACAGTGGAGAGAGCTGCTCAAAGCAAACAGGCAAAATGGGAACAACTGCTGGTGTCTCCTCAGATGAGACATGCTCTTGGTGCTTATTCAGGGTAGGCGAGGCTCTTGCTGAGTCCTGTTGTGGGTTTGGGTTGGATGGAGGCCGGTCCCTTCTTCCTGGCCTGACAAGCGTACGCCATCCTCCCTCATCAGAGGTCTCTCCTGCTTGCTCAGCAAGACAGAGTCAGCTGGGGGAGGCTTTGAAGACTGCTCTGTTTAGCCTCTGCACAGGACATCACATTCAAACAGAAATTAGCAATGGGGTGGAACTAACACAGGCAATGTGGGAACAATGCTGCTACTAAAAAAAAACTACTACCCTTTTAAATTAAATCAGTGTCTTGGGAAAGTTACTGACTTGTCTCTTCCTTCCCTGCCTTTGCTGTTTCGTGCCTTCCACCCCAACTGAAATATTTCTAGGCTGAGTTTCAGCAAAGGCTACAAATAAGAACATTTTTCTGTGATACAGACACAACTGATTGTGGATGTTCAATGGTAATTACATTAGTGTAGTGGAAGCGAAACATTCTACTCCATTATCAGCTTTGTTATCGGTGATTATGATTTTTATGGGATAGTATTTTATTACTTTTGTACTATTAGCAGCACTGTATATGCAATTGAAAACTGGATGCAGTAAATTATGGTCAAACACCAGCAGTCCAAAGGTTAATTTGATTGTACAAGTACAGCCCCAGAGTTATGTACGAACATATGCTCTACATACTGATTAATGAGCAAGGTTAGACTGGCATGAGCTGGGCTGTATTTTCTGAGTGTTCTTCTAATGTTTACATATGATCTTTGGTACAGATAATGCAGAGATCCATTTTCCGGAAGGACCTATTTAAGCAGAAACAAAATAGTAAGATGCAAATTGTCAGCTCTAAGCTTGATTGTATTTCATCTAATGGAGGGTTGAGTGGGATCTGAAAGGATGCCAGTAACTCATGGTTGGCATCACCCTCAAGTCTGTGCATTTGGGAAAGGCACAAAGAAGGAAAGCCATGAACCCAAAGCATTTGCAAGCTGTAGTCAGCTGAACGGTTGCAGGGGAGTACTCCAGGGAGTACTCCTATTTAAGTGCAACTGGCTATAGCTTGAGAAAAGGCTCTTTGAAGGCACCCACCTTTCCAAAATCATGCTGCTTGTATCAATTCTGTTATTGTGACAAAGGATCTAGGCAGCTAATGGAGGGTGAAATGAAACTCCTCAAACTTAGGGCATTTTCGTCCAGTTGCTTGCTGTAGGACAACTGTACTGAATAAAAGCGCAGCCTCACATTTCTCTTAGTGTAGTTTCAGTCTTTCTTCATCATACCTGATTTACTGTGTTATTACATTATTGTAGCTTAGCTTACTTAAATCCAGTTTAGTGTTCACACAGTTCATTCAGTCTGTGTGTCTCATAGTGGGCTTAAAATTTGGTGGGTTTATTTACCATCCATGCTGTGGCAGAATCCAAATGTCCTGACAGTTAATTTTGATGATCTAACAAAGAAACTCATCAAAGTAAAGATAAATTGTACTCTTTTACCTAGGAGCAGTAGCTTCATGAGTTAAAGCTACACAGATTTTTATGAGCTGTGGCCCCACTCCAGCGTTGAATCCAGATGTGAGGTGTGTGCCCAAGAGGTAAAATTAAACTTGTTTGCTGAACCAGTTCTCCTTGAAAGTGTACTCAAGGGATTGAACTACAAGTGCTCCAGGGGAATATTGGTTTTCAGATACCAGTACTCCACAAACGTTCTAATATAACCAGAAATACTAATGAAAAAAATGTAACTGGATAAATTCTAGAATATCTGAGGAATACTTTTTAATAAATTTAGACTCCTCTTTCATGACAGAAAAGGGTTGGCTGGTGGTTATCACTGAGACTGGCTTCCTGTGTTGCAAGGGAACACTTGCCCCGTTGTTCCCTCTTACGTTGAGTAGGTTATGGATTGTTGTAGAATTTAGTGAAATCTAAGGCAGACATTTTCACCCAAGCTTTCCTTCATTTTTAACATTTTGAGGTGCTTAACATCAGTGTGGCATGCATAAAAGAGGAAGAACACAGGTGTTACAAGTGTTAGCATGCATTGTTTTCAAAATCTCTTTTAAGAGAGTGAACATACTCGTTATAAACTCCACCTCCATATCTTTGATCACTGGCATGGCTTGTGCTTTGTGACACAAGTCTGTTCAGCTTGTGAGACGTGAAAGGGAGGGAATTGTGTCTCCTTCCTGCCTGACAGCCTAAGGCAGGTGGTATGTGTGAGCAGTGGAAAAGTGGCTTTCTGCTGGGGCAGGAGGTGGCTAATTTAATTTGGGAGAAGAGGCATCAGCTAGAAAGCAAGCAGTTCTATACACTACCTCTGTTGTTATTGCCAGTTCAACTTAATTTCATTCTGATAATGTCAAGAGATCTCTCTGTACAACATCTTTCAGCTGTATGAGACTAGTCTGGCAGCTCCCACAACCCAAGGAGGCATCTGGCACTATCTGTCATCTTGTTCACAAGGCTCAGACAGTGTTTTAGCCAGATCGTGTAGGAGCCTCGGTTTATGCATTACCTGAAAGCAGATCTAAGTCTGCAGTGACCTTGCACATGCCATGGCTCTGTGCTGGTCTTTAGCCTTGTCATCATGGAGAATTTTGGCCCATGCCAGGCACTTTTTGAGGTTTACAGGCATTGTAGAGAGCAGCTTCACTTGTTTCTTCGATGCAGCTGCTTCTGCTTTTTTGTGTTCACGTTAAGAGGGGAATAAAATATGGCTGTAGAAAAACACTGTTGAGATTGTCCACTCCCTTGCTCATCTCTGTCAGCAAATAGATCATTTGTCAAGGGAAGAGGAGAGTCTCAGTTCTGCTCTCCTAGCTGACAAGTTCAAATCCAGACAAAGAGATTGAGAAATCTTCTGTGCAAAAGAAAGGCTGCAAATGATTTAAAGTTCAATTTTCCTGTTGGGAGGAATGTTCAAGATCTAAAGTACAACTTGCTTGTTGGGAGAAATGCTCAAATATTTTAGACCAAGGCAAGACTCTGGGGTTTTTATGTGTTTTAAAAGTTTTATATTCTTCCAAAATATCCTTTTTCTGTTGCACTCCCTGCATACCAAGCTATTTCTATAGACATGGTCTGTCTATGAAATCCTGTTCTCTTAATATGTGATCCAAAAATGTTCATACTGTTGAATTTGTGAAATCATATTAATTTCCATGACAACTGACCAATGTTGCAAACAAAGGATTAATTGCTTGGTTGTGCCATGAAGCAGAGGGGGAATTTAGATCACATGAGGAAAAAGTGAAGTGCCTATACAATGCAAACATACTGTAATTGCAAAAACAATATAACAAAGGAAGAGCTAAATATGTTTTTCTTTAACTAAATCTTCAAATTCGTCAAGCTTGTTTTAGTGTTATAAGTTGCTTTCTGGGGAAGATGTACAAGAATATCAGTTAATTCCTTGTGCACGGCTGAGGAGCTTATCTCACTCGCTGGTCAAGCATCCAAACTGCAACTGGCCAAACATCTGCAGGCAGACAAAGGCAGCTGCCCTTCGTAACGCTGGAGAAATCCACACATTTTGTGCTGGGTCTTAAGCGTCGGCGGGAACTGAAAAGTCAATTCCCTCCAGAAATCCCGGCGTGTCCCTATTTGTTAGCACACAGTGCCTTCTGGTGGGCGCTGGCGCTCATTGCCGCCTGGGAGCCCCGGCACGGCAGCTCCTTCCGCCCGCCTGCCCCTTTCAGCTCAAGGCAATTCGGGGAAGAAACCCAAGGAATGTAAAACATGTGGGTTTAGATACAGAAATTGCAAACGCATGTGGAGCCTTCCAGCTTGCTGTACATCACAACTTTCCATTAATGAAAGCTCTCTTTTGAAGTCTCTAGAAATGCGATGAACATAGGGTTTGACTTTCACAGTGCTAAGAAACATTTTTCTTTTTTGATTTGATTTTGTTCAAGAAAAAGATGCAATCTCACACTGAAATAGATGTAGCAATACCTTGTCAGACATTTTCTCATTATCTTCTCTTTTTGCAGGAAGGTTTTTCTTTCTCTTTCAAATTCAGACACATATGCGTACATGCACATGGATGCCAGATGCTCAGGCACACACATGTACAGGGCTGGGTGGATGGGACAGTAAATAATTTTCAGCATTTCTGATTTCCCTTTTCTGCTTGGGCAGTTACCTGGCTGTGCAGGTCACCTCGAGCACCTCTGGGCATTGAGCCCTTTAGCAAGCTGAGGCTTCAGCCCTGCAGCGCCTCTCCTTCCCCACAGCCCTCCACCTCCCACTCCTCAAGGACTCTCCAGACGGGTGTATTTGAGAGCCTCTCTTTCCCCACGCCCAGTGCATGTTGCACTGGGGGCTTTCAGTTGCTGCAGCACCGCTGCTGAACCCAAAGCAAAGGGCCAGAGCTGACAAGGAAGCAGCCTTGGGTGGGTGTGTGTTGGGGTGGATGCTGACCAAGGAACAGAGAGGCTCATTTCTAAGTGGAAGGAAGGCACCCAGAATGAGAGGCCATATCTATCCCTGCTTTTCTTGTAATTGTTGCGTTCTTTCTGTCACATATTTATAGTAAATATAATAACTGGGTACCTCGCCTTCAGCAGATTTTAAGTGTTTGCGAGACTAAACTGCAAATGTGTTTATTGCTGAGATGAGGCTTACATTTGAAACCGGTTCCTGAATTTGCAGCTTCTTTTATGCAGCCAGTATCAGTCCAAGTGTGGTGGAGTTGAGTCTAGTGAAGGCCCCTTCCTGTCATAAATAAGATTACTTTCATTTCACTTGTGGAGTGTGTTATTCCTCAGAGTAATGAATTTCCTCTGTGCCTTTGAGCACATAAACATGGTTTTCATTAGGTTTCTATTAAAAAAAAAAAAAAAGGCAGAGTAAAATTAATAAGAGGACTATTAACTCCATAAATGCAGATGCATTTTCACTGTATAACCATGTTGGAAGTAAACAGCTTCTTCACTGAAGGCTCCAAATTGCAGAAAATGAAACAATTCTCCAAACCTGAATTCTGCTATCAGAGAACAAAGATACTGGAGAATCTGACTGTTAAAAACTAGTTTATTGGGGGGAAAAATAGACTATCAGATTAAATGTAGACAAACAAATAGCTTCAGGCTTTTTACTTAATAAGTAACATATGCGATAATGATACTTTTAAGCTGTATATTCAGAATTAGCATTGTAGCTAAGGGTTTGAACATGGCTTTTTTTTAGTCTGTATTCTACCAGATATATCCCTACAGTTGCAGAAAGAGAAATAGTAACACTTGCAAATATTTCACTGTTGGACCCCCTAACTCATAAAATTTTCATGTACCATTTGTATTTGTGGCTTAAGATCTCTGTCAAGTGGTGAATCCATACAGCATCATTGTGGTTTTCGTTTTTCATAGCTGCCAGTGTTTTAAACAGAAATCCAAAAATCACCATGCATATGAAGCCAGGCATTTTCAGAAATACAGACCTTAAACTCTTGGTGTCTCATTCCACCTCACAGTGAAAAGTTTATCATAAAATGATAGAAACTAACAGTTAGAATACATGCTCTTTGCACTCATTTAATATATTATTTTATTGGAGAAAGCTGAGATCACTCTATTACTACTCAAATCCCATGCAATAGATTTAACTTTCTCAAAATGAAATTGCTATATTTGAATGGCAGCTAATTAAATTTCAAAACATCAACAATCCACTAAATGTAATTTTATATTGTTCTGTAGGCTGTTTTAAGCCTTGTTTTAACAGAAAATTAAAATGCAGGAATTTTTATGCAGTTGCCATTTCGATTCTGCTTAGGCAAATTCAATGCAAACAACAAAAAGGCATCGCAGTGTTTTTTATTCTTGATGCTGATAAAGACATTTTGCTTGAACACAGAAATACAAGTGTTCCTTTCATATATCAGTTCACTCTCTTTTAAAATAAATTATCATGGTTTTAATTTTTCTTCTCACTATTTATTTCTTAATAATTCTATACAGAAAACTGTCAATTTTACCTGAGAGTCATTTTTAGTCTGATGCTAAGCCTTTTAATTATTCTTCTCTGCTATCATGCAAGTTTTGCCATTCTGTTACTGTTAATAGTGCAGATGTTTACCATTTAAAATCATAAGGATGAGGTTGTTAAAAGAGCCAGTCTCATTTATGGATGATCTTTTCTATTGAAACCTAACAACAGAAGAAGAGAAGTCTTAAATAGCAGCTCCTGTTTCCCTTTGGGCCAGAATTTTTTTTTTTATTTTTTTGTGGGAGTGTAAAGATTAAAAGTCCTGCTGCACATTAAAAGTTCTTTATTATTTGCTCAGTAGTGTGCTGTCCCCTAATCAAGCCCCTGCAAGCTATAAATCATGGCCACTATGTCACTGTTTAGATTGGAAGCAAGAGCTGTACCATGACAAATCTCTAGGGACAGCAAACTTCTGCAGCTGTGGAAAGCTGGAACTATTTGCTATTATTATGAAAGGAATCAGAATTTTTTGTTGTTTTTTTATGTGAAGTTGTAGTGAAATTCATAAGGTGCACAGTGGATGTAGCATGAAGATTTTACAGCAAGTGTAGTTTGTGTAATAGTGTTTCAGTAATAGAAATTAAGTTGTCCTAAGTGTCAAAGTAGAAATGTGAAATTGTAGCCACTTTTTCATGTCTTCCATTGTCCAGCTTAGGAAAATTTATATGTGAGTAATCATAAAATATTTATCACTCTAAAACAGCAGACAAGCATTTGGGGCTTCAGTAAAATGTCTTCCTGTTGACGTGTTTTCCTTCTAGAAACATGCTCGTAATTTTTACCATAATTTTGTTTTCATGAAGGTGTTTTGGTCTTCAACTTCTGAACTACAACCAGCATAAATGGAGCCTTAGGACAGAAATGTTAACTTCTGCAGAAATGCAATGTAAATACTTGAGTTAATTTATATACTGTTTATCACAGAGAGTTCTACAGCTAGATGATAACTTTCCATTAGAACATTGTCTTTAACATACTCTGGAGTGCTTCCCCAAGATCAAATTGAGTGACTATAGAGGAAATTAACTTTTGACGTATGCAAATCCACCTTCCATATGCACAGTCTTCTTGCAGGATTGATTGTAATAATATTCCCAGAGGCCCAAATCACATGTTAGGCCTTGACAAATTAAAGTAATCACATAGTCACATGGGGATTTTTCCCAACAGTAAGTCTGTCACACTGGTATATTCAGTTTGAAGGAGGGAAGTGTGGAGGAATGTGGAAGATGGCATGCTCATTGACATGAGGCTTATGCCAGTGGTTAGGAATCAAAATGAAATATGATATGGAAAAAATAATTCCTGTTGGACTGAAAGATGGCCTAATCATGTTTTGACATCTGAAATCAGCCTTTGCGTTCAACAGCAACAGCATCCTGTACAGCAGCATGTCTCAAATCCTTGGCAATGTAGTACATTTATAATATAACAGGTAACATGGATATGACATATAATATCTAATAAATAATTTACATGGGCTGTTTGGAAAACAAAACAAAATCTTTTCACCTTTGAAAATAAGTGGGTAAACATTGGATAAACAAGCAGGTAAGTTTTATTGCTGTAATCTCTTTAATAAATTAATCATTACTTAGCATAAATAGCAGTGCTGGGTTTCTGCAGGGCTAATGCTTCTTGCCATTTTGAAAGTCCTGTACAGCCTACAATCTGCCTGGCTTTGTTCAGGATTATTCGTAGCTCAGCTTTCATAATTATTAAAATAACCAAATTTACATACTTCCTTATTCAGATACAGATCTGTTTTGAAACTCCTAAGGATAGAAATGCTTTCTAGTAACAAACCCACCTCATTAGTCATAAGTCTTGCTAAGAAGCAGTAAAAGGTAGTGGTAGGTTTGGAAGCGTGCCTGGAAGGATCACATGTTGAATGTGACTCTCATACTTTGTTCCCAGGCAGTGACACCTCTGTCACTAGTTTGAAGTGGCTGTGAATGAGCATAGATCAAACTTCAGGCCTTTTTTTTCTTCAACTCATGTGAAAGAGATCTGGCAGTAGGCAAATCAGGTGTGTGATATTTTAAAATGTGCAGTAAAAAGGTAAGTTGGGTAGAGCACACACAGCCTCCATGAAAGCCTTTGCTTTCTCCCAGATGTGTCAAGCCAATAGGTCTGCCCCAGGCCACCCTGTGTGGTTAACAGCGCTACCACCACCAGGATTAGAGCTCAGGAGCTGGTTTTGTGCAACCCACTAACCTGCTGTTCCATTGACTCCCTTTGTGTGCAAACCGTGCAGCCACGTACCTGCATTGCTCTGCAGAGGCTGAGGGATGAAGAAATACACCCTTCCTGGCTGGCAGTGATCACAAGCAAACCCCGTCCCACCACCAAATCTGCAGTATTGGCACACAGCTGATTTGAATGTGAGCTATGGGGTTTCCTTCCCATAGTCCATCTCAGAACCTTTCCTGCAGTGCCCTGTATTTTAGCCCAGAGTAGAAAGCCCAGCTGAGATGTGTTGCAGTGTCACCAGGTGACTGCAGCTGGGCAGGATTTGCTGTGCTCTTTGGGCATTCACAGTCTTCTGCAAATACATCGAACAAGTGAGCTTGCACTCCTCCATGTTTACCACTCTCCATCCTAGGGAGACCAATGATATAAAAATCCCCTCAGTGGCTCTGTTTCAGTGAATACAAACAGGAAGAGTAAGATCCCACAACCTTTCTGAGGAATTACTTAAGAGATGGTTGTTTTTATATGGTACCAAAGTGAATATTGGGTAAAAAAAAAGTCCAGCTGCTGGATGTGCTTGTGTAGCCTCAACCATCTCTGTACAGACAGTTATTTACCCTCACAGTCATTTTTAGAGCCTGGATTGCTTGTTTTTTCTTTACACTCTTCCCTTCTAATTCTGCATATCACAGTGGAATCTTACAAAAGAGTCAGGTTGGATGTGCTGATGGTTTTCCTAAAACATTCCTATTATGTGAAAGTTAAATCCTTAACTTTGTGTGCCAGATAGAAATATAACATGCTGGTCCTTCTTCATTAAGAATTTCCTTTGCCAATTAGCATACTTTGCCTCCTTCTTCTTGAAGTATGCTGTGAAAGGCCACCATTCCAGCAGTGTGGCATATATTTAATAAGGCCTGCATGCATGAAATAAAAAATTCGTATTTTGACATTATTCATTCATGATTTCATATAGTAGCCCAAATATTATGTCATGTACAAAATTTGTCAACAAAATATTTGGGGCCCAAATCAGCATAGTTTTGGAAGTCACTCTAAGAATATCTAATCAGAGAAAGCCAATAAAATATGATGCCTTGCAGTACCCAGCCTTTTTAATTCAAACAGACAACCTAGTAATATTGTAAGTTGATTTTATATTGAATCTATTAATTTATTCACCTGCTGTTGGTGGAAGAGTAAAATACAGTGACTCTTTCTGAATGTACTTTTTCCTCTCTTGTAATGCCCACCCAGCCTTTTGGAGAGCTATAATATTGCTTAGTGCAGCTGTCATATCACCCTCACTGCATGCACATTTTGCAAAACCAAAACCAAATTCTCATCTGTCCTATTTGGACAGTTAATAATATATTTCATCTGAAGTGTAGGAAATCTGCTGTGTGTCTAAATTGGAGTAAAGCTCTACAGCTACGCAGCAGAATCAATATTCCTTTGTGTTTTTACAAATAATACTAACCTCAGCGCCAATACTATCCTCAGTTCTGCAGTTGCAAGAATATTTTTTGCAAGATTCAGTTTGGACAGAATCCTATGTTAGTCTTCTGAGTCAGACTGATTACTTCCTGTTGTCATTTCATGCTTTACCAAGTGCCATCTGTAAGGCATAACCATACATAGTGTGGTGTTTCCCTCTGTAGCAAAAAAACTAAATGTCTAGGTATCCCTTCTCTTTATTGAAGAGTATAGCAATCACAGTGTCTAATTAAAGGACAACGCAATTACTATTTAGAAGTCTAAGATACTCAGAATCAATTGAAGCTATTTTGGACTTGTTATTCTGTGCAGTTACCTAAATAAATATGTTCCCTTTTCTTCTTATTCACTGCCCTCTATTGCAAACCACCTTGAAAATCTAGCCAAGGTTACCCTTGTGGCTTGTATCATCTGTGCATCCAGTATAATTTCAAAAGTTGCCATTTCCAATGTGACCAGGATATTTTTTCTCCTAGTGTATTTGATCATAGGTACATTAGTACTCAAATGTCAGAAAGTATCTTTCTGGGGGTTTCTTTGGTTTAGCTTCTCTTTAAAGTGGTGTCATTTCCTTTTCATTTTTCCCCATCTCATTCCCATAGGAATTAGCAACAAACTCCCTTTGAGAAAAAACACAGCTGAGGAAGAAAAGTACTTTTGATGATTAAGGCCCTTCTATTCAAACAGTTCCTGCCTGCACTATGGAATCCATAGATACTGGAGATATAAAGGACAGGGTTAGAAGATAACTGGGACCCCTCAGGCTCGGTGTGTAATCAAAGAAGTATTGTTTGTGAATGACTTAAGGGGAAGTGGAGTCGCTAACATTTTGGCCCCAGTCCAGCTACTGCTGGAATTGATGGCAGAATTCCCACTGACTTCAGGAGAAGGGAGAGCAGGTCTTTTGTCTGGTAGGGACAAGCAAATGAAAACACAACAGGAAAGATGACAACCATGCAAATTGGGAAGGACAACTGCCTACAGATTTCTTATTTAAAGGACATCTCTGCCTGAGTAAGTGAGCTTGATAGGCGAGGCATGTTTCCTCTCCAGTCCCTGGGCAGTGCCCAACTCAGTCAGTCAGCAGCACCTTTTGGTGAAGGCAGGATCCCACTGTACAGCTAAAACTAATTCCAGAAATGTGGCTGTATATCTTGCCAGATGAAGTTGTAAGAGCAGCTGAAAATTAGCTAGTAACATAAGTGCAGTTGTGCTAGGTAGTAACAAAGGGCTAGCTGTCCTGGCTGGCTGCTTTCTGTAGAGGATTAAAGAACAGCAGTATAGGTCATGTAGAGCACAGTGCTTCCTTTGGTACAACATCCCAACTTTCCTAAGTCAGTAATTTAGAGCTGTTTGGGTATTATTTACATTTCAGAACATTGTGGACCTGTGTGCAAACAGTTGAAGTCTGAGCTCCAGGCATAGCATCTCCCACTATATTTATGTTAATAGCTCTGCAAGTGAGGAGATGTACTGCAGTACCTGTACTGTAAGGCACCTCTTGCAGGGTTAGCCACTGGAAAAGATGCTCTCTACCTCTTTCCTGCAGTCATTATTGTGTGAGTGACCAGAGGCACATCTCTCAGGGCTAGGAGGTAATTTTTCTGGGTGTTTGCCGTTTAGGCACTAGAAGGCTGGTGTTGGACTCTTGCTGCTGGCTGGGTTTTGACCTCTTGGAATTGCACGGTTTCCCTAAAGAGCAGTGACAGCTGTGACTGGCATTCCCTGAAGTAAAAGAGCTCAGATACCTTAAACTTGATTAGGTACCAGCACTGGGAGACCTGGCAAAATCCACAGAGAGAAAATTAAACCTTTAGGAAAGTCTGAGAAGGAAAATAAATATGCAAAGTACAGAAACCAGGGGAAAAAAGGACAGAGTAAAAGAGAGATTTGACAACTATTCAGGGACCTACAAAAGGGGCCACATCTGTACTGGCATGATCCCAAGCCATGAACAGGTCTGACAACTACAGAAGAAGCTTTCCCCATGGAAAGATTGGAGGGGTGTTTGGTGGAAAGGGTGCAGTGAAAACTAGCTGCACTTTTCTTTGCCTTATGTTCATATGGTTTCCATTTATTGGGTGGAATTGAATATCTGCAGACATGCCACTCTCAGAGGAAAGAGATCGTCTTACTTGCTGTAAAAGTCTTGGGGGCGTTTTTGCTTGAATGTACGAGGAGGACTCTTTGGCTGTGCCTTGTGAAACCTTGCACAGTGCACAACAGGAACTGCAAGGTGGTTTTGCTCCAGTGCAAGTGTGAATCAAGGGCATGTGTGGACACAAATGTCGTTCAGCTGCTGGGGCAATCTTCAGTGAGCAGAGACAGCCTGGTGCTCCGATATCCACTCCATAGCTTTGTCAAAATGGGGTTAGAAACACAAGAGGGATGTGGGAAAAAATCATTTGTTTAAGGATTCTGGGCATGGAAAAAAAGAACATTTTCTATCAGCCTTTCTCAGGTCCAGGTTGTTGGAAGAAATGAGCCTGGTGCCATTTAGTTTGGTGGCAGGCTCAGTGTCAGTCATAAATGATCATAACTCTTCCCCTCACCCCTTGGCCATGTCTGACAGGTTTTGGTCTTCCACTTCAAACTCCAGCAGCTGAGTTTAACCTACTACCTGAGAAGAACAATAAGTTGGTATTTCTTGTGGCTGGGAAAAGAGACTGAAAACATGAACCTGAGATGTGCCAAAGCCAATGAAAGAATTCAAAATTTAAATTGCTTTTTGAAGCCTTTTTTCCAATTTTTAAATGCTAGTTCAGAAATCACTGAATAACTCAGATGAATTAAATTACGCAGATGATTCTCCCTACCAGCATTAAGCAAAGTAAAGCTCTAATGTTATTTATTTGGCTGCAGAGAGTTTAGAGGAACAAATAATTTAGTGAAGGATGCCATTTATCTAGTAAAAGACTGCCTGTTTCAGGGGTAAAATGGAAGGCTTAAAACAGTGATATCCTTTGTATACTGAGTGGAAGAAACTCCATTCTCCAAGCTTATTTCTCACTGTGCTAAACAATCCTATAATTTTTTGTTTTCCTTAGGTTCATCAGTACTGTCAGATTTAATAACGTATTTTTTGTATTCCATTTTTGACAAAGTTACTCTTTAACTGAGCATTTCTCCAAAGTGCAGAACTATTTTTTTTAATAAACTGTTCTCTTCTAAACAACTCTCTTCAAAAATTTTCTTCATCAGGTGCTAAAACATAAATAGTAATGAAAGAAAATTCTGATTGTATTCAGACTCGAGCAGTTTCTATTGACATTGCTCTGCTTTGGAGGTGTAATGTTCTGTAACAGACAAGGGAGCCAATAAACCAGTGTCTGATCCGTTCTGCTGGAGGGAAGAGTCAATGTGGCTTCTGCAGAATTAACTCTGACATGTTAGTGCTCAGTGAGCAGAGTAAGGAAGGTGCCGGCAATCAACTGTCTTTGGCTGAGACCCTCTGGATAATATGCTTGTATTTCATCCACAGCCATCTCCCAAGGCTTGTACACAAACAATGGCCAGAGGTCAGTATGGAAAATTCCCTTTTAGATTACTAACTGGTTAGAAATTAGGACATTTTAAAAAACCCAAGCAGGATACCAAAAATAGTCACAGTTGTTCAATGTGAGTGTGGTTCAATTTCTCCAGGCATGCTGAAGTGTGATATTACAGATTGACTTTGCCACTTTCTCCCATTTGGACCATAGAGCAAAGGGTTTACACCGAGTAGCAACTCAATTACAGTCCCAGAGGTGAATGAAACATGAGTGAGGAAGATAATATTAGGAAATTGCACCACTACTCTCAGATTTCTTTGGCTTTATTTTGACAGCTGATTTAACGTGAGTTATCTCTGCTCAAGTGAACTTCCCCAGCACAGCACAGCTTACTCAAGAACAGCCATCCTACAAAGTTATACTGGAGCACCACAAATTAATCCAGGGATCAACAATGCGCCTGTGTAGCAGTACAGAGAGATTAACCTGGGAAAACTAAACATTCTGCCCCTTTATTATAGCTTGACACAAATCACAGCAGTTAAAAAGTACCATGACTTTTGAACTAATATTTTTCTTTATGGTTGCAAGTCTGGCCATGGCTGAAATTTTACTTTGGCTCAAATTAATTCTACGCTGCAGCTAAATGCTTTGATTATCAGTGTACAGAAAAGTATAATCTGAAGAACTTATTTCAGTTTCTTTCTAAGGGATGTTCAAGCAGCTCTGGGGCTCCAATGGCTCCTGGGATTTAATGTTTTACCTCTCATTCATTCTGCTGAAGAGCTGCTTTTGGAAGTGAAACTCAAATCCCACATTCTTTGTTTACATATATCTCATTTTGCTCTGGAAAGAGAAAGGAAAGTTGTGTCTGGCAGACAAAATGAGACTGGAAAATTAGCAGGATATTTGAGAGTGATGTTAAAATTGCTTTCTTCACCCAGAGCCCACGAACACCTGGGTGCAGTCGAGGTAGGAGCACCTCTTGTTTTAAAGCATTGTGGAACCCCCAGGATCATGTGTTTGATACACAGTGATGGAAATGGAAGGCCATGAACTTAGTGGAATTTCAGTTTGTTATTTTTGCTGTGTAGTTAATTTAACCTCCCCCTGCCAAAAGACAAAACAAACTAACAAACAAGAAAAACCAAACAAAACCAACAACAACAACACTATCTTCATTCTCTTAAAGCCTTGAATTTTCCAAATGAGACGTCCAGGAGGGACTCTTTATCTGTGTGTTCTCCAGCATTGGCAAAGCTGCTTGTTTCTTATATCTAGAAAAAAGGCCATTTTTCTGGGGAGAAGTCCCAGCTGCAGACAGCCTAATTTGTTCTTGGCACATCCTAGGATTTGTGTTGCTGTGGGGGTCAGAACTGTAATAATTCATAGATCTATCTCCTGAGCTGGGCTTAATTAATCAGTCTTCTTTTTATTTCTTTTTTTTTTCCTTTTCCAGTTGCCTTTTGAGGTAAGTAGAGCCTTCCCTGAGCAGAGCAGGGGGTCTTGGAGCATGTTGTGTGACACTATGCCTAGCAATGCCACTGGAAAGAGCAGAGAGAAGACAACATTGTCTCTGCTTTCAGCAGGAATGGAATTGGGGCCTGTCAGGAGAAGTCACTCATCTCCTCTGCACCCTTTGTTGGTACAGGAAGAAATTGCACTTCCCTTGCTGATATTTAAAATGCTTCCTTCCATTCCTTACAAAATCTGCAGGAAGTGAACCCCTTTCATGCAAGACTGTGGCTTTGCTGCCCGTGTTTCCTCCTTGCTAGACCTGGCAGAAGGCAGCCATGGGAGTACAAATTCTTCCTGTCCAAGGAAGGTTCCATCCCAACATTTGGCAGGGCAGCCCCCAAAGGCATGGGAAGTTCAGGAGCCATCAGCCTGCAGCTGGACATGAGAGCTGCATCTTCTCAGAGGGCTGCTATGAACTTCTGTGAGCTCTGGGGCAGGCTGTGTCATTGCTTCTGCCTCGGTTTGCCTGGGCTGTGCATAAACACTGGAAATACCCCCAGGTGGGAGGTAGGTGCAGTGATTCAAGCTTCACAGTTCTGGGATCCTCCAAGCTGCTCCTAAGCATTTCAGGTGCCATTATCCATAAGGTACAGCTGTGTGCTTTAAAAACATTTAAGACTTGGCCATATCAAAATTGATGTTGAACAGACACAGTAAAATATATACCTACCTAATCTCAAACCTGGATTTAAGCTTCCCAGCTACTTCTAGGTGTTAAAGCACAGATAAGCAAGAGAGCTGCTGAAAATATTTAAAATTTCTCTGTTCCCAGAAGCAGATGGAATATTTTTCTCCTTCCTTCTAAGCACATACACTTTTTGAGGAGAAATTGGGTAAAAAATATTCAATTTTGACAGAATTATGAGAATCTGAAGGACTTTTACATGTCACTTTCATCTGGAACTACGTGTCTCTGATGGCTCCAGAGATAATGAAATGTCACATTTAATGCAACTAA
This sequence comes from Zonotrichia leucophrys gambelii, assembly GCF_028769735.1. NCBI lineage: Eukaryota > Metazoa > Chordata > Aves > Passeriformes > Passerellidae > Zonotrichia > Zonotrichia leucophrys. The sequence continues at coordinate 8,134,329 of NC_088173.1, read as the reverse complement.
AGCTTCATTACATGGCAAAATCCAGACCCTGGTGTAATCAAAAGCATGATGTGCTGACTTGCACTAAGACCTGATATGGGAAATGTGGTTACAGAGTAGCTCAGGTTCATAGACTCCTACTAAAGGCAGTATGAATGTATATACATTCTCTGCCTCTTTCTGTGTTGTGGGTTGAGGTCTCAGTCTGGTTGAGCTTTTTATGAAAAAATGTGCAGTTGTGGAAGCATGAAAGGAAATTCTCTTTAAGTAAGATATTTCACTGCTGTTATGCTGACAGTGGGGAAAGTCCACAAAATGCCAACATTTCTCCTTTGCTACGATTAATGGTACGGCCATTAAAATCTTAAGCCACTGATATATATGGATATTAAGAAACATCAGCTTTTGTAACACTAGGTGAAACCTCTTTGTTCAGTAATAATTTCATTTCTCAGTATTATTTATCTGTATGCATGTGCTTGCTGACATTAGAATGGTAAGAAATCAAAGGTCAGACATTATATGAAACCTGTTCTACATGTGCACATATATAGAATCACAAAATGAGAAATTTTAAGAATAATTTCTGTTGGTAAAGACCCTTAAGTCATCAGGTCCAACCATTAAGCCTGCACTGCCAAACCCACCACTAAACCATGTCCCTCATTGCTACATCTACACATCATTTAAATAATCCCAGGGGTGGTGACTCCACCACTTCCCTGAGCAGCCTGTTTCAATGCTTGACCACCCTTTAAGAGAAGAAATTTTTCTTGATGTCCAATCTAAACCCCCCCTGGCGCAACTTGAGGCCATTTTCTCTCATCCTGTCCCTTGTTACCTGGGAGAATTGAGTGACCCCCACCTGGCTACAACTTCTTTTCAGGCAGTGCTAGAGAGCAATAAGGTCTCCCCAAGCCTCTTTTTTTCTTTTTCCTAGGATAAACAATCTCTGCCCCCTCAGCCACTCCTCATAAGATTTATGTTCCAGAGCCTTTCCCAGCTCCATTGGCCTTCTCTGGGCTCACTGCAGCACCTCAGTGTCTTTATTGCAGTGAAAGGCCCAGAACTGGACACAGGATTTGAGGTGTGGCCTCACCAGTGCTGAGTACAGGGGGACAATCACTTCCCTGCTCCTGCTGGCCACACTGTTGCTGACACAGGCCAGGGTGCCATTGGCCTGCTTGGCCACCTGGGCACATCTGGCTCATGTTCAGCTGCTGCTGACCAGCACCCCCAGGTCTTTTTCTGCTGGGCAGCTTTCCAGACCCTCTTCCCCCAGCCTGTAGCACTGCACAGGGTTGTTGTGTCCTGAGGGCAGGACCCGACACTTGGCCTTATTGAACCTCACACTACTGGTCTTAGCCCATGAATCCAGCCTGTCCAGATCCCTCTGCAGAGCCTTCCTGCCCTCCAGCAGATCAACACCCCCACCCAACCTGGCATTGTGTGCTAACTTGTTGAGGATGTCTTCTATCCACTCAGGGAGGTCTTTGGGAAATATATTAAACAGAACTGGAAAGATATTAAACAGAACTGAAATATATATACATAAAAAGACCTTGGCAAACAAATACTGTTTCAGGTTGTACGTTAAGAGGTATTGAAAATATATGAGCAAAGGGTTGCAAAATACCTTTTATTCAGAGGTCTGATAATTGTTTCCACTTAATGAGATCATTTTGACAAGTAGTTAGCCCTAAATATTGTTAGCCTTAAATATGCCAAGGAAGAATTGCCTATTGTGTCAATCAAAGTTCACCAGTAGGGGAAACTCTGAGGTATACTTTGGGGACAGAACCATTAGAGGGGAGCTTAAAGAATTGGATTTAACAGAGAAATGACAGTCATTTAGAACAGTACAGGTGAAGGTATAAAATGTAATTGGAAGGGACATTGTCTTGGAGTACTAATAGACACCAGCTAGTGTAAACAGCCTGGGTAAATAGGGGCTGTGAAATATTTGACTCATAAATTTTAATTCAGTAGAACGTTCATGTATGTGAATAATACTGGGACTTTTATTAGAATGTCTTGCACATTATCTTTCTTTCTGTTTATTTATTAAGAGTTTTGCAAATATACAGTGATAAGAAAACAATAGCAAGTAAGTAGAAATTCAGTCAATACTATCCAGTGGCAAGAATTATAAAGGAAATTAAGAAGGAGCTTATGCAGTAAAATGGTTGAAGGGAAGGAATAAATGCCTCAGAACTGATGAACTGCTGGTTTCTTATAGATTTGTTTCTCAAGTGTACTAAAAATCTCCCTACTACTTGCACTTAAGTAGTTCAAACCTAATAATGAGATGGGAAGCATTTTCATGTCATTATTTAAGAGGTATTTTTACTGAGGTAGAAGCTGTGAATTCAGTGTGACAGAGCATAGGGAACAAAGACTCATAGATCAAAAATGCAGACATACAGCACACAGCAAAAGTAGCAAAGCTGAGTTCAAAATTCATGGCTATTTTCATTTCCCATTTATTTAGGCATCTTGGCAGACACAACACAATTTTTTGAAATTGTTTCTGGTTAGTTCAGCACATCCCTGTCTTAAATCCTCTCCTGGAGCGCCAGTTGCACTGCCTGCAAAAGCTCTGTCAAGGAGAACTAATCAACTGTGAGCTCCCCTGTGGATGTGACCTCTGTCAACAAGCTGTTTATGATTCCCAGAATGGATTTAAATGGATACCAGTTCTTCTTCTGCTGTGAGAAGCTGTTGACATGGTTGCAGTTGATTAAAAAAAATCCCCATATCTTAGAGGAGAGTAAGTGAATCATTGTTTACTTAGGGAGCCTTCAGATCAACACTTCACTCTTTGAAAAAAAGCAAAGGACAACAAAAGCACCTCTGGGACATGCTGGTGATGCCCACCCAGAGCAGAGTTTCCAAGATTTTCCACTGCTGAGACAGACAGACATCCAGAAGTATTCTCTCTTCCTTTTACATCCAGAACAATAAGAAGCAGTAAGTTCATTCAGCGGGTAAGGCAGGGAACGGATCAGGAGGAGGAAGGTGGGGAATTCTCCTTGCTGCAGTTCCAAACAGGCTCTTTCACAAGACAGCAGAGGTCAGTGTGCTCATTTGGAAAGCAGTGGGAAAATCGAAGGCACTTGGGGTATTTCAGTCCTCAACTGTCAAAAACAGTCTTTTTGTCCTCCAGAGAGGAATTGCTAATACAGTTTAGTTTTTCTTAGTTAAAAAATTTTGTAGTATCTTTTAGCCAGTAGTAAATACAAAATCTGCTCTTAAAAGCAATTGTCTGTATTCTCACTGCCATTAACCTGAAGAAGTTATTAAAAAGGATATGGGGTTCGAGACTCCATACTTTAATTTCTGTCACTTGGAGGACTGGAAGGTATGCAACAGCAGACCCTGGCCAGCTTTTAGTCTTTGCCCTAGAATACCAAAAATCTTTTTAATGACAAATGTAATTTGCAAGAGCAGCCCGAGAGGCTTTATTATTGTGTGTGTTTCTCACTAGAGAGCTGCAGTTCTGAGCATGATATATCTGACACTATTCCCTGAGTTATCAGGAAATGTGTGTGGTTCCCTGGGTAGCCCTCATGCAGCATCTTTCAGATTACTCTGGTTAAACTTGAGAATGGAGTGACACAGGAGAGGTGAAAGATTGGGGAACAAATAGAAATCACAATAAGCTTTGTATCCAGTTAAGCAGTTGCTTTCAGTCCTCAGTGCAGTCTGTGCTGTTACCTACCATCCACTTTATAATTTCCTATCCTTTCTTAAAATTTGTAAAATCAAATCTAGCTTTGTTTTGACAGCTGGCATTAAAACTTAATTTCTTCCTACCTCACAGGAAAAGAAAATAATCTGTTCTTTGCTTGGCTGTCCAACTCAGTTGCCTATTTTTTGTCCAAACCCAGCAGACTGAAGCTTGAACAGGAGAGGGCAGTACAGGAGTGTCTGAGCACCCAGACTGTCAGAGCAGGGATATGGGCATTTAGAAGGCATGTTTTGTTCTCATCGGTGACAAGAAAGAAGTTCTTAGAACTCCATTTGCTCTTTTCAAATAAATGTTTTTGTATCATAGACACACTGTAAATTAAATTCAGAATTGTTAAGTGGCTAAAACTGGAGGATGATTTTATTTATGTTGACACATTGGGTTTATTTGTTGTGATAAGAGAGGACCAGTTTTTTATGGGGGCTGAAAATGAAACAAGACAGCATTTTTAAATTCAGCTAAGGATATTAGACACATGTATTCAGGTATCTTTTCTGAGCTGCATTGAATCAGTTTCATGGGTTCGTGAACTGCATCCAGCTGCATGTGCTGGGATTTGTGGTGTGGCTGAGCAGGGGGAATGTGCTGAGGCACCACTTAATCCAGAGGCACTCCAAGCATGTGCCATGAAGTGAGGAGAGACAGTTTAGCCCTCCTCTGTCCTTTGACACAGGACAGAAGTTGAGCCTTTTAGTGCAATTCTTTCACAGACAGCAGTGCTCTAATGTCTCCACAATGATGTACAGCTCAAGGAGTACAGGAATAAGCATCCAGTGTTGCTGTGCATCCTGCCAGCCTAATTCCCCCACCTCTCCTGGAAGGAGGCTCACCTGCTGAGCTTTGCCTTTCTCTGATTTCCCACCAAAACAATCCGTGTCTTACAGGATGACTGGGATGATTGTAGGCAAAGGAAGAAAGTGATCCTCCAAACAGGAGGAAATCCCTCCCTCCTCTCTACAAAAGCATGGAAACAGAGCTTTAAAAACACAAGGCCAACTCATCAATGGAAGTAGGGGTTTGGCAGTCTGGTCTTTTGACGCAGAAATCATCTGGGACTGGTATAAGACAAATTGGTCAGCTGACCTACAACCTTTTTTCGTCTTCAAAGATTGTTTCAGATGTCATAATCTTCCTAAAGATCCCTTTATTTCTTGAAATAGGGAAGCATTATATTAGCATAACAAAGAAGGATGCAATTATCTCCTACTGCCTGTTAGAAAAGACCTGATCATCATTTATTGTAACACAGACCTATCAGGGGTCACTATGCCACCTGATGCTGTACAAGCAGCTGTCAGTACAAGGAAGAAAGAAACATCTGCTCCTTAAACCCCTCCTAACATCCATGCACCCATCACTGACACAGAAGTCAGCATGAGGGCTCATCTTAGCTCCACATGTCTGAACCCAGTGGCACCAGTTCTGAAGACCCAAACCACAGACACAGGGCAGAGAAAAGGACTCTATTGAACCAGTACACATTTGCTGCTTGGTTTATTTTGCAAGCTTCATAAGCTGATGGTGGGTCTTTTCTACTCACATATCTAAATGAAAACATGAAACACAGTAAGTGCATAGAAACAAAAAGCAGGCAAAAGAATTTGCCTTGGGTTTTTGTTGTAGTTGTTGTTTTGTTTTTTTTTTTTTTTAAGAGAAGATATAGATAGGAACTCAATCAAAATGACAGCAAAAAATACAGGGTTTGTTTAAAGACTGACCTTAATGACATTAGTGATTCCTTGAGCACAAGTCTGCTTTGCTTTGTACATCCTTTTAGAAAAAGGGTGACCTAGACTCACTCAGATTTTTTCCTTTCATTCTCTTTTTATTCCTTTTCAGAAACACTCTCTCCAATCTCTAACAATCTCCTCCCTTTTTTATCCTAACAATTCTGAAATGTTTACTTCCACACCATTATCTTTTATGGAACTTAGCAGCACGGTCATTTGTTATTTTTAGAGCTTTTCAAACAGCAGAAGGTTTCATTGCAGCTTTGCATATCTTTGCTGCCTGCTAATGTTACTTTTCTTTCATTAAATCACTTAGCTCAGTGTGTGTATCATAGCATTTTCTCTTTCAGTGAAGTAACTTTCTGTTTCCCTTCTGCTTATTCTCCATACACACTGTCACAGCTCATGCTGTGAATCCAGCTTGATGAGCTGGAGACTCATTCTTGTCTGGTCCTGTGATATGAATTAGTCATTGGAGGGCATTTTTGGTTTAGTTTCAGTGAGAAGGAATTCTATTCATGCACTCCAAGGTTACTCTAATGAAAATCAAAGCACAGCAAATGGGAATTAGAAGAAGATCAAAATTCCTAGCCCAAATTAAAATCTAATGCAGATGAAACTAATGGGATTTAGTGCCTATACCATAAAGGTACTCCTGAAAGTGAGTCAGAATTACTTGTCAGCTTGTCTACATGCTTTTTTTAAAGGAACACACAACTGACTTTAAGCACAGTCGTGCATGGATAACCAGAGTGACACCTCCACCAAATGTCTTCCTATCTTGGCTAGTTGGTTGTGTGATTTTTGTTTTATATGTAATCTTTAGATCTTTAGATATTCTTAGGCTTAGAATTTGAGTAGCGTAAGTTTTTTAGTTTAAAACTTGTTTTGGATAAAGTATTTTCTTTCAAAGATAATAGAGCTGGTAAATATATTAGAAATAGACCCGTGTTGGAGAGTGAGTTCTGTAGGAACATGACAATCTTCATCTGATTGAAGAAATCTTCATCTGATTTCTATAATCTTCAGGCTCAAACATTGGGAATCAACAAACTAATCCAAATCACTCTTACCAGATTTATAAGCCTAAAAACTCTGCATGCACAGTGCTGACCTTTTTCCAGCCTACATAGATTTACTGCTAGATATACTGCATCAGTAAACTTCACCTCAAGGGGAGGGAAAAAAAGCTCTATGGAAGTGATGCAACATAATTTGACAAATCTAAGTTCTTGACTTAAGAAAGCAGTTTAATTGGTTAAAAGCACAAATGAATATGTGCTGGGACACTACCAAATAACAGATAATTGCCTGTGCCTGTGTTCACCAGCTTTCTACAAGGGGTCTCTTACAGCACTTTTCTACATTACTAAACACACAATTCTTAGTTCTTCCTAATTTTTTTTTCCAGTTATCATCTCAGTTGCAAGAGCTCTTTTTGAGTAACAAATAGAAGCTGATGGGACTCATGCTATTACCCAAGGGAGGATGACTGGGTAGACAGCTACCTTTAAAAAATCTTCTGCTTCTTTCTAAATTTTTCTGTTTTCCCTGAGGCCATGCCTTGAACATTCAGAGGCCGGAAGGCAGCATTAAGGCTGGGAGTGGTTGTATACAATGGCATGCCCCTTTTCAGTCTAATGAATGTGTAGAGGGATCATTTGAAGTAGTTTATAGAATTGTGGGTTGTATTGCTGTTTCTTTGAAGTAGCTTTTTCACGCTGACTTGTGCTAAAGTTCATTCTTTCGTTCTTAGGGTGGGGAATCTCCTAGATGTCTGTCAGAGCAATTGGCTTAACTCCTTTGATTTGAAGGGTATTGCAGTATTGAATTACCAAAGGGATTTCTCTAAAGAAAGGAGAGGAAGGAGAGAAGGAGACTTAGGGAAAGCCTGAGCTGCCCGTACCAAAGCAGTGACTTAACATCCTTTACTTGTACTTTGCCAAGAGCTGTCTGATCACACCACCCAAGTACCCTTTTCTTACCTGTAGCTGCAAACTGATGAAGATATGATTAAAATGTGTTCAGTGGGGTTTTTTTAAGTCACTGGATTGCTGAACAGTTGTTGCACATACTGGAGGGCTAAGATGCAGCCTGGAGGTGAAGATCTAAAGGCTGTCACTGCTGAGAAGTGATTCCAGCTGTGAAGAAAGTGTGAGTCTGCCTGTTGAGCTTCAGAATTTGTTGGCAAATTAGGCTTCAGTCTCTGTTTCAGGATTGTTGACAATATCTTATGTATAGAACTATGAACTGAAATTATTAAAGCAGTGATTTTGCATACAGTATACACTTTGGAGTGCTTTAATGCTAGTGCATTTTATTGGCCTGTCTTTCTCTTGGTTGCATTATAATAAACTAATCAAAGCAGAAATAATTTCCCCATCATCTTGTAATGGAAGAATCTTAAAGTGAAAGGAAGAAATCTCACCTTTAAAATATACTCCAGAGTTAATTATAACTACAGCTTCCATATATTACCATTGGACTACCTCTCCTAAATGATCCAGAGGGGTGCAGGTGTGCACTTCAGAAGAATTTGACCTGCTGCCTATTTTAGTGTATGTTTATCACTGATCTGATGTTAAATGTATGATCCATTGATTAAATACATCTGTCTACCTGTTGAAGTGGGCCAGGCTGAAGCCACTGATGCAAAGAGGCTTCATCAGTTATTCAGGGTGCAGCAACCAGCTCTGGCATGCCCTGTGCATTCAGGTTCTCCACCCATACAGCAGGCTGTCATGCCAGTAGTTCTCTTAAGGAAAACAAGTTAAATTTAGTGCCTAGAGATGGAAAGATTTAATTTATCTGGCCACCTATCATGCTGACATCTATCATAACATTTTTGATTCCTAGCTGAAAATATGCTCTGTGTAAAATACACTTCCAGCATCTCTGACTTTTATTAATTCAGCTATAATGCAATTTTCATTGAAGCTGAGTTTTGCTTCAGTGTTTCTCCTGCTGAAGCAAGGGAAGAAATGCATTTTCACTGAAAGTAGAATGCAGCCCATACAGTTCATTTCTAAAAGTATTTTAATACTTCACGGAGGTTGTAGCAGTGAAAATCCTGTAACAAATCCTATTTGTAGCAAATATGCAGTGTTTGCAGATGGTCTTCTCAGTTTGTGAAGTAAATGCAGTGGCTTTAGAAGCTACACACAGTGTAGCAAGTGAACAATAAACTCTGATTTTAACACATTTAACATTTTAAAAGCAGAAAAACCCAAAGCAGCAGCAGCATCACAAGTTTTCTCATGATTCCCAGCATCCCGGGAGGATCCAGGCTATTCTATGTGCCAGTTCAGTCATTTTATTTTGACCAGGCTAACTTTAGTGTTCTAATTTGAAGGTGTCTATAAAATTAAAAAGCGTCTATCAACTCAGGTCACTTGAATCACAGTTCTTTTTGAATAGGCTCCTGTTAAAATCATTGGTTGCCTGAAGAAAGACACTTGAGCCACACAGAGATCTCCAGAGTGCTTCTCTAGAAGTGAAGGTCCTTGTCTCCCACCTCTCCATTAGCCAAAGGAGCCTTTCTAAAACAGTTTTTAAGCCATATTTGCAGAGCAGATTAGTGCAGTATTGTGAGACTAATTATGTGTTTAAACAGTGACTAATTCTCCTGGAGCCTTTGGTTCTTAAATCTTCTTCCCAAATTTATTGCTAATCTCCTTTTAATGTTGCTCTGATGATGTCATTTTCAAATAGTGCTTTTGCAGTAACTTTGTGTGGATTTGTTCCTCATAAAGATGTAAAGCAACGCTTACATACAAGCTAGTAAAAAGACTGTCTGCTAAACCTAATTCGTTTCTCCAATGAGCAACCAAGTTTGTGATGTCCCTCAGCTGATCAGTCTTCTGAGGTTTCATCTAGTAGTGTTCAATGTATCCTCCCCAAGTATATTCCTTTTGAGCTGAGAGTGTAGCTCTATGTCACTCAGTCTTCTGCAAAATCCAAAGAGCTGAAAGATGCACAGAACCAGCAGGATTTGGACCTTCAGACTGTATTACTTGTCGCTTACACAGTAATTTTGGTTCTGATTATTCCAGCTTTCTCCATCTTGAGGGCAGCAGTTCAGGTCCAGGGGACAGTTCCAGAGAAACTTCTCACACTGAGCAGGATCTCCAAGCGGCAGAAAATGCCCAGTCTATCCTGATCTCCTCCTCAGTGCTTGCTGCCAAGTATTCTTAGGTACACCGCCTCCGATTCCTCTACTGTGCTTCATAATAAACCTCATATTGGGTCCCATATTTCTAGCAATTTCTACATTTGTAATCATCTTGCTTTTAAATGCTTTTTGTGATTTTTTTTTGCCCATTATAGCATTTTAAGGCTCCCTAAAACAAACCTGATAGAATTCCTTCCTTGCATATGACACACAGACTGTTGCTTCCTGACATCTGCTTTTACATTTTTGCTGCAGCTGCTCTTGAAACTTCAGCAAGAACATCAAGAAATATTTTCCTAAAGAAAAGAGTACTCTTCCTTGCACTTCACCCACTTTATGTGCTTACCTATTTTTGTCACTTTTTTATAATGCAAACAATTTCTCTGATGAACTAGTATTTTTTACTGACTCCCTTTCTGTAATTCCTTCCATATGTTTATTGTCTTTTGTGAAAAGTATGGAGCAAATTAGTCCTGCTGAGGTCATGTCATTTTGTTTACATTCTTAGTAAATATGAAGAGTGTGATTGGAGCCCTTTAGGCATCTCAAGTATGAATGTCTTTTTCCTGAGTCTTCTATAAAAACAGGATGCTGAATTTTGTGGAGCTAACCTGGCAGGGAATAGGTTTAATAAAATAAATAGATTTATTGGTAAGTAGCATAGTTGCTTTTTGTTAATTTCCTCTCTAGTTTAACAGCTTACTAAACAATAAAAAACAAAAAAAAAGGAGAAACTATCTTTCTAGAACTCATTTCCTATATGGACTTTATCTTTAGACAACCTCATCATTGTCTGGGTGTCATTAGTAGCCTGCTCCTTTCTGAAGCAGTGGGTACAACCCCAGTGCAGTGGGTGAGCAGCCTCGGTCTGGGCAAAGCCCAGGAAATGTACCAGGCTCATGGTGTTTTTTGAGAATAACACATTTTTAGCTGTCTGATCACAGTTAGGAGCTGGGAAGTAACAGATCACAGCTTACTGCACTTTAGGAGTGATGGATGGACTGTTCTGTTAGCACTATGTCCTGTGAAAGACTGGAATATGTTTGGCAAGAGCATCCTTAGACATCTTAATGGTGAAAATCCAGCAAGGCTTAGCAGAGCATGTGTGAGCAATGATCTTTCAGGGGTTTGCAGCTTGCCCAGACTTACAGAGGAGCAAGGAAATGCATGTCTCTGGCTGTAGAACCAGGCAGTTGCTAAATGCCACCTCCCTTTTCTCTGGAATACAGGCAGCAGGAGTTGTTTAAAATATACTTTTTAACAGATATATCCCCTGCTTCATCCTTCTCTCCTCAGCTAAGCTTTCTAAATAGTGAGGAAGTGAAGTCTGCCTTGCCATGCTACTCAGAAATTTGATGCAAGTCCTTCCCTGCAAGAATAAATTGCACATTCTACAGAATCCCATGTATACCACAAAACCTCTTGCTTCTCCTGCCTTTTAGAAACATATCACATAATACCAGTTTGAAGTGTTTTCCTCTGCCTGTTTTCCTTTCAGCCTTGACTATTTCATTGCTTTGCCTCTCAGATGACCTTTCCACATTTCAGTGCAGAAGCAGCTTGGTTTATTAGGAAAGTTAAAGAAAGAGCTGTGTTTTCTGATGGCTTTACTATTCCTACTAGGCTTTTTCAACGGCTAGACAACTTACTCAACATTTATGTTTTGAGAGAAGGAAGGAGAACTGTAATAACTTTCTGTGGGGAGAAATATTTTCATTTCTATTAGAGACTGATTCCCAGCTTTGAGCACTTCATCATTAGTGGGTTGTAAACCTCTCAGACAGGCTGGCCCATAGCTATCTGCTGAGCCATTTGTCAGGGCAGAAAAATGTGCCTGGTGAAATTGGTCACTGGCAGCCTGCAGCTAGACTGAGCAGGCTTTCAAAAAGGCTGCCAGACGTTGCTGCACTTTTAACAGTCAAAATCCTACATTAGCATTTATGAGAACATTTATAGAGAGTTTGAGCAATTGCATGGTTTTTCTCCTTGATGTAACATTAAATCTGTGAAATACAAAAAATTTTTCAGAATGATCAGGGGTGTATGTGGAAAGACAGGGCAAGGAGGTGCTCTTCTCACCACCAAACCAGACCCTTTGCTTCTTCCAAGGCAAATATATTGTGTAAGCTCACTTATAAATGTATCAAAATCCATCTTGAAACTGCTTTTATTTCCAGATGTATTAAGCTAATTTCACACAAAGACTCCTTTAATGGTTGGATACTTCATTCAACTTTCTAGCTTATTTATCTTCAGTTTTCCTGTTGCTGATCTGAACAAGCCCCATTTTTTCAGATAAAAATGTTTTCTTATTTCTGTAGTCATCCTTAGACATCTGCTTTCAGTCTGTTGCAGTTTGAATTCAAGCGCTAGAATTGTTTCTGTTGTAGTTCTACCATTTTTAGGACAGAACTAGCATATCTTGTGTATTTACAAGAAGTATATTATCTGATGAGTTTTGCATGTCTCATGCAGTGCTGGTAGCCCAGAGTCATCCTTGAATCAACTAATGCCACCCAGATTCTTCTCTTCTTGTTGTTTTTGATCACAGAGTCCCAGGTGGAGAGATTTTCTATTATTGCCCACTAAGTTGATGGCCTGGGTGGGGTTTATCTCTTTTTGTAATGCTGTATTGGTCACTTTTGTCTTATTTCTGGTTCTTCAGAACTCGTATCTTGTACAAGATTTTGGCTTCTTCTACCTTTAGCAATACTACTACTACTTTGTCATCAGCACTCCTAGTTTTTGTGCAGAAGTCATCAATAAACATAGTAAGACAAATCCTTAAGGAACATCGCTAAGATTCTGCACAACCCAGGCCATTGCTGTCTCTGCTTCTGTTCCTTCCAACTCTTTTATGAAGTCCCATCTCTTCACTCCAAACTAATTCTCCAGGCAGCATTGTATCAAGTGTTTAACTGAAATCCGATAATCATCTACCAGACTTCTGTCAGCTGAACATTCTGTTATCCCACCCAGAATACAGGTACAGCAAGCTAGGTTGTCACCTGCATTTGTCAGCTTTTGTCCAACTTCCTCATTCCTTTTTCACACTTAGTTTTTCTTTTCAAAGTCTGATTGAACTTTGTGCCTGTTTGAAAGGCAAGTGACTCGACTGTTGGTTCCTGTATAATTTTTCCTCTTCCCTTATATTCATGTGCTATATTTGATGTTGTGCAGTTACTCAGTTATTCAGCCTTCAATTGAACCAAGTGGATATATGGAGAGAAACAATTTGCAAACAGTTCTGTGGGGGTTGCATGTTTACAGCGGCTGTGACTCATATCAAATTTGCTCAACTTACAACTGCAAATATGTTTTTCTAGCTATCTCTGCAAAAACATGCTCAGATTTTTAAGCCAACCTATGTCCATTTTGGCTCTGTGTATCGGAGTTTTGTATCCTACTGCTTTTCTGCTTCATTCTGCTGTCACTTGTTTCCCTTTGTCTACAAGAGTTGGTTGAGGTAATCTTTGTGAAGGCCAGACCCTGAATTTTATGATCAGCACTCTGGAGAATGTAATAAAGCTCAAATAAATTAAGCAAGCATTATACATATTAAAGACTCCTCATGAATGGGTCGTATTCCATTTATCATTTGCAGGAAAAGGTATATTCTAGCTAATATCTCGGTCCTTCTTCCTTTCTGTAGTGCTGGTGGAAGCAGAAAGTAGGACAGTTTATTTATATCTGCAGAGTAAGCGTTTCTGACTTTGAATGTGCTGGGGGCTGACGGTAGCATCTATTAATAGCTGTGTTTGAGATGAGCAACACATGCCTCTTTATGCTTGTCATAGTGCTTTTAGTCTACAGATTAATACTTTTCCTTTTTCTTATCTCAGATTTGTACTGCTCTAGCTTATTCCATGTCAATGATTTGGCCCTTTAGTTGAAAGTGGGAATTATTTATTTCACAGAGTTTGATGTTAGCAGGTGAAACTAGAAAGTCTACCTCTAGTCAGTGCAAACAGATTGGCCTTTCCAGGAGATCTTGTGGATGGGATAATGACGGATGGACCAGGTTTCTGGTTTTAAGATGGCTAATTCTTAGAGATTATTCCCACTTTAGCATATTTTTTAATGGCAAAGAATCAACATAAAAATGCTAATGCTGTTCTGCAAGAGCAATGAATGGCCTAATTGAATTTCTAATTGGGAGTGCAGAGAGTTACAGTGAGCTGTGACAGAACAATTCAAGACTGGGACATTGCAGTAGAAGCTCAAACATGATATTACACCTAATGCAGAGCAATCTTTTCTTGCTGTGTGCTCTGCTTGGTGACATCTGGGGTGGGTCCCTTCAGCTCAGGAACTGGATGCAGAACCACTGTGCCCAGAAAATGCAGCATTCCAGTCTTGCAATGGGCAAACCTGGTAGGTTTGGATGAGGTGTCATCCTTGTGAGTCAGTGTTTTTCCTGGGAGCTGAAAATGGTATGTTGCTGTATTGCAGCAGAGACTGAGCTCAACCAAGAAGCTTGACCATGGTGCTGTCTTCTGTCATCTCCCTCCAGCATAAAGATCACTGTGTAATGATTTCCAGGCTCTACTCTCAGGTTTTGTTATTGGGGCTGTTCTGGCCCAGTGAAGAGACAAAATACCTATGCCAGGAAACAGTGTCTTTTTCAGATGCCATATAAAATAGCTTAAATTCTAACGCTTTGGTGTAAAAATAAAAATCTGTTAAAAAAAATTTAAGGTGTGTCACAAATATGAGGAAAATAAGATATTATTGCATCACAGATAATGGAGGCTGTCAGAATTTTACATCTGAGGTTGGTAAAAACTTAACTAAAGTGATCTAGAACATCACCGTGATGTTGGCCAAGACTGTAAGGTGGCACAGAATCTGCAGTAAGCTGCCCTTCTTATCTGACAAAAAAAACCCCATAGTAATCAAGATTATGGGCTAGCTTCCACATGTAATATTTTTCATTGCTTGAAAATGTAAACACTTTCTTACTCGGGGGTGATTCATTCCCGAGGTGCCATTGGCTGCTGCCCAGCCCCATGGCTGTGGGGAGAGGGGAAATGATGCACTTGGAGGCTGCTCTGGTGGCAGCACTAAGCTCAGCTGCTCTATGTGCATGTCCTCTGTATGTCCCTCTGTGTTTCTGGGGGGGGTATCCTTATAACAGCAGGAGGAAGGAGGAATAACTGTAAAATGTCCATCAAGCAGCAGTGGCACAGGAAAGGTTTTGATGGCGGCCTTCTGTTGTTCAGAAGTGTGCTTCCATGGAAACTTATCAAATCAGAATTAGTATTTTCCCTATCTGAAATGAAACATGGTTATGGCAGGAGCCTAAGGAGTCTCCTCTCCTCCATAGGCTTCATTACATATCCATGGAAGCGAATCTATGTCTACTGATCATTTGAGTACCTATTAGCTTAGATATATTATATATTAATATTTCTATTGTAGCTAGATAGTTTTCATTGTGTGAGCACCCTGCACCTGCCCAGTCCCAGGATAGCAAACAGCATTCAGCTGCCACAAACCAGCCTCATGATTAAACTTCTGCTGTCAGCCCATCAGACTTGACTGGTTGTTTGCACTTAGTAAGGTCTTTGTCTCCTAAACAACATCAACAACTAAAAAAAAACCCAGTTAATTCTGAAATTGCAAGTCTTCTTTCATTTTTAGGCAGGCACAATTCAAAGCAAAAAATCCCTGTGCTTCTGCCACATACTTGGAACATAAATCAAGTTATCCTTTTCCTTTGGCAACAATAAATAAGCAGGTGTTGAAACTTGACTACAAGATGACTAGTGTTTTTCATTACTTCTTCTTCCTGAAAACATTAACAATTTATACTAAATGGAAATGACTACAGATCTCAGGCATTTTCTGTCAGTTACTTGTTTCTTCAAACCTCTGTTAAAAGCTGTGTTTCACTAATACACACATTTTCAATTGGTTTTAAAGACAAAAAATGCTGTTTCTTGTGTGCTTAAGAAACACTTTAGACCAACTCCACAAGCCATTCAATTGTTTGTCAATTAAAATAGCACAATTAATTCTGAATTTAAACCAGAAAGTAACTCAACAAGGCATTTAACCACTGTCCTAATTTCATCCTGTCACACCTTCTAAGTTGAATGTGTGTTTACATTTTCTGTTAAATTGAGACCTCTGCCAGCATCTTTTTTTAATCTATTGCACATATTATGAATTATCTGGTTTATGAATATGAGTTCATTCCACTTAATAGTCCAGAATACTCCTACATGCACTTGAGATTTGTACTGCTGATAATTTTTTCTTCATTGACTGATACTTGCCATCTGCACTACAGTGTGGTTTCTAATTAACAGACAAGAAGAAGAATAAAATGAGCATTGATTGTATAATTTTGTGTTATTCATAGTTGGGGATCTGCTGTGTCTTAGGGCAGCTTCAACCCTCATGTACTCAGAGGAAGGGGTGGCTTGGCACATGGTGGTGTTGTTCATTCTTTGGGAAAAAATAGCACTGCATTGGTCCATCTTCCCATAGCAGGGTTCCTTCTCTTCAGATCCTTTCCACAGTCTCACTTCTTTCATTTTGCTTTTCATCCAAAGTATGCTTCATGCTGCCTGTCCTGTGTCTTGTATAATGTAGTTTCAAGTTAAAAATTAACAGAAAGTGGGCTAATTCATGCAGTTCTTTCTTTCTAACTTGCATTTCTTATTGCTTTATTCTTGTTCTCCCAGGCTTTTTACTTGCTTGCCTTTTCTTGTTCATCCTTAGGCTGAAATGTTTGGACTGAGCTGTTTGCACTGCAAAGGGCAGTGCAGTTTCAATGGGTTATGAGCATAGATGAACATAGGAGGACTTTTAAATAATTTATACTTAAATAAAACTAAAAAAGTCTGTGAAGGTACTTTTTATAGGATATTATCCTCAATCACATGTGACATATGCCCAAAACAAGAAGAGTTATCTTTTGAGACAGTACTACAACCACGATTTCAAATGAAATAGTTTTACAGCAGGTGATGAAAAATACAACCATTTAAACCAAAGCTAGAGAGAGAAATAGGCAAAAACACCTCCCCTGGTTTTTTTTTGTGACTCCAAATGCAATATGGGTTTTGCTTAAATATTTCCATGAGATTCATGAAGAGCAAATGCCTCTGCAAAACATGGTTTTCCTAATCTCATCAGAGACATAATGCTTATTCCAAATAACATAATCACCTATACTGTAGGCTAAGTTATCATTTACCTTTTCACCTAAATGCAAACCATTTTAGTATCAGACTCTGGTAGGTAACAGATAATACATGTTGCTTTTATACTAAAATTAAATTCATGATTCATAGGTTCAAAAATTGACTCATGCATCCCAAGCCCACATGCACAACGTTGTGCTTTACAAATAGATGAATACCTGTACCAACAGTGGCAGTTTTTCTCTGTGTATTCTTTAGAGAAACATCTGAAACACAGTAATTTCATATTAGGTCATTATTCAGTAGATCAAGTACCAGAGACAGGGATTTGTCTCCAGAGGGTCTGTTTCATGCACAGCATGCAACACAGCTGAGCTGGTAGCACAGAGTAGATGCTGTGCGTGGATCAAACCACACAAGCTCCCTGCCATGATCTCTCTTGGCTGTGATGGAAAGAATTGAGAGGGCTGTGTTCCAGTGTAACTTCTTGTCTGCCTGCAGAGCAGGGACTCTGTGCCCTGGATTCAACCCTGGCACATGTGACCAGCCCATGAAGGACTCAGGCTTGGCTTCTTTGCAGCTCTCCGGCAGCCTCAGCTCCTTGCTGGAGGCACCCCCAGCAAGGCTGGGACACCAGGGAGAACGTGGTCTGATCTTTGTGTGCATGGTACCACTGACAGTGGCAGGACAAAACAGGTCCAGTGAGGGACAAGTGCTGTCGCAGTGTGAATGCAGAAATTTCCAGTGTTCCAGTTCTTAGTCCTTTTGTCCTTGGTCATGTGTGACTTGCAGTGTGGCAGGTTGCCATTAAAGTAGAATTTCTGATTTCACTGTGGAAAATTTTGGCTGTTGCTTTCAGTATTATGGGTTAAAAAGTTTTGGGTTGTTTTTTTTTTTTTTTTTATGGTATGCAATTAAGCCCTTTACCATAAATATTCCTGGCTTTTCTCTGGAAGTTGTTACACAATTATCCTCACTTACAGGGTGAAAGAACAGTTGTTCTGCCCTTACCCTGTTTTAGCCCCATATTTCACTTCAATGTCCAAAGTGTTAATGTCTTTTTTCAGGAGAAGCAGCATCAGGAACAGAAAAAAGTATAATTTGATCCTTGCCCAGTACAGCCCCCAGTCTCTAGGTCTCCAGCAGAGCATCACAAGCCACATTTCTCTGCTTTTCAGCATTGTAAATGGTTTCATACACCCTAGTCAGCTTTGGGCTGCATTTGCAGAGGCACAGCATGTCATGGTTCTTGCACTACTGATGGAAGGACAAGAGAAGGTCTTGTGCAATCTGCCAGGTAGAAGATTGTTCCCTCTAATGACTTAGCAGGTTCTTGGTAGTATAGAATAAAAGGGAAGCTTTCCTGCTTCCTCCTAATGGCTGTAGCCCCTGGGAGATGTGCCACTTGACTTTCTCTTCTCATCAGCTTGTGCTCAGCAGGCCACAGTAAGTCATAACTCCCTCAGCAAACCTGCTCTGAACTGAGCCTGGAGTTAGGTTTTTATTTAGGCAGTAGCAGTATCTGATGTAGCTAAATCTAAATTGCAATTATTCTAGTCTTTTTCTCTTTTCTGTCATTAAATATTGCCCATTAAATGCAACCTAGGTGCCCATTGTCTTTGTCAGTTTTCAGATGGCTTTTCACCTGTGCTATAGTATGCTGGGTGAAGAGGCCTTTTGGAAAAGATAATTACACATAGCATTAGAATGTGATTATTTTTGTCTTGCTGTTAAAAATATTGTTTTATTTCAGTAGCTGATAGATTACAGTAATTACTTTTAATTGTGGTCTTATGTTTTTATATATTTACATTATTGTATAAAGGTGCCTACGCTAGTTTATGGATACTGAGAGTCCTGTGAGTTTGGCTCAGAACTTAAACTGGTAAAGAAAATGTCTCCTGACACTTCTCCATTATCATCATTCTTAGATCCATGAGTTAAAACTGTTTCCTGCATTTTTACAATTTCTAGGTCTGGCCATTGTTTTCAGCATAAACAATTATGTCCAATCTGCAAGCCTGATTTGGCAATTTGAGGAATACACAAACAAATTGGACTGTGAATGCTAAAAACACTGATTGTATTCATTTTCATTATCCAAGAAAAAAAGTACTGAAAAAATAAAATAAAAATACTGAAATACTTATTTTACTTTGTTACTGTTTTAAAAGTAGGAGTCATTTAAATCAACATAAAGAAGAAGAGGTTTTTTAAAAAATAAGGACCTTTACAGAGCTCTTTTTCCGGACATTCCCCTCTGAATAAAATGGGTAAAGCATCTAGACTCCCATGCTTGTGTGGACTTCTGGTCAAGGCAGCTGTGCAGAAGAACCAGGACTGATAGTCCTGACTGCCTCACCTGCTGCTACCTGGACAGAAACCTCATCCCTCATCCTTTGTCCTTCGCATACGTGGTTCCTCAGGGAGTACCTTGTGCTCAAGGTGGGAGGCAGCAGATCCGAGGGTGAAACTTGATATCATCACTGGAAGTTGTTGGTTAATGCCCCACCTGAATGGAAGGAATGTCCTTGATGGGAGTAGAAATCGGTCCTTGCCACAGTGCAGCCACTGCTCTGAAGACAAAAAGAGGGTATCTGAGAATAATTTGCAAACGACTGAGCAAGGATTTTTGATCATATGGGTCCTAGGGTGGTATGCTCATAAAGCTCTATATTGTTTAGTAAAACCTGGGGTTTTACTGAATTCTTGCAAGAACATTATTGGGAGGCCTTACTGGACTTACAGAGCATTTACCATAGCTTTATTAGCATCTGTGGTCTTTAATTAAGATATAGGCAGCTTGAGGGAGCAACTGAATGGTTCCCGAATGAATTTGTTGCATTAATTTCCTTCAGAAAGCACATCTGAGCCTAACTTGAATTCCTCCTGCAATTAATTAATGTAATTTATTGTACTAAGCTCTGTAGTTTTTCTCTGTTTGTTCACTGAATTGACAGGTTTAATTTCATGTAACATGAGAACCAGCAGTACCAAGCTTGCAGTGCTTCATAAAAGTTGATATTACAAGTTGTGCTGTTGGATTTTGGCAAGAAGAAGGCAATAAAATATTCCTGTAGAATCGAAATATCCAAATGACAGATATTAAGGCCAAAATTAAAAAAAAAAAAATACTCTCCTAAGGTAGCTCTTAAATCCATATTTAATCATGCAGGTTAGTGGCCAGATTTTTTTATGTGCAGCTTTAGATCCAGCAAAGTTCTTATCCACATGGTCTGTGTGTCGCTTGTACACCAAAGAGCAGTTTCCAGAGGGTTCAAAGACTTGATGTCAAAAACAACCTTTCCAAGCACAGTGCTCTTCAGGAAACTCCAGGATTATTACAGGATGTGTCCTTATGTAATAAAGATCAGATAATGTGCTCAAATGCCCTTGGAAACATACGTGTGCAATCCCTGGATGCTCAGCACTGAGTGCTGAGTGTGGATGCATATTTAAAAGCTGAAGCAGAGATATAGGATTCTAAATTTAGTTTACTCTTAAAAAAACTATCCTAGGCTTTTCTTTCAAATGGGAGATGTTTGTTGTGATGAGAATAAAACTACAAATTGCATCTTTGTTGGTCACAATGCTGCCTTCCATGGTTTCCTTGGAAGTGGATCTGATGCACACTCCTCTTGTCATAGAAACCAGATCCATACCATCACTTGCACTGCATGGTGCTGGTGACTTCCCCAAAACACATCTTTGTTTTCACTCTCTTAATCAGATCATAAATTAAATTTATAGAAGCACAGAGCTTTGATTTTTGATATTGTGTGCATTCCCTCCCCCCCTTTTCTAATGTTTTTCCCACATGCTGCTATTCTGTTCTTTCCTCCTGCTCCCTATCTTTTCTGCCTGCTGGCATTGCTAGTCCAAATTCTGAGCTGCATCAAGAGGGGCTGGCCAGCAGCTTGAAGGAGGTGATTCTCCCCTTCTGCTCTGCTCTTGTGGGACCCCTTCTGGAGTGCTGCATCCAGCTCTGGGATCCCCAACATAAGAAGGATATGGAACTGTTGAAACAAGTGCATAGGAGGGCCACAGAGTTTATAGGGGTGAGCCTGCCTGTCCATCCAGCACCACACATGCTCTGGCTGGGGATGCAGAGGACACAGTGAGCACAGAGCAGGAGCCTCTCCAGCCCTGGGGATGGATGTGCTGCAGGGAAGCTGTCACAGGCACCACTGTGTCTGCCCCTTCTGGACACTCTCTTCACTCAAGGGCTGTAGAACACACCTGTCTTCTGAATTCCCCCAAACTAGAAAGGAATCAATTACAATTTTTCACCTTCTGCTGGTGTAACTATAGGGAAATGACAGATTTCTTGTGTTCTGGCCTGTCCTTCCCTGTCCCACATTGTCACACTCACTTGGCAGCTTCACTTTTTAGATGCCTCGGAGAGTATCAGACAATTCAGTACAAATCAGATGGAAGAATAAAGATTCAAATGTGTGGCAGAATCCATAGGGAAGAAAAGTGACAGGAGAATTATACAAATTACATCCTAGTTTTGGGTTTTACACTTTTTTTTTATCCTGCAAAAACCAGCCATGATCTGTGTCACTGTACACATTTGTAACTTATTTTGCATAAAAGATCTTGATGCACAAATATACCAAAACTATTGTAAAACATATGGCTCTGGATGTGCATATGTAGATCCTTAGATTTATCTGCTAGACAAAGAAGAGCCCACGTTGCTATGCTATCACCTAAAGTATAAAAATAGAAGATTTTAATTAATTTAATATCATAGTGCTGTATTTTCAGTTTTAACCTTCAAGGAACCCTTTATCTCTTTTGTTCCTCTGTCTTTTGCTGACAAGCATATTAACTTTGCATATCTAGAAAATAATGAAATTCTGCATAATGAAATCCTGATGCTGGATTTTCTCTCCCTCAGAGTGCAAGTTTGCTGTTTTAGCCCATGATTCAATGTGTGCCTCTGAAATGGCTTGGTTATTCTGCTGGCTCTGTTCCAGGGTTTGCAGGGTTTACATTGCTTTATTTCTGTAAAAGGGTTATAGAGAGAGCCTAAGGTGGAGAGAGCTGATGTAAATACCAATAAAACAGAGTGGAGTGATAAACTTTCAGCTTTCCTGAACTTTCAACTTTGTAAGAATCACAGGCCTAGTGATGTGTCTGAATTATCAAAGTCCTTCCGAAAATGTTGATAATTATCATACTTCTTTAGAGAAAGAGCAAGTTTGTTTATGTGTACCAAAAGAGACTAAGAACTAAGAGTGGAAAGTTTCCTCAAACTCAGGTCTGAAATTCCCATTTGTTACATTTTGGAGGTAGAGGGAGGATAATCCATCACATGCTGCTCTTTAATTATGAATCTCTATTATGGTTTCACAGTGCCATGTCCTTGTCTTAAAGCATTTTCCTTCCAGTTTCAGAAATCAGTAGAAAAGCTGGTCCTGTTTGGTTCCTGGGTCACTCAGTACTGTGGAAAACAGCATCTCCATTCATTCTCCTTTTTTCAAACTTGGTATGAAAATGGATTAATTGTGGAAATAGTGGTTATGCAGATGTGTTGCTTAAAAGGAGATGTACTTTGTCTCCTGAAAAAGTTCATAAGTCTCATGCTGGTAGGCACTGAATGCAGCTCCCAACAGACTCATTTTCTTCACTGCAAAACTAGGCTATGTTCTTTAAAATCTTGAGTCCTCTGCAGGTTAGTGGTGATTTTCTTTTTCTCCACAACTGGGCTTCTTCAAGTCCAACAGGAAATCCCAAAATTTTATTTAAATGCCTTTTCCCATGTATAATAGAGCTTGAGATTCAAAAGAATCCATTCAGCGTGCTCTCCAAATGGCATTTAACTTCCCAAGAAAAAACAGTAAGAGGAAGTTTTGTTTTAATTAGTACATGAGCTGTGCAGCAGCTAATATATTCCACCTCTTCACTGCTGTAAAAGGGGCAGATTTCTTGGGAGCTTGAAGCGAGCAGAGAAGAGGGACTGTGTTCTGCTCTCCATATGCTGCAGAGCCCCATTTGCAGGGAAGGTGTGAATGGGAGGTGATTTGTAGTTGCCTGCCACTTGTAAAAACAAGCTTCTGTTGTTCTCCAGGCTGGAAAGAAACTTGGCTCCCCTCTATAACCCTAGAGCAACAGGTAGACTGCAGCCTTCAGAGATTTTGATTTCAACAATAAGGGATTGTTAAGAAAACTTATTTTTCATTTACATTAAAAAAAGAGGTACTGAATGTCAGGCTGGATATAGATATCCCTGGTTCCTCAGACATTATATTTCTTGATGGAAAGTCCCAAGGAAGTCACATTTTAGAGAAATTTGAAAGTACACCTCTCTTCCCTCTGTCAGGCCAGCCATAAACAGCCAGACTGAATCTTCATCTTCCAGTGCCACCTTGGGGTCCCAAACTGGGTCCAGCACAGCACTCTGACCTGGACACTGGAAATGGACATTGGCCCCTCCATGCTCCAGTGCTCCTGGAGATACACTTCTGGTTTAGCTGGAAGGCACAGCTGAGCACAGCCCAGTGCGCCAGGGCTCCCACACCTCTCCTCAACAAATGATATTCAGACAAATGATAGCTCAGTGTCTAATCACCATCATTTAGGAACAGTTTCAGAGCTCTACAAGTGTATGTGTGTGTATGTGTTTATATTGTGTATAGTTTTTACTGTGTGGAACACCAAGGTATGAAAGTAATTCAGATTCACTGTCAAATATTCCCTGTACATTTTGAACTTACCACCTATTTATTGATTTTTTAAAGTACATAAGGATTCTGTCCTTTGTCAGTTGCAGAGAAAGTTTGTTCAGGGATCTCCTACCCCAAAATCCAGGTGCCTTCTTGACAGTCTGGATGCCTGTTTTCAGTCCAGGCTCCAAGGGTGCAGCACAGTGCAAGCTGGACCTGCAGGGAGACCTTGTCCTCTCAGCAGGATTCTGCATAGACACAGAGGTTTGCTGGTGCAGGATTGCTTTCTGAACTGGAGGATGGACTCAGAAGCCACTACCGCATCATGTCTGGAGAAGACAACAGCAATAAGCAGGAGGGAGTGTGTTGGTGTGAGCATGTGGCAAGAAGAGTTATTTTATGATGGATTTTCTGCCACAAGGATGAAGAGTCAAGCAAGCAGAGAGGCAGGCAGAGATGTCAAGAGGAGTAGAACTGTGTTGACAAGGCAATAAAAATATCAGGTGACCCACTTACCTCTTACTTGGCTAATTCTCGTCAGCAGTGGAGTCAAGAAAGCATTTATTTCAATGCTTCTGTGCAGTATAGGTCGTATGGTGAGGGGGATGGAGCCAAGACTAAGACATTCTTTTTTCCAAGGCCCTGTCTGGCCACCCAGAGGGACATTTTAGGTGGTCCTGTAATTGGAATTTAGCCTTAGTGGAAGATAAGCATTATACCTTAGAAGAAGTGCATTGGAAAAATACTTTAAAGGTAATAACTCTGCCATTTTGAGGGATAGGAACTTTTTTGTGATAATGCAGCTTTTTCCAAAGTCTGTCTGACCTTTCTGCTGTATTTAGCACAGACTCTTCCATTTTTCTTGTCACAAAGGTAGGAAATGTATTTGGAGTGTGAAGGCTGCTGGCCAGGGAGGAGCAATTCCCTTCTTCATGGCTGTTGCCCAAGCAGACCAGCAAACCCGCTGGCTCCTTCCCACATAACGGGGGGCTCTTCTTTGGGGTCTGCTAGCATGGAACCTTCTGTTGCCTGTGAATAGCAAAATATCCTCTGTGCTGATGAAAATGCTGTGTGATGGAGGTTACAAAGAGAGGCACTCTTCACTTTGCCTGCTGTCCAGAATTTTTGCCTTCTTGCTTGTCTGCAGAGACTTATGCCATGCAGAGGACGTGCTGCCTAACAAGCCCCCGAGTTTCCAGAATATAATACAATAAAAATTGTATAATATAAAATGTAATACAATAAAAATAATTTAAAATTTCCTCCCAGTTACCCTTTTCCTACTGTTTATTATCAAAACACATGAACATTTTTCACTCACTCAGCTGTGTGTTTCTTTATTTCTTTAGGCTGTGACTCATCGCTGAACCTGACATCTCAGAAAGCCACAGATGCCGTGGACGGTATCTTCCGGTCCCTCCGGGATATTGCCAGGGTCCGAGTGCACATGAAACAGTTCCATTCCATACATAATCCAGGCAGCAACACCCACCAGGCAAGTGTAGCTGTCTTTTCCCTGTGTTTGTTATTTCTCTAGCCTGCTCTCAAAATTACAGCACTAATTTTGTGGATGTGCTAATCCTATACACATTCTGCCTATGAAGAAGATACTTAAGCATAGATTTTATAATTGACCCAGCCATCAAAAATTTCCTCAAGTCCTTTGTCCAGGCTCAGGCATATGCATATCAATGTCAGCTCTGAGGAAGAAATTTGGGCTTTGCTCTGCAGCCCTGTGGAATGACATGAATGCCTGTGAAAGGCAGGGCTAGGTCAAGATGGCTCTCGACTTAGACTGCTCAAGGCAGAATGAAGCAGGATGTCTGCACCCATACTGCAGCTATATTCTTGTTGTATTTCCTCTCCTATCCCTGTAAGCATGAGGGACAAACCTGTTTGTAAAGAGGTCACAAAAGCAACTTCTGTTTCCGAAATAGAAATAGATGATCTACAATACTGCTTTAGGTCATCAGGACTAATAGACAGTGGTTTTCCTTCTCTCTGTCTCTCCTGAAGACCTTTCCCAGTTAAAAATAGAGTTCTACAGCAGAAAGTAGTGATTTAGAGAGGGATCATAAAACATGATTCTAGCCCTGAGCCATAAAAAAATCCTTCCAAAGTCCTAATGGTGCTGTAGACCAGCAAAGGGATGTAGTTCAAATTAAGCATTGCTTTGGAAGAACACAACTGTTGCAAAATGTCACTGGAAATTTCTAAGATGAAGAAAACCTGTTCCTGAAGTCTTCTAGCACTTTGAACCAGTCTGGTGTCCAAAATGGGGAAAATTGTTAAACATTTAATACAGTTCAGTGCAGGGGCAGTGAGATGATAAGGAAAGTTTCCTGGAAGTGTAATTAGCATCAGTATGTCCTTTGGATGTAATCCACTTTGCTTGCTTAGGGATAAGTGCTGGAACACAGCAAGGAATATATTAACACTTTTTGTCTCCTTAATCTAGCCATGCAAGGGATCTAGTTGCTTGAGTAGGACAAACCTTCTCCTGAGGGAAGTCCAGGAGATTTATAATAGTAGAAATAAGCAGGCAGTATGTGATTGTCCATGGTAGTTACAGCTCTCTGGAAATGGGCCTCTCTTTTGGCTGGCAGGGGTTGTGTACAGTCAGTTCAGTTCCTCAGAAGAAGCAGTGCCTGTCCTGTGACCACACTCATTGCCAAACCTGCTTAGTGCTATGGGAGTGGGTTTAGCCTCTACATACTTTTTCACTTTGTCTGTTAAAAGCTGGGAAGCTTCCATTTCTTCTTAAGACTCAAAAAAAGGTTTCTATGGATAAGTAACTGGGAATTGGATAGCCTCTTAGAAGGACTTTTTGTAGTATTGTAGTTTGTATGTCTTACATAAAATGATAAATATTTTCATCAGGTTGTCAAATTAGTTCATGTAGTGACCATGCAAGAACAGAATTTTGCCTGTTATTGAAACTACTTTCATCTTGTTCTAGGTATATTTCTGCCTTCCTCCTTCCCATTCTCCATTCCTTCTTCCATGCCTCACTCTCCTTTCCTCATTCTCTCTCTTTGTCTCTGTTTCTCTCTCTTCTCCCCTTTATAATCTCATATGGGGTGTGTCCCATAGCTATTGAGATTTTTAACAGCTATTTTAAACAAATTTGTGCCTACCAAAATTTAAAGCCGATCCAAGTTTCATTATATGAGAAAGAAACCAATGAAGGTTTTGGGAGTTGTATGGAAAAAAAACCCCTACAAATATAGTAGATTAATTTCAAGTCATAAAAGATTTTTTTTAATATTTGAAACCATTATACTTTAAAAAGGTAGGGGATTGTACTATCTGTATTTTAGTACCTGTGTAGTCTGACTGGGTTGTTGTGAAGGGCACTGAGTTTTGGTTCTGAAAATTCAGACATGCAAAATCATAGCTAATTTTTGACGTCTTTTGAGTAGAGAGTTTTGTCTGAATGATATTTTTCATTTCAGTCAGATGATGTTTTTCCTTTAATTTTGTGGAGTAAGCCTCTCTGTTAAACTGTGATTTGATCTCTGCTCCAAAAATATTTCATTCCTAATGTTTTTCTGTTCCTCATCTATGAAGATATTAAACAGATTTTTATAAATAGGACTTCATGCCTACATGTGTATTTTCAAACAGTTGTTTATTGCGTGACTAGATTTGACAGAAATCTTGACATGTTCTAGAAGATCCCGCAGCTCGTGTCTGCTGTAATTTGCTTTGTTGGCTCAACTAAAAATTATGCACATGTTGTGAGAAGAACTAGATGAGTTGCATAAATCTTTGTTGACAGCATTGTATTAAAAAAACTGTAAGCTTTGTTTCTCATTCTAAAGTGTGGGATGAAAAACATTTCTTTAATGACTCCAGAAAATTTTAGTTTCAAGCCAAGTGGTTTGTGTTTTATTTTCCATCAATTTTTACTATTTACTTGCAATATGTCTCTTGTAGATACCATCTTTGCAAAATTAATGATGTTGCACTTGATTTCCCTAAGTAATCTAAGGCATGATATATATCTGGGGTAGTCCCAAAACCAAATAAGTCTGCTAATTTTAAAGCTGCTCATTTTCTAAGATGGTTGCCCTTTCTGAAATGATCGTGGTTGTGTTGCAGTTTGGGCAAAGTTCAAAGCAGTAAAACAAAGCTCCATCTGTAAATCAAGCTTGAATTTTCATTAAACATCTTTCCATTGGTTCCTAAAAGTTTTATCTTAAATTTTTTTCAGCATGTCAGAGTGGTTTAAACCTTGGTATTGGAATGTGGAGATTATTGAGCTACTACTTCATTTTCAGACAGGGTTTGTGAATCCTGAAGAGGATACATGGTTGATCCTTTTGGAGTAGACCTTCCAGCATGTTGATCATTTGTACCTTTACATTTTCCACTTCTCCTAGCCCCTAACTTCTCAGAAGCTCTGACATTCATGGTAGTGGTGAGGTTTTTTGGCCTGTTGTTCAGAAGTCTTCCACAGGTGAAAGTATGTGGAGTGCCATGGCCATAGAAGCTAAAGGACTAACAGAGACTCCTTAGCTGTGCTCTCCCATGAGGGACAAACAGGCAGGCTGGTCTCTTCCCTTGCCTTCTGGTATCCAGACATCCGTAGGGACATGACACTTGGAATAAGGTAGGAGTGGTCAATTTAAAAAAAGTCCCTGTTTAGGTGTTTATAAAAGCACTAGAAAGGGAATGAGATCTGGGTGCACAATGGGCAACAGTGTCTCTGTGCACCATCTATATGGTTATCCATTTCTGTATTACCTCCAAAAATATTCTAGAGAAAGTAAAATCCCCCTTTTCTTCCTTGTCACTCTATGTGCTGGTGCACACCATCTGCAGTCAAGGTCACAACCTCTCTGAATGCTTTCATTTGTGGGATAATTATTTCTGTAACCTTTAACAGAAATAAAATATTTCGAATCATGGTTGCACTGAGTCTAAACAGGTTTGATCACAATGCATTTTCTCTTTGTGCAGGCTTCTTACAAACCTCTGCTGAAGCAGGTGGTGGAAGAGGTCTGCAATCCCGATCGGCCCGATCCTGTTGATATTGAGCACATTTCATCAGGCCTCACTGATCTCCTTAAAACTGGATTCAGCATGTTCATGAAGGTAAGCCAGCCTTCCCAAGCTCACCTGTAAGATTTTCCTGAGGTCGGAGCATCATGCAGCAGTAGCTGACTTTATTACACTGCTCAGCAGAATTTAAGGGGATAAGGTATGGGGAGTTAAATTCTCGAAGGGGAGCTGGGAATAGCTTAAGGCATCACATTTCAAGTACAGCGCAGACAGATAGCACCTGCTGAATTAAACAAGAGGAATGGAGCAGACTGAACATCTAAATAAGGGTCATGGTGGACACCAAAATAAGTATGATATATCTGAGAAGAGACAGTGTGGCTTTGCTAAAGGGAAGTCCTGACTCACATGGCTTTTAGAGCTCTTCAGAGACACCCAACAAACAAATTGATAAGTGAGTGTCAGTTCCTGTTACCTACCTGGCATTCCAAAAGGCATTCCACATGGCACCTCATCAAAGGACTTTAAGGACACTCAGCAGCTTTGAGATAGGAGAGAAGTAAGTATGAGCAATCTGGTCTCACAGGGGATGAAGGAGGAGCTCCAAATTCATTACCTTGTCTATAATTTGGTATGGTGCAAGTTGTACCATAGGGGAAGGAAGGAAGCCTGTAAGTTAGAAATTTCTTTGTGGATCCTCTTAGCATGTTTTAAGACAGTCATTCTACAAGAATTTACTCTGCCTTACAAATTAGCTCATGCTAAGTGTCGGCTAAATATTTACAGAGTTGAAGTGTGGAGTAGCCAGCGTGTTGTACATTCAGCCTTGTTTTACTGCACATCCTGAATTCTCCATTGAAAACAACCCTGAATTCACACCAAACCACATCAGTAGTATGGTTATGAGTACAGTACATTTCAATATTGTGCCCAGTGTTTTTCCTTTAGTTTTACCACCACCACCCCTCCACATAGAAGAGACATCAGCAAACTGTGTGGGGCAGTGGACACAGGTTGCAGCAAGGGAAATTCCAGTTGAATAAAGGAAAAAAATTCTAACAGGAAGAGTGATTAAATCCAGAGAATTCTCCCTCTCTGAGATATTCAAATGTTGGCCAAACAAAGCCCTGAGCAACTTGATATAATTTTGAAGTTGGCCATGCTTTGGGCAGGGAAGTGGACTAGATGAGATACAAGGCTCCTTCCAATTTGATTCTGTGATTCTATGGTAATAGAATTTTATTTTTTCCTTTGTGAAAATTCCTGCTAGACCTGCATTTAAAGTCAGGTGACAAAAATAGTTTTGACTGTTGTGTTGGTACTGTTCTAGAACCCAGCATCAGAATAAACACGTTATTTTTCTGTTGTTTCAAATAAAGCTAGTATTGACCACATAATCAAGTAAGCCTAAAATCCAGTGCTTGTTCTCAGGAATCTGTTTCCACAGTTGAAATAGATTTCCAAGATACATTCAGTTAGGTTCCTAAATTGAAATTCTCAGTTCTTCAAAGCTAATAATAAAGCCCTAAGACAACAGAAGATATGTATAGAAAAAGTGACCCAATATATCTCCATTCTTATGTAAGAACTGAAAAATTTATGCCAACACTCCAATAATAATAGTTTAAAACACATTCCACTATCAAACAAAGTAACCAGGCTGTTACAACCAAGTAATTTTTTAATTATTGGTTTCATTTACCAGTCATTTTCACAATGCTATTGATTTCATTGTATTTGTTTATTGCAGAATTTTTAAGCACAAATGTAGGTCATTCTTTAAATGGAAAAAATAAGAATATAAGGACTTCAGAAGGCCTAAATGGTTAGATGGAGACATTGACACCTTTAACTAGTTTGAGGACTAATCTGTCCTTTTAGAAGGGATGGGTGGGTGTGTGTGTGAAAGAGAGAGAGACACAGGTAATTATGGCAATATGTACCTGTAAGTGCATCTTTCCTGGTAAGACAAATATCTTACTATAAGGAATATTTAAGAGATGAGCAAGTGAACTTTGTGTAGGGTAAACATTTCATAGGCATCATCATGTACTTCACATTTCATAGGCATCATTATATACTTCACAAATATGTGTCCATGCTTGCTCCCGTAGTTTGTAGCCTGGCTTGCTGGCATGTGCTCAATTGTTGCATGAATGAGTGTCTGACCAGCCTGTATTTCTGACACAATCACACCATCAGCACAGTAATTATTCTGTGAGCTTCCTTATTTTTGTTTCTTTCTCAATGCCTGAATACCAATGCCAACTCACATAAAAACACTTTGCTGATTGCCTCAGGTGTGTTAGTTCAGGACAGACTTTTAAAGACATCTCTCATCCAGAAGTTGTTTGTCTGGCAAATATGTTTGTTTTGAAGCTAAGGGATGGTGAAGGAAAAAAGCCTCCCTGCTTCAAGGACTCCTGTTTTGACTACTGCTCTAGATGACATGTTTTGTGATCATCTGAGCTTGCTATCATTGATACCCACTGCCCTACACAGCAGCCTACTTTCTGGTGATTGACATGTTTTCCTTTTTCCAGTTATTGAGCTAAATTAATTGGTTTCTGGTTGGTCACAAATACCAGAATCATCAGTGGTGCTGTTTTTGTTGGGTGAGTTACAGAACAATAATGATTGTTTTTGCTGACTTTCCTCAGAAAAAAAACTGTGTTTTGTGAGCTGCCATGAGCCATGAGAAAACTGTCCTCTAATGCCTTCCAGTTTCAGTTTTAGAGTTTTCCTGACCACTGCTACCCTGTTTTACCACCTCCTCCTCCTCCTCTCTCTCTCCTTCACACAGACACATGCACCAGCAAAGAGCCCTCTGACCACCAGCATCCTGAGCACACCCTGGATGGTGAGCTTAGAGCTGGGGAGAAGGCCCTGGTGTCCTACTGGGACACCCTGCTGGCTCAGGGCACCATCCCCCTTCCTTTGGACTCTTTCATGTCAACATAATGGTTTTGAGGGTTTTTTTAATTGTCTGAGACAGCTCTCTGATTTTTTTTTAATATATGGCATTTTGAATTGAAAGTGAATTTCTCTCAGGGATTTTGGCAAAATTCAGATTTCACAGAGGCAGTGGAAATGTCCCAAATGAACTGAACTATAGAAGGATCCCAGAAGATACACATTGCTTTTGTTGCAATCCATTTCAGTTCTTCTCTATCACTGGAATGAGTTGTGTTCAGCTACATGCAGCCAGTTCCTTCAAAAGAGAGAGTCTTGGGTGGTTGTATTATCAAACAAGAAAAAAAATAAATTGGCAGAAACTTGCATTCTTAACCAAATATTTTGTACCCAAAGTACTGTCCTCCTTCAAAACACTTACACATAGCATAACAAAATTACAGATTCCAAGACCTTTTCATTTCTGTTTTAATTTAATTTAGAGCTTGCATGCCTAATAGCATTTTTAATACGCATTTCTGGAATTTGTGGTTTGAACTTTAGTCTTCTGAAAAATAGTAAGTTTTATATAGGCACCATGTGTTTGGATCTAGGTTTATTTTGACTGAAGGAAATGATTTGTTAAGACATTTTCTCTTTAGCATAACCCTGAAAGCTCATGATTTCCAATTCTTATACTGGGTGTCCTTTGTATGCCCAATGTTCTGCATGCATGTTTATTATGAGTTTGTTTTTGCTAGGAAAGATTTTAGGAATCATAGAATCCCAGAATCACAGAATATTGTGAGTTGGAAGGAACCCAGAAGGATGATAGAATCCAGCTCCTAGCCCTGCACAACACCATTCCCAAGTATCACACCATGTGCCCAAGTGCATTATCCAGGCAGGTGAGGTGCTGGGACCACTCTCCTGTTCCAATGCCCTGGAATTGTGGTATATATGCTATCAACAAAGTCAGAGAGCAAGAGAATAAACACCCATATTTATATTTATGCAAATACTCAGCTAACTAATACATCTGTCTAAGGCAGTTGTACTAGTTTTAAAGGCTCAGGAATTCAAGAGCTCCTTGCCCTGGGGAGCAGCATTGAATAGGGAACCAGCCCCATGTAATCAAAGCCAGCTAGCCTGGAGAGAGAGCATCTCCCTGTGCTGGCTTCAAGGAAGAGTCCTTGCTGAAGGTTACCAGGCATAAAGCCTGTCAGACCTGCAGGATGAAAAAGAGCCAAAATACTAAATATAGGAAAGCCACAATAAGGAAAAGAAGAGGAGCTGTACCCCCAGGATCTGGAGCCACAAGGATCAAAGCAAGCTGCTGTGGTGGGGAAAGCAAAGGAGCCCTGCTCTGCCCAAACATGGGCTGACACCATTTTCACTCTGTCAAGTGAATGCTGTTAAAAGCCTACGCTCACACAAGGAGAGGAGGCAGAGAGTCTAAAAAGGAATTAAACTATTTTGCCACTTTTCTGAACTGAACATTTGGAGTGTTTCATGCTCCAGGATTATGTGACAAGAGCAATTGCATGGGCTCTGTTGACATCCCTCCCAAAGACTGGATCAAGGTAGTGTCAGGGGAGTGTGTTTTCTCAAGAAGGAAACAGTTTGCTAGGAAACAGCAAAGTTATCAAACTTCTAGAAGTGGCTAAGAGGAAATTGATGTAAAGCATCATCTTCACATTTAAAATTAAAATACATATTTAAAATTAATTAAAGCATCACCTTCACATTTAAAATTAATTATGAGGTCTTAACTGAAGTGGAATATTTGTGCCATTTTAAAGATAATTGAGGAAAAATGAAACAAGTATTTTCTTGGAGCTAAAGGTACTCATAGAAGCATTGAAAACTCTGAATTGAAACAAGCTGTAAACTGATTTTATACTTCAATGGACCTTATTTATTTTTATTGGATGAATTGTAAAAGATTATTCACTGCACTGGTGAAAACACATTGC
Source organism: Zonotrichia leucophrys gambelii (assembly GCF_028769735.1). Classification (NCBI taxonomy): domain Eukaryota; kingdom Metazoa; phylum Chordata; class Aves; order Passeriformes; family Passerellidae; genus Zonotrichia; species Zonotrichia leucophrys. Next base: position 8,100,995 of record NC_088173.1, on the reverse strand, counting down.
ATAAAATTCCTTTCCATGTTGACCTCACCCAGGGATTCTAGCATGTTTGGGCCGGACTCCTTGCTTCTGCTGGGTAGTAATTTACCCCTCATTCCCTAAAGTCTCCTGTGTATGTGTATCCAAAGTAAACATCCACCCAAGTACTCTCCTCCCTCTCTGGGAAAGGGAGGAAAGTAATGAAGAAGGAATGGAGGGAGAAACCCTGAGACTTCAGGAGAAACTCCCATAGGTTTCAGGGGAGTCCATGGAGACGTTATTTCCCTGGAAACAGCTAATTAGTTCTAACTGGGCATCATCCCCATAGATTTCCCTCTCCGCTGCTACAGCATTCCATGAATATTTCTTTCTGAGCATCCTCTTTGGTCTTCCTCTAGCCACTTAGGGAGCTGATCACTCGCTGGATGGACCTGGATGAAGTGAGTACAAATAATGCTTTTCTTCATTTTCCAGGTGAATCGCCCTCACCCTGGTGATCATCCTCTTCTGATCATCTTTATGGTGGGAGGAGTGTCAGTCTCCGAGGTCAAAATGGTGAAGGATTTGGTAGCAACACGCAAACCTGGTACCCAGGTACAAACGGCTCTAAGCATACAGTTCCTGTCCAAACAAAAACTAAGAAAATTCATCAAATAGTGTTCCCTGTAGCACTGGTACCAAACCTACAGAAAGCCACAGCCATATGGGCAGGAATCATGCTGGGATTTTGCTGTGAAACATCTGTAGGCAACAAGTATTCAGGCACCAAGGGTTTCTTTTTTCGCATTATAGTCAGCAACAAAAGTTCAAACTCAGGTTGGAGAGTTCAGAACAGACTAGCATTAATTTGAAGTAGCTTCCATCGTGTCTCAAGAGATTAGTTTCTTTGTATTCTTTATAAACAGAAACATTTGCTGTCCAAAAAGCTACAGGGTCCCTGGTCATCCATCTACGGGACATAGTGCAGGGATACTCAGGAGCCTGGGTACCACCTAGTGAGTTACCAGTGGTAATCCTGCAGGCGTGCCAATTAGCAGTGGTGAGGAGCCAAATAAATTAACCTGGATACAGCTGTACTCTTCTTGTGTCTGGCCAGCTGTCTCTGATAGCTGACCACTAGACCTTAAGTAGCCTGAAGCAGGTTATGTGCAGAAAGCCCCAAGTCTCTGCACCCCTCGAATGTGCAGTTGGACTCCTGGAAGGGATGGTTCCCACAGTGAGCCTTCAGTAATGTCCATGTGGCTGATCTTTGCCTCATCCGCTCTCTGGCAGCAGAACTTGATTACAGTAACTGTCATTGGAATGGAGGAGGGAGAGGAGGAGGATGGGTGAGCTCTGGGGGCACCTGAGGTGTTAAAAATCATCATTAATTGTGGAGGACCAAGCAGGTGTCTGTTGAGTACTGCAGACACACAGGGCAATACAAAGACTCCAAAGTGCTGTGTAACCAGCTGCATCATAAACATAACTCTGGTTTCCAGGGCGGCTGGCAAACATCTTGTTTTCAAATCCTGTGGAAGGCAATTTTGATTATTGAGAAATCATTAGTAAAATGGAGCCAACCACAGGCAAAGCAGCCCCTCAGTCTGACATGTTGCTTCCATGTTTCAGTTGTCTTTGCAAGGCAGTCTCAAGCAGTATTTTGTAAGATGGAGTACCATTTTAGCAAGTTTCTTAGAATCTGATAGCACCTTTCTTCCCCATTAGTCTGCTGCTAATCTCCTCTAAATAGCAAATTATATTTTCCTTCGTGGAGGGGAGTTGAGTTGTGACACACTGATGGACAAGTTAATCCACACACAAAATGTATTAAGACACCCTGAAAGATAAACAGAGGGTTAACATCTGAGTGGGTTGGGAACTATGCAGGGAGATTTTCAACTAGCTTTCTAGAGGGACTTAAGGCTTGACAGTGGTGACATGGGATCTGGTGTTGCTTTGCTTTGGCTTAACCCTGGCAGCAGGTCACCCTCTGAGGCAGATTCCTAAAGCATTTTAAGCTTTTGCTGCATCTTTCCCTTTATCCAACTGTGCTGTGTTAGAGGTGAAAGAACTTTGGGGGAGAGGAGGGAGAAGGAAGAGAAAGAAAAAACTAAGCAGTTGTGCAAATCTCTCACAAAAAAAAAGTTTGTAAATTTGTTGGCTTTACCTGGATTTCTGCACTATAGTTGTGAATATACAGCACCTGTTTAGGATTACTTTCTTTTCAAAAAGCCAGGCATTTATCTAACTCAAGCCAGGATTTAACAGAGCCTTTTTGTGCTGTTCAGGCAGTCAGGTTCAGGCTTCAGGGAAACACTGGCCTTCCAAGTCCATTCCAGTCAAACAAAGCACTAACATTTATACTAATTACTGGCTCTTGGGAAACTGGAGAAATGTGTAAGTACAAAAATTGAGTAAAGGAATTGAAGAAAAACTGACAGGATGCACTGATTACTTCAGCAACTGTTTGGAGTTGAAGCAAATGACATTTAAATGTGGAATAAGAGACACATGTTTCCATCCACAGAACTATTCTGCATCTGAATCTGAATGACAATTTTATTTCTCATGGAGAAGCACAAAGAAATACAGTGTTTCCTATGCACCATTTGGTTTTGAATGGTGGTAAATAGCTCCCCATAACTAGTGAGAAGTATCCTATTTTTTAAGGAAGAAATTACTTCTCTTTTTCTGCTTATCAGGAGAGTAATAAAGGGGAAATAGCATGAGAGAATGTTTCTCAATCCCTTCTCCCAACATACAACCAACATGTTTCTCCCTCCCTTCTCCCAACATTACAATGTGGTCGTGGCTGAGGCCAGCAGACTGATAAACTTTCAGATGCCCCTTTAGATGCTAGCTCCATCCTTCCCTACCTTCAGGTGTGCTGGGGGGAAACTTCCCATTGGAGTTCAGTGGGTCAGGATGGGGGCTCCTGGCTCTTCCACCTTGGCTGCCACTAGGAGGGGAGAGCCCTTCAGGTGAAGGGTGAAAGGCAGGCATGGGGTATGGAACAAGGAGAAAGGCTGCAAAGGACTGTCCTGAAGAGAGCTGCCTGCAGAAGAGATGGACATTACTTATCTGGGCAATTCTCCTCTGTAAAAATGAAAGAACAAACATTCACATTTATCCCCCTCAACAAGCCCTTGGAAACACTGGAGGGAAAGAAGTCCTGCTGTATTCAAGCATCTTTTCTGAGACATTAAAGTTGGAGATCTCATTTTTCACTCTGGGCTTGCTATTTGTTGCACAAATCTCCTGAGGATTCAGTAGTAGGACTCCAAGAAGAAATTGCTTTTATCTGTCGGTGGTTATTGTTGATGTTTGGCTTGTACACTAGAAAAACTTTAGTAACATGTCCCTTCATGTTTTTCAGAGTTAAAGCTGCAGGATAACAAGATGAGCACATACTGTACTATAGTCTGATTCTCATGTAACATAAGTAAGACAGTGTCAGCCTTTGGCATCTGCAAGTTACAGAGACTTTTTCAGGCTTATGAAGGAAGAGATAATCAGTGTCAGTTTGCTGCAGATTGTGTGGGAGGACAAGGGAAGAGGAGAAGTGAGGGGGAGGCTATCACCAATACAGAAGGGATCTTTTCAGTATCTGAAGTGAAAAGATGAAAGAAAGAGCAACAAAAAAAGTTTAAATGCAGCATTACCACATACTTAAGCTACATGATGGACAGCACAAGGCATTTGATAGCTGCTGCAGTAGATGGACACACATACTCTGTTGATGTTTGTGCTTCCTCTCCTTAGTTTTGCGCTGAAGAAGCAAATTCATTTTCAAGTGAGCTAGAATGATTAAATCTGCCCCCAGATCCCAGCCTGCAATCCTGACCCTATGGACACTGCTAAACTAGGGGCTCAGTAAGAGCAGTGTCCTATGATTTCAACCCTGGCTTCGCTCCTCCGAGCAAGAGTGTACACACTCACTCCTGGATGATAGCTTTGCTCTGCAGAGAAGCCTTCACACCACATAATTACATGCTGGTTTTCACTCAGGGAAAACAGATACCTGCACCTGGCAGCATGTCTGTCATGGCTGTAGTGAGCAATGTTTTCATTCATCAGACCCATCTGGGATTAAAAACTGGAAGAAACCAAAGTGATAACATCTGAATGTGCTCAAGGTTGAGCCTGATGCGCAGAACAGCCTGTGCCTGGTCTGAAAAAATGGTTTGGAACCGAGAGTCTGGCTTCCTGCAGCAGGCACTTCTGTGCTGCTCACCTTACCTTCAACTGAGAGGAAACAGGCATCACTCAGATCTGTGCTGTAGGAGAGGAAACCGCAGCTTCATCAGCTGGTGCCTCACAGTAAATGCACTGGCAGTCACAATAAATCACCAGGTAAAATGTGGGTAGAAATGTGTCAAAGCACACATTCATTAAGCATACAATGCTAGCAGTCATTATGCTCCTTAAAGAGATTTAACTGCAGTTATTAGCCAGCAGACAGTTTTGCTGGACAAGGTACATTGCTCTATCAGTAAACACCAGAGGCAGCCAGCCTGCCTAGAGCTGGGTAAAGCAAACAGTTACTGTCTATGGCTCATTAGTACTGTCTCAATCCCTTTCAGCTTGACTTGTTGCTTCTTGTTCCCCTTCTTTCAGGTAATTGTGCTCTCCTCTGTGCTCCTGACACCACACAGTGCTGTGGAGCTCTTGTTTGCATCAGACCGTCTCCAGCCTGATGCTCGCATCTGACGGGGGAGGCTGTGGAGAAGATGAGTGCCTTGCCTGGAAACATCAAATCTCTGCTCTGTCACTCTTCTCAAGAGCCCTCGAAAAACTGATGTGTCAACTGCTGCAATTACAGCTGCAGGTGAAACAGCAGGGTATCTGGCTGCAAGGGAACACCTGCAGCTCATGGGCAGCTCTTCAGAATGGTCCATTTGTCCAACAACCAACCTCCCCTCCCTGACGATAGCACTGCGCAGTGCTGAATCACTCCCAGCCTCGCTCAGCATGGTGAGGGTGATTGTTTGTAATCATTCCCAAGCAAAGGAGCAGCTGAGAACCAGGTGATGCACCATTTGCACTCCCCACCAGTACCGTTTTTCCTGATGGTTTTGCTGGGCTTGCTGGTGGGAAATGCTGCTGAGAGAGTGAGAGGTTAGCAAAATCCACCCTCTGTCATGCTACCTTGCAAGATGTGTGCCTTATACAATGTTAACAGCATCTACTCGCACTTTGTTCCTCACTCCAGAGAGATCATGGAACAGAGCCCTGATCTGGCTGGCACACAGCTTCCAGCCTGGCCATGCTCTCTCAGCAGGACTGTTGGAGGCAGGGAAGCAGAGCCAGACTCAAGGGCTGGGTTACATGGCTGCTTCTCTCTCAGCCTTCAGTTTCCTGCTCTAGTTTCTCCACCCACAGTCCCAGAAGAAAAGACAGTTTCTGATGGCACACATCTCTGTAGATTTATGCAGGAGGCCATATGGGCTGTGATGGTTTGATGATAACCCCAAAAGAATCCTCCCCTCACATGCATTTAAAAAAGAAGGAACAAAAAAAATTTTAAAAAGGGCATGATCCCATTTTCAAGAGGCCACAGCACAGATTCTTTCTTGAGCTAGATTTCTGAACAGCTTGATTAGAAAACAGCTTTTATTTTTAATTTATGATCATGAAATAGCTGCAATCAAATTCAGTTATGTAACTTTTCTTTATAAAATTTTGCTACAATCTGTGATGAAAGAGCAGCAGCCAATAGAGAATTGCATATAGCACCCAGATTTCTGAATTGCAACATAAAATGGTGGAGCTCTAAAGCTGCATCCTCTTACTTCATCCAAGTAATGCTACAACTACATCTTACACTGAGATGAGAATGTGAAATTAAGTGACATTCACTCTATCACAGCATTCTTTATTATGCTAGAGTAGAATAAATGGGAAGTAGTTTTTTAAATTTTGTTCACTAGCTAGCATTAGTTCTCCTAAATGTTTATGGTCTTCAGAAAAGGGTGCATTTTGGTTTAAATTCAATTTTGAGTGGCTGGAAGTAAACAATGGACTGATTATAAAGCACAGACAATGTCTCCTCTATGGAAGAGAAATTTATAAGAATGACTATAGAATGGAACTTTGTGCTAGAAAAAATGAGAAATGCTATGATTGCAATATTAAAAGCTCAAGGAATAGTTTGAATAGAGCAACTGGCAAGCAAGTAGTTGGTCTCTTGGTTTTTCTGTCATTCTGTACTGTTCAATCTTTCTTAGAATATGGTTGTTTCATAAATTCTGTAATCAATAAAGCAATGCTCTCACAATGCCAAACCTAATCTGCCTTCTCCTTTTCTCCTAGTATGCAGAGCTACACATGCCAGAAGTGCATATTCCTGCAATCCCTTTTACTTTTGCATTATTTGATTGTCCCTAGGAATCTAGACCGTCTGTCTTGGTCCTAGAACATTTCCTAAACTCAGCTCATAGCAGAAAGGCTTGTCTGTGTTCAGTGCCATTGCTGAGCTCAGGTACTCACACCTCTGAGATGCTGCTGCTTTCCTGAGCTGCTGGAGGCTGCTGGTTGTGGTCTTCACCCCCTCACCTGTCTTTCATCAAATGCCCTCAGGTCTCTGACTTGGCCATCTACTGTATGGAGGAGGCAGGGCTGAGTCTGAGCAGACACCAGTGATCTTGCACTTCCTCTGGCTCAAGCAGAGACAGACACCAGCTTCCCAGCCCACACACACTTTGGAGGAATCTTCTCAGCCCATGGGGCCACAGCTGTGGTAATTGATGCTGCTTATGGACCAAAAGTACAGTGGAGACTTTCCAGTGGCCCTAGTGCAATAGTAAGCTTATTTATTTGTAGGAGATAGCTGTAGCAGCTACAGGGACCCTGTGCTGGGGGAAAAGGTGAAGGATGAGGGATCTCCTGCCAGTCCCACATGAGTAGAAACAGTACAGAAGAAAGTTGAATGGGCAGGTGCAAGACCATAGCAAAGAGTGTCTGAGTCCTCTGCCTGCAACACCAAGCAATACTCAGAAGGCAAAAAGAGGAGAAAACATAAAGCTACTCTTGGGAAATTGATTTACTTCTCTATTAATAAGCTAAGCACTATTTGGTATAAGCTCAGTTTTGTTTGCAACGCCAACCCTAAATCACTTGGCTAGTAACTCGTGGTCCAAAAGATTATCGTCAGGGGCCCTGCCAGAGTTTCCCTGCATCCCTGCAGCTGTGTGCTAACAAGGTGAGCCTGTATGGCCATCAGCCTAGTACCAGCACAAACATGCCCCTCAGGCAGGCTTTTAGTAAAGCTACTTTAAACATGAAAAGATAGTTGAAGACTTGCAATTTGATTAAGGTCTTCACAGTGATATAGCTCAAAACATAAATTTTTGTAAAGAAAGTGGCAGTCATATAGAGTTAATGTTCTTACAGGTTTTGACCTACCTCACACTATTCCCTTCTCACTAAAGACCAAAGTATTTTTGACAAGTGGAAATGAAGAATCCCATTTTAATTTGAAAGGTCTCTGCCTTATTCAGTTCCTCTCCTACAGGAATTTCTTAAAAGGAAGTTGTAAAGCATTTGTGAGAGCAAAACCCCTGTGGTTTATGCTAATAAAGCAACAGCATAGGCAGGAAAGGACACCTTGCATTTTCTGCAGGGTATGTTAACTACCTTAAGAAAGCTATTACTTTGTCTCAGCATTTCACTGGTTGTTACTCCTTGTTTCTCACCCCCAAAGAACACACGAGGAAACATGCAATTCAAAAATTTAATGTTGTACCAGGCAGTAAGAATGAAAAGTCCACTCCCTAGGAGGAGTAACTGTACACAAAATAAATAAGTTACAGTTTAAACAAAAGCACGACTGGCTTTTTAAAGTGCATGTGTATAAGGCCCTTAGGCTCTGAACACCATTGGTTCAATATTAAAAAGAATTAAGTATTTATATAAAATCTGCCATATGTTTAAGAAGGAAGAGGGTCTGGCTCAGCTCAGAACAAGCCATCAGCTTCATTGCCTGGAGCCAGCCATGCTTCACACCTTTTGTTCTTTTTGCACCTACTGCACACGGGAGAGAGAGAGAGAGAAAAAAGGATGTCTTAGAATGGCATCTGTATTAGACTATCACTCCACACACATTCCTCAGAAGCTCCATGTTGGATCATTTAGTCTGGAAAGTACTTTTTTAAGACAGTAAAAGTTGTTTGCAATTAGATATGTTTACACCCTGTAGACAATAGCTTTGCATACAAAGAGTAAGGTCAAGTTGTCAGCAATAACATGGCTAGTAAAAAAAAAAGACCATTGTTTACAGTCTTGATGTTCAGTCCTGTCCACTTATTTTACACTTATTTTTACAGAACCATTTGATGTTTGCTTATTTGTTTTGAAATACACAGAACAAAACCAGTTCTACTGTGCAATAAAATTAAACAGTTGCATCATGCTGTCCTTCATCCATGTGAGAAGAAAACTCAAGTGGTTACTTCTGAGCAGGGACCTGCAGTTCAGGGCACTTCCCTGCTCAAGTTGAGTTACAGCAAAAAAGTTGTTTCTGCACAAATGAAAGCCAAATCTGTCCAACTGGGGAAAAGGCAAATGGTTTCATTTACTGAAAAGGTCCCTTTCCAAATGAAAATATCTGTTCAGCAAGTTGCAAAGTATAACTTTTTCAGGTGGTTTTATTTTTTCCCCTTTTCTAAGCTGATACTGTTCTTTTTTTAAGCAACTGCTTAAAGACTTCTACCATGCAAAAGGCTACTCAAACCATCCTCCTTTCACAATATCTTGGATTCTACATGTGCCAATGTTAAACACCCCAGGTTTCAATCTCAAGCTAAACATTGGGTAGACCAAGGGCTGTGCTGTCAAACAGAAGTGACAGTCCTCACTTTGGCAGACAAAGCTTGCTTAAACCTTCTCTTCAGATCCTGCATGTTGGGTGATTTTGGCCGTGGAATAAGAGAGGTTCTCCTCCTCTCAGGGGTGCTGGTTATTTGCTGTTTATTGACTTCTTTACAGAGGAGATGGAAGGCATTGAAGACGTTATTATAGTTTTCACTGACAGATACTTCATAGAAAGTACAGCCCAGCATATTGGCCAGCTGAAGTCCCTGCTGAGGCTCCACCTCTTTGATATGCAAGAGATCAGCTTTGTTTGCCACAATGACGACAGGGAGCAGGTTCCCTGGGTGCAGCTGTCGAACATGATGGTAAAGGTGACTGAGTAGTTCAAAGCTCTTATAGTCAGTGATGGAGAAGACAATCACCAGGGCATCTGCCCAGCGAATGCATCTGTTCAGCTGCTCATTACAATCCAGACTGTGTTCATGGATCTGAAAAATGAATAGTCTCAAATTAGATAGCTGAAGTCACAAAAGATTAAAGAAACCTGTCTTCAGGACTCTGTAAAGCCAAATAGCATTTTACAGCTTCAGACATATATTTGGATTTCACATGGTAAGTATGAACTTAATCTGAGCATAGCGAGTAAATGCAGATGTTGATTCAGCTGCAAAAAGCTGGAATTTAACACTGGAGTTTGCTATACTCAAATGGAAAATTGACCTGAGTAGTTCTGCATGCAGAGAAAGACTTTGTAGTTCCACAGAATGGGAAATTAACTGGCTAGACAGTAAGTCTGGGGAAGCAAAGATATGAGCTGGAAGCATTTAGACCTGGAGTGTTGCCCAGTTCAAAAAGGCAACAGTCCAGCATTACTCAGGTCTATACATTTAAAACTTCAGCCTGTGACACACTAATGAGCACAGCCACAATGTAGCAGACTTCACTCTGCCATACACATTTATGAAGCTTGTTGGGCAGTGGTCATGACATTTATTTTCTCATATACCATCTTTCACATATACCACTTTGAATTGTTTCTGGATTTGTGCCTAATGTTCCCAATATACAGGAACAAGGCACTTCAGTAATTCAGCCACTCAGAAGTAACGGGCTTCCAATGCACAAATGATTCATTGAAACAGTCTCTCAACAGCTGGCTTGACTGGTTCAAACACAAGTTACGACCTCTCCCACAAGGAACACCAAACTCTGAAACACGCAGCAAAACGTTTTAAAGAAAGACCACAACAAGATGCTGCACAGAGGGATGCAAGCGCACAAACATTTAGAGCTACTCTGGTAGCATGGTTGCATCTAGCTCACCTGAACTCCTGGAGTATCTTGCACTTGGATAGCCAACATCTCTCCATCTACCTGGATGTGCCTGCTGTAGAGATTACCTGACAAGAACACCAACAGGTTCACAGGTACAGTCACCACTCTATAGACAAATGTTACTTCTGCTACCCATTGGTTGTGTAGGGAAAGTCATATCACCCCTCATGAAGCAAGAAACTAGTGCTATAAGCTTTTTGGGTGTTAACAATATTTATTGCTAGAAACCTGGGATTTAATGATGAATTTGCTTGTATTGAAGCTGGGCATCAAATGGTAGGCAACCTGGAACTTTTAACACTCTTAAAGACTGTCTTATCTTGAATGATAAAGGTAAGAGTGCAAAACAACTCTATTTCATTCCACAGAAAAGCAGTTTTCTTGTCATTTAGTATTTCCATCATTTAATGAAGCTCCCCTTTTAAAGTTTTCTTCCAAATTTGCCCTAAACCAAGACAAATACATTTTTGGCTCCCTGTTAGGTGGCCTGTAAGATTTTCTGGGTTGGTTGTTGTTTGGCTTTTTCAAGTAATTTCCTCAACAGAAAGCTGTCTATTTTACACGGGCATTAGTTCAGACTCTGCACTGTACTCACTGAATGAGGTATGTCACATCACCTCTCCATTTTCCCCTTTATGACCGGCTCTGCCTAGCCCATGCAGCTGCTGGCACTCAGTTTGCAGAGAACAATACAGCAGAAGGTTTACAGAATGTTTTCTGCTTTTAGCTAAAAGACTCCTTCAAAAAAGAGGTACTTCCACCACATCAAGCAAATTCTGCCCGAGACCTGCAGTACAACCCATCCCTAGATCTGCTGCCACCACAAACCGCATGTGGCTGTGCCTGGCGTGCCCCTTTCCGAGGGCTGCGAGCAGAGCGGGCAGGGAAGGGGCTATCAGGGCTCCAGCAGCCGCGGAACCCCGGGGATCAGGGTCGCTGCCAGCCCCGGGCGAAGGAGCGAGCTCTGCCCGCCCCACCTGTGCCCGGCTCAGCGCTGGGGCCCCGCTCTCCCTCAGGGCTCGCCCCCCCAGCCCAGGCAGCCTCAGGGGAGGCCCCCACCGGCAGCACAGCGGCCGGGGCCGCGCTCCGCCGCCCCGCGGTGCCCCCGCCCGACCCCGTCCCGGCGGGAAGGGACAAAGCCTCGCCGCCGCCCGCCTACCTGCGTTCCGCTCGTAGTCGCCGATGAACCGCCGGGTGAGGAACCGCACCACGAGCGCTGCGGGCAGGCACAGACAGGCACCATTAGCCGCGCTCCGCCGCCGCCAGCCCCCCGCCCGCCCGGCCCGGCGCTGCCCCTCACCTGTCTTGCCCACGCCGCTGCCCCCCACCACCGCGATCTTGACGAGGCGGGGCCGGGCGGTGGCGGGGCCGTCGCCGCCGGGCGCGCACTCGGCGATGGTGCACATGCTCTGCGTCAGGCGCATCCCGGCCGCCACCCGCGCCCGAGCTGCCGTCGCCGAGACCCCGGCCCTTTTCTCGCCCCCGCGTCCCGCCCCGGGCCCTGGCGGCCACTCAGAGCGCCCGAGCACCGCCCCGAAACACCCCTGAAACACGCCCCGAAACACCCCCGAAACACGCCCCGAAATACGCCCCGAAACACGCCCCGACTGCGCTCGGCCTGTGCCGGGCAGCGTGAGCGGCTGCGGGGGGCGCGGCGGACCCCGCGCCTCGGGTGGGGAAGGATGTGGGAAGTGGGGAGGTTGTGTCTGTGTGTGACCTCCCCGCTCTTCGGGAGTCAAACGCCCGCAGCATCCTGACGGCGACGGATCGAGCGTTTCCGAAGATCTCTGCTCCCAAAATCCCGCCAGGCTGACCGAAACGCGCACGGCGTCCATAAAGGCTCAGCCACCCGGCTGGTGCCCCGGCTGGCGGCTGCATCGGCCCTGCGGGTGTCAGTATGGGTCACACACCTAACCCTGCCGCCCCACACCTCCCGATGCCTTGCCTTGCCCTGCCCTGCCCTGCCTTGCCCTGCCCTGCCCTGCCCTGCCCTGTGTTGCCCTGAGAGGTGCGAGCAGACTGTGAACCGCACCTGGGGCTGAGCAGTGCTGGGTACAAGAGAGAGGCTGCTGTCCTTGCCAGCCACCAGGCCAACAGCAGAGGTGATGGTGGGTTAGCTTTGTGGTTAGTGGGTGTATTGTAAGGCTACTATGGTCATAGCGGGAGGAAATTGTTTCAGAGGTGCATTTTGAAATAAATGGATGGGTAAAAAAGGTATTCTAAGTCAAAGGGGGAAAGGGCAAGAGACACAATTAGAAAGTAATCAACAAGGCTGAAGGACTCAAGGGTTTGAATGCAGAGAAAAGACTGGATTTTTTTATGCCAGTGCAGCAGAAATGAACTGGACATTGTACCTTGAGCAAAGGGAAAGGATCTCCTAGAAGATTATCTGGCATCTTTGTAATTAGGGCCATTGGAAATAGAAAACCTAAAGGTGAAAGTGAAGATAATCACTCTCCTAAGAAAGTGTTGTCTTCAAGATGAGGAAATGCAGAAGTTAAATAATGTCAGCTAGAAGTAGTTACCTCAACCAGGAAAAAAGAAACAGGGCAGTGCAGTCATGTGGTGAGAAGGGCATAGAGATTGAAGGAAGTCTGGCAATACTTAGAAAACCAAGAAGTATTTTGCTTCTAGTTTTAATAAAGATGGATGCAGAAGGAAGATGACTAATGGGAAGAAAGACATGGATAATTACTACAGTGGGGGAAAACAAACAATCTCATCCAGTGTGCAAACAGGCCAAGCATGTGGAGATGAGGGTGAAAGAAGCACAAACCTTCACTCTAGCACTCAAGTCATTCTGGAATACTTGCATTGAAGAAAGGGAGGGAAATAATTTACAATAATCTAGACAAATTTTGAAGGAAAGAATAATTCAAGATATGAGAATAAATGAAATAAAAATAAGGTATGCAATTACATGAGATGTTGCTTCAGCAAGATATCTTTTTGTGTTTCCCTTTTTCTTCAAGAAATGAAATGGTATCAATAATATCTGGTGGTGCCCAGGCAGGAAACAGCTGTTGAAGCAGAAGAGCATATGGATCAGGAGACAATGACAGAGGGTTGTTTTGTATGGGAGGTGTCAGACTGAAGGAAAGGGCTCTGTGTGATTCATCAATGCTCCTGTCATCCTTCATGTTTTCATTACAATGGTGTCATCAAGAACACAAGCAAGCTAATGAAATCTGCTGTTGACAGAGCTGGGAGTAGTTAGTATATTGGACAAACTGTATGTCTCTTGGAACAGGTTTAATGAAAATATAATTAAATCTAATAACGTTAATGATATGCAGAGATTAATTTAAACATTTTCTTCCATTGGCCATAAGATCAGCATTTGGATAAGAGAGACTAGTCAATCTTGAGATGAGTAGGACCTGCTTAAAAAGTGAAGTGTAAACCCAACAATGTCAGGTAAGTAATTTCAGGAAAGATCTGCAGTACAGTGTGTGATTCTGTCATCCAGTCAAGAGTAAATCTGTGTTTGTCATGGTTTAACCCCAGTCAGCAACTAAGTACCACGTAGCTGCTTGCTTACTCCCCCCTGCCTGCCTCTCTTGGAAGGAGAATCAGAGAGAAAGTAAAGCTCATGGCTCAGGTAAGAACAGATGAGACAAAATAAAATATACAAAAGTGGGGCTTAGAAAATGGACGAGCCAGGAAAGTTAAAACTGAGGGCCAATGTCAGCATAAGAGTAAGTGGGTATAAACGGAGTCAGAGTAGCGAAACATGAGAACAGATCTCTAACAAGAGTGGAAGGAGCAAAATCAAGCCTAACTTCTGTAAAATTGAGCTGGAGGATTTTATAGGAGGAAATATGTGGTGTGATTGACTTCAGGGGCCATGAGATTCCATGATCTCTTCTAAAGGCCTACAGAGAGAGTTCTGACATCATTCCATAAATAAATGTGCTAACATATAGCAATGCATACAGCCGTGGTGTCTCCAACACATGAAGGGGTGTGGTATAAAACACAAAAAGGGGAAACGGGAAAGGATGATGAAAACGAGACAACGCCTCAGTAAACTGGTTTTGTAGAGGAGATGATTAATTAGGGACTGGATGAAAGTGCTAAAATAACCGGAGAATGGAATCTTCTTCCTCTGTCGCAAAATACCAAGAGCAAAACAATCAGTCAGATTGAAAAGGTAGAACTTCTGGAAAAACTGAGATACAAAATATGTTCTTGTAAAATGCATGTTTGAGTCACTGAGTCAATTTCTGTAAGAAGGTATTGGAACAAAAACTAAAATTACATCTGTAATAAAAAGAACGATGCATTTATAAAAGAGGAGATGTATTTTTCAGTACTTTATGCTACCTTGGAATTCTTTAGCAGCAGTAAATAATCTTCTCAAAATTCACACAAATTTCTTAAGTATTATGGACCAGAAAGAGTTCTAATGTGGTGTGGACAGGCTTTCTCATCCATCAGTCTTTTCAATAACAAATTTCTTACATCATCCTTTCAGGCAGAAATTACTGCTGTCAGAGATTACTTAGCCCAGATGTATGCCCCCCCGATGGGGGCAGAGCTAGTAGGAAAACAATTCCACAGTTGAGGGACACATTCCTTGGCCTTATTTTATGCTACTGGACAGAGGGTATGTCTGTATGTGGTTTTACACTTCCTATAAAGACACTTCCATGGACAGCCAGGGAGTAAACCTTGCTTTGTTCCCTAGTGCTTTGGTAATTCCAGCTCAGTTCCTCAGAGGAACGAGTGCTGTGGACACGATAGGCAGAAACGTGGTCAAAGGCTGCTCATTCCAGATGAGCATTTACTTTCCAAAGCACTGTGAGATCTTTCTGTGGCTTTATAAGAGTAAATACAAGAAAGCTCCCTTTCCATGGCACAACACGTATTCCATGCTCCCAGCTTTTCAAGCCAAGTGAGCCATCCCCTGTGAAAAGCCTGGGAAGACTGGAACTTATCCCTCCTCCGACACAGCCCTGCGCCACCTTCCAAGAGCAAAACAAAAGAGGGAGGGAGCAGAGATATTAAAAGAAACTACATGGGCAGGAAAACAACTTCTCTCTGTACTGGGAGAGATCTCCTGGCCAGCAAATCCAAGCTTACAGAGCAAGATATGATCTTCATTCCAGGGGAGAGAAAGGCGGGAGAGAGGGAACGACATGCTCCATGCACTCTCACCTACTCACAGGCCCGAGGTAGTTTCTATAGCAGCACAATAGCAGACATTTTTCTCTCTCCACAAGAAAGCCTGAGTAATGTTCTGCAATTATATTAGTCTGCATTTTAATCAGATTTTATCTTCTTTTAAGCTTGCATTTTTTTTCCCATTTCCTCTTTATGTAATGGTGCCCAACTCTAATCCAAGAAGTGAAAAGCTCAAAGGTTTTGTTTTTCATTCCGGGCTGCCCATCTGCTGTCAGTATTTTTTTGAGCTGGTTTGTGCCCCCATAGTACAAGCAGTTGTTCTGCACACAGAGTGCTGGTTTGATCTGAAAAGTCGGGGGGAAAGCCTCAATGGCAAAATGTCTTGAATTAATACAATCTCTAATACTTCATTCAAAAAGGTACATGAGAGAACATAGCAAATTTTTTGTTTGTCATTTTAGGAATGCCTCAGAATCTGTATTAAGCCTTCTAAAAGCTATGGGATTAAAGCCACATTACCAACCACTCTCAATCTCACCTGATTGGCAACAGTCAGTTCATCAAGAGGCCAATGCCTGGGCTGCCTTAGGGAAGGTCAGTGACAAGTCCTGCTGTGCCAGGCCAGCTGTAGGATGATGTTGACACTGCAGAGGAGTTCTGGGGCTGGTACTGTTTCTCTCAGTTGGTAAGTAAATGAAGAGCTGGTTTCATATTCATTCTTAAAGTCTAACCTATGCAGATCCTTCAGGTTTGTGAAATTGTGACCCAGAAGTTGCATCCCTGAAACTGCGGAGAGGGAAGGCAGTGTTTTGATTATCACCTCCCCAGATTTCAGCTGGCACCTCTGGGCACACAGCACCTGGCCAGTTGTTGAGTGGCCCTGGGTTCTTGTGTCCTGCCCTGCTCAGGGTTTCAGCCAGGATGGCACACACCCTCACTGAACATGGCTTGAGCTGGCCTTGTGAAGTTATAAGGTACTGAAAACTTTAAATTTCTAATATAACTTTTTTAGCAAGAAAGATGTAAATTAAATAGTACAACAGAAAACTATGATGTGTGAATGTGTAGGCTGCAAAGTCAATTGCAGAAAATATAGATAATGCCAGAAATAAGATTGCCTGGGCAACCTTAACTCATCCTCCCACAGGCATATGCATTTTATTAGAGCCTTAATTGCATAATATCCTACCATTATACTGTCTCCTGTCATACTGGCAGTCCGTGTTCTATTTGCCCATAGGAAGAGAGAACTTAAATACACTTGAAGATCTGGTTGTTGTTCTTCATTTGTTTTAAATCCTCAATTAATCAGCCCATGCTGCAACATAGGAAGCATTCCCTTTGTACAGGAATTGCTAACTCTTTCATAGGCTTATCATGGTGTATAGCAAAGATGCATGAGAATAGTTCAAACTCCAAGTGAACTAGGCTGCCTAAGCCCAGCATGTACCTGCCACTCCAACTGCCTCACCTTGAAATACCTCAATAATTTATACACCCAAATACTCTGTGGCAAAGTCCCATAAACACACTGCATTAAAGAGGAGACTGTAGCCCTGAAGTTTGAGATGAGCAATTGAAGCACAGAAGGAGTCCTTCTCTCTCTACCTGAATGAGCATCAAACCCCTCAAGACGCTGAACAACTTGGGCAGGAAGACTGAGAGAACCACATCTCAGCCTACATCAGGCTCAGACAACATCTCTGAGCCTTCTTCTATTAATTTCACAGCCTGGGGCCAAGGCCTTCGCTAAAAGCAAGGTGAAAGAGATGACCTGAATATGTAGACTGCAAGCAAGGCAGTAGATCATGTCAGGCCAAGTCCTGGCAGGAAAGGGTGATGGGATGGGTGGGAGCTCCTGCAGTACCAGGCTGAGCTCTTCCAGGTACCAGTGCTGCAGCAAGGGGCTGTGAGGGCAATGTGGGGTGGGGGGAAATGACAGTTTTACAAGAAGAGAGGAGGAAGGACAGATTCCCTTAGCCTAGCAAATGGTGCCTGTGAGAGGAGATGATAACCTGCTGCCAGCTCACATGAGAGGGATCATGGAGGAGAGCAGAGCTCCTTAGAGCAAGGAGCAGCTCCTCAGAAGGTTTTCCTTATTAGTGGGTTTTGCAGACCTTAAATGCCTAAAAGAACTAGGTACTCTATTCATCTTGCCTTTCAGTAGGAAATGGATCTGCATACCATTTTACAAATGCAATTGCTGTTAACAATTTGTAACGGTTTTCTAAAAAGCCTGAAACCATCGAGATTTCTGTAAGGAACAAGGTGATTCAAAACATTTTGTCAATATCCAAACTAGATAAACAATAAAAAGGTAACAGGGAAAACTGGAAAGTAAATGATTCCCACTTGGGAAACATTACTAAAAGCTATATAGGCATGCAGACGACAGGAAATGGGTTATATTCTGCTTGACTGTGTTTCTGTTTCATAAATTTCTATATTCTATTATGCTCGAGGCTCAAAACCACTGGTGATACTTAGTGAAGGATGTGTGTTTTAAATGAAATTTAAATGAACAGGCTTTGCTGCCTACAAGGCAGTCTTAACAGTCTTAAAAACATTTTATTCATCAAAGTTTCAAGATCGTCATTAACATTCACACAATTACTATGCAGGCAGATGACTGCAGATAAGCAGCCAAAAATTGTCAGAGAAATGGCATTCATTTTTATTAGTAAAAAAACATGGGACTCTGCAGCTACTGCAACACCCAACATTTTAATAACAATCCATTTTTCAACAGTACACTGTTCAGCTGGCTAAATATGCACAAGGATTAAACACAGGAAGCTTAAGAGCAGACTGTCATCTATGTTTGTTTTCTATAAACCTCTTTGTGATGATGATGAACTGCACCACAACAGAGAAATATGGTTTAGTGTTATTATATAGATGACTCATATAGCATCTACAATTTGACAAGAGCACAGGTTTTTGGTTTCTCTTTTTTTCCCTCCTAAATAAAGCAAGTAGTCAGTCCAAAAATAGAAGTAACACTTGGAAGAATGCAGCTCCTGGAGGAATTACAAATTCCATCTACTGAAAACACAGAGGTTGGTATGCTGGGGCATCTCTGCTGAGAATATTGTGCGAAAGCCATTAATTCCTCATCTGGAATGTAAATCTATGCCCTCCAAATGGGATTTAAGTGTTTCAAGGTAGAACTTAGTTCCTGGCTGGAACCAGATTTAACCGGTTGGGCAATTTTCATTGTCATTTTTGTATTTGCTTTCTTGCTCAGAGCCCAGAGTTATTTGCCCCGTGCTACCTGCAGCGCTGTGGCGTGGAATGGTTGGAATGGGTCCCCAGGCGAGGCAGGAAATGGGGCCCTGGTGCTGCCAGCCCCCAGCTTTTCTCCTTCCTTCAGCCTGGCACGGCCTCCCCAGCAGGCCGAGTCACAGGGCACACTGCTGCTGCAGCACATTCATTGCACATTTTGAGGTATAATGCCATATTAATAATAGGAAGGAAGAAAAGCATCAATTACAGATATAAGGAAAATATTTCCATGTGTTTCTTAAACTACGACAGAGCACTTTTGCCTTCTGCCCAAGATATTCAGGAACTCTGAAAGGAAATAATCTTGTTTGCCCAGAATAGCCTGGAGACGTGTTTCTGTGACTGAACTACCACTTACCTTTAACTCAGTCTCACTGATTCCTCAGAAACAAATAAAGAGATGTAAAAACTCTCAGTATATGAATACATTGGTCATGTTTTCTTCTGAATAAATCACAGAAATCTCCACCAAATGAGAAAGAATAATGCTAGCAGAGATCAGCTTATTGTCTGACTTCTAGCTAGAAGCTGGGGATGTGAGAGGCTCAGACAGGCTGTGCGTGGGTACCCCATGCCCTGACACACCATTGCTTGGGGGAGTTTTATCCAGCTGCCTAGGAAGTATTTGTCATTCCATCCAGATTGAACTACAGCCTCAAGAGGAAGTTTCTTGTTGACACTGTCCAAAACAAAGCCTGTCACTACTAATTCTTGTTGGACTCAGCTGAAGATGTGAAAGGAAACCTGGGCTTTAGCTAGCTCCTCTGAGAAAGGTCTCTCTCCTGGGTGCATCCTAGGGCAGCATGTTTTGCTGAGAGCATGAGGCCCAGAGACCAAACAAACTGGCTAAAGACAGAGAGATTTCCATCTGGATCTGTTGGTTTAATGTGGGTTTTCCTTAGTTTCTGGTTTCCATGGAGTCACTATTATGGGATGGCCACAAGGATGCAAGTGCGGCACAGCATTTGCCCCCTGTCCAGACAGGGCAGGTGGCTTGGACTGATGGCAGCCTTACACGTGCCAGAAAGTGACTGGGATTCTCCAGGGCTCTCAGCAGCAGACAAACCACCATTTAGGAAGTAGGACTGGGCTTGGTTTTGTTGTTACAAAACATGAAATCTCTGCAATATAACCTAAATAATCAAGACAGCTGCTGACTTATCCTCATTTCAGTGTTGCTCCTGACGAGACCTCACAACAACTGAGTGCTCTTTGCATCAGGGACATTTCCCTGTGCTCGGAGGAGGTTGCAGAGCAGTGGCTTCAGGACAGCTTAGCTACCAGGGGGCTTTGTCTGACCTCAGGACTCCTCTGCCCTCACATATTAACTGGCAAAGGGAGGAGTGGAGCTAAAGTCTCCAAAGTGTCAACCTGAAATACTGCACTTTAAATTTATGAAGGGGCATTTAAATGCAAAGTACTACCCTTTATCTCTTTATTTGAGTATGTAAGAAAATGCCTCATTATATTCCACTGTACTACTGATGTTGTATGTGTTTTCCTAGAAGTTTAATTCCACTGTTGGTATTAATAAAAGTTTACATTAATTTTCATTGTATGGGAATAGAATTACAGACTACAGAATGCATTCCCATAGTCTGAAGTTGGGGAAAAAAAAGTATCTAGAAAGTCTGGGAAAATATATGTTTTTTCACAGTTGTGCTTGTAAAACAGATTTTTTTCTTTTATATTGAAAAGGAATTCTGGCCAAGACTGACTTATGACTCAAGACATTATTTCAAATTGCTGAAAAGAATACTCAGAATCAGCATCAAGCTAGCTGAAAAGCAAGCTATATGCTTGCTAAGAGCAATAGAAAAGAATGGTGTAATAAGTCAGGCTTAAGAGCAGTTCCTGTTAGAATCAACTACTGGAAAATTAGGCAGTGTTGAAATTTGATACACATTGGTTTTTACTGCATTCCAGACAAAGGATCACTGTATATGCAGGTCTAACTGCAAGTAGTAATTCTCCACAGTAGTTATTGTCAGCATCTTTCCTTAATTCCCATGGGTGTGAAAGGGAATAGATTTTGCACACAAATTATTAGGAAAACCAGTCAAATAGGTATTATTCCAGCCATATTGCTCAGCTGTAGATGTAGATACCAGCTGACTCACTGCTTAAAATCCCACATTCTCAAACATCTTGACATCTGAAATAGCTGAAACCTCACAAACTGTTAATAGGATTTATAACTGAGAAGTGGAAGTACTTTGCATTAATATTACATATAGCAATGAATAAAACATTAACATATAACTAGAATGTTTTTCACTTGTACTTGAAGAGTAACTGCAATCTCAGCTGTTTCAAAATATGTATTCTTTCAAAATACCAGGAGGCAGTGGCACATAAAAGATTCATTCTCTTTTGGTCTATGAATCAGCTATGAAAAAACTGAAGTTGCAGTTCATTCTTCTGTCCTCTCAGCAAGCTGTACAACTACATTATTACTGATCCGGGAGAGATCGTAATGTTAACTCTGAAATAAAAACTCATTTTAAAAAGTCAATGCTCAGTAAAAATACTCCAGGGGAAAAAACAGAACAACTGTTACAATAAAGCATAATTTTCTCAAACTCTACTCATACAGTATTTTCTATATGTAGAAAATATACTCTATACAGTATTATCTATATGTATTAATGGATGTCCCTTTTTCTTTGACTACTAAATCTTTTGTAGAAGTAGAAAACTTTGTTTAAAGTTATAATAAAAGATTGCATTTACAGAAAGAAACCTTTTTTCAAGACTCTCTGCAGCATCTCATCTGCACCAATTTAGCTTACAATTTTTCCTCACATTAGGACAGGCTGTCTTTTAGTTAGCAAAGAAGTACTAAGCCAAGATATTTTATTTGTCATCTCTTATCATTAAAAAAAATGCAGAGGCAACTTATGTGAGTTTTGGTTTGTCATTCAGGCCTATAGCTCCACTAGCACTTTAAAAATTGCCCAATGTATTCTCAGGGAAAAATCCTTTGAATATGGTAGAAGAAACATCCAACAAGTAGAGAACAGAAAACAAATTCTGCAAAGGAAGTGAATCACAGACAGCACTTGTGATGGGGAAAGAGAAAGACACTGCAGGCAGCTGGATATGGAAAGCGGGGCTGTGGGAAGAATGCATTCACACTATAATATTTTGTAGTCCATAATGCACAGGTCTCTTAAACAGAGCCATACAGACATACTTTTTCAGGTAGTTGTTTCAGTGGTTACATCCTTGGCACTCTGTCAGTCACCAAAAGTGGCAGCAATGATGTGTAACAGCATCTATGGACTGAGAGACTGACAGCAATGATGTGTAACAGCATCCATGGACTGAGAGATGAGCCTGAGGCCAGCAGCTATGGGCTCCTGTGATCCAGGCAGCAGAGGGAAACACAAACAGGATTTATCTGCTTCAGAAAACACAAAACAGCTGTTGCCATGAGCAGAAGAAAGAAACCCATCTCTTTTACTTAGTTCAGCCCAGTCTGTGTCCCTGGCCAGATCAGAAGCTCACTGACATCACATGGGACTCTAGAGCTTGGTGGCCTTGCTTCAGGCTCTCCAGGATGTGAGTGCCCTCCTAGACCTGCAGTGCCCAAAGTTAACTTGAGTGCCACCACTGACAGTAGGTATCAAAATACAAAGAGGTGGCAAACAAAAAGAGATGTAAAGAGCTGGCCAACACCTTGACCAGCAGTGATCATGGTCACACCTCAGGATGAAGCACATCCCAACCTGCTTACTCCATCTTCCTGTCACTCAGCCCAACACCAGGCCAAGCCCAACCAAACCCCCTGCTTTTCCTCTCCACCACATTTGTCCCCTACCAAGTCACATGCTGAGCCCAGCCCTCACACTTGTCTGCCAGATCCCACCCTATGCATTGAGAAGTATTTTGGCATCCTGAGCCAAAAGCATGGGATCTATATTGGTGGCTTTCCTGCAGGATTCAGTGCCAGGCCACCCTCAGACCTGAGGGCTTGCTGGGCAAGAAGCCAGAGCTTCCCCGATCCTCCATGGGTGCAGACAGGACACCCCAGGCAGCAGATGGCTGCCATCCCAGTGGTGACAAGAGGAAGGCAGAGGCAGCTCCAGCTTCAGGGTCACATCTGCTCATGTCTTCTTACCAGTGGCATGGGCACTGGCACACTGCAGTCAGTGGTGCTGGAAATGAGATGAATGGCCTGGTGTGAGGTCAGGAAGCCCTGTCTCTCACAGCAAGTCAGTCTGTTCACTCTCACAAGGGTTTTTTTCCTGATTTTTTTTGTCCTCTCAGCACTGACTCATGTATTTTACCCTGGCAAGATACCGCAGGTGGATTGTAGGTGAAACTTGTGGCCTCAAGAATGGATTTGTTGGGGGTGTATGAGGAAGCTGAAGCATGGTGGTGTGCAGGGCTTTGAGGCTCCCAAGGAGAGGCTGCCAGCACGGGCAGTGAGGCTACAGAACATGCGCAATTTACATTTCATCACATATTACTGGAGGACATGTACTTCATGTCTAGAAAATGAAGCTGTTATTACAAGATGAAAATCCATAGGCCACAAGGCTCGTTTTTGGCCTTGCTGCAAGGCTGTGCCCTGAGGAGCAGAGTGTTGTGAAACAGGGAGGGACACGCTCTGATTCACCGTGAGATCCAGCAGCAGCCTCCAAACCACGGAGCAGTTGTTTTCCTTATAGCATCCAAATGGCTTTTGTTCCCCTGCCAAGCTCAGCTGACATGTCCTGCCTTGCAGCCATTGTGAAGAAGGAGCAGGCCCAGATGGCACAGAGCATAGTCACAGCTCAGGCAAGCTGCTCTGAGCTCAGACATACCTCAGCCCACAGAGGGGAAAAACTGTGGGTAAAGAAATGCAGTATCCTTCAAGGAGAAAAATGGAAGCAATATGTGCTGTAACAAGTACCAGCAGGCTATGATTTTGTGGTGCATGCTTTTTTTTAGAGAGCCAGAATAAGATTAGTGTGGCTCTCCAAGAAACCCCAAACAAGACCACTGATACAAGAGACATGAGTTCTTGGATCAGCACCATTGCTCCAGGAGGTTTCTTAGGCCTCCTGCTAGTGCCTTGCTTGCTTCTTCAAATCCCCAGTATTCAATCAGCTCTAATAAGAGGAAAAATGCCATACACAAAAACAATATTAAAGGAAAAAAGGTACTTGTAGGTGATCTCCTAATTGCAGAAAACTCAAGACAGCGTTTCATTGTCTTCAAGAAAGCCAGGATGGTTCCCCCTCTCCTTTTTCCCTCCCACCCTCCAAGTCTAATAGATATTATCTATTATAGCTAATAAATATTATGGGGTGTATTAATTGTGGCCACAGAATGTGTGTTTCTAAATGCACATGCTCTGCTCTGCTCTTTACCTAACTATAAAATATGAAGTTAGTCTCCAACTGACCAGAAATATTGAAATGTTCACCTAGCTGTTAGCTGCAATGCTGTATTTCTTCCAGTTCTGAATTATATCAAAAGCAAGCTGAATTGCCTGATTTTCCATTTTCCCCATCTCTGGAATGAGGCAGTAATCCTTCACATCACCATCAAGTACACACAGCTGTGTGGATGAAAAGCACTATCAAGGTGTTATGCATCCTTAGTAAAATGATGGCTTGCAAAAAAAAAAAATAGTGCAGGTGCTTTCAGAGTGCAAGTGAAGCCAGGTTGTGCTGGCTAAGGATGAAAGTTGGAGCAGCTTTCTGGGAGTGAAGTCCCATGATTCTCTAGGAGGAATAAACTTTGTTATCAATTTGGCAAGTTGGCAGAGCCACCTACCAACAGCTAAATTAAGGATGAGGCAAAAAGTCTGGGGGCTTTGCCTGCCCTATTGTCAGTGGTGATCCCCCTCTGCTGGGGGATGGCCAAAGCAGCTTCAGGAGGACATCCACAGGACTTTCTGTGGCCCAGCAGAGCCTCACAGGGACTTTGCTATCAGAGCCAGTAGGAAGGATACAAAGCCAGCCCTAAGGATACATTCCTTATGTCCAAAGAGTGACACAATGATCTGGGTTTTATGAGCACTGATGCTGTGAAGATTTTTAGACCCAGCTTTACTGAGACACTTGGGGATAGTGATTCCCAGACACACAGTCAGTTCTTTGAGTGCACATCTTCTGCTCACTTTTCTCTCCTCAGAGGGCAGAATGATGGAGGCTGCCTATGACTGCCCATGATGGACAAGAGGGTGAAGTGCTCATCCAGAAAGCAGAAGACATTCAGTGTTCTCCTCAGCCTTAGATGAGTCAAAGCCATACCTTGCTCCCTTCAGGAGTCTCCTCCAGCACCTGGACTAGATACTTCTATGGAGACAGGGCATTCTCTGCCTCTTTTCTCAAAGCAGGGTGATAGCACAAACAAGAAACAAGCTTCAGAGGCCAGAGAGAGAGAACACTCAACCGTGGATTACACCCTGTGTCATCCACGGTTGTAACATTCAGCTGAAGAAATGAGGCATTTGCTCCAGAGGAGTATTTTGTATTTTCAGAGTACATTGTATTATATAAAGACAATGCTTTACAGCACTAAATATTCAAACGAAAGAAAAAAAAAACAAACTAACAACTGAAAACTGTAGTTGTTATTAAACGAAATACAGAAGTCTTCATTGGCATTTATTAACTCTGAATGGTAAAAGGACATTAGGAGCTGTATACATCCATTCCAGCTGTAAGAATAATTACTATGAACAGTCCTCTTGAAAAATAGGAGTTATCTCTAGCAACAATGCCTGTTGCTAGCATGCCATATCGCATATGGGCAGAGGCAAACCAGTGATTCATTCACACTTCAAGCTGGACAGGAAGGGGCTGCTGCCCTGTCTATGAATGTAATGCTCTGTCTCTCACTAGAGCATTACATAAATTGGATGCCAGCCCAAGCCAACCTGTATTACTATAACGAGTCAATATGCACAGTGGCAACTGTCCAGACCTCCTCTGGAGCCCTCTCTTGCTGGGTGAAATCAGGGGTGGCCCAAAGACATGGCTTCACAGACCAGTCCTGTCACTACTGCAGGCACAAGGTCAGATCTGCAGTGGTGATAACTTGTGGCCTCAAGAATGGCTTTGTGTCAAAACTCAGCAGCAAGGCAGCCTAACAGTGATCAGCTTGCGAGGATGGGTAAAGGCCGTAAGCAAGTGCATGGATTTTGTGGTGTTCTTTTTCTCCCCCTGCCCCAGCTCTGCTTTTGAGAACAGCAGGGGATAGAGACTGACAGGGATCCAGGCTTCTGAAATGCTCAGAGGGAGAGAAGGTCAAGTTCAATTATCTCTTATTTGTTAAGCAGGGAGCCAGTAGCCACGATATGGGGATATGGGGCCAGTGCAGTGCGCTGGCATGTGTCTTGCACCCCAGGCTTGCTGCTAATGCTGCCCTGTCTGCCAGAGATGTTTAATGCTGCTCTGGCCCATTTTTGTAGGTTGAGGCTTTCTATTCATTATCAGATTTGTTATTAAAAGAACAGCATTAGGTTTTACTTTTGAATCTGTTTTCTGGGTACTCAGGGATGTCACTAAATATTAAATTCTCAGGAATCATGATACTTGTATCTTAAAATCTGCCTTGTACCTGAAACCTGAGAAATACCATCACAGAAATAATTGAGTTAAATAAGACAAAAAATAAAAACTACACAGAATAAAAGATGTTTGTTCTTCTTTTCAAAGATCGGTGTGTATTCAGCATACTAGAACCCTGCACAAATGTTGTTTTATAGCAGATATTTGAATAGAAATAAAAATGCTTTTAAAAGCTGGGTTGAGTGGAAAGGAAGACACTCAATAAAATTAAAAGTAAGATTAAGTTTTGCAAGGGCAGGCAACAATAAGGTAGCTTATCTTTTAGAATTAACTTTTTGCCCTCCGAGATCTACAGGTCAGTGTCTTGGGAATAGAGGCAAAGCATGGAATAGTGAAAATCCATGAAAATAAAAAAACAGTCACTGAGTTACACTGGTGTTCCACATTTCGAAAAAATCTTCAGAAAGTTATTGCTTAAGCAAAAGCAATAGGAAGGGCTGAAAATCTCAACAACCCCATAATGTCCCAAAACCAAATCACAGAAATTAATGTGTTAACTCTGGAAGCTGATGAGATTGAACTTGCAGGGCATGAAGTAGCCACAAAACCCTTTGAGATTACCATCTTTTAGGTTAGACCCATTTTCAGTAGTAATTCCTACCATGTTTACAAGTTGGTTAATCACTACTAGACTGCTTGAATGCAAAGGAGAACTAGGAGCTGGGGGAACTTGCAAGACAAATTTCTGGCTCACAGGTTTTAAAATGAGCAAGCAGGAAATGTAGAGAATGAGGTCAGACTGCCCAGACTCACTACTGTACTGGCTTGCTGGAATGGGGAAACTAACAAACACTGGTAAAGGTAAGGAATACTTGTAACTTAGCATTAAGTTGTTTGGTAGCATCTCTAACAACTTTAATGTTATACTTATGTTTTAAAGCAAATAGAGACTTTTTAGAGGAATGTGATCCCAAAGCCTCAGAAATTACATCCACATAAAAAAGTGAGGTAAAATAACATAGCAATACTCCTGCTACAAAGTGCTAGGACGAAAATTACAGGCATTTTCAGTGCTAATGCTATTTTCTTTACTGCTCTGAAGGAATGCAGTAGGTTACCTGTATTAAAATGGCACTGTTAGAAAATGGTTCTGTTCTACAGGCTGCAATAGCCTCAAAGGGCTCAATGCCTTTGAACATGTCCACACAGCAAAATAAAGGACATAAAATAGAGTGGAAATCCTCAACAAGCTTTTATCTTGCTGCTACAGATAACAATAGCATCAAAAACATAGCCAGTAGAAAGGACTTTTCACACCAGCATGTGTCTGTAACATCTACAGAGGCTGCCCCAGGAGAGTTTATATTTGGTTTGCTGGTTTGTGCTCCAGTCTGTGTCTGTCCATCATGTTGTGTAGGCTTGTTTTCTGTCTTACAGGCAGTAGATGCAAATGATAACTGTGCCTAATTAACAGAGCTCTCCCTCACCCTCACTGAAATCTGAACAGGCTATGGACAAAACTGAAGCACGTGTAACATCAAACATTATCAGACTGTTAGCAGGGGGGTTGTTTGGCATATCACATCCATGTCAACCATGATACTAAGAGAACAGGTCTCAGAAAAGATCTGCAGGGATGGAAGTTTTCAGAACACAGACCCAAGGCTCCTGACTGGTACTTTTTGTTACAGTTTGGGAGCCTGTGTCTCTATGGGTGATTCAAACCACTTGAGGAATGACTGGAGACAAGATCAAAAATAATCAGTTTTACTGATTTTTGTCTTTAGGCTGTCTCAAATGCAGCCCAGCAAGTAGTGGCCAGAAGGTCTAGTTAAAAACTCCTGCCTATTGCTTAACTTATTTTTAAACCATCATCATTAAGACTTTTATTTGCACTGGGGCAGGTGTTGAGAAAATAGGGCAAAGCAATAGAGAAGCCTACTACTCTAGGGGGGGATAAAGTTGATGCCACTAATCTGGGTTCACAAGCACCTAGACAGGCTCTGAACAAGAAAGCAAGGCACAAAATGACACATCAGTAGCACCAGAAGAAGCAGCTTTCTGTGTTCTTGCTTTGTCAGTCCGGTGGCTATCACTTACCTGACAATTATACAAGATACAACCCAAGTTTATCATTATCAAAAGAACTAATTACAGCACTGAATCATTAAACTCCTTACTCCTTCACACACCAGTAACAGAGTCATCTGCATGTTAATTCTGTTCAGGGTCTGTTTATACACATGGGTAGTTAGAGCTAGTTGGAAAATAATGGGGTTTATTCCATTGGAACACAAACCATTTCCATCAAAAACCTAAAGTACACACTTTTCTTCCATTTCTGTGATAGAGCTTGTTGCAAGAAAAAAAAAAAAAGTTGCTGTTTAACTGATTTCTTTTCACTTTATCTAGTTGAAAATAATCTGTTCAGAAAACAATCTGATCTGCCAGTCAGGCTATGTATGCATTGTCTGATGTTAGCAAAATTTCCCACCAAGCTGAGGAGCACAAGAGCAAGGAGTGTCCCCTTGTCCCACTTTTTGCAGCCGTTTGCCATTGCATGTTCAGCCTGCAGTCATCTTGAGGCAGAAACAAACATACCAAGGTACCCAGACACCAGAGAGGTGCCAGCTCAGAACTCCTTTATCTATGCCTGTCACAATCACAGAGATGCATCTCTGACTGTGACAGGCACGTCTTTAAATCAGGTCTGGATAAGTCAATACTTTTCAGGGACATGTCTTTATTAATGGCTTTCTATTGATAGCCTCAGCGATGTACATTTTTCTGAAGCAGATAATGAAAAAGCACACAACCTTTCCAATGGAGAAATAACCTTGTCCTTTCCTGTTAAATATCTGTAAAAGAGACTCAACAAGGTCACATAGTGCAGCCCCACAACCCCCACCCCTGTTAGGCAGGAACAACTAAATTTAAACCATCTATCACAGGAACTGCTTACTATACTTTTCTTGTCTGGTCACACATTCTTCTCAACCAACCTTAACCTCTCTCTTTCAGTTAAAAGAGGATGGATGATATTGTTCTTGCTCAGTAGACTTCCTGCTGTTTCTCTCTTTCATTGTGTTGTTTTTGCTGGATGTTTTTCTAAGTCAAATGCCCTTCCTAGGAATCTGGGCACCTTGTTGAATCTTAAACTGGTCTCGGAGTTCACTCTTGACTAATGCGTGTAGACTAGGATTAATGCCATTTTTGTAAGAAAAGCAAATGTTTGCAGGAAAAGAAGGGGAATGAATATATATTCTTGTGGACATTGAGGTATACACTGTGGAGTCTGTATGCTTTCTGTTTCTTATCTGATAATTTCCTTGATTTCCTGGGACAGATTCTCAGCTTAAATAAACAATTTCCAGTGGGACTGACCCATGTGTATTTATGCTAAGCAATAAAATGTCTTTCAGTCTCAACACACAGTATGCTTGGGCAGGCTGAAATGATAATATTTCTCACAATATTTCTCTGTGGCTCCAGCTGCACTGTACTTTAAGGTGTCTACCAAGAAAAATATAAACCTGTGGGAAAACACAGATTAGTTTGCATTACAAATTCTAAGAAAAGAGTGAATTTTTCTTTTTGTTTTGGATAGAGAATTTACTTGTAAGGTGCTGTGCTTCAAAGGGATGTTTTGGCCACAATGTTATGCTCTGATGGAGCACAGGAAAGCACAGACCACAAGAAGTCAGCTTTGGTAAATGAATGTAGCATTAACACAGTTATCACATAATTATGTCCCTGCCATTCTATGCAGGGACATTACTCTGCAATCTTTCTCTGAAAAGGTTGCAGAGTTGTGGAAAGCCCTGGAACAGAAAGGGAATTAATACAAAATCACCATTTTCTCATATTTCAAGAGATGCAGAAGGAGGTAACAGTCTATCCATTTTCACTGTGCATTTTTTTACTTTTCATGAGCAGGAGAGAGAAGGAAGTCTCTTGCCTGTTTTCTCCTCATACGTATTAAACTAATTATTCTGCTTTAACAAGGGGAACTCTGTTCTCATAATTTCCAAGTTTCATTCCAACCCCTGCAGCTAATCATGACCACGGTTGCTGATAATGAGTAGTAAATTGTTACAGTCCTTAGAGCCTGATAGGTGCATTCCAGTCTGCATCATGCAGCCCTGCTGCTCTATACATTATTGTTCACAGATGGTAGCTGTCAAACTCTGTCAACTTCATATACACATTCAGAGAGTTACATCCGCATTCCTGAAATTTATGACTGCACAGCCCTCACCTTCTAAGGCCCTTAATTCAATAACATGTCACGTCCCTTCAGTCTCACCCTGCTTTAAAATACTTTCACCCACTTACAGGCCTTCAATTTAGGAAAAAAAACCCCAAAACACGAACCCTACTGAGTTATTACAATGTAAATATTTTAATAGAATGGGGTGGTAGTTGGGAGGGGGGCAGGGAGAAGCCTATCTGAGTTTAAACAGCTCCATTATTACATGAAGATTGATGATCAGGAGCTAATGGAATATTTTCCTTAAAAGTTTATTTAACTACAGGGAAAGTGGATATAGATATGTGCAGCTATTGACTGCCACATCACTGAGTCTTTGGATAACAGTACAGAATATAAAGAGATATTTGCCATAGTTTCATTATCTGAAGGGTATTATTTAGACTAACTTTGCCTAAGTTTAAACCCCACAAGCAAAATAAAAACAGCTATGAATAATTTCCATTTCATTTTAAAAGCGCTTCTTTTTACATTACTGAATATTTCATTTTGAAGATGGATATCTGAGGATTTTGCCACTAACAATAATAATGAAAAAGGAGAAATTCCTTCCTTTGCCCACACTAAGATAATGAAGTACAAATTAATAAACAGGATAAGTAAAACAAATAAATTGGAAGATATTTTTAATTTTTTTTTCTGACTAGCAATGCAAAGATATAACTAGTAACTCAGAAACAACACTTGTTGATTGCACACCACCTTCTTCATCAAGGTCCTCTAGCCAAGTTCCTGTTGGCTTAAGGAAGCAAATACATGAAAACACCTTTCCAGAGTTTTTGGACTTTGAAACTGGCCTTGTCTCAAATTCATCTAAGATTATCTTCCAGAAAGGACTCAAGGAAAGGAAGTTGCAGTAGTGGTCTGTAAACTGACAGCATCTCAGGGCTAGAAACAAATCAGCCAGAGCTCTGAGCTGGATCTGCCCTTGACCTTCCCATCTCTAAGCTACTCAAAAAGGCAGAAGTTGTTGAAACTGAGGGAAGTTGGATTTTATTAGGATGTTCACATGGCAAATACCAGATATTAAAATGATTGGTACATAGCTCATTCTGTCACACTGTGTCCTGAAGTAGAGGCTTGGTTTTTTTTTATTTCAGCTTTTCCACAAAGGAAGGACATGAGCATTGCCCTGCTGACACCTGTGTGTGTGTGTCACACATGGCAGGAGGGCATCACACGCTGTGAGCAGCACACAGGTTCACCACTAACTCAACAGCCACACTGGCTGTGCAAGAATTTAAGGTAATCTCATGCTGTGAACAAACTGAACCGAGTTTTTCTCCTACGTGTCTTTCAGGCTAAAGTAAGTGAGTTTTTTTCCATGAATAATGCAGTAGGATGTATCTGGTCTTGTAGAAACACTTCAAATACACCCCCACACCCTCAGTAAGAGAACTATGAGTAATCTGGTAGGGGTTATTCTGAAATTCAGTCGCAACGCTTGTGTCTCCTTTCCCTCATTAACCTTTTTAAAAGAACCCTAAGACTCTCACCAGCATCCCTGGTGGGAACTGGTGCCACCAGAAATGGCATGTAGCACACATGCTAGGTCACATTTATGGCCATCTCCTGTGTCACTGTGAGCCCATTGTGCAGTGGTGTATGTGCCACAGGAAAGTGGCACATTGTAGCAGTGGATGTGCCACACGAAAGGTCTGTAAGGCTCTAATTTATCCAGAGCTGCGTGCCCTGAGATTGCAGCCATGTTGACCTTGAGACCATGTCACAGTGGGACTCCTTTGTAGGCTCCCCCACTCAAAAGTGCTTCCTGCCAAGGTGGAGACACAGCCTGGGTCAGAGGATGGCTCTTGCAGAATCTTGTAAATAACCTTCTGAAAATGATATGCTCTGTTGTCTTCCTTCACCTTGAGTAAAAGGATAATAATTAAATAACTGCAAAGTACATCAGATGATACTTCAAGAACTAACAACAAAGCTAAAAATGGATGGCGATTTAATTCAGGTTGTGATTTTAAATCTCAAAGTGTGATAGATCAGGGTGTCTAGGAATATAAGTAAAACAAAATATGCCCCCACCTGCCCTCATTTCTCCCCCTGCATCCCAAAAAAAAAAAAAAGGTAAAAATGCATCCATACAATCATACAATTAGTAAAACATTAACAAGGTGAGGCATGTTTTGGTAATCTTTGATATCTGAGATTCCAGTCTGAATGCCTTGCTGCCTTAACTGGGTAGCTTTATCACAAAGATAAATGGACTCAAGACTCCAAAACTACTCAGACATCTCAGTAAAAGTGGCTCCAAAAGGGGCTGCATTATCACAGGTCTGGACTTGAGTCAGGGAAACATCAATAGTCAGGAAAGCTCTTCAAGTTGCTGAGAGATGTGGTCTATTCACAGCAACACTGTCCCAGTGGCCTGTTGTTTGGAGAGCTAAAGCAGAAAGATATTTGAAAACTTTTCAGTAAGAACTTATCTGGTTTTCAGATATTAGAAAGGGGGAAAAAAGCAATTTATAGTCTGTGATTTTATAAAGGCTCTTATGCCATGACAATACAATGTTTCATTCTGTTCTGCATATTTTCTAGCACTGCAGGGCAGAGAAGAAATGAGCATTACATGGCACACAACCTGCTAACAGAGCCACACCATCCAAAAGCTGTAGAATCAGTCATCCAGGCCCATTCTAGCCCTTAGTCTTTTCTGATTTCTTGGTAACAATTCAGCTAGAAATACATAGAGTTTCTGAGAAAAATAACCTCAAGGATTAATCTGATCTTCCTTGTAATATTTACCTTGATCAGCCAATTGTCTAAATGAAGGGAGCCATGGATACCAATTACTCTTTTAGGTGCTGGTCTATCACCTCTAACATTTGATGAAGATCCAGGCTGTAACACGGAGTGTGAAGGGCAGCAGCCATAAGATTGCGATTCAGACCCTCTGAGTGCTATTGGCCAACTATTGGTCTATGTGATTCTACAGTGACCTGTATTTGGGCAGGAAAATATTTCTCTCCTCCTATTAGTATGTTTTATTGCCATAGCTTACCAAAATGCAGACTGCCTGAGCATGACAACTGTGTGCAGCATTCAGCAAAATGTGGCTTGGATCCTAACTGACCATTTAAGTGTTAATGTAGAACAAATAATTTCAATCCATACTCAAAAGAATCTGCTAGAAAAATACATGACTTTTGGAAGAATGGTTATAATTGTTATTTACATTTAATAAAAGAGAAAACTATCCATTTGGTCCTATCTATGAGAAGAAATGCAAGTTATAGAGGAAAATCTATTAATTCTAAGATTGCTTGAGTTTAGATTTGCAAACCTTTTCCATTGTTGCAGGATCTGAACCAAATCCAAGTTTGAAAGCCACTGAAATTTGCTCTTTTCAAAATACAAATCTAATCCCCTCTAACTCTATGCACTACTTGATACAAACAAAAAGTCAGCTTTTTTTCCTATTTATATATCAGTTACAGCTTAACTGAGGGTACAGTGGAACCACTGTGCTGGTGACTTGCTGCTGATCTACACCACATTCCTCCAGGTGCCAATTGGAGCAGCCTTATCAGGGAGATTTGTGCAGGTGCAGCAGGAGCGTGCTGCTCTGGCAGCAGGCTAGAGAGCATTTTTCTGCTGAAACATCAGGGCCTAATTACACAGCATTGTTCACTGGGGAACACATTAGACACGGAGGATTTCTGATCCAAAGTCCACAAATAATAGCAAAAATAGTTTTCTAAGATTAACAAAAGTAATTTTGTTAACATGCTTTTGCTTCACTTTGATGATAGATTTAAATATTTCTTTGTTGAATATTTAAACAAAAAATGTATTTGTTGAGTGAACCTCTGTGAAAAATACACAAATGAATCAGTAAATAATAAAGTAATTTACACCAGCTTGTAAATAACGCATTAGGTACATGGGGTTTTTTTAATTTATGTGGCTCCATATTACTCTGCTTATTTTCTAAGTGGTTTTTACCTTGAGCAGCTGGACTGTGGATTTTCCAGGCTCACCTGGCATAGAGGAGAGGTGACAGTGCATAGCAGGAAGAAGACATCTCAGAGGCACAGAACTAACATTTTGGAGGGAAAATAATTTAACCCAACCTGCTGTTCACCTTCCCTTCTCTGCTGCAGGCTTGCTGAAGAAGATGTAAACAGAGGTAAAGTATCATCTTAAAAGGCCAGGACTGGGGGAGGCAACCTGGAGGCAGCTCTGGGCAGGGAGTTGTGGGGGCACAGGAAGGTGCTTGCCAGCTGAGGAGAAGCTATACAGAGAATTTGTTTCATGTGAAGAGGTGCAAGAAACTTGTTTCCTCTACATGAACAAACAATGTTTTAGATCTGAATTAGAGTAATTACATCAGCAGCAGTTGCCAAAACCACTCCCTTTTCTCAGGAAGTGTCCTGGTTTCAGCTGAGATGTAATTAATTTTCTTCTCAGTAGCTACTGTAGGGCTGTGTTTTGAATTCTATACGAGAAATATCTTGATGACACACTGATATTTTGTTGCTTAGTAGTGCAACTCCAGTTCAAGGACTTTCCAGTGTCCCATGCTTTGCCAGTGAGCAGGTGGACAAGAAGCTGTGATGGAGTACATCCAGGACAGCTGACCCAAACTGGCCAAGGGGATATTCTACACCATAAAACGTTATGCTCAGTAGGTAAACTGGTAAGGGAAAAACAATATGCCTTGTTTAATCATGGGTCGTGCTGTAGGAAAGCATCACAGGTGGAAGAAAACTTTCCATTTGAAATCCATTACGACAAGATGAGGAAACTGCTGAAGGACAAGGTAAGTCAGCTTGCAGAGGTGAAACCCATCCAGCTGGATTCATCAGACATCACTGAACAAGAAAAAGGGCCAATACTTCACCTCTGTACTGATTCATGGATGGGGGCAGATGCCTTGTGGGGGTGGGGGCAGCAATGGAAGCAGCATAACTGGCAGTGCAGAGGTAAAGCCATGTGGGCTAGATGGACAACTTGATTGTGAAGGTACATCATGTAGATAGACGCTCCTGTACCCAAGGGTCAGATCACTGAAGAATAGGAGAATAGCCAACAGGTGGATCAGGTTCTAAGAATGAATTGGCTCAGGTGGATTTGTACTGGCATCATAAGAGTGAATGGTTTCTAGCTCACTGGGTCCATGACTCCCTGGGCCATCAAGAGATGCAACATATAAATGGG
The DNA here is from genome assembly GCF_028769735.1 of Zonotrichia leucophrys gambelii. NCBI lineage: Eukaryota > Metazoa > Chordata > Aves > Passeriformes > Passerellidae > Zonotrichia > Zonotrichia leucophrys. The sequence goes on along the minus strand of NC_088173.1, from coordinate 8,065,523 downwards.
TTCATGACCTGTGGGTGCACTTAACCAAGAACACTGTCACAGAGATTAACTACGAATGTGTAACATGCACTGCAATTAAGAAAACCAAGTGATTAAAGTCTCTCTGGTAAGGAGGATGAAGACTGAAATATAAATTTGGGGAGGCCTGGCAGATTGTCTAAATCACACTCCCACAAACCCACCAAGGCAAGCACCATGTGCTTACAATGGTGGAAGAAGCCACTGAATGGCTGGAAATATATCCCATGTCCCATGCTGCTACTTGGAATACTCTCCTAGGCCTTGAAAGGCAAGCCTTAAGGAGTCAGGATACCACAGATGGAATTGTCAGACACTGGGACTCATTTCTGAAACATTCTAGACACTTGGGCCAAAGAGTGCAGCTTGAGTGGGTATATCACATTCCCTACCGCGAACCAGCCTTTAGGAAGACTGAGGAGTACAATGGACTGTTAAACACTACACTGAGAGCTGTAGGTGGTGGGACCTTCAAACACTGGGATACACATTTAGCAAAGGCCACCTCCTTAGTCAACACTAGGGCATCTGTCAGTCAGGCTGGCCCTGCTCAAAGCAGACTGTTATGTACTGTAGAGGGGGATAGAATTCCTGCTGTGCATATTAAAAATATGCTGAGGAAAACAGTCTGGGTTATTTCTACCTTAGACAAAGGCAAACCTGTCCATGGGATTGCTTCTGCTCTGTGTGTACTTGGTGGGTAATGCAGGAGGATGGAGCACACCAGTGCGTGCCCCAAGGGGGATTTGATTCTGGACAATAATGATCAGTGAATTAAAATGTATGATGTTATTTGCTGTATAATGTGGCATATTATAATTTCCACAATGGATTTATGCACATCACCATATTAGGTGCCTGTATCCATCACTCCAGATTTGAGAGTAAGGACCTGACTTCCTTTTGATCATCATGTTAATAAAGAATTAACTTTAATAAAACTGGGTAAGTGCAGCAGGGTAAGTGCAGAATCAGAACTGGCTTTAACATGCAACAGTCCAAAATGACACACCACAGACTCCTGTGACAGAAGGAGCTCCAGGTCACAAACTAAATGAACTCAACAGATTTTATAGAAATTGTCAACAGAATAAGGGAATTATTGTTGTTTATGCATCTATCACAAGACAGAATAGTTAATGGCACACTGGAAAGTGTGGCACCTAGCATGGTGTAAATGATACGGAATAAGGGGTGGATACTGTCCTGGTTTCAGCTGGGATGGAGTTCATTTTCTTCTTAGCAACAGGTGCAGGGCTGTGTTTTGGATTCAGTATGACAGTCTTGTTACCAACACTCTGATATTTTGGTTGTTACTGACTCTAAGTCAAGAACTTCCCAGTTTCCCATTTGTGCTAGTGAGCAGGTGCACAAGAAGCCAGAGGGAAGATGTCCAGGACACCTGACCTGAACTTGCCAAGGGGATATTCCATAGCACAGAGTGCCACGCTCAGTAGGCAAACACCAGGAGCTGGCTGGGAGCTGCTGTCACTGCTCAGGGACAGGCTGGGCATCAGTCATCAAGGGGTGAGAAATTGTACCAGGCATCAGTTGCTTCTTCTGGGGTTTATTCCTCTCTCCCTCTTTCTCTGCTTTTTGTATTTTTTTTTTTCAATTATTAAACTGTTCTTAAACCAGAAGCTTTACTGGAGATGGGGGTAGGTGAATTAGGGGCTGTGTGGTATTTAGTTGCCAGCTGGGGTTAAGCCATGATAGTAAAACAAAGAAGCCTTGATAGCAGATTTATGGAATTTGACTAACAGCAAGTACTTCAGAATGCACTTTTTTGACCACTCTGATCTTGATGACATTATGAATATGAAGAGAATTCTATGAGAAATTAATTGCTCTTTAACAGTTGAGTAAGGTGGTCCAGATGTACTGTGGGATATATTACACTGAACCTTTGCTCTGTGAAAGAAGGGATTTAGTTATTCAGCACTTTCTTAAAAAAAAAAAAAAAGAAAGATGGGACTATTTCCTTCCTCTTCATGCCAGTCATCCTGTATCACCCGATGAGAAAGCTCACGCTGTACTAGTTCTAGGAACAAAAGGAACAGTTCTTTTCCCTGGTGCTGACAACCTGATACCATTCACAAGCATTGCCAATTTAAATTAGGAACATAGAAAAGGTACAAGAATTTTAGGCAGTCAAACTGAATTGGCAGGATTCTTGAAAAGGGCCTCTGGTACCCTGATTTTGCATGCTGCTGTAGGAGAAGCTAAACCAGAGTAGTTGATCAGCAGGAACAAAAATGTGGGCCAGCCATATTTCACTCAATTAGGAATTCATTAAGATTTTTGTCCTCCATCTAGGTGTTCTAACAGCAAATGCACAGAGGTGTTATTTTTTAAATAGAATCATTATTTGAATATTGCCAAGCCAACAGGAAGTTGTTACCAGAAAAGGTCACAAGCATCCTTAAAAATAGCACAAATTGACCTATTTTCTAGTAACAAAAGGCCTTGGAGGTATGATTTTATGGCACTTTGCATGTAGTTATTTTTGTCTCTTGGTGTTTCAATATCAGCTGAAAATTATCTGAAGTGTTACAGTATGGTGGTGGTGAGTTCCCTCCCCTTGCACTGGAACCAGAGGGGAAGGCCAGCAAAGATTTTTGTGTTTACTTACTAAATGTTGTATATGTAGAAAGGAGTAAGTTACAGGGTAGGCTAGTGGGAACACCAATGGTGGAGGATTATACCTGAATGATTTTGAAACCTCTTCAAAATTTTTTCTGAGAACAAAATGTACCTGTGTGCTTGTTCCCAGTATACTGAGAGATTAGATGAGTACAAAACTGTGCACCAGCTGCCTGTCTCAACAAGAAAAGAATCACCAGGTTCTGGCATAAACCTGCAGTCATTCTACAGTGAGATTACTATTACTAGCAACTATTCAGGAAATATCTCAGCTGTCAGGTTTTTTGAGTCACAAAATAAAGGCAAAAAGGAGAAAGTGGTAGTTTTATCTCCAATCCAATCTTACCAACTCCACATTACCTCAGTGTTGATTATTAACATAGTTGTTTTAACAGTGAATCTGAACCCTACACAGGCTCATGCAAACCTTAGTGCAACCCTCTGGATCATTTTCTTCCCTTGTTCCCTTGCTTTGTCTAAGTATGAGATTTTTAAAACTGAAAAAAAAGTATTTCATAATAATGTAGAATAATTGGGGGGAAGGCTGTCCATTTTTTGTTTCTTTGATGATACAATGCAGTGGTTTTGGTTTTCATTAGTATGGTCCAGCATTTTGTTGCTCATTTTGTTTCAGGTTTTTGTTCTTCCTGGCCAACCCATGATTTAAGCATTGAAATTGACCAAGGCAAGTCTCTACCTTCTACAAAATATCCTAGATTTGATACACTAACATTTCCCTCACTAGACAAAAAGCCATTCTGTTACAATTCATTCAGTTTCAAAATCCTCTATGTAACACTTCATTAGAATTTTTACTGTTTCTGGGATTTTGGAAAGCTTCTTTCAAGTTGCTGTGAGTCAGGGTAGACCTGCTGTAAGCCGTCACTTGGGAAAAGCATCTCTGCTGCCGTGTGCAGCAAACCTAACAATTACAATGCCTTGAAAAGCACATCTTTAAACAAAACCATACTTTTGTCCTCAGGTAGCCAAGGTGCCTGGCTGTGGCACAGAGGGTACACTGAGGTAATGCAAAATGCCAGAAGGAATTAATTTTCTCAATGCAGTAAAATCAGTTATTTATAGAAGTATAATTATATTGCTCCTATTGTTTTACACATAATTCAAGCCATGAAAGAGTTGGAAGTATGAAAGGGTTGCAGAAGACCAAAATTATCTTTGTGATAAAATAATTAATACGATACATCCTGCACTGCTGCTGAATGCCCACTGCCAGAGAGAACCAGGTCCCTTACAATATATCCAGATCCCATGGCACAAACTCCCCCATAAAATTAGCTCTAAGCAGATTAATTTGCATACTGCAAGAAGGCTACAGTTTTATGGTATTCCCTACAGCTTTATTTACCATGTTCCTCTCTGCTACCACAACAAGGGCTGATTCTATATAAATTACAGCGGAGGTTTTTTTACACTGCATTGATCACATCCCTTTGTAAACTTGCAGCTCCAAGGAGAGAACAGGAAATGAGCTCCTGAGTGAGGAAACTGTCCCCTTCTCCTGTTCTGCAAATGTCTGGGAGGATACTGTCACAGGTACACCATTATAGTGAGGCCCCATCCATTTCCATTACTTTCCCTCCCCACTCCCTAATTCCCCTCTGAAGACATAAAATCCCAGAGAAGCAGGGCCTGCTCAGTTCTTGATGAGTCCTCTCCCTCTGTTCAGATTCATCTGGAACAGCCACCCATTCTGAGTGCAGGTCCCTTCCATATTCCTGTTTACACAAACTGTCCTGCTCCACAAAGCTTGGGATCAAAAGCAGAAGGAGTTTGGGTAACCCACCCCACCAGCACTGGGTTCAGCAGAGCAACAGCTGAACAAGGAGCCAGCAGTGTCTGATCTCAAATCTCTGTGTCCAGTTAGATCAGCACAGAAACCACACAGCCAATACAAACTTTTTTTTTTTTAATCTTAAAGATGGTTTAGCTGAATTTGCACACTTCTTTTCTAACAAGCAGGGGTGACATTACACTCGAGTTTTTTCAGCTGAATTACAGCAATTACCTAAATGAATAACTCATTTTCTAGACAAGCTGCCAGAAAATGAGGTTGTTTTTTTTTGGGGGGGGGGGGGAGAGGCAGGGCAAATTATAGCAGATTGAACTTTTACAGCTACATTACTGTGTTTTTGTGTAATATACTTAATCATATAGCTTGTGTTTTAGACATCATTCTGGTAGATTATAATTGTGAACAAAGAGTATTTCAGACTGCTAAACAACAAATCCACAGACACTGATAACCAAAGACTTGTATTGAATGGCCCACCTCTTGCTAATGTTATAGACCAGAAATGTGAGAGGTGTGTAAAATATTTCTGGGTTTGCTATATAAGCTGTCGAACAAGAACAAAAACTAGTTTAGCTTTAATGCACACTAGACCTACTCAGTTTCACAAAATGCCTGCATTTTGTTCTGTGCTTTGTTCTGTTTTTGCCAAATTTATATCAGCTCTAGATGAGCTTTGAACCAACTAATTCTCATTTTAACTTAGATTATGTAAGTCATTTACATCAACACTTTATGGGTGGAACAGGTGATTAGACTTATGTAGTCACAAAAAATATTTAACCTCTCTTTAGCAGGCACTTTGATTCCTTTTTCCTTTCAGTTAATGATTTAAGAGGCCAACAAAATACAATTCCCACACTAAGAGATACTCAGCTAATAGTGTTTATTGAAGTATTCTAAACCAGAGCAACCAAACCGAACTCTCAAGGTTCCTGAACAACATACAAAAGACAAACCACTGAATCTTGGCTTTCTCTTCTTTTTTCTCTTTTTTTTTTCTTTTTTCTTTTTTTTTTTTCTTTAAGCATTCACACAATCATATCTACATCTTTCTTCAGTCCGAGTCTAAAAATCTTAAATTTGTGGTAGCTTTCCAGTTTCAAAATAAAATTGGAATTAAACACTGCTGTGTAGGATGGCTATAACTGCTCTTTCACTCATCTCATGGTGCTTCCTCAAGCTGTCATATTCTAAGTAGATTTGTTTAATAATTGTAATTCTATGTTCTATCTAGCTTTTAATTACAATTAATTACATATTGTTTAAGTAGGATTTTCTTTTACCCTGTGATGCTCCCAAGATGACACTGAGGTATGCACACTACACTCTGAGACTGTCCTTGTGCTCTAGATTGAGTCTTCCATACCATTCTCCACATGAATCTATGTTTTCTCCAGAAATCCTATTCTCTGTGGATGCTTTGATTTACAGGTTGGCACTGTAGTGTGTTACAGACTATGGGTGTGAGCTGTCAATAATAACTCTACCTCAAGAACTGTATTTTAGGAAACAAAATTCAATCAAGCAGTAAAGTATTACACAGGACTAGCTCAGGTTCTTAACAAATGGCATTGTGAGTAACAAAATTTTCTCAAATCAAGCTTCTGCCTTTCAAAATAGTTCATATTTACAAGACCATTTATATTTTCTAATGTATTTGATGGTACATAGGGCATGAACTAACACTTCTAGAAAGACAGTGTACAACCACATCTGTGCGTTCTGTATTTCCTTCAGGGCTGACAGGGCAATAAATTGCTTTTTCCTGTTGGCTTCATGATATAAGTATGGAATTACATTACAAGAGTTTCTGTGTGGGCAATCCAAATTACCTGGCTGAAGCAAACACACCCTGCTACTTGAAGAGATTAAGGAATACCAAAGATTTTTATTTTAGTTACCAGCAGTGGGTTTTTCAAACTATTCAGAGCAGGCCACATTTTGTTCTATTGATATCAACAGTAAAACTCTTCAGAAAGACTGGAAATAATCCAGTTCTGAATACCTCTGAAAAACCCTACCCTAAAAATCTTTATTTTAAATTGCTTCAAAACATGCAATTTATGGAATCTACCACAAGAAATTTTGCCAGCATGGAGCTGAAAGGCAGCTGGGGATATAAGAAAACAGATGATCCATATGATATTCTTACTTGGAGCTTTGCAGTCTGACAACTGAAAATAATTTACTTGAAAGGAGAAACAATTTCTCTCCACCCCCTTTTCAATACATGAAATATTCAGTTCTCATTTATTTTTCCACAAGAAAATGGCAACAGCATTTTGTGCTACTGAATTTTATGTGAGACCTTCTCAAGCAGTCCAACATGTTCTCAAATCTCAAGACAATAAAAATATATATGAAGTATCAAACAATCCAACTGAATAAAAACAAAGACACTTAAATCTCGGTCTAGAACTACTTTCATGAATCTGATTACAAACTGCAAGGCATTTTTTCTTTCTGTGCTCACACAAACATACAGGACATTAAATAACCTTCTTAAGGTAGACTCACTGATAATACAATTGCTCTGAGCAAAAACAAAAACTAGTGTAATGGAAATGAGTGCAGAAGTCATCACAGAAGGGTGGATCAACTACATGGAAGAATAAAGATTGTCGTTCTTAAAGTGAAACTCAAAGTGAATGCATGAGAAATATGTGAGTCAGGCTGGAAATTTATGACACCCTGCTGAACAAGATCAGAGATGAGTTCAGGTTAACAGCATGAAAATTAGTAAAAAATTGTATAAATAACCCAGTTTTATATAACCCTAGGTCTGGGCACCTGGCAGCACAGCACTCAGCAGGAATGGTGAGGTGAGCTACTGAGAAAAGAAAAAGGCAAGACTGCGGACAGAACCTCAAATCTTCTAAGACATCAGGTTAGGAAAACCTCAGACAGATAACAAAGGCTCGTAGAGATGAGGGGTGGTCTGACTCTGCTGAGGTAAACAAGCAGGATTTAATTGAATTATGGTGAAACTGACTGAAGTTCTGCTCTACATTTTTGTTAGTTCTCTTACAGGTCCTAGTGACCTCCAACTAAGTGTGCATATCTTATTTTTTGGAAGATTTCAAGCCAGACTCTAGCAACCTTTTCAAATTATAATTGATAAATCTAAAGCCAGAGAGAGCTGAGAGAGCAGCTCTTCCATCATGCTACAGTTTACATGAAATGACATCTTCATTTCATAAGAAAACACAACAATTTTCTTTAAAACCCCACACCATTAAACAATGGTCCCCTATTTATATTTTCTTCCTCATAAATCAGGTCCTGTCCAAGGGTCACAGGGGAGCTGTTACTAATTTCATAACAACTGCTGATTCTGCTTACAGTTCCTGAGGTGCCAGCAGCACAATAATTGAGTGTTGTGAAGAAGTTTAAGATATGTGGTACATTCAGGAGGGTGTATAATATATTCACTATTTTTCTTCATCATTTAATTTCATACCTAAAATCTATATCCAATTATGGAGAGAGAGCTCTCATCTGATAACTGAATCTGCATTTAGCTGTCATAATTCTAGTCAAAAAGGAAGACCATCAACCCCTCTCTAACAGCATAAAGACACACACTCAAATTCTCAGGGCTTTATGGTGAATTCTTGGCATGCTTTCTTTTCCCTAGCAATTTCCAAAGAAAATGAGCAAGAAGTTCAAGAGAAGGGTTTATAAAATTGTGGACTACACAGTATTTAGTGCATGAGCTAACTTAATTACAGAAGTATGCAGAAAAAAAGTCATGGTATGTCAGGGCATACCAGCACTCTAAAAAGCTTGTGCCACGCTTGACCCGAAATCAGTACCTTCAGTCCGGGTATGTGGAAGAGAACACATTATTTCTGGAAACAAACTGCATCCTTCTCTAGGCTGTACTTGGCTTTTATTTTTTCTAGTCAGTTTACCAGTAAAGCATCTTGTGTGTATGTTATGTTTACACTTCAGAGGAACAAAATCCCAAAGTGATGAGCCTAATAGGATCCATTACTAAAATCCTGAGTACATTACAGTTGGCAATCTTTTTGAGTAGCTTGCTAAGATTTTTTTTTCTGCAGAGCTATCGATTTTCTTTCATTTTCCTGAACTGGGAGTCTTCACTTAAAAGTAGAAACTCTGAAAAGCACACTGAATCATAGGCCACATTCCATTTCTGCTTTAGTGCACAATATACCACTGAGAAAGAAATAAAATGACCTCACTTGCTACCATGTTAAATAAATTAGAGCTCTGCATGACCTATTGTCTCCAAACCCAGGCAGTGTGAAAAGCAGGAACTCACAGCATTTTTTCCTTCCCTGGTTTTATGTGCACTGCTGTTTTCTAGACCTCTGCCTATTTCCAGTTACTCCTGCTCATATATTTAATAAAGTATATTTGTTGAAATATGTGGCCTATGATTCAGTGGGCTTTTATTTACTTATTAGAATGTGTGGTCAATTAAATAACTTTGTGTCTTACAATAAACACACAGTACAACCTGAAGATGACAAGTCATTGTTGACAGCTTCTATACTTTTTTAACTGAAAATGTATGAGTATTCTGAGTTTTACTGTGTTCATTATTTATGCATTGAGTCAAAGCTGTAGAATTTTATTATCAAAGCATAGGAGGAAACCTCTGAGCTTTACATCGAAGTCCACTGAACAGAAAAAGTCCTCTCTGCAGCAACAAATGTCAGGCCACCTTTACCAAGGTAAGCAAAAGTATTGATGCGTGGAAAAATCCAATGAGATTTGCATCTGAAACCCAAAGTAGAATGTTTTAAGAAAATGTGGTTTATATAGATCTGAGATGTAACAAGCATTAACAGGATTTTAACATGCTGTAAACTCTAATGTGGTAAGAAATGTCTGCCTGCATTGACCCAAACCAGAATGCACGGGATGCACACACATTGTTTCTTTGATTCAAGTGCATTCAGCCAGCGTTCTCACCCTCTTTGCATGAAGTGAGGGATCTTGGATACAACTGTAGCATTATGAGAAAGCATGAAGAAAAGTAAGGAAGATGCAGTCAACTAACCATCAACTCAGAAAAACAGCTAAGACAGCAAGTAGCCATTGTTACTTGAGTATTGCCTCCAAACTTCCCACTGAATATCAGTGAGGCTGATTTGTTAATGTAAGGCCACAAAGAGTCATAAAGCTTATTCTAAGATGAATTAATACCTGCATCCAAACTTCAGATTATCAAAAACAATGCACTACAAACCCCTGAGATCACTAATCTCTGTTACTAAGTGAAAGTCACACAAGCTCTGATATTGACAAGCTCCTCAGAACTAAAATTGTTGCAGAGTACCAGACTTTCAAGGTGGTCTCCCAAGAAAACAAAACCAAAAAAAACAAATGTCATGGTTTGAGCCTGGCACAGAGCCAGTGCCCCCATGAAAACACCCTCTCCCTGGGGTCTGCTGTGAGATGTGACCAGGAATAAGCAAAACAGGCTCCAGCTTAAATTCCCTACTATTCCCAACTACAAAATCAATGAAAAAAAAGGATTTTTATGCCTTGCCAGATCCTTGCACAGAATATAACACAATGTTGCTTCCTGTAGCCCTGTGTATAGAAAACTGTCCAAGGCTAAGCACATTATTCCATAATTATATTCTTCAGGGTTTGGTTTTTTTCATTCCTTTGATCATTGTGTCTCATCAGTTGTAACTACTTACTGAAAGGAAGTGAAATAGGAAATATCATGCTTTTCAATTGTCTGTGAGAACAGGAATAAACACATAGGTATGTAAATATTTCCCCTTTTGTTTGACAGCCCCCAGTCTTGATGAACAGATTAACCTTCTTGCAGATTTAGTCAAAGAAAGCCCAAAGCAGCATTTCTACATTTGCTATCAATAGCCAGAATTTATTTCCCCCAAATCTCTCATATAGTCCCTGTTGTACAAAGCATACTTATAAAAATGTATAAAATGAACAAGTATGGTCTCATGTCATTTAGCCTATAACAAGGCTGTAAGCCAGTTTGGTAGCCCTGGCGTATTCCCAGGCAAACCTGCCTATTTTTCTCCCATTAGTCTTCCATTTTCCAATGAGTAACAAAAGGGAGAATTCTAAATGTTATCACTCCATGTAGAGCATAGCAGTCATCAAACCAACCAGGTTTCTTGGTGAACTGCACTGCCCCAAGCACACAGTCCCCCCTAGGTGGTGGTCGGGGTGAATGAGCTCATTTACACCAATGAAGTTACTGGATTTAGACCCTAGATTAATACTAATCCCTTTGTTTTGCTTCACTACTTTAATGTGATATATCATAAATGTATTTAGGTGGGTGATGCCTGAACTGACATATTTATATTCCCAAAAGCCTGTAGATGGAATAGGAGCAACCCAAAGTTAATTGAGGAGAGATTTCTTATAAATACTCATGAGAAGTCACAGAACAAAGTACTCTCAAGTGACTTATCATTCCAATGAGTGTTTCTTCAAAATGAGCTTCCAGCACAGGGCAACGGCCCCAACTTAATGATTACAAGCAGCTAAATGTGAAAAGATAGAAGGTTTATAAATATGTGAAATAATTTGATACTTTAGTTGCAAATATAATCTCTGCTTTGATTTTGCATTAACCAGATCAATTTTTAAAGAATAATGCCTTAGGTTTGCCTAGTTATTTGAAGAACAAGATTGTTGAAACTAAGTGTTCACCAAGGAGTCTCAAGTAGACTTTATTTAATTCTTGATCTCTCTCTAGATGTACTAAACCCACTAAACTTACTCCATTTATTCTGTGTGAAATCAGAATAGTAGATCATGTCTAGAATGGACTCTCTTTTCATTAGCCTTTCAAACCAGATGTCTCATAAAAAGAGAAGAGCAAAGGCTGGACCTTGCATGCAGCTATGGCACTTAGTGGCATGTGGGTATTTCATCCAAAGGAGCAGCAAATTGACTTCATTAACAGTGATTCTATTGGGAAGCTTTTATACCACAGTGCCAATATACTGTGCAAGCCACTAATGTGAAAAATTTATTTTCTGCATCAGACATACTGACACAAAACATATTTAGTTGTCAGTAATAGAAAGAGGTAGATCCTAGAATGCTTGTAATTAAACTTCTTGAAACTTTTAAGAAAGGGGGAAAAAAATGGAAAGCAGACAGCAATGAAAGCAATTAAAGCAATTCATTGCAGTTAAAGCAATGAAACCATTAAAAAAAAAAAAAAAAGAATATTCAGAACCAACTCTGGCCACAGATCCCAACAGATCTTGATTCAGACAAGATCCTTGTGGACAGAGCAGCATATGGAATTTAATGCCATTTATTGCACGATAAATTAATCTGGAAAGGAAAACTCCAATCCTAATTCTAAGAGTGCTTCTAATTCCTTCAGAAACTCTGGAAGTGTAGACAGCTCACTGAAATCATCATGCCAAACTATCAAATGTAAGCAAGCTTACTGGTTAAGGAAAACAGGAATAAACATTCAGAAATCAGTCTGTACTGAATATCATCAACTAACATTGAATCTAAGAAAGGCAAATTAGAAATCTTGTGCAGGGGAGATATAAAACCACAACCCCATAACACAAGACTGAATAGACTAAAAATTAATCTTTAAGCATGGCCACAGCAGACAAAGGTCTATACAACTGAAAAAACTTTTAAGAAACGATACATTGTTTCTTGCAAGAGGAAATGGGCACTAGTCAAGTTTAATACTGTGAAGAGAAAGTACTTCTGTATACCCTACAAATTTAGTTTTGTCTCTTATTAAAACAAGCAGACTTAGGTGAGCCTGAAGGCCACAGATCATTACTCAACCCTTTCCCAAAAGGAACACTTCCTGTCTAGATGGGGATTCAATATGACCACATGTGTAAATACATTTGTTCCTAAATCCACACCAACTCAGCCTCCTAAACAGGCAGTGGTGAGCACCTGTCAGCCATTCTACTTAATATCCTTGCTTGTGCATTCTAGGAAAGCACTGGCAGTAACAGGATGCACAAAATTATTTTAAGACCTACCTTCAAGAAAAATGTTTTCAGTATTAAGACATAAGCTACTGAAAAGCATATACAAGCTTTTAATTGCCCAGCAATGATGATCTTGTTTTTTAAGGACCTTCTCACTGAGAGTGCTTTACATGGAATATTACAACATTTTCCTTGTTAATTTAAAATAGGCCAGGAATGGGATTCTTGGTAACATGTTCTTTTCAGTTTGAGATGATTTTTTTGTAGAGAACATGCAAACATATACAGTGTAATGAAATAACTTAGGAGTTAGCTGATTGATCTCAGTGCTTTTGCATTACAAAATACTCAGATACCAAGAATAAAAGATTAAGAGGGCCTTTTCAATGGATTTGTAAATTTAAGCTTAAATTTAAGATTAAGTTAATCAAGTCTGAACATGGCAAGAATGTTTCATGGATGTAAACACTTTTGTGCTGTCACAGAAACGAAGTCTTCATGCAGAAAATACCTTAAGAAGAAACCTTCAAAACACAAAGTTTTGGTAGCATGCTTTTATTTTAATAATTACTCAATTTATTTTAATTAATCCACAAACACAGTCAAATTACAGCAGTTTTTGTTAGAAAATCTGTTTCAACAAATGGCAAGATGCCTGTTTCAACATGATCATTGAAGACATATCACTTAAGCCATTGCTTGTCTCAGTTCTACTTCCAAGATGATGCTTAAGAAGTGACAACTGGAATCATCTTGTATGAAGTCAAAAATCATCCACTCATAAACTGATGTCTAATGTCAGTTCCTGGCACATGTTGTCTTCATCCCTGTGAAGAAGTTCTATTTCAGTTGCAGTCAGCATCATGCACACACCAAACAGGTACCTGCTCTAAGGCTGAGCTACATGAACCTTCTACATGACACTAACCTTAGGCCAGAGCCTTTTTTTAAACAAAATGACTTGGTTTGTACAGGATGGGATCTGCATTTCCCATACCATTAGTATGGATAGCATTCCAGAGGACCAGCTATATTAGAATAAGCAGATCAGTAACTATCACTGGATTTCCTGTGATATTTTTGCTATTTGTTTTTGGCTAAATCTATATAAAGTTTTAAAGAGTTACCACACAAGCTTTTCACCAGTTAAAGCTATTTTGCTTTGTCTTCCAGCAAGGAGTAAATGAAACTCCTTCAGGAATAGAAGACAATGCAGTCACTATTATCTGATAATCCTTTTCACAATTACATACCTGGAGACCAAACAATTTATGAGAAACTCTTTATTTAAGTCACAAATCACACAGGTTCACAAAGCACAAAGATTTGAGAAACCTACGATATTAAGATTCAGCTATCATAACAAGAGGACAGTTCAAAATCTTCCTACAAACTGTAAATAAAGTTGATTAGCAGCTTCCTGAAGTTCAGCAGTTATACAAATGTGTTCCTCCTAAGCATGATCCAAAGAAGAGTTTCAGCCTCACCTCTGGGTTTGCAAGAGAACTTTTATACCCCTCAGTATTGGCCACTTAAGACACTGGCAGACTTAAGAGGGCAAAGCATAAAAGGGGAGTAGATTTTAGCATGTTATAGTGTTTTCTTATCAACTGGGATGATCTGAAGTTACTATTTGTTTAAGAGATACTATAATTTGCTTGAAATACCGTTGGCAATTGTCATTAGACAGAGCACACTTACCTTCCAGTAGAAGGCATTATTTATTCCTAAGAAGTCCTGAGCATGGCTTCACATTTAGGTGTGATTACCCATGTCTAAAACATTTCCAGCATGAGGTTGCTATGTGAGGCCTCTAAAAAACACACAAAAAATTGTAAAATTACAATTAATACTGTTTAACTAAATTTAAAACTCTAAACTAAAGTTTATTCTACAGAGTAGCTACTATGTTGTTAAGCATTTAAAAATAAATTTTCTGTGGAGTTGCAAAAGTCATTTATAAGCCGTTCATGTTTAAATCAAAACCTAGAGCAAATGGCAATTACTGGTTCAATCTGTTGATAAGGCACGTTCATTAGCCCAGTTAAACTACATAGAACATAACATATAAACTACATAGAACATACCTTTTCAACATTTTTAAAAATATACTTTTAATCATAAACAATGGAATGTTTATTAAGCCTAAATTACTTTCAGTGCTGACACTACTGAGGTAAACTACAAACCTGTGTATTTGACTGAATCCTTGCCAGATAATTCATTGCTACCTTGTGTCTACTCACAGATATATATATATATATATAGATAGATAGATATACACACACACAGACACCTTGTTACAACTTACAAAGCACTCAAGGCAGAGACATCAAATGATACTGTTACAGGAGGACTAGAATACTTCAGGGAAAGCCCAAGACAGAGGGGGTTTTTTCTTTGTTTGAACAATTATCAAGCCCTTTTAAACCCAAGCCCTAAGTGCCTACAGTCTAAACATCACAGGTAACAATTGCAATTTTCTTGATGCGGCCCATTAAAAAAACTAAATAAACGCAGTGATTCAGATTTAAGGTTTGTGCAGCCCAATAGCTGCAACTTAAAATACAGAAGAGTGCAAATGTAGACAGTTATTTTGACTCAGAGACACAGGGCAGCACCCCATATACATATATATGTTGTTTTAAAAAACTCTCAGGATTCATAGCCCTCCACTTCGGAAGCCCGAAGCCTTTTCTTACCAGCCCCAGGCTGCAGTAGGAGCGCTGAGCTCGGTGTGTCCCTCACCCATGGGCGTCCCAGGCGGTGAGCGCAGGCCGCCAGCGCTGGGCCTGCCCGGGCCAGCCGCGCCGGGGCTCCTGCCCATGGCGGGCATTGAAGGGCTCGCCGCTTCCTCGGGACACACTGCGGAGGGAGAAAGGCATCAGCCGGGCAGCAAGGAGACCGCGGGGGGGGGGGGAAATGAAGGGACGCGGGCCATTTGTGCCTCACGACAGGATGCAGGGCGGAGGGAAGGACTCCGCACTGGGTTTTAGTGAGGGAAAGCTGCTCTATCCCCCTGTGTTGACTCCCCGGAGCACCGCCAAGCTCCGAGAGGGCAAGATGTGAAGGGAAAACCACACAGGTGTGTCCCACCTCCCCCAGGCCCAAAGCCCGTCCGTGCGGAGGGTAGGTGGTTTCCCCTGAGAGGGGCCGCATTCACCTTACCGCTCCCACAGCCGGCGGACAGAAGGACCGAGCAGCGCCTCGCCGGCCACTAAATACCGCCGCGCGCTCCCGCGAGACCCACGCCGCTCCGGCCGCAGCTGCCTATTGGCGAGGACAGCGCGCGTGACCTCGCGTGGGGCGGGGCGGGGCCGCGCGCCCGAGCCGCGCTGAGGCGGAGGGCCCCGGAGCTGCTGCAGGGCCGCGCCATGGCCGCGTCTGAGGGGCCGGCCCGGCTGAGCAGCTGAGCTTCCTGCGGCGGCCCCCATGGGTCAGACCAAGGCTTTCGCGGGGACGTGCTCGTCCATTCCTCCCCGGGCCGAGTTCTGGGTGCCCGCAGATGTTTAACACCGGGAAACAAAAGTGCCTTCGGTGCGAAGTGGCAACTGTGTAGCGGGTTTGAGGCACTAAATACCGCTGATCTCTGTCTAAACTCCTGTCTAAGCCGTGCTTAGGAGGCTTAGGAGCTGTCTGAGGATGGTGAGGTAAAGCCCCGAGCCTCGCTAATGCCCTGGCGGTGCCGTGCAGCTGTGCCGGGCTGCGCGCCAGGCGCGAGGCGGGGGCAGCCGGCCTGGCCTGCGAGCCAGCCCTCAGCACGGTGCGCAGCTCTGCTGCTCTTCTGCCCCAGATAGAACGGGCCGCCCGTCTGGGGATGCTGCTAAGAGGGTTTGGAGTGAGTACGAGCAGATTAGCATAAACAGGGAATTAGTAGTTTGTAGGACAGAGACTTTGCAAAGCTGGTAGGCAGGAATCACAATATATCATAGAATGTACTGAGGTGGAAGGGACCCATCAGGATCTTCAAGTCCAACCCTTGGGTCGGCACAGGACACCCCAAGAATCACACCCTGTGTCTGAAAGCATTGTCCAAACTGAATTGAATGGAAGTCCCTGCTTCTCAAATAAGTGTGTATATTGCTGATAATTCATACCTTCCTGTCTCAGTGAGGAGCAATATGTCCTGGCTCACGCTGAGTTGCACCTGTAAAGCGTGTAGAAAGAAAACAACGAGCTGGCCCGCTATCCCTAATCTGAACCCTGCATTTAAATCACTCTCAACAGAGCTAACCAATCTTATGCAGCCTGAAACAAATAGTCACATAGTTGCAATCAAGGGATGATTCTAGATATTGTTTCCTATCGCTTCTAGTTACCTCTTCTAATTCTTGACACTCAAAACATTGTTGCAGATTAACCCTGTGACAGTTTATTGTCTGTACATCAAGATTCAAAACCTGTCTTAGGACTCCAGGTAAATGTGTCTCTGGAGATAAATTTGTGAGACATGTAGTTTTAAGTCATTTCAAGTAGGCTCCTTTGCAATGACTATTTTCTGCAATCAGACACGTAAGTCAGATCAGTCTTTTTCTGTAATGTAGTCAAAAAGATGAAGTGGCATTCAACCTTTAAATTTTTAGCACTTATGGCACTGGGATTTATGTCAAGTTTGCTTTCTTCTTTTCCAGTACAGAATGTAAACTGGCACTTCTGTTACACAGAAAACCAGCAATCCACAGAAAACCAGTTATCAGTATCCATCCTAGTTGAGCATTTTAATCATTCACATAATCCTACACCTTTTTCTTGCCCCTCATAAGTTTTCTTCTGTTTTCCCAATACAAAATTTGTATTGTTTGCCTTCTCTCTGGCTCCATGAAACTTTTGTGTCTGATAGTGGCACAACTTCAAGAGAAGAAATGCAGAGTCTACCTGACCTGCCTGTCGTATTCCAAAGCTGCTCTATAGAATAAAATAACTGTTCTTTAATAAATTACTGCAAGGATCAGGTGTGGATTTGAGCCCCTTTACTTGCATGTTAGTTCTCTCATTTCCTGTTATAGTGCTGTAACCACTAAGTTGCTGCCTACAAGGCTGCAGGCAGATCTGCTGTTTCCATGTATGCAGGAAGTAACTTTTATCTGAATTAACTTCTCGGCTGGGCACTGGGTCTGCCCACAACTTGGGTACTTTGGGGACTTGAGGGAAAGACCACAGTATTGGTGGATCTGGGTACAGGTTAATTTTAACTCACTGGGAGAAATACAGGCCTGGTCATGAGCAGAATTTGTAAGAATTCCAGTTATCATGGGGGCATTTTGAATTTTATTAAGTGGCAGCAGGGTGTCTTATTTTGTAGATTAGTGTTGAGCTTTTTAAGGAGGTGAGTGAGCTGAACTAATTTGTTCAAATCTTGAAGAGTGATGCTCTGATTAGCTAAGTCTCTCTTTGTCACATGCAAGAATTAAGTCTCAAAGTCTCTGATGCTTGGATGCTTCTCACAGAAGAAAGACTCTTGAAAACAACTTGTGTAACAACATCAGGAGTTTACCACAATGTGTAATTGTCATAAACATTTCACTTCAATTTTACTGTCTTTCTCCACAATGAAGGAAAATCAATCAAGTAAAACCTCATTGTGACCATCAGTCTTTGCAGGTGAATTACCTGCAAAGTAGTATTAGTATTCAGTAGCATTAAATAATTGTCATGTTTGAAATCTTAGAATGTAAAAGATTTATATTTATATATATGTGTGTATGTGTGTGTTTGTGTGTGGTTAAATTTGGTTGAAACTTTGAGATGTAATGTAATGTAATAAAAGTGTAATTTAATTTATGCACAATTTAATAGAATATAAAGACTATTTTAAATTCATGCTGAAAATAGACTAAATGCCAGTTACAGCTTATCTGTCCTTTGGGCTTTTTTTGTCCTCAGAATGTTTGTGAGTTAAAATTGGAGCCTGTAAAAGAGAATAAAAATGATAAATACAATCTATGGAGAAGAGGAAGGCAAGCCAGAATCATTATTTCCTTTTCAGAGGCAGAAATATCAATATATTTCTGTAAAAACTTCAATTTTCTGTTATTTTTGCTCAGTGAGTCTCTTTTTGTTTGATAAATTACTTCCATGGTTAAAAGTTTTTGTTATCTCTTTCCAGCTAATATGTATGATTAGAATTTAAATAGTGTTTTTCTACCTGAAAGCACATTTTGTATAGGTAAGAAAAATGCCAGTAAAGTTTTCTTGTGAGCTCCCTTGCTGAATAATATACCTGATGAAGAGGCCATTCTTCAAGAGTCTTCCTTCTGGAAAGGTGGGAATATTTTTCCTTGAGTAGTGAGAGTGGGGAAGGTTAGTATTATTTACAGAGCACTGAAGTTCTATTACAGTCACTGTTCCAAGCTCTTACCACAGTGTATTTGAAACTCAAGTGGAAGCAAAAGGGCAGGGGTAAGGTATGATGAGACAATCACAGCTCCAGGCCATGACTGACTTGGACTGGCTGCAGAGGCTTTAACAGCCTCTTCATAGACTAGAATGCAAAGGCTTTCACTAGAGAACTCTTCGACCCCTTGTATCTACTCAGCCAGCTTTTGGTACCTCAACGTCCATGTACTTGCGTCTGTCTTGTTCTGCTGTCTTTGGCCTTCCAGACGTGGTGTGCGGCCATAAAACGATGAGGTCAGATGCTGTTGCAGTGTGGCCGGGTGGCAGAAGTGCTGCAACCTTCTTTGCCATGTCTCCTTCAGAAGCTGCTCAGAGTGAGGCCTCCAGAGCAGCCATTTCAAGCCCATACACACGCACACACACACACACACACACACGCACACACGCACGCACACACACACGCACACACGCACACACACACACACACACACGCACACACACACGCACACACGCACACACACACGCACACGCACACACACACGCACACACACACACGCACACACACACACACACACACGCACACACACACACACACGCACACACACACACACACACACGCACACACACACACACACCACAGACAGCTCAGCAGAGGACAGACAGGGAGGGTCTGTGCATGGTCTGTTCCAGCGAGGGTTTATTGCATCCACCCTGCCAAAGGGAGCAGAGACAAAAGGCAGAACCATGTGGCCTGCATGACTTCAGCGTGGGGTCAGTGACAGTGACCTGAGGGCACAGCAAAGGACAAAGGGCAGCACCCTGAGGGGGGATGAGGGAGGAGTAATTGGGGTGGGCAGTGTCAGCTGGCCAATGGGGGAGGCAATCTAATGTAGATTGGCAGTAGTGCTGCAGAGCATCATGGCTTAGTCCTCTCTGTCGGCTGAGGTGGGGAAAACTTCATGATGTATTCTTCCAAGGCAAGGCCCTGGGGACGTCCCTGATGGGGAGGAGTCAGATGATTCCACAAGATGCTATAAAGTGTTTTGTTTTCTTCTGTAAAGTAATAATTTCTGAGAAAAATGAAGAGGTGGTATTCTCTACTTGCCAACTCCAAAATGCTTAAACTAGCAAAAGATAGGCAAGATTCAGGGATCAATTTAATGCAGTTTTATTTCTATGCTTTATCTTTAGAATCCTGACAAGTCATACTATCACCAAAACATGAAGTTTTACAGTATTTTTGAATCAAGAGAAATAGTTTCTCAGATAATTTGAAAATGTTGGGTAGGGGTTGCTTTGAAGATAACAGTCTTAAAGAAAAATAGTAATTCCAAAGTTGGGTTGATATTTTGGTTTTAGACTGCACATGAATTGTTCATGGACTGCAACTCACTCTTGCCATTAGAATTTCAGGTGCAGATGGAGTGGTTTCCATGGACCTGCTATGAGCCATGTGCCACAGATTCAATCCATAGGCTGCAAGCTGGTATTTGGCATTGTACTAAAGCCACCAGTCTGTTCTGGAATGAGGCCAAGCTTCATGGAAAATCCTGATTTCTCATTCTCGTGTCTACACATTTGCCATTTTGTTAAAGATATTTTGCTATTTTTTGGTAGAACATAATTTAATATTAGATACAAAACATTTTTAAAATTGTAAAATTCTAAACCTACATTGTCAGCACTGTAATATTTCAGACATCTGAATTCTCCTATAATTCTTATGTATTTTCCATGCTTTCAGGAAGCCTTAGTATTGTTTTAACTCCCTTTTCCATTAAAATGACCTTTTAATTGGTTGGAAATATATCCTAAATTTGATCTGTTCCAAACATTTGTTCAGCAAACTGACTGATGATTACCCACTTCTGGACCCAAGTTTATTACAAGAAAAACATAAATGAACCCTCT
The DNA here is from genome assembly GCF_028769735.1 of Zonotrichia leucophrys gambelii. Lineage (NCBI taxonomy): Eukaryota > Metazoa > Chordata > Aves > Passeriformes > Passerellidae > Zonotrichia > Zonotrichia leucophrys. Next base: position 8,044,853 of record NC_088173.1, on the reverse strand, counting down.
GTGGAATTTTACAAGATTTCTGGAGAGGAAATGCAATATCCTCTGTGCAGAATGAACAGATATTCTAGTCTCAGATTTGCTACCAACTCTCCTGTGTTAACTTTGGACAAGTCACTACATTTCTGCTGGCAATTTTCTTGCTTTGTAAAAGAAACTAATATTAACTTGCCACCAAATAATTTGACAACTCTGAGTGAATGCTTGCAAAATACTCTGAAAAGTCTGGTGGAAAATGTTATGGAAATCCATGCCTCTGCTAGCCAAAGAGGATATTTACAATAGGTCCATATTTTATGTAGTGAAATAGAAATGTTCAAGTGTAAAACCAGATGAGACCAAGACAGATCTAAAATTAAATGCAGGAGGTATTTTTTGACCTTTCAACAGAAATTATATAAGCACTCTTAGGTTATAAATAGTCCTTTGTTTTCCTTCTCTTTGTCTAACACACAGAAGAAACACAGGGTTGGTTGTTTGTTGTAAGGAGATAGGGCAATGCTTTGGAGTGGAAACAATTGTGCACTGTTCTTTATTTATACAATTCCTATAAAGTTTGTTACTAGTATCTGTTGCATTGCTTAGCACTTTTTTATCTTCAAACAGCGACAGGAATAAAGTTTCTATTCCTGAAAATGACAACAGCAGAAAAAAACAAAACCAGACACTAGTCCATTTCCAGCATGAAAGTTTCTTTCTTCTTTCCTGTTTTGATATGTCTGAAGCGCAAAAAAGACAGTGCTAGACTATTTTCAAACTGACACAAATACACTTGTATATTATTCTCTATATTTATTATTTATCTTCAGAAAAAAAGACAAGAAAAGTGTCCACCTTTAAATGAAAGTATTTGTATTAGCATTAAGGAATATGATACTGAATTCTTCACAGAATGATGTGTGTGCATATTTACAAATATTCCCTTGAACAACCAGTAAGTGCTTAATCAGTAGCAATTTAATTTTGTGTCAAAAAAGTTTGACGAACAGAAACAACAGAAAACTTACCCTGAAGTCAAGTAATTGGCATTTAAGAAAAAAAGAAGTATGGAAATACCAATTTTTTCTTTTTTGTCTTCACACATTCTATGATTTCTCTGGGGTTTGTATTATGGAAGTAATGTTATTGACATTAAAATATACGTGAGGCAAATGACTTTATTAGATAAAGCATTTTGTGTCATTTAAATTTTTAATCACCTTTCAAACTCATTTGTTTGTTCCATAACTTTTCACTGATAGCAATTATGATTCTCCACAGAACATTGGAATAAGCAGGCTACAGCAAAGAATACATAATTAGGCTTGTGTAATAACAGGCATCAGTTTAAAAACCAGGGATGGTGCAGTACTGTCCAGGCTACTTAGAAATGCACTGGAAACTAATCAGACCTTGATTGCTTCAGTCCTGACATGTTGGCTTAACTCCCATTTTCCCTGGTTATGTTGAGAAAACCTGTCATATTATGTGTAATCCAGTCCTCTGAGTTTAAGCAAATTAAACACTTGGGATCAAATTCACACATAATGTAAGACCATGAACTTAATAGAATAATACCAAAGATAATTTTTTTCTCAGTGATGTTATTTAATGGCTCTTTTGCATAGTGATTTGAGGATTTATGAAGCAATTTAGTGGCCCTGTGGACTTCACATTATGTCCAAAAGTCTTTCTCCATCCTGTATGTTGAATGTCTGCAATGATTTAATATAACTAATCCAATTTTAATTAGGAAAGAAAATTCTGTCTCTGTGACAACTCAATTTTGAGTTTCTTTGCTGAAACTGTCAGCAAGATACCAACTAATGCCAAATTTGATACCATTTTTATAAAGCAGGCACTTGTCCACAGTGAGCTGGATTAAGGCCACTTACCTAACAGTATTTTCAGAGCAGGAATTTATCTTTAGATGTTACTGCTGATGCCAGATTTTACTAGTAATCATAGATATTTTTTTGAAATTATAATTTAAAAAAATACTGACTTCAGAATGTTTCCTGTAAATGAAGCCTGTGGACCCAGGCTCTATAGGCTGCAATTATTTTATTCTAGCATCATGAAATGAAAGGTGTAGCCAGGAATGAGCATACCACACTTCAGGTGCTGTTAGGAGCAGAGGTGTCTGTAGAAATGTTAGTAGTTCTCTCTTTATTTGAATGATTTCCCCAGCATAGCAGAGGAACAATAAACGGGCCTTAGGCTCTTGCTGAAAAAAGCAAAATCTGCTAAGGAAAGGGGAATTCTAAGATGAGGATTGCCCTAGCTGAACTCTGCTTCTCTCATAGATTTGCTATGTGACCTCCAGTTAGCTATTTAACAACCTTGGGCCTATTATCACGTGTGTGAATTTAATATACTTACACTGCTCTGCCTTGGAGAAAGGCATGGGCCTCGACTTGCTTGTGTTTGAAGAGAACCAAAGATTATTACATTAACTGTGTCGTATAAATGCTAGATGTTGTGAATTTGTGGTGAGCTCATGGTGTGGGGACAGTCCCAAAACAGCATTTGTGAAGATAAATGTTATCTGCATGAATGGCAATACAAAGCACCAACTGAGGGCAGTAAATTACATTCCAGCCTACGGTTCTGGATTTTGCAAGTGCCTGGGCTCCTGTATACCTCCTAGGTGGGGTGAGCATGTCCCAAAGCACAGTGCCGCCGTTCCTGCCACACATCCACGTCCTCCTGCCTTCCTGTCCTTCGCCCCGCTGCCTGCCGGTATGGCTGTGTAGGCACCGAGGCCGGGATTCCCAGCCCCGTGGCCATTCCAGGCCCGGTGATTAAAGCACCGCGCTCCTGTCGGAGGGCCCGTCCGTAGGGGCGGCGGGCGCAGCGCCCCCGCGCCCCCTCGGCCCCGCAGCGTATTGGCTGCGGCGGCGGCCGCCCCGCCGGGCCCGCTGGGTGCCCCGTGCCCGGCACTGCCTCTGACCTTCCCTTCCCTTTCCTTCTCTTCCCGTCCCCGGCGCTGTCAGAGCGCATCAGCGGGCGCGGCGCTGCGATGGAGCGGCGAGCGGCAACGGCAGCCGCCGGGAGAGGAGGAAGAGGAGGAGGAGGAGGAAGGGAGAGATTAGCGCGGTGCCGGCTGGCGCAGAGGCGCGGCTGAGCGCTCCAGCGGGAGCCCGGGGCCCTGCGGACCGTGCGAGAGGCACAGGCGGAAGGAGCGGAGATGCGGCCGCTCTCCCCGCGCTGCTGAAGCTCCCGGTCACTCGGCCGGAGGAGGGAGGCCGGGAAGGTCCTTCCTTCTCGCCGCTCTGCGGGCGCAAAGGGTGCCTGTGCAGTCCCCTCCTCTCGCTTTTATCCCAGCCCCGGAGCAGGAGCCGCCGCCGCCCCCTATCCCTTCCTGCGCTCTTCCCACCATGAGCGGGGCTGTTTTCACCTTATAAAGATGGCGGTGTGGGATCGCTGCAACCTTTAGACTAATGACTGTCAGAAACATCGCCTCCATCTGTAATATGGTGAGTGCTGGCGGGGGGCGGGCGGCGCGGCTGCCCCTGCGGGGGCCGGCTGGAGGCTGCCCCGGGGCGCAGCCCAACCGCGCGGCTCCGTCCGGTGCCCCAGCGGCGGGGGAGCCGGGTAGGCTGCCGAGAAGTGCCCGGGATGGAGTCGGCCGACTGAGAGTGACGATGTCCCGAGGAGTTTTCCTGGAGCAGCCCGGGCGTGGGCCGGGGAGGGAGGCAGATGCAGAACCGGCGCGAGGCCCCCGGAGCGGGTCTGACCCCGGCCGAGGCGCGTTGCAGACGGAGCCGTGGCCCGCCCTTCCTCCGCCTGCCCTTCCTCCTGCCCTAATACTGCGAAAGGACCAAAGTAGGGTTCTGAATCCACATTAAATCAGTGACCCTGTTTAACCCTCTCAGGCAGGCACCCTGCGCTCTCCTAGGGCCGGCAGCTCCCCAGATTACACAGAAAAGAAGGATGATTAGATGCCTAATAACACTTTTAGATCCCGATGCCTAGGTGGTTGCTCTAGGAAGTCTTTGCTTTAGAGCTAACTGGGTTTAACTTGCACTGCATGCTGCTCGAAGAGAACTGGTGTTTATAAAGTACTCTTGAATCACTTTGCTTTCTCAAAACCAATTAGGCAATTAGGAAGGAACAAGGAAACGTTTGTATTTTTGTTATGTTCACTTTGCTACTTTTCTCCCATTGGAACAGTTGAAACGATGCTTTCTGCATTGTGTTTGGGTTTAATTTTAATTCTAACCAACTTGGAGCACCTAATTTGGTTTAGGTTTTTGAAACTTCTTGGCAGGAGGAGGAAAAGCTGAAACTCTGTCAAAGACTTTTTAATACTGTGAGACTGTAGCAAACTTGCCAATTAAATAGTTGCGTGCTAAGCATCTCAATGCAAACAGAAGAGAATCCTATTTTTGTTCATTTTGGTTTTTAGTCTGTATTTTTCACCCTTATTTCCAGGTTCTTCAAGAGCAGCTACACACAGTTGCCAGCTTCCCTCCATGTGGTACCCCAGCATGCCTTGTGCTGCTGATGCCACACATACCATTCACCTGCCCTGGAGAATGGAGCCTGTCTCTAGGGTAGGGCAGTGGGTACAGCCCCAGAGGCCTGGCTCCTGCGGGGTCTGAGTGAGGGAGTGCAGAGTGCAAGCCTGCTCCCCTTCCATGTGTCCACACTTCCACCTAAGTGGGATTGCTCTTTTGTTGCAAATGAGATGCCTGGGAAATCCCATGCACAGCTTTCATTTGAACCACAGCCCTCCCTTTGAAATGCCTGCTCTGAAATGCAGAGAGGGTGAGTTGGTTCTGAGGTTAAAAGAATTAATACAAAATCCAGATTTGTGGTATAATAACCTGGGTGCTCATCTTTCTTCATCAACAGTAACTAGTTTTCTGAACTTTTCAGTGTTCTTAATGATTTCCAGTCCAATGAGCCACAAATACTGCAAAGAGAGCTTCAGGAAATGGTACAGGACTGAGGAGAAAACCTAGATGCACTTACTTACCTTCTCTCTGAGGCAGGCTCCAGTTTTTACTGCTGATTAATGGTGGATGTGATGCCTTGCAAATTTTATAAAAGAACACTGCATGAAGGGGAGCTGGAGACTCATAGGTGGATGTAAGACCTTGGTATAAAGTACTAGGAACTCTGATTTTTTCACGTGCTTCAGACAGATGCACTTGCATGCAGCACGGTTCTCCCAAAGACTGAACAGATTCACAACAGAACTGATGAAGTTCTTGCAGGGGTGTGCTGCTCAGCTGTCATTGCCAGTACATCCTGCAAAAGTAGCATCTGAGAGGTGGAGAGACCAAAGGGAAGAAGGAGAGCCCCAAGCAGAAAAGGGGGCATACCAGGATTCATACTTCAAGACAATTCTAGCTGATGGTACTGTGACAGAAGGTGCAGTCTATTCAATGTTACTGATGTTTTCAGGCTACACATTCCTTGAGATCTGTGTACTTAGCTTTTAGAGACACCATGTTGCGTTGGTCACATTTAGTTTTTTCTGGATAACCCTCAGGGACAGGAAGTTCTTTTAGGCAAAAACAATGGTGTTTTAGACAGCTACAGGAATTTGGGGCTGTAAGAGAAACACAAATACTTTCAAGTGCTGGCAACATTGCATTGTGGCTCCTCCAAAAATGTGTCCACTCTGATGAGGTGATGGACTTGAACTCAGTGGTCTGTAGAAGGAGCTATGATAGCCTTCCAGAGGGCTAGAGGTATAAAAGTAAACCTTTGCCTTTTTAAAACCTAAATATTTGCCCTAAATATAGTTTGATTTAGGACATCTGTAGAAATCTATCTAGAACAATGCTGAATTGCTGATTCCCAGACCTTGTTCCTGTACTATAATGTAGTGCTTGAAAACTGAGCTACAGACAAGCTGTGGACTAAGAAATAGCTGTATAGTTCTTTGGCAATATAATATGTTTTTCTATATAATGCTACATAATAATAGGTTTCTAAATTTTTTAATTGGTTAAACTCAGTAATTTAAAAAAGGGGGTTCTGGTCTTTATTTTTTCCCATTCCACTTTAGAGTGTTCACAGAGGGTTTTCCTTTTTTTGAAAAAAACCCCCAAAATCTAAACAAAAATGTCTGGTTGGTTTTTAGGGGTGGTGGGGGAAGTAGAGGAAGAGAGACAGAGGCAGCAATTGGTCCTGAAATGCTTGTCCATCCCTGAATGCAACTTAGATTGTGTTTTCAATAGTAGTCCTTGACAAAGTTTTTTAAGTGTGTTTGTTCAATGTTTGCTCTCGTGTCCTGAAGGGAAAAATATTACTGAAATTTAACTGAATTAATTGAAAAACCTGGCTAGCCAGCATTTTTGGATGTATGTTTGCTATTAAGTTGACTGCCTGATATTTGATATCTTGGGTTGTAATTTTGATCTTCTAAAGATGGTAGAGGTCATTAGTCTTTTCAGGAAGGATCAAAACAAGTGTAGTGAAGCAAGAAAGACAGGAACAGTATTTAACTCACTTGCAAAAGATCCTTAGTACTATATATTCACTGGGTAAGCTCTCACATGCTGAGATAGACACAGCAGGAACTAGCCAGTAAGAAACAAATATTTGCCTGGGGAAGTTTCCACTTGGCACATTTACTTGTAGTAAATATTTAAATGCACAATTTTCTAGAATTAAACAAAATTCCTCTATTGTCTTTTGCCAGTTTTGTCCCCTAAGTTATAATAATAGCTATAATTTAGTTATTATTCACTGATTTGTTTAATGAGAATTAAGAGCTAAAACTTATTCTGAATGGGTGGAGGGGATGAAGGCAACTGTGCCTGAGGGATCAGTAGGATTCTTATGTGGGCATGATGGCCATGTTCACTGAGAAGGGAGGTGTATCCACAGGATATTCAACTTACCTGCCCTTCAGCCCCTGTGAAAACTCATTCACTCTGTCTACACACCATTTTCACATTGAGGGATGTATACACTTGTATACCATGTATACAAGTTGTCATCTTTTATGTAGGACAGCTACAACAGATGTGAAGAAGCATAGAATACATTGACAAAACTCTGTTTGAGGGAATACCAACAGGCAGTGCCTCCTAACACTGGGAGACTGTAGGCACCAGCTAGGGATGTGCTGTAATTCTCTTTGCTTATTGTTTCTGTGGAATAACCCAATGACTCAAGTACCAAATTCTGGTTCATGGGCAGACAGGCATGCTGGCATTTCATGCTTACTGAAATCCTCTGCAGTATGTTTGTCAGTTGATGAGCTTTAGGTAAAGCCTTGAGTTCTGAGTTAAGCTCATGCTGCAGCTGTGGCCTAGGGATATTACTGTTATGGGCAGTGAAGGACATCTAACCATTTCAGAATGTATTGACATACATTTACTGAATCTGGCTAACAAGCTCTGTGGATCATATTTCTCTCTTTTAGAATTCTGTTGAGAACAGGTATTAATTCCCTGCCTTTCATATTTATAGTAATAGTATCTCAAATATTCCAATTAGAAATTCATAGTGCTCTGACAATTATTGAACAGAATAATCTAAACACATTCAGTGTTCTCTGATACAAGGTATTATCTGAGATACCTCGTAGTTACTCCTGGTAGTTGTTGTATAGATATCCTTTGGAATAAAAGTAGCCATTCCTTGGATTAATTTTGGAATTTCGTGTTACTCTTTCTTCTCATAGTCTCTTAGCTATGAATTTCAGAAAAATAGCTGTTTTTCTGCATGAAAACATTCACACAATTCATCAGGAATTATGTGAACACCTGTGAATTGCAGCTTTCATTTTAAAATAAACAAACAAACAAAAAGACAAAGTGTTTCTAACAATCCTAGAAACTTGTTATAGAGAAAAAATATACAAGCCTAGGAGTCTCTACATTCAGGAAACAAATAAGAATAAATGTTGGAATTTTTTTTGTTTATTTAATAGCATGATTTTGGAGACTAATTGCAGCATTTATTTGCATATAGGGCATTGGCAGAATGAAGACTCAAACTACAGATTTTGAAAAGGCTTTATACAAAAAACCCCCCTATGATTTTAATGCTGCGGAAATTCTAAAATCCTGTTTCATACAGGAATAATAAGAATATTATTTGGCTACAGAATTGATCACTGTGATTTTCAATTGGATTTATTCATTTGGACAACCTGCAGTGTATATTTCTTCATGTCTTATGTATCTTCCCATAAATACAGATAAAGGCAAAATAATACGTGCCAGACAATAAAAACAGTTATCTGAAGGCATATTTAGATTGATAAAGGAAAATAAATTTTTACATCGGATAAGATGTAGACAGTTCAAGCAATGCAGTTTTTCTCAAGAGTGGCAATTTCAATATGACATAGAAAATATAGAAACAAAAATATGAAAAGTATGGAGAATATGAAGTGTAATCTTTGTAATAACTTTCTGAAGTAATGAGAAACTTGAGAGTATGACTGACAAATGGGCACTGGACTAACAGACAGGAAGTGTGCATTCCATGAAAAGATGAATGGAAGTCCACAAAAGATATTTTTTATTGGATTGAGGAGTATATGCAAAATGAGAAACATCCTAATATATAAGTATATATAAAGTATAACTTTGAGTAATGGCTGAAGGTTGTCTTGCATGAATACATGAATGGTTAAAGTGGTCCTTGTGTATTTACTGGCTGTTTAGAAAGTAAGCACAAAAGGACAATTCATGCACATGGCATGTAGTGTACAGTGTGTTTGTTTTAGATGCATGTAGTCTTCGGCTTCATATTGCTGAATTAAGAATAAACCAGTGGTTATACTAAACACCTCAGTAAAGGAACCTCTTAGTTATAGCTCAGCAAGGCTGAATGAATCTGAATTGTGGAAGAAATGACATTAAAAGCAGACTCTGGACCCTGACTAACTGCGTATGGTGGGCAAGTGCCACACAGGAGGTTTGGTTCGGATGGATTTGACAAGGCACAGTCTGTGGGGTCTAAGTCCTGGCCAGTCAGAGAAGCAGTCAGCCAGTTCTCTTCTGCTGACCTTCCTTTAGCCACAGAAACTGTCCTTGGCTGGCTGTTTTGTAGGTATGCTTACATATATTTATTATGTACATCATGTGCTTAACACCCCAGGATATCAGTGCTTCTGGGGAAGAAGCATCCTCAGTGTCAGGACTCCACTGTAAGCATGGTCTTGGGTGTGCTCAGCCATTGCAGTAAAGGCTGTTGTGCTGAAGGTTTCAAATAAGCCATTACTGGATATTGCATGTTTCAGGTATTTAACTTGATTTTTTGGTTTCACAATTAATGGCCTCATAACAACTGTATATAAAGTATCCTATGACAAGAAAGTCTCCCACTGTCCACTGAATGTGATAAACCTGTGTTATTCCTGATGTAGGTCAGCCAAAGTTGGAGATTTCCAATGATAGGAACTACATTGCATTTCCTAAAGTCTTACTGGAATCTACATTACAGTAATTTGAGCTTGGTACTTCTCATCCTGGCCATTGCTGAGGCCAAGAACAGACTAGTTTCTTTCTGTAACAAATTGTAGACTTGAAAACATTGTCATGTCCTTTCCTGCATTATGCGGCCTTTTCTGTCTTATGCAACACAACCCTATTAAACATGTTTTTATAGGTCACTTTTCTCTTGAGTTGGGTCCTCCATTTTGACTGGCTTCTTTTGGATTCTTTCCAGTTACCTTTATCTTACTTGAAACCAGGCACCCAAACCTGGATGTAAGATGTCTTACCACTGACAAGTTAAGCAGGAAAGTTACTTTAAGATCTTTGTAGACTACCACCTGCAAGTGTTGATTACGTTGTCAACATTTGTTGCTGTGGTTTTGGGGAATTTTTTAAGTAACACTGCATACCTGTGGCTTATTCATCTTATACAACACAGAGACTTCCCCTTTCTTTCTTTCTTTTCTAAAATGTTACTACCTTAGTCAGCTGTTTCTCATTTTGTACATGATGATTCTTCTCTTCATGTGCAGAATCTTGCACTTGTCTCAGGTCCTTACAGGATTTCTCTAAAAGAAAAATACTGTAAAAAATATTTTGAATTTTAAACCTGTCCTGCAGCATAGCTGCAGCCCTCATTACTCAACCTTGTATGGAGATTTAATGAACATATTCCTGCTTCTGTCTCCAAGTTATCAGAGTATCCCAGCTGGTGCAGCTGTGATGAAATTTAGAAGGTGCCTTGCTTTTCAAATGCTCTGAGGCAGCACATATGCAGTCTAGGTGGTCTAGACAAAAATGTTACTGAAGAAGTTAATAGTTTGTAGGCAAATCTTAGTTTCATTTTGACTCATGAGACCATCTTGAGGCTCTGAGTTCTGAAGAAGGAAACTGGCCAAAACCAATGGTCTTGCTGCTTCCTCCAGAAAAAGCCTGGGTGCCACTAATCCAAGAAAAATTAAGATGGGGATACTGAAAGACTCACAAGAGAATGCTGAGTTGCAGTTTGGTAAAAGCTGTCTAATCTTGGAAAGTTTAAAAATCAATATTTTTTTTTTAATTACTTATGGATATAGACACTGGACTTGCAGCACTTCAATAGAACCTCACTTGCAGTACTTGGTTGCTTTGTGCTTTGAGAAAACCAAGTTTATCAGCTATGTAAGACTGAGTACCTTAAAAACTCTGTCCAAGGTTTTAAGTGGTTCAGGATTTCCGGTCCTGCAATTTTTATCCATTTCTTGGAAACCACACAGAATAGGGCTGAAGTTATTTGTGGTATATGTGATACTTAGGTCTGTAAATAGAGATAGCTTAGTGTACCCAGCAAGAAAAAAGGTTAGGCGTCTCCTTTCAAGCTCTTATAATTTGCCTTAATGATCAGAAGACTCTCTGGAAAAAACACACAAAAATAATTTATTTAGATATATTTTGATAAATCATCTCTCCTAAAAAAATTTGAATACACAGTGGTTTTTCAGTCAGTCAAGGTTCTTTTGCTGTTTACTATGATCTCCTCTGTGTTTTCATAGACTCGTCTCTTTCCTCTTTCTTCTTGTGGTCGAAAAGACCCAAAATAGCTTTGCTGGAGGAACAAAAAGCATTTCCTCACAGAATGAAGAGAGAGCTAACCTGGTTAAATTCAACCATCTTATGGGACTTAGACTTAAAAAAATTACAGAAATTCTTCACGTTTGGCATTTAACATAGATGAGTTTTTAAGAAGGCTAGTTCAGCCTTCTTAAAAGGTTAGTAGTTACTATGGTGAATAACTATTTCAGTTACTCACCATATCTCTCTGAAAGTTGAGGCTGTTCCTGAGGATAGCCAAAGACCAGCACTGGGGACAGGTGATGCATCTGTGAAAGCAGCTGCATGCTGTGCTATTGCTAGTTCTACTTTTACTCTTGGTTCTTTGTGTTGCTTCTGGGAGCTAATTTCAGGTTTTTACAATTCCCTCCTCTCTTTTGAGTTATCCATCACTGCCATTTTTTGGCCAGGAGGCCTTCCCCATCTTTCTTTATTCTCTTTTTTCCTTCCCTTCCATGTGCTGTGCCTTCCAAAATCCTTCAACTCAGGCTGCCTAGCCCTGAAGCCATTTCTATTTTTACTCTAATTTTTTTTCTACCAGCCCAAACATCATCATTAGTTTGTCTTAAGTCTTCAGTTTCTCCCTTCAAGAAATTATTGTGTTGCTCTTGCTTTCCCCAAATAGTAAGAAAAAAGAGATCTAGTCTATAAATATATATGGTCTGAAACCCTTCATACGGACCAGCCATCTTCCTTCATTATCTCTTGCTCTTCGTGTATTTAAGTTTCTGTTTTAATTATTCAATTTTTATATGTTTTTCTGTTACATTTTTTAGATTTTCTTGTGAACATGATATTTCTTCTTATTTCATTTTTTGGTCTTTGTGCAGACATATTATTCTGTACAAAGAAAAATTTAATTAATTTTTTATTTTTCATACCATGTTTCTGTTTATTTAGTGATACCCACTTAATAGGGGGCTTATGAAGGGTTGAATTTCTTTACTGTATCTGTTTACTTTAAATTAAACACATGCATATTTCTAGAAAGTTAGAGCCATTTTCATAGCTCTGTCACAGTACAAAGTTTAGTCTGATTTGCTGTCTTCTGTTGACAGTATCTTTCTTATTAGCTCTTGTCCATTTCTCATCCTCCATAAAATATATGCTAAAGTGTAAAGGAACAGCAGGGGTGTTTTTAACCTAATCTATTTCATGTGATCCAAAGCACAAATGAAACTCTGCAACATATTCAGAAATTTAAACTGAAAAGTAAACCAGCAGTCTTATTCCTTGGAAGGTCCAGGACAAAATAACAAGAGGAAAAAATATAGGTCATATGGGCTGAATGTTTTTGGAGCCATGCTGTGGCAAAAATCTTGACCTGAATTGACCTGTGCTTGGCTATGTCTCTAGCTGTATGTCTTTTTACGAGGGCTGAATATTAATTGTTGAATTAAGTGGTAAAACTGGGAAATCAAGGTTCCAACACCACAGAATGCACAGTAGGAGTTTCCACATTGACCTAGTTCTCACCCTCACAGTCACTCCACTGCATTTCCTTCACTAGTGTATTCTTTTAAGAAGGAGCCAGTCTCCTTTATTGTCTCTATACTCTGATATGACTTTATTTAATGCTCCCAAATCCCACTTCATTGACTTATGCAGCCTCTCCTCATTTCAGGCTCTGTAGCTACACTGCTCATCCTGCTTATTTTTATGGAACTACAGTAGACTCAGCTGTGGTAGGATATTTCTCCTAGCTGAAGCTTTTAAAAAACAATAGAGAGTGGTTACATTAAAATGTCTGAGCAGGTTTTCACTGTAGAAGTCATCAAAATTACTTGCTGGGAGTGAGAACAAACACAAATAAGCTGGAAAAACAGTCGTGGTTGATGTTTGCTGTAGAGTAACATCAGTAGACTAACGAATATGTTTTCCATTTTATATGGTTGATTTAATCTGAATTCTCAACCACCTTTAACACATCCCTAATAATATACTTTTTCCAGTTTAAACCTGGATTGGGTGTACAGTTCCTTGTATACTTTCTTGGAAAAATTTTCTTCTTCTGTCCTCATGTCAACTGCTTATTAAGCAGACTTCATATGCAAAACAAGTAATTTATATACAGTGGGACATGGTTTGAGTTTTACTAAGTGGCCTGTCTACATTTTTTTCTCCATATAAGGAATATATCCTTCTTTGAAGCATCAGGTCTTTGTGCCTCTTACCCATGTTCCTAGACTTCTTTTTCCTTGGATCTAACAGTATCCTTTTGGAGACCTCAGAATAAATAAAAATCTGACTGAAACTATCTTTGATACAAGAAGGCCCTACTCCTAATGAAGTCTGAGTGAGTTATGTCAGTTTACTCAAAAATTGAATTTAGCCTCATGTTTTGTTGGGTCACTGTCACACTGTACTTTATTTTATATTTGCAACAGCCAAGGCCTGGACTGGGAGAGGTAGAAAAGCTCCATGATGAGATGTTACTAAGCATGTGGTTTTTTCAACAGCAAGTACTTTAGAAATTTCTGTGCAATGTGGAGTTTTTATGTGAAGATTGGTTAGTATGCATCATTAATTTATTTGGTTTTCAGTGATAATATTGTTTGGTTAATCCTGATTCTTGATCTTTCTCACAATATTTACAAGAAAGTTTAAATACAAGAAAGGGCTTGTCCAGCCATCTGGCATCCTCTGGAGTAAGAAACCCTGGCCTGGAGGAAAGGCAAATGAGTAATGTAGGAGCAACTAATTAGCAGAGCACTTGCATCATATTTGTCTAACAGAATACACTAACCTGTGCTTTCATGAAAGTGTAGGAGGTTACTTTTTAGAGATAATATTTTCCATGAACTTTAGAGGGAGAATTTATTTCAGTGTGGAGAATACTTCCTACAAAACTGGAAAAAAACACCCATTTCATTTTTCTTTTAGGGAATTTGATTGTAGTGTTCAAAGTGAATTCAAAGAAAACCTTTGCTTTGATCTGAATGCTGTACAATGAGTATTAATGTGAAGATGCTTTTCCTCAGAAGCTGCATTAATCTTCTGTAGTCATGTTTCTCTTGTATCAGACAAGGTTTTGAGGGTAACAGTGGCTGTTTTCTTCACTGCTAATATCAGATAGGCAAATATTTATCAGCTTCTATCCTCTTGGAATGGTTTGCTGAATATGTGCATCTTTGGCAAGGCTGACTTTCCAAGCAGTGAAACTAATCTTCATATGAGACTTACATAATTATCACACTGTCATCTCTGTTGAATGGTAGCCAATAATTGCTTTGTATTAATCAATCTTTTTTCCCAAGTTTCCCTCCAAGGCTTAGCAGAGCCTGGTGAGAACATCTATCCCTTATGAAGCCTCTTATGGAGGCCTGTGTCTGTAAAGTACTTCAGTCTCAAAGGATTTTCTGAGAAGTAACATATACTTGGTCTGAGCAATGAACTCTGTGGATGTGAGAGAAAGTGAGAGAATGGAAAAAGATCTGAGAAGGGGATATGAAATATGAAATCTTGGGAGCTTTCTGGAACCTGCCAACTTAAAGGAGAAGTTTTACTTTTAAGGCTTGCAAATTCTCAAAGAGTACCTGCACTGAGTTTCACACTGCTAATGCTGTTGTCTAAATCTTCTTTAATGAGTTGGCATGAAATAATAATCTGATTTGGCAAGCAGTGGTGATGGTAGGTGCAGTAAGGAAACAGAAATCAGGCCTTGGGGAGAAGATGGGGAAGGGACATGAGAATTCTAAATCTGATTACCAGTTACTTTAAAAATTTTAGCTGATGAAGTCTAAGCAAAGGCCTGACACTTGTGGTGTCCCTCATTATTCAATATTGGGAGTTGTTTAACTTATTCATCGATGACTTGGATGAAGGGGCAGATGCCTCCTCAGCAAGTTTGGTGATGACACCAAGCTGTGAGGAGCAGCCAATACCCCAGAGTGCTGTGCAGCCCTTCAGAAGGGCCTGGCCAGGCTGGAGAGATGGGCAGGGAGGAAATCCAGCAAAGCCAAGTACAGGGTCCTGCACCTGGGGAGGAGTGACCCCATGCACCAGGCTGGGATTGACCTGCTGGAAAGCAGCTGCACAGGGAAGGACCTGGGGGTTCTGGTGGACAACAGACTGCCCACGAGCCAGCAGTGTGCCCATGGGGATGAGAGGGCCAATGGTGTCCTGGGGGACATTAGGAAGGATAGTGCCAGCAGGCTGAGGGAGGTGATCCTGCCCCTCTACTCAGCCCTGGTGAGGCCACACCAGGAGTGCTGTGCCCAGCTCTGGGCTCCTCAGGGCAGGAGAGACATGGAGTTCCTGGAGCAGGTCCAGTGGAGGGCAACAAAGATGAGTGAGGGATTGGAGCATCTCTCTTGTGAGGAAAGGTTGAGGGAGCTGGGCCTGTTCAGCCTGGAGGAGAGCGAGCTGAGAGGGGAACTCATCAACATCCGTAAGTATCTGAAGTGAGGCTGTCAGAGGATGGGGCAAGCTTATAAATTGTATAGGAGTGATGACAATTGCTTTGGCAGCAACCTACCTTACTTGCTTAGTAATTTAAGCTTGTTCAAAAATGGGCATTTTAATATAGCAAAATGACAGGTAACATACCAAATTAGTGGTTGTGCTTACAGACCAGCAGTTACTTAAACAACTTTGATGTTGAAGATACAGCTGAACATACTAAGGGATCTATCTTGGATTTATGCGCTCTTTAATGTTAGATAGGACAAAATAACAGATATATTACATTTGCTTTCAACATCTGTGTTGTTACTAGAACTGGGTGCCAATCTGAAGCCCAGGTATTGTTACAGGCTGATGTTTAATTCAAAGGGATTCAGAGGAGTTTCAGTAATGCTTAGAAAACCTGCCTACCATCTAAGAACTGGTTTTTAGGGTTGTATTTAAGACCAACTACTGTCTTTATGAGACAAGAGAGTAATGGCATCCAGATGGCCATGGACACAGTAAAAATAAAGGGGAGGTGGGTGTGGGAAGAACCACTGCTGTGACCTGTTCATTTCTAGTCATCTGTTACTAGAGGGTCCATGTCAGGCCAGCTCAACTATCCAGATTTGCAAATATTTTTAGTGGCTCATGAGACTGTTGTGCCTATCAGTAAGACAGAGTTAGCGTGGCTAATCATAGCTAAAAGGAATTAATTATTTTTTGTCTTGGTACTGTCCATAATTGTACTTTAGAATCTTAATATTCTAAATAATTTCTTCCTTTTTAATGTTTTGTTGTTGCTGTTGTTTGGTTTGTGTTCTGACATTTTTTCATTTTTTTTCCCCTTTGTATAGGGCACCAATGCCTCTGCTCTGGAAAAAGACATTGGCCCAGAGCAGTTTCCAATCAATGAACACTACTTTGGATTGGTCAATGTAAGTGGTCAATTTTGATATTACTTGAAATTTGCTTAGTTCCTTGGTTTGGTTTTGTTTTGTTTTTCTCTCTCCCCTGCTCTTATCAATCTTATTCTAATGCAGGATTGTCTTTTTTTTTTAAGTGCTGCTCATGTTGCAATTTTAGGCAAAGTGGGTTGTAGAACTGTATCAGATGTTTGAAGATAGCTTCATACACCCCCAGGGAGAACAGTTCTATGAATATTTCCAGGGATTAGAACATACACTTAAATAAAATTAAAAGTCTATTTTAGGTGTGAAATAGGACGGAGGAAGTGATGAAAGTATGTACAAGTTTAGATACAGCCTTCTGCATTGGCAACTCTTAAGAGGAGCTTTTTTATTTGACCAAGGGGAAAATGAGTGAGAAGAGTGTTTAATCACTTGTTTGTTCCCATAGAAATGATATAGATATAATAATTTTTTCCATTGAAAACATTAGTCATTCTGCTACTGAGCAGTAAGATAGAACCCAGATATGGAATGAAATCCAGTACAAAAAATATTTTTCTTACAAGTGGAAACCTTTACTCTGTATCCTAGTTAATTTAGAACACCACAGTTTTTTCCATGAAGTGTCATGGTGGGTGTGGAAATATATTTCTACTGCAACTACTATATGGCAAAATGGCTGGTTTGTGACAGTGACAGGAGTCAGAATTTGAAAGAACAGCTAGTTTTGTTGTGATGCACAGGGATTAATCTTGTTTTTAATTCTGCATGGCAGTTTGGGAACACCTGCTACTGTAACTCCGTGCTGCAGGCATTGTATTTTTGCCGGCCATTTCGGGAAAATGTATTATCATACAAGGCCCAACAGAAAAAGAAGGAAAACCTCTTGACTTGCCTGGCAGATCTTTTCCACAGTATTGCTACTCAGAAGAAAAAAGTTGGAGTTATTCCACCAAAGAAGTTCATATCAAGGTTACGAAAGGAGAATGGTAAGTGTAAAACTGAAAGGTATTAACGCATTGGTCAAAGAAGTATAAATAAATATTGAGCAATGTGATCATATTAATCAGAAACAGAGGTAAGATTTGTAAATTGCTTTTAGTACTTTGTGGGGTGTATTATTATTTTAGCATCTGTGTAAATGATACTCTGCTTGAAATAACCATAGCAGATTTCATAGGCTCCCAGGGGTGTGTGAATTAGTGATGTTTTCACAGCACGGTGGGGCAGACCTTACTGTAGGGTGAGCTAGGGCTGGGAATAGGGTGACACTGCTGTAATTTTTAATTTTTTTTTTTTTTTTTGTGGAGTATGGCAGAGAGAAACATTGAGGGCAGCTGGCAGTACAGAAACTGTGTGACCTAGGAAGGCTGCAGGCACCACCAATTCCAGAGGAATTGTCTGCAATGGAGGATAAGGAGCCGGGTACACGTGGGGTGGTCAATCCACTCCACATCAGCTGCTGCTCTGGCTCTTGGAAGTGGTGGACACAGTCTCACTTGGAGAAGCATCAGACCCCTTTTGAACATTAAGCTGGCAACAGCATGTACCTAATCTTGTAGGAGCTCTGTCTAAGGGATATGAGGAACATCTTGAGATAGAGAAGCCTGTCACAGCTCCATTTTGGCCTGGATTCATATCGGTGTGCATGGTATGCTTAGAAACAGAGAGGCTTTGAATGAAGAGACAAAGTATGAGTCAAACACCTGGAAGAAATTGCTTCCTGGTGACAGCATATAAATGGGCAGACTGTTCATTTCAGAGCAGACATTTGAAATCATGAAAAAGTTAACTGTGAGTCATCTAGTGATAAATGCCCCCACACTGTTGGGGATCACTTGTAAAGACTGGATCTTATGTTTTCAGCTTTTTTAAATTAGTGCCAGAGTCAGTGTGTATTACCCTGCTTATATGCCCAGGCTAGACACTACAAAGCCAATGGTTCTGTACAATATTTTCTGAGGAAATCCATGTGAACTTTTTCAGGAGCAGGGGATAAAAATACACATTTCTGGGAACACACATTCTTTTTTCTTTGACATGGTAGGCGAGTTAAGCCTTTACTGGAGAAATCTGTACTAAATCACCACTGGGATATTTTCCCCTCTTCCTGCAAGGAATTCGTATTGAACAAGACAAGTCTTTTCTCATCAGACTTGTGTGTGAAAAATGAGCTTTGTTAAGTGGTGTTATTATTATTAGTTGAAGTGAGTTAACCTTGACTGGCTGCCAGGTACCCACCAAGCCTGTCTCTCACTCCTCCTCTTAGCAGGGCGGGAGGAGAAGATAAGAGGAAAAAACCTCATGAGCTGAGATCAAAGTATTTTAATTAAAAAAAAAAAAGCCAAAAATTACATGCAGAAACCAAGGAAAACCAAAGGAGATTTATTCTCTGCCTCCCATCAACAGATGGTTTCCAGATACTACCTGGGACATAGGGCCTTGGCCTGTGTAGAACTTTGTTTGGAAGTGATATATCTTAATAATGAAAACTCGCCCATCTTTCTCTTAGATTTTAGTGATGAACATGAAGTTACATGGCACAAAATATGACTTTGGCCAGTTTGGGTCAGCTACCTCACCTATGTCCCCTTCCCAACCTCTTTCACACCCAGTCTACCAGACTTTGGGCGGGATGAGGAACAGCCTTGATGCTGTGTGAGAGCTGCTCAGCATCAGCTGTAACACTGGTACATCTTCACCTCCATTTTAGGCACACCTACAAAGCACAACATCCTGTGGGCTACTGTGAGGAAAGGTAACTCCATCCCAGACACAGTACACAAGTGTGTGTCACCATCCTATGGCCTCAGTTTTCCCAGCCATGTGGCTTGCTGTCAAAACTCTGTGATGTTCCTGAGTGTCTGAGGGACTCGGAATATGGGGATGGAAGTCAGTGCTGACTAAAGTTAGGCAGTAAGTGTCTAGTGTAAGGAAGTAATTTAGGATGAGTCACTCTCTTGCTTACTTCATTGACTGTAATGGGAGCCTACACAACCAACTCCAATGAGTGTAACTATTCTAGACAGCTTGAGTTAGGTGAGATGAAGCTTTCCCCCAAAGTAACTTCACTGAAACCAAGGTGTCTGGCTGCAAAACTGTTCTTTGGGATGATTCCAAACACTTTGCTGAGCAAGGGCCAGTGCAAGTACTTGGGGAAAAATATAATTTTCTTTCTTTGAGGAAAGGATATTCAGTTATACAAATCTTGACTCTCTTCACAGATCTCTTTGACAACTACATGCAGCAGGATGCACATGAGTTTTTAAATTACCTGCTCAACACCATTGCAGACATTTTGCAGGAGGAGAAGAAACAGGAAAAGCAAAATGGAAAACTGAAAAATGGCAACATGAATGAAGCTGAAGAGAACAATAAACAAGAACTGACCTGGGTGCATGAGATTTTTCAGGGAACACTGACTAACGAAACTAGATGTTTGAACTGTGAAACCGTAAGCATTGGGATAGATTTTTTTGTTGTTGTTGCCCATTAATAGATAGATACATTTTGTATATATGAATATATGAATCTTTTCAGACATCTGAGAATTGTGGATATTCCTGTAGAATTTACTTCTTGAAGTGAGTATATTCTTTTCTAAAAATTTATTTTTCTAAGCATTACTTGGCTAATCTCTGCCAAGTTTTGCTGTCCTAATACATATGTCTACAGTTAAAATCCTTGCTAGTGAATCAGTACCTTTCCGTATCACTGTAACCTTGAGAGCAGTTATTCACATCATATTTATAAAAGTGAAGCATTAAGATGATTTGTGTTTATTCCATCTTAAGAGTCTGACAGGTATACACAGGGTTCATTTTTAACAAACTGTTTTCTTTTATCTCCCTAATATTTTCTAGAGGATGATGTCAGTTTGAAATCCCTTATGTTTGAGCTATAAGTAAAAATTAATTTTTGTTGGGAAAACTGATTGCAAGTCTCCTATTGATTACTACTGTCTTTTTCAAAGACATGCTCCTATTGAAAGAGAAAAAAAAAAATTTTTTTAAATTGGTCCTGTGAGGTTGCATGAAAGAGTACCACAGGAAAAAAAAAATCATTGAGGAGAACAGCAACACTGAGGTTGGAATTAATATCACCTAACCTTTGTTTGGTAAAGCAAAGTTGATAGGCGTCAAGGATGAACTAGTTATCTCAACTCCGGCAGATGATGGAGATTGTGAAGGAGCTTCTGCAGGAAACTCTCTCCATCTGTCTCTAGGCTGTTTCAGGAAACAAAGTTTTTAGCAGTATCTGCTGTTCTGTTCCATACAGCTTGTCCTGGCTCCATGGTGTCACTAAGCTGTTGCAATTGTTGGTGCAGCAATGTTGAGAACTGGGTTAACAAACTGATCTGGCCCAAGAATGACATACTTTTACTAAGATCAGTGCTGCTACTATGGGCTTCCTCAAAGAAAACACAACATTAGATTAGCAGCATTAAGATGGGAGAAGGTGCCCAGAGAAGGTATCTTCAGACAGCAAGCCGAGGTTTACACAACTGAAGTTTGGTGGGATGAACTCTACCCATGTCCTACCAGATGAGTAAAAGAATATAGTCTGATATTTCTAATCATAAAGAATAGTATTCCAAAAAATATGTGTGGCTTTTCCAGGAACTTGGTCAGAGGAGGATGGTGAGGAGAAGAGATACAATGATAGTTGATGTAAGATGTTGGAGCAAGTTTGGAACAAGCTTGATTAAGTGAACACATGACAGAGATACTGAAAATTAATTATTCAGTCTATTTCAACTATAAAATCTTGGGTAATAGCAATTTAAAATAAGTGAAAGGTTAGAATTATTTTTTAACTGACAAGCTTCTCTAAATAGTTGTGGCTTAATTCTAAATAATTATCTAATGTTTACTTTGAGAAACTGGTGAAGTGAGGATGTGTCCTTGGGTAACAGCATAACTGCACAATTCTGTACTTGTAACTCAAAGTGATGAAGCTTTATAGAAAATGTATCTTGTCTGTAGCTTCCTCTGAGTACAGAAATACTGTAAACTACTCAGGATATTTTTCCAGTGTGTTTTCCTTGGATTAGTGTAACTTGAAATCTTAGGAAAATAGTAAAACAGACTGAAAGTTATTCCTTTGCTAAAATATTCATAAGTAGTACATGAAAGGTCATTCAGATTTCAGCAATTCTTATTCTCACTTACAAAGAGTGCCGTTTGAATCTGGTTTTCCAGCTACCTTTAGTTTTAATCTGTATTATTCTAGCTCTAAGTAGTTCATCTTCCCTTCCAGGAAATACTTGATGTGCAGGAATCAATAACAGAATTCCTAGCTTTTTGAGGCACTCAGATGAAGCACAATGCCTGCCAAGGACTTTTTCAAGTGTTTAAGTTCTCATGATACTCAGTGTGTCTGACAGAACTCTAGCTCCAGCTGTAGAGACACGATGTTCTCTGAAGCTTTGTTGCTTTATCTTTCAAATTTTAGCTGTATATTTATACTGCAGTCAATTGCTGCCAGTTTTGTGGTTTCCTGTCCTCTGTGGGTCAAGTCAGAGTCTCAGGGAGGATTTTTGTTTGAAGAACTGCTGCTCATTTCAGTTGGGTGTGCATTATGCCTCTGTACATCTTTGATAATACCAAAATTAATCCAGCCAAAGGTGTTTCTCTGCATTCAGGTCTGATATGGGCTGCATTCACCAAGCTTCTAGTATCCCTGACATAACAACAAGTATGAGCTCAAGGTGGTACCTAACTATCACATCCACAGCACTGCAAAAATCTGTGTGAGGGACTTCTGCCAGAACAATGGATTCATCTCCTCACAGAAGTTTTTGATTTGGACTTCACTATTTTCCCATCTGTTTTAGTTATTCTAAAGAAATACAATAGGAGACAAAAACATGGGGTGTTCATGCAACGTTTTATAAAAACATTGTTAAGAGTATGGCTGAATTCATATGCAGTAAATATTTCTGCAGTCTTTTGACTTAGTTGAAGTATTACAAGAATTAGCCATTTGGGTGATTTTTTGTTAATATTACTTCACGTTTGAGATTAAACACTCTTAGTGAAAAATAATTTTCAATGCAAAAATCAGGATCTGTCGTTCTGAAAATATTCAGACTTAAATTTTTTAGATAAAAACTCCTCAGTAAAATTTTTCTCCTCTTGTTCTGTCTAAAAAAAAGATTGGCAACACCAAAATGATTTTGCAAAATAGTATCACTGAGCCATTTTTACCTTTAATATTTAAAA
This sequence comes from Zonotrichia leucophrys gambelii, assembly GCF_028769735.1. NCBI lineage: Eukaryota > Metazoa > Chordata > Aves > Passeriformes > Passerellidae > Zonotrichia > Zonotrichia leucophrys. The sequence continues at coordinate 8,022,350 of NC_088173.1, read as the reverse complement.
TTTCTTAAATCAAAATATTGACTAGGAATAATATCCAATGGGGAAATGTAGCTGTGTCAACCAGAAATATAAACCCACACTTTTCAATACTCACTAGAGAGAAAGGATAACATGGTAAAGTATGACTTTTGTGACAGAAATATATTTGGAAATTATCTTCATTGCATCCTTAATAGTGGAAATAATTATGTAAGAATAAAATGTGAATGTATATTGTAATATGTTATACAAAAAAACAAATTTCTGTGAATAAAAGAAAGTAGGCTGTGTTACATAACAAGGAAACATACTTAATGCACCAATCCCAGATGATATAAGGGAGGATGCTTCACCTTTACTGAACAGTAGGCTGTCATTGATGGCCCATTGTTGGTGGGATTGGATAAGTGGAATAGACAGAAGTTAAATTATATGAAAGCTGGATTAGTAGAGTTACTAATAAATATCACACTGAACATTAATCAAACTGAACTAAAAAAAATTGAAGCATTGAAATGAATTACTTTTACCTAAGAGCAATTTGTACAGAAATAAATATCTTTAGCATTTGCTAAAGATATAAACAGCATTTAGATGTATGGCATCTCTGTTTTACATGTATGTGTTTTGCAACAGGTTAGTAGCAAAGATGAAGATTTTCTTGACCTTTCTGTTGATGTGGAGCAGAACACATCGATTACACACTGTCTAAGGTAAATGAGTGCATCTTTTCAGCAGATAGCTCTAACTGCCAGATTTTTCAGGTCTAGTAGGTATAGAAAAATACAATAACATTTCAATTTGAACTTACCCTAAGCAGGAGAAAAAGACTTTAAACGGGATGTTTCCTCTAATGACAAAATATACATTATTGTATTTTGCTTTCCGCCCTTTCTCTTTCAATGTTTCTATTTGAAAGAGGAAAATAAATCAACTTTCAGGGAAAATAATTGATTGCTTTGTTGTCTGGAAGAATTGCTGAAGAATTATAATTGGCTTCAAAGATATTTAAATGTGCTTGTCTTTAAGCTTCTACAGAAGTGCTTTGTTGATTAAGATTCATAGACATTAAAAGTTAAGTGTGTGTTTTGCAGAATGAGTTCTAGAGTCCATAGAGGGCAAAATATTTCAAAAGTCTATTTTATTATCAGAAATAGCTTATTCTGTGTCTCATCCTAAAATTATGTGAAGTCTTTTATTCCAAATTTCTGTTCTGCTCCTAGTATATTCCTAACTTAAAAAATGTAGACATCAAAAAAATTTTCAGTTTTGCATGAGTGATTATTCTGAGAGATTTAAAATGTCCAGAGTTTTGACATTAATACGACAAATCACTACCTATATTTAAGACAATTTATTGCTGTTCTAAGGTAATGATTATCAATTGATCAAACTCCTTCAAAATTCAAAATTGCTGTCAAGGTTGAAATTGCATTATTCAGTTGTTCTGGAATGCCTAGGAGGGGTTTCCTGGTGTGCCATCCCTAGGTGAGAGTTAAGAAAGAAAGAATGTGAGGTACTAACTATTTCCTGAATCAGAAAGCAGTGACTTCTCTGTGAATATGACAACTGTACTGAGTAGCTTCTGTAATAACTGAAAGTCTTTTCCTTCTCAGTTTCTGTTCAGTCTCCCTTAGGATACTGTAGCAGTCCTTAGCCCTCAAGTAGCCCACACTGCATTAACTAGCCTGCCTGTAATAGGTGAGCAAACCAAAGAGAGGCTTTGGAAAGCAGTGCATTCTCTTTTTCTCCTGTAGTCCCTTTGCCTCTTCATAGTAACCAGTAGCTGAATCTTTGTTGGTATTACAGGTTTTTGTTTGCACACTTTTGAGTTCTTCACTGGAGCCCCTACCCTGAACTTGCCAGTATTACTTACCTTTCCCTATGGTGTTCAAAGTCAGTCTGAAATCCCACTGAGCTGCAAGGGTGCTGCAGTGCCTTTGGAAGCCCTTTCTATCTGAGTTTTTTATTTGGTTCTCTGGTACTGGAGACTGAGCTCTGATATTTTCTTACAGCTGAGTCTGGTGAACATGTTAAAAACTTCTGCTGTATAGATGTTACCATCTGTCCTTCAGCTTTCTCCAGTTTTTTATTTACATTCTTGATTTTTATCTTCTTGGAAAAGTTTTGTTGGGAATGGCCATTTTATGTAAAGGCAGATTAAGCACTTCATTAAAAATACCAATAGCATTTCTTCTACTGAACAGACAGTGACTGTGCTTAAGAGATGTAAGAACTGCATCTGCACAACTGCGACCAACAAGTGAATGGTGGAGTTGAAAGTGACTCCAAGGAGGTTATCCCCTGTTTCATGTCAGAGAGGATGCTTATCCAACCTGTTCCAGAAGATCTTTTCACAGTATTATCTTGATTGTCTATCCCAGTCCTTCTTGTTCTTTAGTACTAGTAAGTTTTTCCTGCTGTGTAATATGAATCTTTGGTGTTTCAGTTCAAGCCTATTTCTACTTGCCCTGAGTACTCGAGATATAAACCAGGGGTTGCCCCCATTCCCCTTCAGTGGCCTTTTACATACAGGAAAAATGTAATCACTTTTTAAAAAATTTAAACAGCCTAAGGTCATTCAACTTCTCCTTCTTAGGCTATCTTCTCTGGATCTCTACACATGTTTATTACTCTTCAGCCTTCTCTCCTATTGTACCTCTCTCTTGAACTCTGTCTTTCTTGAAGTTGCTGTCTAGAACAGGACATAATATTCCAAGAGAGATCAATACAATCCTGAGAAAAATGAACGCCCTAAGTCTCTTTATGCATTCCAGTGTAGAGCCTTTACTCCAACAGCATGACATGCATTTTGAAGTTTATCCATTGCTCCTTTTGGAAATAAAGGAAAGCAAAATCCCAATTTTTCTTTTCTTGAGGTGGTACAGGCCACTATTTACAGATTGAATAGGAGGAAAGTTATCACCTCTCATCTATTCTATTGTGTTTTATGTTAGCAACATTTCTGCTTCTGTTTAGAAAACATATATTCAGTTAGAATATGGATTTCTTCTCATTGCTGCTGGTATGATGCATTATTACACAAAATGTAAGTGGTTTCTTTCAATGGGAACATCCTAGTTATTACTCTTTTTGCTAATCTTTGCTGTTTCCTTTTTTTTTAACAACTGCTTTGCTGTGTCTTAATAGCTTTAAGGGCTGCTGCATTTAAAAGGTCAAATACAGAAAAGCTGTGAAAGATAACATTTAAGTATAATGAATCTCTTTACCACTACAGATGACTGTTCTTTTATTTCTGTAGTTTTTCAAAATGTAAAAAGTCCTTGAGTGCTCAAGATGTCTAAAGGACAGAAAGAATACAAGCCTCTGGCATAGTTTAAACCCACAGGATAGACAGCTGGGCCTGAAGCAATAAAAGTCTTATAACAAATATAGTATGTATCCATTGTTTTTATATCCACTTGGAGTTGCAATGTTTATCAGTCAGTTTGATCCTGACTGGTGTAATAATTGATATTACACTAATAATTCTCTCATCTCTTAAAACACAAAATTAATACTATTTATGCATATAAGCAATAGCAAGCATCTTTCACACTGTAGCAGAGAGGCTGTAGAAGCTCAAGGTCAATGATAAGTTAGTATATCTTGAGCAGGTATATTTAAAAATTTATTTTCCTTGCTAAAATAACATATAAGCAGAATGCAGATTGGATTATTAATGGAATAGGAGAGAGTGAGACGTATCTTGAAACTAGCTTTGCAGGTCTAGAGAAGGGTTCTGCAAAGCTGTGGCTCTTGCACATGCAGACTTTGGGAACTCCAGTCAGTGATCTGTTGTTTTTAACTGTTCAACATCTATTAGAAGTGCCATGCTGAAAATTCTTGATTGCTGAAAGAGTTACTGAAGTTGAAATTATTTCAATTCTAACCATTTTTCAGTGAAACATATTTTTCTAATACTACCAAGAATGGATACCACCATGCTACTAATAAATAAATAAATACTACTAATAATAAATAATAATACTAATAATAGATATTAATAGCATCAGAATAATCAGTATATTTTTAAAGGAATTCAGAAACTCTTCGAGTTTAATTAACTTCCATGGGAGACTTGGAATAGAACAAACCAATATCTATCAAATTTCTACCATCTGCACATGTTTGTTCATGTTAGAAAAACATTTTTCCTTGCTTCACTTTGAGATGAGAAAAAAACTAATAAATTCCCCAAATTTGTTTGCTTTTTTTAAAATTTTGACTGTAGGCTTTGAAAATAAATATAAGACTCTTTCTCTAACAGCCAACCTAAAACTTTCACAGGCACATTCTACTGAGTCTTACATTCCCTGCACATATAACTCATCTTTAATATTTTCTAAAATTTCAGCTCTTCACTTACCTGAAAGGTTACTGTGCTTTTCAGAGGAATTGGCTGAATTAAATTAATTTTATGTTTAAATACAAATGTGAAATCACATATTGAGATCAGTATTTACCAGTGAAGCAAATCCTTCCCAGTAACGTTTTCTTTTCTTTTAGATACAAAATAGTACTTATGATCAAAATTTAGATGTAACTTATCTTTCAAAATATGTATTTTTTTCTAAATTTCAGCTTTTTCTCCTTAGTTTTAAGACCTTATAAAGAAAATAAATCAGTAAAAGTAATCGCGGTTTTAAAAAATATTATGCAGTCCTATGAAGTGCTTCTTTGTCATGCTCTGTCAACCTTAAGCTTTTATGAAGTTAGATAATTAACTTCTAATATCTATGCCCTAGCAAACTATGTAGTCTTCATCCCTCCCACCTACCCCTATAGTGATGATGTCAGGAAGAAATAATCATCCAGAGTCCTCCCTTTGCCTTGTAAGACAATTCTGGTGCTGCCTGCTGTGAGAGCAGGCTGAAGTTGCAGACAGTGGGGATTCAGCCTCCATGAATGTGAATTGCAGTGATAGAAGGGAATTTATTAGTGTCTGAATTTGCCTGGAGTTCAGAAGCCTGTCAGGTACAAGGTAGGAACACTCAATAAGACAGTTCTGGAATTCTAATATAGCTATTTAGGGCCCAAAGTCACAGGAAAACCCATGTGTTTAAAATGGAAGATAGGTGCTTATATCTGCATTCACAGTTCTCAAAACTCCTGCTCAGCTGCAATATAACACAAGAGATGACAAAAATAATTACTAGTTTTTTTTTTTTTTTTTTACAGTTCAGTGGTGTTAGATACCTTAAATTTTGCTCCAAAGCATATCAGCACTGTGACTTCTAGCAAATCTTTTCTGTGAGCTGAGAGATGCTATCAGACCAGCCTTCCACTGCCTTTGTCACTTTAAAAGCTCAATCCAGAAATATCTCCAAGTGTATTTACTTGATCAGGATTTACAAAATTTTCTATACCAGCTGCCTCTTTCCTCTTTTAGAAAATGGAAAAGTATAATCTATAAACTTCTGGATAACTGTTCAAAAGGTTAGAGGATGCAGGAAACTAAGTTCAATTTATTTCTTCTTTGTAAGAGGATTCAAACCTTTCTTGTGGAAGAACACCATAAAACATGAGATATTGGAGCATGGCAGAAGTGCACCTAAAGTTGCTTTATTCTGCAAATAATTTAAAAAGAAATAGAATGGATTGAGTGATTACACCCAAGTCTGGGCAGGTCCTTTATGCAAGAGACCAGACAGAAGTCACATTTTAGGACACCTGACCTTTATTTGTATCATACAGAGGGCCTCAACTCCCAATATAACTTGTCATAGCAGCCAGATACCCTAACTCTGTTTGCAAACCCCAGTACAGTCGCTTCAGATGCTTTAGAAAACTGGAATGGGTGAAGATTTCATCCTGTGTGTCTTTTGGGCTCCAGTTCATCAGCCCAAGTAAATGTATTCATATCCTTAAAGAACTGATGATTGTATTTTTTTACAGAGACTTCAGTAACACAGAGACACTATGTAGTGAACAGAAATACTACTGTGAAACTTGCTGCAGTAAACAAGAGGCACAGAAGAGGTAAGCAAAGAGCAGGCTGTTTCACCATGCTCCTCCCGGGCTCTGGCAAACTTACGCCTTGATATTCATTTTGTTTAAATACCTAGAAAGCTTTCATCCCAAATGCATTCTCTGTGTGGATGAGAGAGCCTGCAGACAAGTTTAAAGGCATGTGTCTTAGTCTAGAGGCCACTTCTAGTTGATTATTGTTACTTACAAAGTGCTCTTATAATGCAGCCATTTGCTTATTAAGGGAAGAGAGAATGGCCTTGAACTGGTCAGGTGTTCATTATATGCATTCTTAATGGTTTCACAGGATGAGAGTAAAAAAACTGCCAATGATTCTTGCCTTACACCTCAAGAGATTCAAGTACATGGAGCAGCTGCACAGGTACACGAAGCTGTCCTACCGGGTCGTGTTTCCCCTGGAGCTGCGGCTCTTCAACACCTCCGGCGACGCCGTCAACCTGGATCGCATGTACGACTTGGTGGCTGTGGTCGTTCACTGTGGAAGGTGAGGGGCTCCATGTGTGTCACAGGCTGCTGGCAGGTGTTGGCCAAGGGCTGAGCTACCCCTGACAAAATATGGGGAGGATGGACTTACAGCCTGCTGCTGCATGGGCTTGCTTGTGTCTTGGGCTGGACCATTTAACCGGCATCCCTCATCGTAAATCTGTACTTGTTTAAGAAATAATGTCTCAGGTCTCCAAAAGTCACAGGTTTGGCTTAAATTGATAAAACTACCTCTTTCCTCACAAGACCCCTTAAAATGTTGGGAGCCAGGACTCTGTGATGGCCAAAGGCTGTCATCATGTCATCTGTTGTGAGACATGTAGGTCTCACAACAGATCATTTTGGTCCATTTCCCCCCCTATACTTAGTTCTTGCAGTTTTAAATGCATTTGATGCCTACCATGAGCAACTTGTTAAGTGCTCTGTAGAATAATTCGCTAAATGATCCTGGCACAGATGAAAATAACACCTTTAGCTTTCAGCTGATTAGCTTTGCAACAGCTTAAAATAAAAATGGAAAGGACTAAATGTCTAGAGTACCACTACATGTGAATTTATCATGATTTTTATAACATTTAGTCATAATTCTGCATTCATAAAGAAATGTGACTTTTCAAAATGGACTCAATAGTACATTCTAATATTTTGGGTTTTTGTTTTTCTTTCTAGTGGACCTAATCGAGGGCATTACATTACTATTGTGAAAAGTCATGGATTTTGGCTCTTGTTTGATGATGACATTGTAGAGGTCAGTATGCTGAAGGTCATGAGCACAACTTTTGTATTAATGTATGCTTCCCTGCTTGGGGTTACAATTCTGATCCAGAACTGGGTAGAGACTACCAGTCTACAAAGCCACAGTTTGGTTGTAATGTTTATTTCAATTCTGTTAGGAAGAAAGATTGTAAACAAAATTATTAGTCCTGTAGTTTGTGCTCTGTCAGTGTCAGAGGGATTTTTTTATTTCATAGCAAGATCAAATGTTTTTAATACCAGACTTAAAGAGTTTAATTTTGAATGTTTTCTGTATCTAAAAAAATAAATTTAATTCATTAAAACAATTTCACTTGGTAAAATTGAACTAAGTAAAGCTAGCATTAGTGTAGAATTTTCAATTTTGAATAGGAAAGTTACAAGAAAGTCTGAACTGTGTTGTTGATCTGGGATTGCCTGAATGTAGATTAGAGTAGAATCTGTCCCACAGCTATAGCAGATTCTGTCTGAACACTCTGGAATTCACTCTTATGCAAACCCTTTTATGTCATTGTGGCCCACTGGCAAAACTGCGGTTTTGAGTCTGATTTCCCAAGAGGTAAGGAAAGTAAGAACTGGGATGCTGGATGGGGCAAGTCTTGAGGAAGATTTCTGAAAATTTGAGAAAGATGGGATCACATGGTCACATTTATGTGTTTTAACAATGTTTATTACTGCATTCCAAGGAGTCTCTCTGTTATTGGAAAAAGCCTAATTCAGTTATGTTCAGTGACAGAAACATGCCTATGAATTTCATAAGTGAGATCAGCAAGGCTCAGCCCCTAATCTTTACCCTTTCGCTGCTTAAATTGCAAACAGAATTTGCTAATTGCAGTAATTAAATCTGTACTTAGTATTTGTTTTATCTAACAGCATATTAATAAAATATTTATTTTGCAGAAAATAGATGCTCAAGCTATTGAAGAATTCTACGGTCTGACCTCTGATATATCAAAAAATTCAGAGTCTGGCTATATTTTATTCTACCAGTCAAGAGAGTGACTTGGCAAACCGTGGTGACTGCGCACAAGGATGCTGCACATAGAGGAAGGCACCAGCTCCCCCAAAGTGACTTTTACACAGCCCACATCCCTGATGGTTGAACAACAATACACTGTCTCCTGTTCCATGGTTTATGTGATGCTGACTGTGACCGTCCATTCTTGACATTCAGAACTTTGTTTTAGAGGGCGGGTTGTTTGTAGTTTTTAAGTCTGATTGAAGAGCTAATTGAAGTCAGATTTTAGTGGAATTTATATGGACTAACATTTACAGATAATGAGATTTGGATGTTAATGTCAGCTGTTAAACCCAATCCAGCTAGAGTAGTATTTTATATGAAAGTGTTCATTACATTTAGGACAAAATTATTTAAAACTTTCTAGATGGTTTTGGAGTGTGTTGATTTACAAAGCATTCCTTTAAGTACATCCTGACATATACTTACCCCTTTTAAGTGTAAGGAAAAAAATCAGTTTCATGTTTATTTAAGTTGTGGTTATATAGGGGATTTTTTTACATGTTGCTCTGCTGCAGAAAAGATATTCTTCCAAAATCATTTCAATTTTGATTGTTAAAAACTTTCAGAGTGTAACCACAGACCTAAAATTCACATAGAGGGATTTAAATTACACTGGAACTAAGTAATTCTGTATGTTCAGCCACTTTGTCATGAGACAGTACAGATGAGGTGAGATTTCAGAACTTACAGAGCACTGGAATGAAGGGAGTAAGATCGCACAAATGATACAGAGATAAGTTGCTTTTATAAAGATTGAGCTTAGATTTTTGTTAAAATTATGTAGTTTACTTGGATTGTGTTGTGATTGCAACACTGCTCACATGTAACATATCCATCAGGACTGAAATTATCCAGTCCATTTAAATAAGCATTGTTTGTACATATGACACAACTTGATCCTGCAATTTTCTCAATATCTTTAGGTCCCATTTTCATTTCTGAAGACAGAGTCAATTTCTTAGAAACACGATACATAGCAACCACTAGTGTACATGCTACCATGTATACCATGTATATATCATCCTTAACATTTTGGTCATATTTGACAGAGTTTTGTCTCCACAGAAACAGATAGGGATCTGGAGTGCTGAATTTCAAAATTAGTACAAAAGACCAAGTTTGTGATTTTTCTGGATTAATTTGGATGGCACTTGTCATGCACTGGCTAATAAAATTTCTGAATTCACCTGAATACCTGAATTTGGCAAAGAATAAATGTAGAAGAAAGTATCAATAGGGTTTGAGAAGGAATTGAAAGTGGCTTGAGTCAGTGGTCATGCTGGGTAGCTACCTTCTTCAGTTTGCCACTTCCACTCCATTATGCAATTCTTGAACTTCAGTAGCCAAAATCCTATTCCAATGACATAACAGCAAAAACACTCTTCTTTGTCTTCATGGGGACTGACAGTTCTAGTATTTATAAGGAAATATTCTCACCCCACAAAATTTATTTCTACCTGTTACATTTTATTCACTCATTATGTATTTATCAGACAATGTTGATTTTTGTCTTTTTTCTTTAAGAAGCCTGCCTGACACTTTATGGCCAACACTCCCTTTCAAGAAATGGCTTTTGAAGTTCAGCTGCATCTCATATTTTAGTTTTCTGTAGAAAAGATAATAGTGTTTTTCATTGTTCTCTACTGTGAATGTGAAATATCTTTTGTGAAATATTGGTGAAAATTAAGGAGCTTCTACTGTGACATCATTTGAAGTTCAGTTGAATTTTTCAATGGCCATTTTTTAAACTAAGGCAATGTAGCACTTTACACTAAATGAGAAATAGAAGTGGACTTTTCAGCAAAGATTATTTGTGATTTATCATGTTATTATACTGATGCAAGAAGGGAGACATAGAATGTAACCTTAGAGGACTTAAGTGAATGAGAGTGGTGGTCTACAGAGATCACTCACATGAATGAAGGCTGGTACGCAGGCTCAAGACAAGCATAATTAGGATGCAGCCCTTATTCTTTTATTGATGTTGGAATGAAATGTTCTGTCTCTAATACAGAAGATAGACATCTTACAGCAGACTTCAACTCCCACTGAGACCTGGGAACTCTTCCACTGAAAAGCTAAACTTGCAAATCCCTCTTTAATTGATTTATTTACTAACATTCAGAATTTCTATATAAAAAAGATAAAAATTACTGGCCTTTTAAAATGGATAAGGTTTCCTTACTGTGAATGAAATCACTTTCTAGATCAGCATTAATCAGTGCTGGAACAAAGGTCTGTATTTTGCAGTTTACTACTGAACATTCTTACAGCATTCTTTTGTTTTAAAAGATTCAAAAAACCAGATATTCTTAAGGTCATAATTTGAATCTTCTGGGCTCATGTTTATATGAAAAGTAAATTTTCATAAAAATAATTTTTAAATCAGTTTAATTTTAGGAAATATATTCCTTATTTCAATCGACCTATGGGCAAATTGGTTTTAAAAATGTTAATGGTTTGAATTAATATTTAAATGCTAAACTGCAGAATAATAATCTATTTTTCTCCACTGCAAGACAGCTTTAGATTGTAAAACATACAGATCATTGCAGTAAGTTATTGAGAGGAAAATTACTAGAATAAGCTGTTTCACAAAGTATGAAAAAGCATTTTTAATTCATGATGGCCCATGGAAAGATCACAGCACCAGTATCACGCCAGTCCAGCATCAGTAGTCTGACATCAGCTCTGAAGCATTGTGGAATACACAGTTCATATTAACATTGGCTAAATTAAGGAGCATTTTCTTTTGATTAACAAAGTTGTGGTCACAATTCTGTAAATTGCATCCAGTCTCCAGTGTGCTGAATGTCGTGACTTCAGTCCAAAAGCTGTCTGTCACAGCTGTATGAATTGTGCCAGTCTAGGCAGAGGAACTCTTCTTTGTGAAATTAAGCACATTCACTCAGGTTTTGCAGGACTGGGATCCCCACAGGATCAGTCTTATGGTGTAAAGTATTTCAGTTGATTAAATAAAGCATAATCCTTTTTCTCTTATGCTTATGCATAGATTTCCAGTCCCTTATGAAACAATGGAAAAATACCTAAGACAGTAAAAGACTTTCAGCTAGCAGCTAGAAAACAAAATGCTAGCACAGATCTCTAATACTATTGTGTGCTTCCCTAAAATGACTGTATTTTATGGTGTCAGGTTCTAGGTATATTAGGTCTAACAACAATTGGAGTATTCCAATTGTTTCCCATGTTGTTGCTGAGATGCACTGTCCATGTATAAATACTATTACTATGTTCTTTACTTAGAACAAACCTCATTTTTGTCTTGTCTGTGTTTCCACAGCATTGCAGTGCTGATGAATCAGTTCTCTTACAGGATGAGCTCAGAACTCAGCTTCTCTATTTCCAAGAGCAGGCTGTCGGGATTTTATGGCATTTCTAATGTGGGGACATAGCAGAGGGAGGCAGAAGAGTGGAGTGATGGAAAAGCCATACCAATGAAACAGAACACCTTTTTGAAATTAGGTCCCAAAATTACTCCTGTCAATTCTATTTTAACTATTTAGTTACCTCAGAGTGCTAGATTATGTATGAAAAGTTTTGTTCCTTTAGCAGTTGGAGCAAAGAAAACAAGCAGGAGTTCCCTTCTTATCAGGTTTTGTATAAATTCAACTGAAATTCACCTTACACAATGGGTCCTAAAGGGTTACCAAAACCTTTTCTCTTCAGACATTACATTTCAGTCACTCTCTTCTGTTCCAACATCATGTAGTTGGCACCTGAGCTGACAGCTTGCAGCTGCCAGTGATTTGATGCCTCTCAACAGCAAACCCTTTTTGTTTTATCTCTTTTTGGCTGATAGTTGTGAGCAGTGTCTTACAGCTGAATGAATACTAGAAATTTTATTAAGTTTTGGCTGTGTAACTGTTCTTTGCTAATATCTTTTAGAAGGGTTTGTTTTAATTTATTTTTCATTTGTTGGTCTGTTACTGTACTGTATAATAACTTATGTGGTTATTACTATTTGTTTTGCTTTAATTTTTATGTATTTTTTAAAATGTAATCAACCCAAGCACTTTAAGCAACAATGTCAATCTTGTGAAATTCCAATCAGCTTAATATTTTGCCTTTCTCTTGCTGCTTTTGGAACTGTTTGCTTGTGATCCAATATCTCTAGTTACAACTCAATTTCCTTTTTTAGGCTTGTAGTCCTAGCTGGGCTGTAAAATTGGAAAGCCCAAGCATTTTCATACACATTTGTTCATGTATAAGATGTACCTGATGAGTTGCACTCTGCACATTTCACAGCCTCTTGCGCTCTCTGCCTGCTGACCCATCTGGGGATGACTGCAATACTTCAATCTGTGACACAGTTATCAATGACTAAAATTTAGAAAAGCTCTAGTTCTTACAGGAGAATTCTCTTTTACCAGACACAGAGTCAGCTGTCAGTCAGCTGATAATACAGGTATTGCTCTCTTTGCTGCTTTATAAATGCTCTGTTTGGTCTCAACTGTGAATAATCTGATGAGCCACAATTACTCTTGGCTACTGTGTGTGTGCTGGCAAGGAGAGCAAATTTTTGCATCTCTCTTCTCTTCACTTGGGCCAATATGAAGCAAAGAGACAATGAAGTAAGATAAATGCTTGTGTAAAATGATGGGCTTTAGAGGGCAGCATCTGTGGTGTCCATATCAGAAAGCCAGTGACTTTCTGTGTTGTTAATGCAAGGGTTATTCCTAGTGCTTTAGATACTGTATTTTCTTTGATCAGTGAAAAGACCAGAACTTTTTCTTGTTACATCTGTTCTGATCCTGAGGTGTTTCTTCTGAATTTAACATGGCCCTTACTATGTAAATAGCCCTTGGCAAGGCTTGATAGACACCCATTTAATTTCTTTTCAGTTAGTATGCATTACTTCAAAGAGATTGCTTGAACCTGTCTACAAAATGTATTGCATACAGGGTCAAATAACACCTATCAGGAGGTATGTGCCCACCTGATGGGACCATCTGGCTAAACCCACACCATTTTACGTACTAAAGATTCTTAACCCTCTAGGAGGTTTTGTTGCTGGCTTTGCCTGACTGATTTAATACAAAACTGCAAATAACTCCCTTTATTCATGATCTCTTGCTATAATTCTTTAATAAATTCTGTTTCATTTGGTTACCAAGACTTGGGATTATTGTACTATGTAAAATGTGTGTGCCATTCACTGCAGTCAATTTAACAGCCTAGTGCTCCTGATGAAGGTTGTGGCAGGTGGCAAGAATATGAAAAAGTAACTTTTCTGTGATAGCACAGTAGCTCTGTAGGAGAAGCTGGACTGACATGCAGCTTCCTAATCTCCATCCTCTAGATAATCCTGACCCTTCTCATAGGATTTCAGAGTGGCAGGACTAAGCCCCTCACGAAGACATCTTGCAGTTCACCAAAACATTGCTTGCTGCAGTAGATAATTAATGAGTATGTGGAACCCCTCTGTCCCCACTCCCCAGAATCTCATTAATTGGTACACATCCCTTGGAGGGGCTGAGCTTAAACCTCAGCTTTGTATTTGCAATGGTGTTCATGTTTGAAATGTCCCAGCCCAGACTCTGGCCATATACTAAATTGTTTCCGTCCTCTCTCAACTCTCATTCTAACAGCAAGAGCAGCATCAGGGATGCCATGTTACAGGTGCCAGTGGTTTTCCTGGAGCCAATTTTCTAATCTCAGTGGCTTTCATTTAAAAAGACCTAACACAAGCTCCATTACTTATCATGATGCTTTAGGAGTAAAGCCACCACATCCTGTATGGATATGAATGTAGGGTAGCAGGAAGAAGAAAGACAAGACGATGAGATATGGAAAGGGTTGGTTTTTTTCAGAGGCTTTGAATATGTGCATCTGTTTGTAAATATATAGTCCCTCTCTACCTTGTCAAAATGATGCAATCATGATAAAACTACTTAAATTTTGTGCTAGTTTTTTAAATGGAATAAGAGGTAGCAGAATTATGAGGCGCTCAGTTGAGGACACATACAAATACTGGATTTCTAGTACAGCATACAATACTCGGTGTATGTGTACAGATGAATATCTGCTCTTTTTAATCATCATGTACATGTAATTGAACCCTGCACCACCTGCAGAACTGTAAGATAAAAATCATGTTGGTTATTAAGGTTGTAACATAAGAAAACAGTATTTTCTCCTGTTAACATGTTTATATTTTACATAAAATAAACTCTGTAGCTGATCTCACTTCCATTCAATTTGCTTTGACTTCAGCTGGAGCCACACTAAGGCTGAGTATTGATGTTGGTTGTTACACAACATGTTTTTGAATGTCAGATGCCTGTGTTCTTACAGATGACAAGACTACTGATGCTTGCTTTTTATTTCATTTAATGTGATCAACACATTTTAAGTGACTTCAGAGAATATTTCACCCCATGGGCTGATTGACTCTGAAGTATCTTAAAAGAACAAGTTTTGCAAGTATTTTCTGAGTTGTCTTGGTAGAATATACATACAATTGCATGACTGAGCTGTACCCAGTTAAAGCACACCACCATTGGCCTTGTCAATGTTTGAGCTTCAATGTTTCAGCTAAAACTGAAGAGAATAAAAATCAGCCAGAATTGAACTACCTTTAACATCAGGAAACAATGAGCCCTTTCAGCCTGGGATTTTACCTGTGATTAATGGAGTGGAAAAGGATTTTGCTACTGGGGTCTAAAATTTTGTCCAAGAGTTGAAAGGTTCCTGTTGTCTTCTGATTTTCTTTTAGTTGTTCATTAACAATCACAATTTCCTTTCTCAAAAGTGAGGTAAATAAAGGACTGGAGTTTCTTGCTCCTGTCTAAATGGATTATCTTTATCCCTTCATATTCTTTTAAGGAACTGAAATCAAACTTAGCTATCAAACTGCATGTTGCATTTATAGCTAACACACTGTAAGATTTATGGCACATCAGACTATCTAAGGACTGGGTTGAAAAACATTTCATATCTTACAGTACCTGTTTCTTTTCAAATTAAAAATATTTGAAGTACCTTCAATTTTTTTTCTGGGTTATTAGGACATAAGCATTTGACTGCAGGATGGAGACAGAAATTTAAAACAAAGGAGATGACTGAACTAAATATTCACAAATTCATTATTTTAAAAGATTTTGAAGAAATAGAATTAATGGTGTACAAATTAAGAAACCAAGAAATAGTTGCCAGTGGCAGGATTCATATTCATTGTATGTGAACTTCACTAGAACTTCTCTCACTTCAGAAATGCACTTTCCTAGAAGCTGTATGATGTTTAGCTGTATCTCTGTTCCTTATTCTTTTGTATGAATTAGATTAATCATTTTGCATTAAACTGGGTTATGTTCTGTGCACCAGCTAACCAGAGAAATGTTTAAAAATATAATTTAATCTGAATTGAAAAGTCAGATATGGTAGGAGAAATTTGTGAAGTTACTCATTTAAATGTAATCACCAGACTTCAAATTATATTTATTAGATATGACTAAATTCATGACATAGAAAACCACGTTCCACATTTCTGGAGATATCAATTTCCTTGAGTGCTTGTGTGCAACTTAAAAATCTAGTGCCAATTCAAGAAAAATAGGACAACCATTTTCAACACACACACACACACACACACACACACACACACACACATATATTTGGCAACAGGACATTTCCATTATCTGTTCTGGAAAAAACTTCCTCTTATTAATTTTTTTACAAGTACTTTGAGATCCCTGCCTCACCTCGTTAAATTTCACTCAGCCTCACTGCCTCACTGCACAATGCAGAGTTTAACCAGTCACAAACATTTCACCTGGTGCTAATAGTGCATTTCATCTCACCATGAATACAGAAATTGCAAAGGAGTCAACACCCTGGAGTTTGCAGGTTGTCCCAGGATGAATGGAGAGACCTACCACGATCAAATAAAAGTCAAGAGGCAGAGGCTGATAAAGACTTTTTTCCAAATCACTGCAAGAGTAAAATAAAAAGGTCAAAGCTGAATGAAATTTGGAATAAGACAGAGTGAAACAGCCTTTGGATTTAATTTGACACACATATGAAAAGAAATATTCAAGTCATGTACAGAGCAGCACCGAAGATGTGGAAACAGAAGATACAGACATCACCCAGTATTGCAAATCAGACATCACAAATGCTTAGAGAGCAAAATTTACTATCAATCACATCACTATGGCTGTAAGGAAGCTCCAGGTAGGTTCACAGTTTAACAGTGGGATTAGTAATAGCAGAATCAGGAATAAAGTTTCTTATAGCATCCTCATACAAATTCTGGCGAGCAGAGCTGTGATTTCTGTGCAGCTGTAAGACGTGGTAATGTGTGGAACACTGTGAACACTGGAGAAGAACTACTACTATTGTTACTGAATGTGTGATTATGTCTGCTCTTTGAAAACAAGTTTCAGGAGCAAAATATAATCTTAAATTTTATTTATTCACTAATCATGTAATTCTCACTGTCATTTATGAAGCAATTTTCATCCTCAAGGTAGTTTACCTGATAATCAAATAAACTTTTAAGTCTTAATTTGGTGAAAATGGTAGAAATTGGGTAATGTGTACCAAAATCCTTATATATTTTAGATAACTTCAACTTGAGCTGAATCTGGCCACCACTCAGCTAGAACAGTTGAACTGTAGGAATATTTTCACCAGCTCCTCAGTAGCTACCTTGATGATCACTTCTGGTGATGCCTGGAGAGGCTACCTAGAACAGGGGCTAGACAGAGCTAAAGGATAAAGGATAAAGGATAAAGGATAAAGGATAAAGGATAAAGGATAAAGGATAAAGGTAGGTATTTATTGAAAGCCTTTCACAAGTTACACCTTGGGCAGTGCAGGAGTCTCACAGACACTACACCCAAGGTGGACTACAATCACAAGTTTTTCAGACAGATAGAAGTTTGATCTATTTGCAAATCAGAGGTTAATTGTCCAATTACACCTTCCGGTAATGTAATCACATTCCCCCAGTTTGCTCCCCCCAATTCACTTTTTGTTTATGTTTTTTGGGGCCTGAGACAGTAAGGTGTCCTTGAGTTTCAGGCCTATAGAGAAATTGTTTTGTCTGAATAAAATGGGCAGCTGACAGGCCATGGAGTTTTAGAGTTATACACTAAAGCAGTGTTTAAGTTTTAGCTTTTATATTGAAGAAAATAAAAGCTAAAACTTAAGGCATCACTGGATGCAGTTCAAAGTGCAGACCCTGTAGCACAATGACCCACTAAAACCTGATGCCTTGCTCTCTCTAATGCAGCTCATCTTGCCTGGAATGCACTGGGACAGTCGAGGTTACTCGGGAATTTTGTCATTACAGCACTTCACTT
Source organism: Zonotrichia leucophrys gambelii (assembly GCF_028769735.1). Lineage (NCBI taxonomy): Eukaryota > Metazoa > Chordata > Aves > Passeriformes > Passerellidae > Zonotrichia > Zonotrichia leucophrys. Next base: position 8,004,797 of record NC_088173.1, on the reverse strand, counting down.
TCCAAGGAATGGGTTGGTTTTCTTTTGTCCCTTCGTAACCATTAATTATTATACACTAGCAGAAAATATTAGGTAAAGCAAGGATGATGTAACTTATTTATGGTTTATTTCACTTTCTTAATTCTGAATGTATATTTTCAGATGAATAAAAGTATTCTGGGGTGAGGTCACAGTCTGTTTTAATTCTGCAAGGTGAGTAATTGAGGCAGAGACCAGTGTTGACTAAGGCAGCAGCATGACACTCTCTTGCCCTTCAGAATATGGCCTTGAGGACAACATAAAGCCAAAAAGAATTCTTCCCCCTAACCTTTACAACTGTGATATTTTTAAATACTCAAGCACAGGTTGCTAATTCTACTGTTGACATTTATGGGATATTTCTGGGCATACTGCATCACTATCCTGTCATGTTGTTTCAATCAACATTGAATCAACCAAACTTTTGTATTAACATGCTTTAGAGTAATATTCAATATTTATATTAAATTGTATTTTTACTGTGACTTAGAGAACACTGTTCATTATAACTAAAATTACACATTCATACTTATTTATTGTTCCCAAATGCAGTTACAGAGGATGAGGAAAGACAATCAGTTTGTCCTAAAAGAAGTGGTACTGCTGAGCACAGACTGTGCCCAGCCAGTGTTTGGTGTGGTAATGGCTGTGAATAAAGGTTCACTGTTTCATGTCTCTGTTTAGTTGTCATGACACTTGTTAAAATAATGTACCTGGAAAATGTGTTTCCTTAATATAGTGAATCTCTGGCTCTCACTCTTGTGCAGCCAAACCCCACCTCCAGATGCTGAGCTGAGAACAAACCACTTCATTCATCATGCTCTAAATACAGTTGAACTTTATTTATCCAAAGGTATTTTACTCAAAATCCCTGTAGTATAATAATGAGCCATATGTCCTAGGTGATTTTTTTTCATGAAACTGTGTTAAATTTTAATTCATTATACTATTTCTTAAGGAAAAAAACCCCAAGGTGCAGGTACAAGGTGGCAGTCTTCTAGTGACATTTGCGCCCTTTACATTGGGGTGTTGGACTTTTACTTCCTATTAGCCATTATGTACGGGCTACATTATTTTTCCTACTACTGCTGTGATGTTGGACAGTATCATCTACTATTCCAGCTCTCCTTGAATGGAAGATCACTTATCTTCTCTTTCTCCAAGGGATTGCAATGTCAGTCCACCAACTTCAGTAAATTTTGCAACCATTTATTAGCCCGTACTATTGGGTACATTCAGGGGACTCAGCCCTTGGGAGAGTATGTTCAGGAAAGCAGCAAGGGCTGCAGATTGGACAGGCAAATCTGAGCTTTCCATTCTTATCCTTGTCAAGAACTCATTTTATTACATGGGACAAAGAATGCAACCTCTCCCTTCCTCTGTTTCTCAACTGGAAAAAGAGTAAGCCAAGACCTGTACACATCAGTGAACTATGGAGCCTAGATGAGAGAAGTAGAGGTTGCCACCTAAATTACTCTTACATGCACAATAATTAGGTTATCACTTTTTTTTTCCCTTTTCAGGCACTCATCAGTTAATAATTGCAGTACTCCTTTCAGGGAGGGAGATTTGTAAACATTAAGAGTAGCTAACTACTATTTGACAGAAGATCTTTACAAGACAACAAACAAATGCCCAGAAGTGGCAGGAATTAATACAGTGATACAAATGTGCTCCAAATTTGTCATAAAAGGTCAGTACTATTGGATTTTATTTCCAAGCAACATTCCCCCTCACAAGGCCAACCGAAGTCAGAGTAAAAGAATACCAGGTCCAGCTCTCTGTCTCTCACCATGACTACATCTAGTGGTTTCAAAGGAAGGGGAGAAAATTCTACAGGAGACAGCTTATGAAATAAATGACCCATTAAAGATCACTTCCTTAGAAAGCAATGAAACTTTACAAGGGAAAGAAACTTTCTATCCAAGCTCACTCAGTTTATGGTTGCTTTTTTTACAGATAGGAATTAAGCTAATGGGTTATGCACTGTGTATTGCCTCATTCTTCATGTATCTGCTTAGCTAATTCCCCCCTAAATATTTTGTTATCCATAATAATTTTCCACGTATGCCTTAGATAATGAGATGCTATCATGTTATTTACAGCAGTACTTATTATTGCTTATCTTGGGCCCTTGGAATGATTACATGGATACATGAATATCAACAAAACTGACCTAACAAGCATGAGGCAATACTGAAAAAACCAACCAACCAACCAACACCAACAAACAAAAACAAACAAACAAGAAACAGCCCTTTAATGGCATTATAAAGTTAAATAGCAAAAAGGTGAGGCTTTTTATGGAAACATTTTTTTTCTAGAACTCTGTCCTTGAATGATTTTACTCTTGGGTTTATACTCTTCATTTTAATCTTTTTTTGCATATCTGCAGAGCAGAGAAGTCAGCTAGTCATGGCACTGTTCTGGGAAGGAAGTGGTTAATGTCCATGAAGAGGAGTAAGAAATGCTGTGTTCCCTTTATAAAGGGCAATTCCTCGCCCACATGGGCATTTGGAGCTTGTATGGATCAAATAACCCACGTTTTGAGTCTGGAACAAACAATATGCACCCTGCAGAAGTGAACCATCCTCAGCTGTCACTGTGATGGGCTGGTGGCTCAAAAAGCTGCTGCTCATTTCCAATGTCTGTTTTTATCAGGCCCTTTTAACTGGTCACCAAACAAAGAAAAGGCAAAAGCATATAAGATCTTTTCTAGAGGAAAATCTTCATTTAGCTGAATGTTAATTTTATAATGCTGTCTAGCTATAGCAGAATAATTTGCTTTTGCTTCCTGCACACACACAGCACACACACAGCCAGGAAGGGACTCCACAAAACCTTCTCAGCTTCTTTGAACAAGTAAGAAAAGCTGTGTCACTGGGTGGCTTTTCTGCTTAACTAAGAGACTTCACACAACAAATAAGTGAAGTCAAGGACTTTGCATTACAAGGTCACTGTCCCTTGGTTTCAGCTGTATCAGCTATGTGAAACAAAAATGTTTTGTTCTACTTAGTCCTTTCCTTTGGGGACATTTACCAAGTGTTGCCTTTACTCTTCAGTTTCTACTTAACCTTCTACTAATCACCTCAGCATTCCTAAATTTTGGGAAATCCATAGATCTATCAAATCCAGACCTGAAACCAGTTCCAAGTTTTATAAATTTGATGTGAAAACATACGTAATACTTATTTTTAGAAGCAGCACACCCAACTAACCTCACTGCTTAGGACTGTTCTGAGTTTTACAAGCCATGTGGTTCAAATCCATTTACATGGGGTGAAGGTTGGATAGGTTGTGCCCACTTTCCTGCTGGGTGATTAGACAGCAGATTAGACAACTAACATAAGTGCGTAACACAGGAACTTCTAAGTAGCAAGAATTTTTTCTAAACAGTTAAACATCACCCCCTTTTACTTGCTTCTCAGTCAATAGACAATTTCACACACAAAGAACACCGTGCACTCAGGTTGGAAACCTATTTGGGAGGGTGATGGGGAAGAGATGGGTGCCTGCCTCAGGGCATGGCATCCTTCTGCTCTGTGCTGTCCTGCAATGCTAATGAGAATACCAAATATCATCCCACTTGTTACTTTGTAAAAAATATTCTTAAAACCGTGTATTCCCACCCAAGTGTTTTGCAACAGAAACTTCTCTTCCCATTGCTGTTTCCTCTGGACTGTAGCATGGATATTAATTCACAGAAGTTGCAGTAGGAGAAAACTATGATTTTATTTCTCAAAGAAAATTTATTTTCTTAGCATCAGATGAATTCTCACACTGAAATCATTCACACTGGAACTGTAGTCTCCTTCTGTGAAAAAGCATTGCTTTTCTTTCTTCCAAATCCTACCTGCCATCCTTCAATAATTGGAATTTAATAAAAAGCTTAACAAAGCAAACCCTCTGTATCTCAAGAAAAACACCAATGTCAGTGTCAGTGAACAAAGTGGGCCCAGGCCCTGATGAACAGGGTCTGATGAAAGATGAGATCAAAATAAAGCACTTTATCCAAATAACCCCCAATTGGCATGAATTATCATCGTTACATTTGTGCAACATTTGATACATATGAGCAGATGGGAAAGAAATCCTCCCTTTTGCATGCTACAACTCAGCGTGCTTTGGGGCATTCACCAAAGTCAGCTGGAGCAGTTTTTGTTGTGCTGTGTTGGAAAGCTGTCCAGGACAGCCAGTGACCAGGTGTGTGTTAATTCAAAGTGCACAATAAATCTCTCAGCTCAGTGCATGTCACTGTGCTTGCAAATGCAGCGTGGGGATCGTGGCCCTTGGTAGCTCATGATGAATTTCCTGCTGTTATAAGCTCTCTGACAGTTTTGTCTGTGCTTTCTAGGACAATTTCCAAAAAAACTGAGTCAGAAAAAACCAAAAAACAGCCGGGTTTCTGGAGAAGCCATCAGCTCCAGGGGAGTGGTTCATCATGGAACAGCAGGGTTTGGAGGTCAGTATTTTTTTCTCCTCTCTTTTAGTCCCTGGCTGTAAACTGACAACTTGTGTAAGAACAACTTGTAAACAAGGAGCTTGAATAAAAACTTCTTCTAGGCTGTTTGATCAGGAGTATGTTTGACAGGGATGTCTCTCTGATGTTGGGAGCAAAGAGAATTCAAAAAAGGCATGGTAAAGCTTAAAAAAATTCAAAAATGTTCTCATGCTACATTTCTTTTGATTCTTTGTTGCCTGGGTCACTGATCAGTATGTATTTTGTCTCTGTGGAAGTAAATTTCCAGTCTCTGATATCAGAGAAAACAGAAGTTAAATTGAAAACTACATCTACTCTTTAATTTTTTTATGATTCTTTTCACATAAATCACTTGCATTTAAGCTGCCAAAAATCTCTCCCAAAGATCTTTTTTTATTATTTGCTATAGCAACACATCAAGAAGGAAAATTTTTAGTTTACTGTGTACCTAAGTTATAAACTCACATTTTACAGATTCTCACATAATATGTAGTCATTATTTACTTAATTAACTCTACTTTTTTTCCCTTCAAAAAGGCTGCTTTGTCTTCTGGAACAGGAGAGGGAGCAAGTCTGTAGGGTCCTTTACATGTGTTCATCCAGGTAAAGTCCTGGACAGGAGTAGCACAACATGCCAGAGACATGTGGGCAATAAAGCCCAGAGCTCCTAATTCCTACATTTTCTTAGGCTCCTCAGGGTGCCCTTGGCACACATCCACACCCCAGATCATTTTTCCTTTTTCCCATGCCCACTGGCTTGTATGACCCTGAGATATTTACCCAGGTTGATTGTTTCACCAGTAAAGCACCTGCTCTTGTTCCAGTAAAGTCACCCGGCTCTGAGAAGGGCTGGAGTTCCACTAATTAACACCACTAATAGCTCCAAAGTGACTTCCCAGCAGTAGGAAGACAAATATTATAAGCCTAAATTATTTTACAAGCAAAAATCATGTCCGGTTTATCTCGGCTGTTTGAGGGGCCTGGAAAGGCCCTGGGTGACCTTGGGGCAGCCCGCGTATTGAAGGACGAGAAGAGGCTTCAGTTCTTCTTTCTGGTTTTATTGTTTATTAATTGTTTATCTAAAAGATGTTCTTTCAGCCAGACAGAGATCTGCTCAGCAGTCAGCCATGGGCACACTGTCCGCCCTCCCGGGCAGCCACGTATCTTTATACCCATTGTTACGTGTACAATATTTATCATTTTTCCCCAATACCATTTATTCTTATAACTCGGTGCACTCTCAGTAATAACCAATCCAAAAATGCCACCGTGGCCAAAGAAGATGGAGGAGAAGAGGAAGAAGAAGGAGGACAGGACACACCCCAATTCCTCCATCTTACTCCTCTAAACCCCCCTGTACATAAATCCTAAACCTTGTGTCTCACCCTCTAATTAACTAATCCCTTCACCATTCACCCGGTGAAGCCCTCATCCCTGTCGTCTCCTGTGCAGGGTTAAAGTCCAGCTACCAGACACTTCTGGCAACATTCCAGGAGTCCCGAGCCCTCCCAAGGGTCTCGGTGGCTCAGCATCTCAGGACTGAGATCTTGAGATCCGACATCTCCCCCTTCTGTTTGCCCCAAGAAAACCTCTTTTACAATCCGATTCATGGCATCTGGGACGACATGGATGAGGACTAGAAGAATTATTACAACATAAAATCCTAAACTATTAAAACATAAAATCCTACCCTTAAAATTCTTCTCCAAATAGGAGAAATGTCAAAGAAATCTACCAGCTGATCAATATATGATCCTTTGTCAGTTTCCCCTGTAATAGGTAAATTTACTCCATTGCCTATTGCAATTCAAGACTTTAAGGAGAAAACTTCCCAGTCTTTCGTTCTTATACAGAAATATTCAAGACCCCAAAGAGAAAAAAAACCCCCCCAGAGTCTTTCCGTTTCTCTTGTTTCTCTTCTGAGTTGTCCTTTGCAGTCTGAGTCCCGACTTTTGTCTGAGTATTCGTTTCTTCTTATATCTTGTTGAGGAAAATCGCTGGATAGTTGCAGACTTGTTACAAAATGATGCTGTAGCTCTGCTGACAACTGCCTCTTTGTTCCGCGATTGTTGCTGTTTGCAGGCTCACTCAGGGGTTACCTAGTTTTTGATTCAAACTGACAATAGGGTTAGAAAAACACAAGCCTCCCCGGGAGGGGAGAGGCTTGGGACCCCGAGGGTTTTTACCAAAGGCACTAAGTCTGGAGAGGGCCCCTCCTCGCCTGAGACGTCACCGGGGGTCTGGCCCGCCCCCGCCCGCGCTCGGCGCATGCGTGCTTTCCGAGCCGCCCTCTGTCTCTCCCGAGGTAATTTTTTCCTCTCCCTTTTTGTTCCGCCTCTGAATTTTCCCCCTTCGGTCTGCCTCTGACTCTCTCCTCCTCCTCCGACGCTGTGTGTGTGTGGCCTTTCGTCAGTGTGTGCGGCCGTCCCCGCCGGCACCCGCGCCCGCCGCGACTCGCTCCGATCTGCGTCCCGGGTTTTTTGCGTCACAACCGCGCGCCCCCTGCGTCTCCCGCAGCTTTTCTGGGATTGCGCAATTCCCCTAATTTCGCTGCATGGGTCAGACGCCCCGGCTTTGGTTTGTGGCTTCTCCCCCCCGGGTTTTTTGCGAGTTTTGCCCGCCGTGCGCGTTTCTGCTGCCTTGCCGGCCCCCGGGGCCGCTGCCCCCCCCGGCCCTGAGCTTAGCAAAGCCGTATCTGAACACGCGTCTTTTGTTTTTTTCTTCACCCGCGCTCCCCGCCTGCTCCGCCGCAGCCTGGCTTCCCTGCTCCGTTGCCGCTGCATCGCGAGAGAGCGCGCCCCCCGGTTCCCTCTCTCCCCCCTGCTCCCTTCCCCTTCTGTTTCCGACTCCCCCATGCTCTCCGGGGTTTTTTGAACATTTTGGGGGTTTCCCGGGGTTTCTGGGTTTTGGGACCGGGTATTTTAATAATATTTCTTGCTCTTTTTCTGCAAGAGCATTTTCTTCTCGGCCTTTTAAGGCCAGAGCTAATTTTTTCTTTCCTGGAGCCTTGCTCCCTCCTCTCTTTCAGAGAGTCCCCCCCCCGGACGTCTGGTGCGTCTCGGGGGTCTTCCTTCCTGGCCTTTTAAGGCCAGAGCTAATTTTTTTTCCGGAGTCTTGCTCCCCCCTCTTTTGAGGCCCCCCCCCCCCCGGACGTCTGCTGCGTCTCGGGGGTCTTCCTTCCTGGCCTTTTAAGGCCAGAGCTAATTTTTTTTTTTTGTATGTTTGTGTCACACCTTATAAGGTGGACAAAATTTCCCGTTGTTCCTGGGAAGGTGTGCCCCCCATGTTCTTATTTTTCAGGCTTTCTTACCAAATCTGTCGTTCAGAGCAGTCTGGACGTCTCGGTCACTGTCCAGCAGATTATGAGAGGTGGACCCAGGGCGCCTTCTGGTTCCAGTCCGGGCTGTTCTGCTACGAATATTCTTCGGCAGAAACTGAGAGGTGGATTTCTCAGTGACTGCTGGTTTTTTGCAGTCTCTGCTGGCTTTTTTTTTCTCTTCTTCTCTCTTTTTTCTTCAGGGCTTTGAAGGTGGTGGTGCCCCCCCCGAAAGGTTGTGGTGGTCAGAGCTCACCCAGTGGAAGCCAAATGTCCGGTTAATCTTCCCCCGAAAGGTTGTGGTGATGGAGCCCACCCAGGGACGCCAAGTGTCCGGTTTATCTCGGCTGTTTGAGGGGCCTGGAAAGGCCCTGGGTGACCTTGGGGCAGCCCGCGTATCGAAGGACGAGAAGAGGCTTCAGTTCTTCTTTCTGGTTTTATGTTTATTAATTGTTTATCTAAAAGATGTTCTTTCAGCCAGACAGAGCTCTGCTCAGCAGCCAGCCATGGGCACACTGTCCTGCCCTCCCGGGCAGCCACGTATCTTTATACCCATTGTTACGTGTACAATATTTATCATTTTTCCCCAATACCATTTATTCTTATAACTCGGTGCACTCTCAGTAATAACCAATCCAAAAATGCCACCGTGGCCAAAGAAGATGGAGGAGAAGAGGAAGAAGAAGAAGGACAGGACACACCCCAATTCCTCCATCTTACTCCTCTAAACCCCCCTGTACATAAATCCTAAACCTTGTGTCTCACCCTCTAATTAACTAATCCCTTCACCATTCACCCGGTGAAGCCCTCATCCCTGTCGTCTCCTGTGCAGGGTTAAAGTCCAGCTACCAGACACTTCTGGCAACATTCCAGGAGTCCCGAGCCCTCCCAGGGTCTCGGAGGCTCAGCATCTCAGGACTGAGATCTTGAGATCCGACAAAATCAGAATATCCCTTCTATAAGTCTTTCAAATTTTGGCTATTTTGGTATTAACTTAGAACAATGTAGCATACTTCAACTATTTGGTGCATAGTCAAAATATTCTGTTCCAATTTTTGGCTTGAAAATAGGCAAAGAGTATGTAATAGCCACTTATATGTCTTGCTTCTGCTTCTTCTGAAATCCAAAGGGATATCTTCCCTTTGAATGCAGTAGATTTTGAATTAAGGCTGCTTTAATAAAGCTGAGGACTGGACCTGGTCAGTACTGGAGATGGGAAAATGGAAGAAAAGCTCTTTTGGTCTTAGACATCCATTTATTTCAATGAAAATGAATTCAAGGTACTAGCCAAAAGTTGCTTTACTCAAACACTATGTTTCAATATAGCTGTTTATCTAAATTTGAGAATGTTATGACTGGTTAATAAGTGTTTAGTTAAAAAAAAAATGAAGATGTTCAGATTCTATATTTCTTTTCTAACCATAGATCTCATGAGGATTCTAACAGCAGTTTAAAGTTAATACAAATATTTCTTACTCCTTATGGCCCCTGAGTTCAAATTCAGTCTGTGCTCACTGCTGCTCTTCATGAATTAAATTGCTCATAATTCCCCATTCATTCTAGTGGAACCTTATAATCTAATGGAAGCCATTAAATTGAACAGTCCAGTCCCATTTAGCTGGCAGGCTCATCATAAAGGAAATACTGCAAACCAAATAATTAGATTAAATAATCAGACAGCTATAAGATTGTATATAGATTGCACTGTTTGAAGCCTATTTAAAAAGGTAGGACAATTTATGTCTCTTATATTCCATTATAAACCTCCAAATTTGCTGGATACATTTGCAAATTCCTGTTTGAAAATTGCTATGGAAAATTTCCATCAAGGCATTTCATCAGCGTTATCTAGCTCTCAGAGTAAGGAGGGCACTTAAAAACCTGAGATTTTCCCCCATATTTAACATGTGTTGAGTCCAGCTTTTTCAGTCTTGTGTCTTCTGCTCTGGGGCTTCCCAGCAGCTCAGGGACTCTGGCATGCATCTCCAAGAGCAGAGCCATCCTTGACAAAAAGACATGTAGGAATCTGAGGAGCCGAGTTCTCTGCAGTGTAGGTCTGCTGAGAGCTGTGAAAACTTACTGATTCTCACCACATGGAAACCACTCTCCATCCTTAATTGTTGCTGTCTTCTCTCAACCAAATGGTTCTGATTTCATATGTGTATCTTCAGGGGCATGAGGGAGCTGCTGTATGAAACTCTTAGCCTAAGAATTTTTGATACATAATAGCATGGTAAATTCATTAGTTCCCTTCCTGTATAGTTTGCTATAAAAGTGGATTATATAATTGCCAAGAAGAATAGCTCCAAGTACCTAAACAACATTTTTGCAATGAAGCCTGTAGCTGTAGCTCTGTGGTTTCTTCACAGGAACTCATTCAAAGTGAAGTAACATTTTGTCTTACCTGTCTTCATGGTTAGATATTGCAAAGAGTACTTGTGCTGTGTACCTAGTGCAGGTAGTTGTTTTTTCTATTTGTAACAGAGCATGAGATTGTCTTCCAAAATGCTCTTGGGGCAGAGTCACAGCTTCTCTTCACTAAAGCATGCCTGAAACTCCCACATCTGCAGGTTTCTACACAGGCACTTCTGATTCATATGGCAGTACCGTCGAGCTGTAATTGGCACATGCACTTATAAAGGGAAAACTATGACCACATCCATCTAGAAATAAGCCCTGACTTTTTAAAACATTACACTGAATCATTAGGAGATGCTATGCTATCTTTCTCAGGAAAACCACCTGAATGGCTCATCACTCAGAATAAAATGATCCACAAGGAAGTGGCCTTTGGTTTGCAAATGCAGGCAAAATGCTGACACAAGTGGAAAGGAAACAATTGCCCCAGTGGGAAGCATGTGGGTGCCATGCAGAGTGCTTTTGTGACCCACACAGTGGGGCAGCCTGCAGCAGACCAAGCAAGTATTCTTCTGCCCTTGAAAACAGGAAAAAAGTTACATGGCAAAAAAGTCATACAGCTCCCTACTCCAAGAAAATTCAGTCATAAAGGCCTATGTGTTTAGCAGTAAGAAAATCAGGGCTGCAAAAAAAAAATTGCTTTTAAAAGAAGTTAAAGATGCAATACTAATATAACTAAAGATATCAGCTGTAATGAATCATTGGACTTCTTCGTTATTTGACTGACTTGATCCATTTTATCTTGAAATGTTTTTATAAAATGCACACTGATCAATTTAATTGGGGCACGACTTTCACTGAAAGAATAAATTTGTGTCAGTGTGCAAGTGACAGTAATATATTTCTGCCAATAAGAGTGAAGAATAACATTAGAGAATGCAGAAGAACAAAGTGCTCCTTTCTTAGGACATAAGCCAAGACGTAAGCACTGAGGAATGGTTTGATGTCACAATGGAAGGTAAACACCGCACTGACAATATCAGGGTCAAAAAAGTGCACAATGAAATACAGAGATGAGAGTACATTTGAGACTAAGAAGGAATATGTCTCTGATAATCTTTCTCTCTCTTTTCCTTTTGTCCTTCATGTTACTCAGAAACAGTTTTTTGTTATTCAAAATCAGAATCAGGCTCCTACTACAGAAATGTTACTGGTTTCTTTCCTATCTCAAACATTAGAAATATTTTTCTGATTTAGGGTGACATACCTCCTGGATAATCAGTGATGATGGTTTCAATCTTGATTCTTTTCTCTCTCAAGTGGCAAAGGGTAAAAGTGGACATGGAGGTGCCATATCAGGGTGACCCAGACTTGCTCCTGGGCATGAGGCTCCTCCATGGGGTCACCAAGCAGCACCAGCTGGTGCTCCTGGTATAGACTGAGGGCCTTGTGGGACACTGGATTTTCTTTAATATTATCTTTTATTAATTGAGTCATCTGCAAAGGTTTGTGGATATTTATACACACAGAGAGATGGGACAGGAGACTGGAACCATCCAACTACCAGCAAATTCAACTTCACATTCAAACCAGGCCTGTCAGCAAGAAACTCTTGTTCAGAAACACACGTATGCCCAGACTGCTACCATTAGATATTGTTCTCACAGGATCAGTCATGAACTCAGCAATAATAATGGGCAACACTGTCTTTTTCTGTACCTCTGCAGATGTGAGTGGACAGAACCAACAAGAACTATGTGAAATTGAAAAACTCCTGGAGAATAAGGGGTCTCATGGGCAGCATAGGTGAAAAGCTTTCAAGACAGGTGAAAAAAAAGGTCAGTTGTGAAGAATGCCAACAAATTGAGACATACAGCATTTGATAAACCTACACCTCACACGTGTAAACCTCTGCATAAATGGTAACTGGCTCATCTTCATAACACTCTAGCAAGCTTCTATCTTCCTTTGTAAGATAGAAACTTGAAACAAGTAGATGAATTCCCAGTATGATGGATCAGTGGTATAACCAGGACCAGAATGCAACAATTCCCATTTCCCTGTTTAAAACAAAACAGAGCACACAATTGGTTGGGCTTTCCATCTTTCCAAATTTGATCAAAGTCCATCTGAGCCCTATCCATGAGGACCACATTGCACTCAGTGGAATTTGTTTCACTCACAAACAGGATCACCTCTTATTTGTGTTTGTCTTATATAGAACCATAAAATGCTTTTTGATTATTTGTTTCATTGATTTTTTAACTTCTGTTTTGTTTAAAGATCTTTACCAATCTACCACAGTGCTTTCCCTTCTTGCACAAAGACCAGCTCTCTCACATACTGATATTTTGCAAGTACAACTCTTTAGCTGTTTCTAGGAGATATTCACTGCAGTATCTCTTAAAAACAGATTTGTTTAATTAAGAACTCAAAGTGTCACATTTCCATACCACTGCAATTACCAGGTAACAGTGTTTTTACTTTTAAAATACCATTTCCAAGTATATCATCTCACTCTCTGACTTGTAATTCTTCTGGATAAACATGTTTGAGATCTGTGATGGTCTCCCTGGTGATGGTTGCCATAGTGCTTCACAGGATTTTATTTCTGCTCATTCCTCAAAAGCAGGACTGTGGCTCTCTGTGGGAGGCCCAGAGTTGCACTAGTCTCAGATTTTATTGTCTTTGCTATTCTGCCCCCAATAGGGAATAAACTACTCACACATGCCACTGTCATCTTTACCCTAAACCACCAATTCTGTTCAAAATGCACATCACAAATTATTCTCCTCCTTTTCTTAGCACCTTATTACATCTTATTTCCCTGGTTTCTACTTAGTTTTCATCTCAAGCAGAGATTATTCTCTATTTAAAATTTCAAACTACATTTTATAACATCATAAAAAATACACCAAGTTTTAATAATTTCAGCTATGCTTAAATATACTTTAAAATAATTTCAAATAGGAAATAGTAAAACTAGTGTGATGCTAGTGACTCCAAATGCTATGCTGCCCCAGGAGCAAATTCACCTGCCTTGGGCCAGTTCAGCCTTACTCACATTGAGAAATACCTTACCCAAACACCATCCCCTTTTTTTTTGGATGCTAGTGTATTTGAAGAAGTAGATAATTTCCACTACCTTTGCTTTGTGTTAAAAGGCACTTTCAGCAGTTTCTTGTCTAAACAAGTCAAAGCTGAAGGATCGTCTCATAAAATAAGCACAGAATCTGGTTCAATGCAGTTTTGAAGTCAATGATTCAGACTGGGATTTCTAAAGGGCATATACATATATACAAAACTTTGTCACAATGGAACCTCTCCTCATGGTAGCTAGAAAAGTCCTTTTCAATTAATAAGCACTGAGAAATATATATATATATATATACATATTATTATATAAAATAGTCATTATTTTCTCTCTTCTGCAGGATTTGCATCTTCTTAATGATTAAGGAACAAAGAAAAATAGATGAACTCTCCTAAAGCCCAATTTAATTTTTGAGATTTATTTAACCTGACGACAACTTGGCACAAAATACTCAAGAAAAGTGCAGGATGTGATTGAAGGTGATCAAAAAGGAAAAAGCTCTCCGAGAAGCATGGGCACAAGGCAGTGCCCTTCCAAACTGCCACACAGCTGCTCAGGCAGCTGGCATTATAACACCACTGGCTCTGTGGCCCTAGAGCCAGCCCCAAGGAAAACAGGTCACATGAGTAACAATGCTTGCCCACACAGGATTGTGGACCCATCCTTCTGTAGGATCTGCAGCATGGTGTGGCAGGATGGAGATGATGGAAAGGCCACAGCAGAAATGCAAAATGGCTTTCTCCAGCCCATGAAGATTTAAATTGGAGACATTGTCCTGTTCCTTGACAAATAACTTAAGAAGATTTTCCAGCTTGTAATGCAGTGACAAAATGTGCTTTGGGGAAGAGTAATAATCCATCTTACAATTAGTGTCCATTCTAATGGACACTAGCAAGCTCACCTCCCTGGGCTTGCTCAGCCATAGCAGTGGACAAAGGGTCCAATTTTTGCCCATTCATGTTTCTTGGTGGTAGACAGACCTGTCTACCTGAATGGAGACTGGCTGCAGAAACTGTGGAAATTTTAAATTTAGGTCATCTTTATCCAGTGCAATACTTCTCCTTTCTGAACATTAACAAAGCTGTAAGTGCTGAATAATAAGAGGAGATAAAATTCACCTGTCTGGAGTGGGTGTAAGGGATGGCATGCCCTGTTAGGCTGTTAGAGTTGATGAAGAGCTGCTCCAGGTCCTGCTCTGCTTCATGGCCAGGATCACAGCCTCACAAGTTCCAGCTGTGAACACCTGATGGTCACTTTTAACTGGGGAAAATTGTACCAGTCACCAAGCATACCATGTTTGTCAAACCTGTCTACACGGCACAGAGCTGTGCCTAGGAGGCAAAGCAGCTGAGTAGGAAGTTCCATCAGGGTACTGTTCAGCCTGGGATAATACACCTTGTTCAATAACAGGACAAACAGGGACATCTGTACATAGCCCTGTGCTGCAACAGGAACATTCCCTGGTCTTCACCAGGGCAGAACTTAAACAAAAAAGAAAACACAGTGAAGATAAATCAATAATAAAACAATGTTACCTTTTCATAAGGATGTCAGATGATGTTCATCTATTCCAGGTAAAAATAGAAACTCTCCCATAATTACCTAGATTTTCTGGTTCACATATCTAGCGCAGTCTAAACTTGCATCATTCAATGCTAACCTTTCCAGAGACTCTAAAGCCTGCCTTATAAACACATCATAGCAGATTTACTGTTGAACCAACCATATTATGTGTGTCTCTTAGAAACACCCAATAAAAAATTATAAATACTTCAAAGAGGTTTTAAGTAGTGATGAAATAAATGGACCCAGGGCATTGGAAAGATCTAGATATGGTGCAGGCAGGGAACAGCCAAGTTTCCTCACATACTTATGTCTCTAAGGCCTGACCTGCAGCAGCCATTTTTCTCAAGGGCTGGTTCCTTTCCTTTCACCATGGCAGATGCCTGCATGTGCCAGCAACTGTCCCCAAAACATCATTCCCAGAATGAATGATGGCCAGCCATCAAAAAGGATCAGGGATGTGGCAAGGCCTGGATAAATGAAATATATACATATGTGCATATACATACCCACCTATGCACACATACTGGGCTAGCCTCAGGGCTTTTAATAGCTGAGAGAGAAAGACACTTGGTGGAACAGGCACAGACAGTGGAAAGGACCCAGTGCCAAAATCAAGTGTGTGCTATGAAAGCAGGGCAAACAGCAGCTAAGAGCAGCAAGAAATGGGACATCTGTGGCCTCCCAAGAGGACAGACACATTCAGACACTTGATGGAATAAATTAAATGGTCAGTGGTATCAGATGGCAATACTATCTACAGGGTATAACAGCACTTAACCTGTGGTGCCACCTGGGTATTGCTGAAAAAACCCCAGCACATACAAGTGGCAGACTGCTCAGGTGGAGCTGCACTCCGAGGGATCAATAGGGGAATGAAAATAAGGTCGGTTAGCCTTGCCTCAAAATCAGAGAAGCAGCAAACAAACAGGCTAAAATTTTTAGGTGTTGCAGCCAAGCTAGGGAGAATGAAGACTTCTTTGCAAAAAAATCTCCTCTTCTTGGTATCCCATTTTTCTTGCTCATGTTAATGCAGTTGAACGTTCTTTAAACTTGAAATAATTTCCTTCATCCAGCTTTCCTCTCTCCCCAATCTTGTTCTTGGCCTGGCAGAATTAAGGATTTAAATTAATTAAAAACATACTTGTCTGAGTCAAAGCTCTTTTATACAATGCATTAAGAAGAAATACTACACCTTGTTATACTCATTTCAAGTTAAAGAGATTTTACCTTTACGGCTACGCAGATTTTCCCTGTTGAGAAGACCAATTTTCTGTGATTACAGGGATATCTTCAGTGCACAATTGTCATCAAATTTCTTTCATTCCTCCTTCAGGAAAAGACCTTGATCTTTGTGACTCTCCTCTTATTTCAGTGAATAATTTGAAAATGCAAACAACACTTGATTGTTTTTCAAACTATTTACATTCTTCCCTTTCAAACCTTTTGTCCCTGTCCAATAGGATTTCTACATACTCACAATTCCTGAGATATTTCCTCTATATCTGCCTTTCCAGACTGAATTGGGTTTGGGGGGTTTTATGAACTTCTACATATATTCCTAGCAATACTGGCTTCACTGTCTCTGCTTACTGATCTTATCACAAGCCATTTACTGTTTCCATTTTATCCTTCAATTAGAGCCTTCTTCAAACCCATTCTTTCACATTCCTTCCCTAGGTTGTATAAAAGAGAGGTCTTTAATCTCCCCTTTCCTCTAATTGAAGCTGTCCTTCCCAGCATGTTTTCCACTGCAATGCTCTGGTTTTCATTAAGCAATGACAGCAATACTCGAGTTGCTGTTGCTTTCTCTTTAATGTGGTTTTGCAAGAAAAATAACAACTTCTTGTCTTTTTACAGAACATGGAAAGAAAGTTTTAATTTATTAGTCTCATAAAATACAGAATTGCAGTAGTGATGCCACCTGAGAGCAAGGATAAGGAAAAAAAATCTTCTAAGCCCCAAACAGGCAATGTATTACCAAGAATTGCTGCCTGATTAGGCACTGAAACATCAATACCTTCTACTGTAAATGGAATGACTGCAGGTCAACCCTGCTAGGTAAAAAACATGAAAAGGATTTGGGAATAAAATGAAGAAAGCTTTCTTGAGGCATATAATTGTTCTATCCAGGGGCACAGTGCACTTAGTCACAAAATCCTGGTCCAGGTCTGCATAGATGGAGGAGCTGAGGCAGGCAAGTCCCAGCAGTGTTAACTGAGGGGAGATGTTCATCATTCAGACTTTCTTCTCCACTGGAAAATCACTGACTAGCAGCCACAGACAGATCAGATTAAAATAAGACAAGTAGTGATTGTTTCCATAAGCAGGAGATCTTAGGCTACAGCAATCAGCAGAGCTCTGCTATTACCCACCAGCACAAAGCTCACACTTTCTCATACAGCTCTCACAAGCAGAGAGCAAGGAAACAGAGCAAGTTCCTAGCCTGCCTTGCCTCAGATGTGCAAGATTGCAGTGCTTTTGTGCTGTGCCCTGTCTTAGGATCACACTTGCAGACTGCTAGGTTTGCTCTGAGACAAGTGATGAAAATGAAGACATACTCCATATGTGCTGTAAATCACATACAGCTGTTGGAGTAGGAAAATACCTGCTTTTCTCATAGTTTGTTTTTAGTTAAAAAGAAAAAGCAATTACTGTTTCTGACTGAGAAGGGCAAAGAAGGCAAGGAGGAGAAATGAAAAGCAACTAAAAGCTTCTCAAGATATTTTCTCCTGTTTGTTCTTTCCTCCTTCCAGGATGAGATTTCAAAGCCAGAGCTTAAAGATCAGTTTGAGTTGGAAGCATAGTGTGTCTATGTTCAATCCTTAGTCAAGCTCAGGATTACAGTCAAATGTGACAAACAAAACCAGCTGTTTCTGAATTCTATGACTCCAAGCAACTGCAAAAGCTTCAGGGTATCTGTGAGGTGTTTCCCAGGCCAACACAGGGGAGAACAGAGTATTTCTGACTACTACGACACATCATGGAAACCAGATTACAGGTCCTTCAGATAACAAGGGCTTTCAGGCATGTAAAGGATTAACCATCTACCCAGGTATTATTCCTATTACCAATTTCCTTGCAGGTCTATAAATACATAGATTTTTCAGTTTTAAAAAGTGATGAGTGAGTAACCTGTCAACCAAAAAAAGAGTCTGCCAGCTCCAATGGCCAGTGAGAGGCCATTTCTCCACAAATGCCCTTCTTATCAGGGTATGTGCTCAGACAAGGGGTGTTTGTCTGGGATAAAACCTGGGAGTGGGAACTCAGATTGGCTCTCAAATGCCACACATCATGGATTCAGGTTGTGTGTACTTTGGTATGTCAGTGGCTCTGATCAAAATAAGGACAGTGTTGTACTGTGTTCAGACATCTATAGTGGATGCTAAAATCCAGATGAGCCAGAAGTCACATCTCAGCATAATTCACTCCCAAAATTTACTGGGACTGTTGCTACTTCTGTCATGGGCAGTTCAGGAGCCAGCTGACCACAGCATCCTTCCTTGTGACCTCCTCCTCTTCAGTTCCTCCTAACTTGCACTCCAGTGTATAACAGCACATCTAATGAGACATCAGCCGAAGACTTTGGAATGAATAAAGCTGATTGAAATTCAGAATTTCTTTATTATTAAGGAGGTTCTGATATTGCAAGTTAATTCTTGCTGTCAATTAGAATTTGAAACAAAGTATGTTTGTCATATATTTAAAGTATTTTGAATATTTTCTTTTGGACTGTATAAGTTTTTAATATTAATTATATTCATCCCATTTTTTAATCTGAATGATAACTTTCTACCTTTAAATGATTAAAACTTTTAAATATTTAGAAAATTAAAACTTTTAGAAAGATTTCTAAATGTTTTTTTGTATTTACCATTTCTAAATGGTAAATACAAAAGTTACATTTGGGAAATTGAGAAAAGAAAGTCCACCATTATTGGAATATCTGACTGACTTATTTTAAAGTGATATTTCATATAACAAGCATCAAAAAAACAAACAAGCAAACAAACTAAAAAAACCAAATCCACAAGAAAGTCTAATTATGAAGCAGCCTTTTCTAATTGCTAAATGTAGTGACACAAATTTTTTGTTCCCCTTCAGAGAGAGTGTTGATGATGTGTTCCTGTGAGTAGGTCCCCTTGAAACATGATTTGGAACCAGGGACACTAATAGAAAAGGCTTTTACAGAAAGAGTGTTGTTCTGAGGAGGATTTCAAGGTTCTGAACTTCCTGCTCCAGTTCTTGATTCAGCTTTTTCTAAGGGTTTGTTGTTTTTTTTCACATTTGGCAGGCAGCTCCTGCCTGGGTTTTTTCATGGTTGTGTCCATTGACTTCTGAAAGAGAAAAGAGACCAAGCAGAGCAAGACCAGCAGTTCCTTTCTTTAAAACAAGTGGCCACCATAGGAAGTCTCAAATGTAGTATTGGTCACCAAATTCTTGTAAATAAAGCTCTTCACTGTTCATTGTGCACTGTGCATTGACAAGTAACAGGTTTAAGTCATGCTGGATGGTAAGTGCTGCACAAGGATTATTTTAGTTACAAAACCTGATCATTCTGGTTTGTGTCTGGAAGTTCCTCAAAGAAAAGACAAACCACTTTGCCTTTTGTTCCCAGTCACCACTACTTTATCACAATGTATCCAGATCACTATTTCAGACACTAAACAATTTTGTGGACTTTAAATGCTTTGTAATGCACTGTGATTGAAAAAAAAAAGTGCTTGGTTTGGTTTTGTTTTCTTTTCCTTCTAAGTTATTGCTATGATTTAATCTAAAGATATTCATTAGCGTTTTTCTTGATTGTTATAATTTAAGAGTATTATAAACTGTGGAATGATGAAATTTAAATAAACCAGCTTATGTTAGCCATTCTCTAGCCTTTAAGAACAGACCAGATTTCAAACACCTGAGTAATTAAGCCAATGGCAGTTTTACTAAGGAACTTCTCTTTTGACTGCTTCATTCTTCAGCCTTCAATTTTGCTCAAGCCTAAGCAGCCATTCCGTGTTCACAAAAAATTGTCGCAATACCCTCTCTCTTGCTCAGTGTAACCTGTATAAACTGCTGCACTTTCTAACCACAGCAAAGAATCCCTGAGCCTGGGATGTTACTCTTCCTCCCTGTTCCCATAAGCAGTGCCCTGCACTGGAAACCTTTCCCTGAGACAAAGTCTGTTTGCTCTGCCATCACTGGCATTTGGGCTGTGCAGCCTTCACATGACCACCAGCTTTGCCTCCTGTCCTCTCATTTTCTGCTGGAGTCATTTTCCTTCTCAGCCTGGGCTCCACTGGAGAGATGGTAGCCAGGAAAAGAAAGCCTCTTACTAGGTTTCTGCAAATATGAAAATTAAATAAGAACATGATGAATAATGAAAATTTAAGGTTGAATCAGTGAGCAAACAATGCAGTTCAGGAAGCAGGCAGAGAGCAAGGGGGGCTGCTAACAGCTTGGCAGTGGTTGTTTCCTCTGCATTGACCAAGAAAAGGTCCTTTTCCAAGAGGGAACTGAAATGGCATTGCAGCTGGGATGGGAGGTGTTCATTGAGAAGAGTCCAAAGGACACTCTGTGATTTTTCTTGAGTTTCTGTACCAGAGGGCAATCAAGTGATGGTTAATTGGAAGTGTAGATTAGTGCACACCACATACAGCATGTTACAGGACACCTGGCATAATTTCAGTGCTAAGCCACAGTTCATGTGCTGGGACATTTTTATTTCCAGAAGCCTAAATTTGGACTTTCAAATGCTCCTTAGCTTTTCAGCTGTCACCAAGAGTTTGTTGGTGCTTGTGACTGAAGGCAGGATAAGGCTAAACAGAGTGGATCAAGCTTTTTTTATTTGCAGGGATGCATTTTCTGATGCAAGCGGCCTCAAGCACCACTCTTAGCTTTACCATGAACTATCTTTTTTTTTAATGTTGCATAGCATGCTTTTGGTTCCTTCAGACAGTCATTAGAGATATTTTACAGCTTTCAGTGTCATCATGACTGTCCATTTTGTCCCAGTGCTTTGATGTTAGAGTCCTAAACTTTGTTCATGAGGGAAAAAAAAGCAAACGAAAGACCCAAGAAAAAAATCACAAGAGTATAGCTGTATCCAGCTGATATCTTTGGATCCTGCTCCTCGTGACAGCTGCTTGACTGCATAAAAATATACTCCAGGCTTTGGTGAACAAACATACCACACCTAGCATAGCTGAAATAAGAACTCCTCCTTCCTTTCCACTTTGTTTTCCTTGCAGAACACAGAAACCATCCTCCTTTGTACACCAGCAACTGCAGTCCACAGCTGAGCTCTCATGAAAACCTTCAGATGCCTGGTCAGGGCTATGTGAAGAGTTTCAGAGTCAGGAGACCCAAATGGTTGGGTCACAAGGTGCACTGTAAAAAGGTTGTATATCATATACACTGTATTATACACTCTACACTACTTTGTTACTTCTTTTCCAGCCAAAGATGTCAAAGATGTCAAATAAGCCCATTTTTAAACACTCATCTGTTCTCCATGTGAAAAGTGCATCTACCACATCACATCACAAATTCAAAAATAACTTTGTATACGTTTTTCGTTCTTACTGCACCATGTGTTTGATTTTTGAACTAAAACACCCACCCCATCAAGTTATTTTTTGGGCTATATGTGCTGACATGTGCTGAAGTGAGAAGCATCCTCTGTTTATTCAGTCGTACCCAGATCCTTATACCTCATTTGTAGCAAGCCATAAAACACAGGCTGAAGCATGAAAATGTTGCAACAGGGATGTCATTGTTTGGTATCACCTTCAAATCAACTTTTAGCTATTTCTCATCTTCCCTTTGCTACTCAGAGTAACAATTTCAGGGCTATGCTTGGGTCTTGACGATCTGCTCTGTGTTTTGCTTTCTCCCAGTTTAGTGAATGTATCATATCTCCTGCGCTTACTGTTGCTTTTCCACACAAGAACCTGAACATCATTTATACATTTTTACTGAATTTTTTTCTGAAGTTGAACTCTTTCTCTGTCATGGGATCAGGAAAGTAACGCTTGATTTTCAAAAACAGCTGGATAAAAGAAATACTCAAATTAAAAAGAAATGCTCAAATTAAAAAGAAAAATCTATCTAGCAAAATAAAATCTTGCCATCTCAAAATGAAGCTGAGGAGTAATCTCAGTGCCTATATAATGGATAGTAATACACAGGAAACAGACACCATTTCTCTATTAAAATAGACTGATGTTATTTTCAGAGTTCTAGAATATATTTTCATTATTTAGATGGAGAAGGATGGCTAACATGTAGTGTATGTTTTTCCTTAAGAAACATGTACTACCAGGAAACGAAAACACAAGACAAAAGATGATTTTCCCTCTAGTTGTATTATACACATATTGAAATTAAGGATAACCCAGGTAACGCAACATCCCACACAGAGAAAGGCTGGGCTTTAGCTATTTATGTTTATTTGACTCCTAATTGGTAGGGTGCTGGTGAATTGGAGAAGCTGGCATTTGAATATCCCATTTGTTCTCCTTTCTCTGACAATGAACAAGTAAAAATAAATATAGAAGAATTCACCATAAAAACACACTAAGAAAATTAGTTCAGCAAGGTTGTTTTATTTGTGATAGGATAATTTGATTAAGGACAATTAAATTTTAATGCCCATTTAAGTCAAGTAATGCAGTCTACCAGCTGTTATCAGAATGAGTGATAGCCAGTGCCAAAGTATCATTTATCACCACATTTTCCCTTGTGAGGAGCCAGAGAAACTGGGTGTGCAATACTTAAATTAAATAGCTGTTTAAAAGGCAATCTCAGATTAGGTAAACTGCATGTACGTAGTTTTGCTCTCAGAGTGGGTCTGCTGGTTTTTACAGGACTGCTCATATACATCTTGCTTTGCAAGAACGAGCCCCATCCCCACTTCTCTGCATCAGACCAAAGACCAGACCTCTGTAGCAGAAGAATGTGACAAACCAGCCATTACAACTTCTTACCATCATAGCCCAAATTTAGTTGTACTTCCCCAAGCATGATGGTCCAATGCCAAGCTTTCCTTGGTAGATCCCCTGGAAAGAAGAAGAAAGGGAAGAACAAAGACACAGCCTCCTCCTACAAAGAGCTTGGGAGACACAGTTTGGCTATTTCTGCTGCTGATGGGGCTTTGGCTGGGTAGGATAACCCCTTCTCCTACTGGGCAATAGGATTTTCCTACTCCACTGCTGCCCCACATATCTTGGCCCATCTTCCAATGCAGTCTGGGCTCAGTTCCATGGGGCTGAGGTGGTTTTGCTGCAGCTCCCACCCTTCTAATGCCAAAGACAGCTGCCTGCCCACACCTCCAGTGTCTTCATATCAAAGTGGATCTCACTGACCCAAAACCTGTAGTACAGGGCAGCCAGGCCTTTTTGGTCAGCGTAACACAAAGATCCAGATGTGTCAGTGTTATTATGCTTGTCCATATTATCAATCTGTGCATCCCTGTCAATTTGGACACGTGCTGGACCTACTGGATTAACTGTCTGTGTGTGGCACAGCAGCAGCTTTGCTGTGTCCTACTTCTGGAGCAGCCATGCATGCATAGTCTGGTTACCAGACATATTAATCATATCTGGAGGTGGCCATTTTATTTGCTTTTTAAATAAGACAGCTGATCACAGATGGATTATCTTTATCCTTGTGCATAATAGCATGACCTTTCTGGACTGCTATCCAAATATTTAGTCCTTTTTTTGGCACACAGTCATTTCCTGCGCTTCAAACAAAGAGATTATTAAAGACAAACACATTTGAGGTGAATGCTCAAGTAAGAGTAAACTCATCATTCTCTTCAGTGAACAAACACAGTGGAAACCTGACAAGAGCAAAAACTGTTGTAGTCTGCAATGCATTCATTACTGACTGAACATATGCTGCAATTGTTGCTACCATTTATCACTGCCTGGTGGCAAAGCAAGATCCATGACTAAGCAGTGCTGGTGATCTCACAGTGCCCTTCTCTTTCCACAGTCACAGCCTCCTTACAGCTGTCAAAATTTCAAGCTCTCACATCATATAGGTTTGAAAACCTGGAGTGTACTTGGGAAGTTAAAAAGCCTGAAATATTTGCAGGTCTTCTCAGCTCATACCAGGCCACTCTGTCCAGTGGGTGCTCTTTCCACAGTCCCATTTGATAACGCCATTATTAAATGTAGAATTGCAAATGCACAACAGTACTGAACAACCCATTCTGACATTGAAGTAAAGAACTATTTCAAGAATATTCTTTCAAAGGTGACTTAGGTCCTTAGATCTCTTTAGATTGAACAGATGCTAAAAGATTTTGTTGGTTCTGCAGCTGTGAACCCCTTGCAAATGCATCATTTAATAAGAAACTTTTCTGTTCAGTCTAAGACAGATGGTATGCTGAAAGGAGCTGTGTCAGTCTAGCCTAATGACACAAATTAAATGGTAATTATTTTCTTCTGTGCTTTTCCAATGTTTCAATGTATTTGAAGCTGTCACTGTATTTGCTGATTCTCTTTACTGTATGATAAGAAATCTCTCAGAGGTGCAGTGTAATTCAGGCTGCATATAGCAGTGGCAAAAATCTAAGACACATTGAGAAACTAGAAATGAAAGAAGTGTTCCATTTCTGCTGATGAAAGTTTAGCAGGTGAAAAACCCAGACATTTCAGAGGAAATGGGATACTGCTTTTCAATGTGTTCTTTACCAAGCAAAGACTGAAAAATTGTTTGCTTTCACAAAGGTCATTGGTGTTCAGATCATGAAGCAGGGCACTAGCAGAAGAGCTTCAAAAGTAAAGAGAAGCTAAAGCCAAATTGCTCACAGAAATAAAAGCAAAGCAAAACCTGGAGTCTGGAAAACTTTAGGCAAAACTAGATACAAACAAAAAAAGGGAAAGAGTCTTATGAGATGTACAGCAATGCAACTAAGACAGAAATACTTTTGTGAAAAATAGCTTATAGTTGAGGGAAGACAGGATGATACAATATTCACCACACAGCTCACTGTTAGAGTGGTAAAAGTGGGATCAGTTATCTTGAGATTTCTTCCACTTCATGGAACTTTGAATTCTGTCAGAAAATTTAATAAGACTTGTATATTGACAAGAAAGCAACATTCCAGTATCAAGATGTCAAGAGAAGGAGATTTGTTTCCTAGAGGTGTACTGGGCAAGTCAAGAACATGTAGAAGATAACAGGTGAGGAGGAGACTGCATCTCCACAGCAGAGTCAGAGGGTGAGGAAAGGAGCAGATGATGCCTTTGCTGACTCCTTAGGCATGTGGCAAACACAGAGCCAGGCTGGAGAGGAGAGTGCAGATGGGGAAGGTGGGAGGTTTGCAGACATTGAGTGTAGCTGTGGGTGTGGGGGAAAGGTGAGAAAGCTGCGAAGATCAAGATGAAGAGGGCAGAGATGAAATTCTGAATAAGAAAGGAATCTGGTTCTGTTGATTTCCTTGGGGTGACTGTACTGACAAAAGATATTTCTCTGTCCCCACATGACCTTTGTAACTTATCCCAAACCCACCTTCAGAATGTCATCATACCTTTGAAAATGCCAATTTCAGAAGGTATTAAGTGTGGTCCAGTTTTAAAGTGTCTGTTTCCAGGGGTAAATTTTGTATGATTGCAGGGGTTTTTCCCCCTTGAATGAATGCATTGATGCTCTATATCTTTCTGTTTGTCATCCACAACTTTGCATATGTGAGAAACCACAAACGTTTTCCTTCGGGAGGGAAAATCAGTCAAGTTTGTATTAGCTGCAGTAAAAAACAAGGGAAAAAAAAGAAAAAAAAGAAAGAAAGGGCAGTTTACCAATAATTAGACAAAAAAACAGATTTTATTTCAACTTAAAAATCAGGCAACCCTTCAAAGGCAGGCAACCCTTCAAACTGAATTATGCAGAAGGGCTCCTGCTCACACAGAAATCACTCTGTAGAGCACACAGAACAGCTTATAATGAAGGCTCATGAACCATGAGTGTGCCATGGTTGTCCCACAGACCCATGGTGGTCTAAAGCAGCCCCAGGAGCCGGTCATTCATCACACTGAATTCCAGGTTGCTTGCCTGACCTGGCAGCCATCACCCCTGTTATGTCCTCTTTTTCCTCTAGGGCTGCTCAGCCACACACATCCAGTGTCAAAGCTCCATGAGGATGGATGCTACAGCCCTTCAAAGGGAAACCCAAGGGAAGTCAGCAAGGTGCACCTCACCACAGGTAAGGGCAGAATGCTAAGCAGTGATACACTCTGCCTCCTCACAGATACGCTGGCACAGTCACAGAGCTCTCTCCAAAGTGACTGCCACAGTCAGACCATGTAGATCAAGAAGTAACTTATTTTTACTGGCCAAATATTATACCCTCTGTCATCAGGGTCATCACCTTCATACCTTGTGTCACCTTTCTCCACCGACACTGCCTCTTAAAATCGCATTGCAGCTGAAGTTACCTTTAGGTTGGAAGTTACAGTGAAGTTAGAACTATGACAGTGATTCATATATGGGCAATACTGCCCCCCAGTATTTATTTATTTGAAGTAAATCATAAAACTGCATTTCTTCAGACAAATGTTTCTTTAAAAAATGCAACATATCAATTTTTCTCACATTAAAAAAACTCCCATATCATTGTTTCTGTTTCTAGCATAATTTGTCATTCTTTTATTTGCTATCATCATATAACAGCACACTTTCTGGTATAGCATCATTTTGTGTACAAATGTTCTATGTCAACATCCCCTGAAAGAAACATTTTTTAATTTGGCATGCAAGTTACTTCAAAGTTATCACAATGTCACATCAACAGACTACTGAAGATCCAGCAAAAATTATAATATCATGCAATTAACTCTGCTTTCTTTCATCCTGTTGTGACCACAAAGTAAAAATGGCCTAAATGAGAACAGAATAAAGAAAGATGAGCAATTTCTGAAGTAGAAAAATTTATCAGGACAATAATTTAGAGCTAAATGTTAGAACAATATGTAGCAAACACTGTGAAAGTTGAATTTTTTCAGAGCCTTGCAAAACCTTAGGAGGGAGCAGCTTTCAAAAACAGACAGTGGAATGTGCATAAAGGAATCTTTCTTTCTTGAATAAATATTTCTAGATAAATATTTATATGAGGAAAAATCAGAAATCAGACAAAACACAGTGCAGAGGCTTTTCATCATTGTTAGAGCGGTGCAGATCTTTCTAGGAAGGTAAAATGCCATTGGAATATGGTATCATTACTATGTATATGGAGTATGGACTTAATATTAACTGATTTCAGCTGGAGCCAAACTGGAGCAGTGCTGATACTGTGGTATTTTCCAGAAATAGAAGACAACATTACCAATTTAAAGACAGAACTGACTGTCACAAAACCTGGCTGCAGCCCTCAGCTTTGCCATTGAAATTAGTCTTGGACACAAGAAAATTATTCATAACTCCTTTGTGCTGGAATTCTTTCTACTAGCTGGCAGTGCACTGCTGGCCTCCCTTCCAGGGTTCTTGGTAACTTGGTACTACACCAATGAGGTCTTGCAATAAAGTATTTTGCTTGATGCACTCAAATTCTAGTGAAAAATTGATATAATTTTTTATTTGCTTCATCCAGGTTTGTTCAAAATCTCTGTACTACAAATTCTTTGATCCCTTCTCCTTTCTTTCCTCTCCTCAAATTAGTACAAAACTAATTTTGGTGACATTGCCTTCAGTGGAAATAGAATTAGAAACTTTCATGGAAAATGCTGGCTGTATTGTGGATACATTGGAAACTACCATGAAAAATTATTCTTGGAGGACATAGGAAGCAGAAAGTGCTACTCATTGTAAAAATCATGCAATTTTTAAGCTGTGTGGTTACTTCTGATAGCAAGAAGAGAGATTCTTTCAGAGACCTAATGGATGCTGTCAAACTCTGTGTTTAAATATTTGATGCCATTTAACTTCCTAAGAGTGTCCCATTCCAGGTTGTCTGGATTTCAAGGCACATGAAATCTGATCAGACATGGGCTGCATATAACAGTAGGCTCCTAAGAGAGCAGTCAATACATGGCACAGATGTCAGCCTCCCCTTGAGGGATCTCTCTTCAGGAATAATTGTCTGGTGGTGTTACTGGTCAGAAAGAAGAGAAGCCTTAAGTGATTTCAGGTTTTCTGATGAGTGAACACACACACAGAGCTTGAATTAAATAGGGATTGTTCATATTGTGACCACTACTTTAGACCCAACCTTTAAATAGCAAGTTGCTTGAACTGAGAAGTCTGGTGGTTTGGTTTACAACAGAGAACAAACCCTAAAGTGATATAAACTGCTACTACTGTAGGAAGATGGTAATTTATAGTATCTGAAGGCCTGTAGAACAGTCAAGATAATTTCCCAATAATATTCTATCATTTTCAGGGACTCCAAAGGCTGGAAACTTTGACAATATAATTTCAAGTATGTGAGTGGGTTTACAAGCCTTTTTTCCCTGTCTCCTGCTCCCAAGAGTGTTTAGCAAGTTTGATATCATGATGCACCACTTGAAAAAAATAAGTTCAAAACTAATCACCCCTGCCTGCAGCACTTAGCAGCCACATCTCCTCCCTCACCATTTTTCCCCCTGAAATTTACACAGAAACATAGGAAGACTAAATTATTCTTTTTTAATAGGAAAACCCAGTATGATTATTAAAGCAATAAATTCTCCCCTTGCAAAAATCACCAGAATTTCAGACTCAGATGTGTTAATTAGTAAGATAAAACTCATCTTGCATCATGCTGAAACTCTAATAGAAACCAAACTACCCCTCACTTCAGCTTCATTGATTTTCGCTTTGTTAACAAAGGAGTCAATCTTGATATATATGATTAATAGACAAAATTGACATATATGTCAATTTTGTCAAATAGACAATTGACATATATGATTAATAGACAAAAATAGTTTGCCTGCTGGAGAATATTGGTAGGGATAGAGATGTCACAAAGAGGAATTTTCTTAAAGATAGACAATAGAAAGCCAATAACCATTACAGTTCCACTTATTCCTTTCTCCTCTAAGGCTTTAGTGTGTTTTCCTGCAATGTATTGTCTGATTCCTCAGGTACAAAATTGCTGACAGTAATGTGCACTAATCTTAAAAAATACAGGCCCATTAAAGGCACTGAGCTTCAGTTATTGCTTTCTGAAAGCTTCCTCTGCACTTCTGCACTAATCTGGTTGTAGAAAGAAATCTTCTCATAAATGAGAACAACCTCATTGCTTTGACAAACTGCACCAACATTTCAAAAACAATCAGTGCTCTATATTGCAAAAGGGTAACAATGCACTGCTCTGGAGGACTGATAATGGCATGAGTGAGAAGAGATGTAAAATTCTCTGCTGGGCTGAATCAATGTGTTCTTAGAGAACTCAGGCTCCCCTATGAAATGTAAACTTATTTTCTGTTTATCACAGTACTGCCTCTTCTGTACTGGCAAAATGAAAAACAAGGTAAGTGGCCAAATTAAAGAGAAGGCAGCCTTGGACTCCACAAGTCCATTGCCTTCCCTTCTGTATCACCATATTATCTGTACCATAATAGTTTTGCTTATTTATCTTGCAAGCACTTTTTAAGAGGAACAGGCCTGGCAGTGGTCCACACCTCTTGTACAAGCTTCTGGGTGTACCTGATCACAGGCTTTTTCTTGCATGTGGCAGGTTAAACCAGGTACCTACACAGCCCAAAGCACACACAAAGCCCTAAGCACATCTGCACAGTGGTGGGTGCACCCACAAACTCACTCATTGTGCTCTTAGTGTATCAGGCTAGTGGCTGTTCTTGAATTGAGAGTCATTACAATGGCTTCTTGCCAAATGCAAAGATTTCAAAGGTTTGATGCAGAGTCTGATCTGCCCTCTCACCCCATCACAATGGTAAGTAAAACAGAAAGCAACAGTGACAATATTTAATAGAATAAAACTTAAAATAATTTTGAAAGACAGTGAAAAGGACAAAAATGCAATTTCATATTTTGGCTTGTTACTTTCATCTACTTGCTGTTTACTTTCAGCATTAAATGCAAAGCACAACACTGCAATGCTATCCAGTAAAAAAATATTCAAGAACCATCAGGACACAATCCTGTGCAATGTGCTCTAGGATGACCCTCCTTGAGCAGGGAGGTGATCCAATGTAATTCCTTTCAACCTTGCTCATTTTGGGGTTCTGTGAAAGAAGAGAAAAAATAAAGCTTGTAGACACCTGTGTATGAAGCTGTTAGAACCAAAACAGAAAGACCATTTACCATGTAGTTTTAGGTGTGATAAGAAAACAGTGGTGTGTCATCATAGGAAGTTCTGCCGATTGTAACTAGACAGCAAGTAATTCCAAAGGAATATATAATTCAGGGACTTTCAGGGTATGTACAATGCTATGTGAAGATCTAAAAGCCCTTTTTCCCTGTGTTGTAATTAGGACAGCTGCTTTGCACTTTACAGTTAATTGCAAATCACCATCAGCCATTGAAGGTGCGTTGGTTTTCTCTACAGCAAAGTGCATTCTGCCAGGCAGAGGCTGTCTACATTAGAGACAGGAGTGGAAAACTCTGTGTGCGTTGCTGGCTATGTGGTCTGAGATAACCCACTTTGCTGCCTGAGCAGTTACTCGTGTGTGGCACATTTTGATCCTTGGGCAGAAGTTGTATTAGAACTACAGCCAAGAAAAAGAAGGTAAAATAGCTGCAGGATGCTTATGAACATAACACTTTTCAGGTAAGCTTTTGTGAGGAAAAGACCACACACACAGAGCAGCCCTTGAAGTATAACAGCTTTCCTTTTTTCTCCTGCTATAAAAGAAAGAAAAGGCTGTTTGTAAATCCTCAGACGCTTCTCAGCTAAGCCAGTTATTAGCAGCACAGGTTCTCATTTGAGTCCCTGGAACCCTCTGACACTTAACAGACTGTTTTCTTGAAGATTTTTGTGCTTTGCTCATAGGTGCAACTCCTAGAGCTGCTACATGTCGATCTGACTTAAATCTATCCCTAACTGAGGCCATTTTCACTGATGCACAGGCTGCTGAAGGAAAACAAAAGATGCTTCTCAAGAGAGATAAAATCTAGTCTGTTTTGGTTTTTTTCTCAACAGCTCCCTCCAGTAATTTTGCTACAATTCTTCTTTGACCTGTGTGCAGAAAGAGTGGTGGACTCTGTCTAAAGAGAATGTACTGCCTGGAAAACCTGAGCCAAGATAGCAGTATTTCACACAGAGCCTGTGGCCAAGGCCAGGGAGCTACAGAAAACTAGAAATGGTTTGAAATCACTGTGATCACTGCTTCCTTTTTCCAAGTGAAAAAAAAAATTATGAGAAAAGAAATTATGGCAAAAATCATCTGATTTGGCTGTTTGACCTCCAACCAAAGTTGGATGGAGAATTTCACCCCGTAACAGCAGCACATTCTCTGCAGCAAGTTGCAAGCCTCCTGTATGAGCTGAAGTCTCTGCTTACAAAACTGAAAGCTGAAGTACATCAGCTAAAATCCAACATCTCATGTAAAAGTAAGTTTAGGCTTCTCTCTGGAAGACCCTGAGTAAATGTGCTTTAAAGACACAGCTTTGGAAGAGCAGTATTTGAATACCTTCCCTAAGCATAAACTTCCTTCCAGAAAGAAGCTGGTACTGCAGGAGTAATGGTTGTTTCTGCTTCCTCTCATGCTGTCTC
The DNA here is from genome assembly GCF_028769735.1 of Zonotrichia leucophrys gambelii. Lineage (NCBI taxonomy): Eukaryota > Metazoa > Chordata > Aves > Passeriformes > Passerellidae > Zonotrichia > Zonotrichia leucophrys. Next base: position 7,973,311 of record NC_088173.1, on the reverse strand, counting down.
AGAACACATCAGGCACACATTTTCCTGAACCACCACCCTTGTGCATTTGCACATAATTATACACAGCTGTACTCAGCCTTTTTGGAAAGTGCAGATTTCCATGCAGACCTGAGGAAAGACAGCCAAAATTGAAATATGGAAGGGAAGTAAAGGAGAAATAACCACAAACATTTCTCAGTTCAAGCACAGTTGTCTTCCTAGCATTATCTCAATTTTTCAAAGTAGTTGCATATGAACAAAAGCATCCATATCCCAGCTGACCAGTATCTACAGTTACTGTGCCTTATTAAACATTTATGGAGGAGCAGCTTCCAAGAAGACTGAGCTGAACACAGGAGGAGCATTTTCATCTAAGGTTACCTCAGAGTCCAGATGTCATTCAGCTTGCTCTGTGACTTGGAAGCTAACTGTGGCTGCAGTATTTACAATTCACAGAAGAGCATAACTTAGTCTTCACTGACTTTTGAAAAGTATACAAGGATTTTACATGCATGCTGCCACCTTACACAATGTAGTGAAAGCCGAAGCTTCAAAAAGCCTAAACCCACCTCATTCCTCAGTTGAGAGTCCAAGACTAGGTTGTTTAATACTCACCCCCATTCATTTTTCAGAGGTACCTTGCTCTCCTCTTCATCTAAAGCCCAGAGACTTGGCTCTGGGTAGGGTTTGAAGCCTGTATGGGTGGAGGGGTGGTGGTTATAAACATTATCTTTATCACAGTAAGCCTGGTCTTTCCAGCACCTCTCATGGCTGGAGTCAGATGGGCACCTCTGCAGGGCCACCCAGCACAGAAACCAAGCTTTGGGTGCTCCTGGCTGCCTTCTGGGGGAGGCTGTTCCCATCCCTTTGCTCAAGAGGGAGCTCAGGAAGATGTGCTTCCTTAGGCTGCCATCCCCCCTACCATGGGAGGCATTAGCACTGCCAGAGACCAATACAGAAACAGAGAACAATTTGAGGCTTTAGGGAATTACCATTCTTTTCTAAATTGTTTGCACTTGCTGTTCCCAAGCTCAGTGGAGGCAGCAGATCATCTCAAAGAGACTTGGTTAGTTTTGGTCACCTGGAAGTCAGAGAAGGGCAATTTTAGTGCAAAGTATGACTTTCACCAGTATGCTGCTCCTAATTCAGAAAACAAAGACTAAGGCAAAATATCACTAAATTTAAATGAAAGAATAGCTTTGACCATATATCTCTGCTGGCTGAACCCAGCAAGCATAACAAGTCCTGGCTCACTTTTCTTGCTTCAAGAGGCAGTAGTGCCTTTCAGGACGCTTCCATCCTGTAGTAAGTTAGTAGTAACTGAAATAGTTGCCTGAAACCAGGACACTGATGTTCAAGCTGAAAATCTCTATTGCAAAAATCTCCCCCAGATCCTTGTGCTTTACTTCACACTCATTGCAGTATCTCACCATTTCTTTATGCTATCTGTTGCAGGTGGGCTCAAGGATGATGTGGTTTCTGTAATTTTTTAAAGAAAGGCCAAAGTAAGAGTTATCAGTGCAATCTGTTCCCCCTACCCCTCACTGCTATGCAAATACTCCCAGTTTTGAACTGCTGTGTGTTCCTGAGAAGCTGCCAACAAAGTTTAGCTGTCTCTTGATAAGCTCCTGAATTCTATAATAAAACAGCAAGAGCAAAATGTACTCTGGAAGATGGCCTAATGCAAAACCGTGGCACCGTATTTAAATCATAATGTTACTGCCTTTTGGAACTTTTTCCCACTTTAATGTGCATGTCAACTGGGATAAAAATATTGAGCAACAAGCTTTGAACTATTTTGGTGCTCTGTTAAAGTGTTTGAACAATACTGCCACACCAATTTTCCTACATTTTATAATAATCGGTGATTTGGAACAAATTATAGCATAAACACAGCATGTCAGAACCAAACAAGTTCTTTCAAGATATTCTAAATGAAAACATATTTAAGACTATTGTTATTTTTTTTAGTACTATCACCATGGAAACCATATAAAACTCACTTAAAATACCCATTCTTTCTTAAATGCTTTTTGTTGCCTAAATGAATACATGAATTGAGCATAATTGGTGTGGTATTTCAATGGTCAGTCACAGAACAACATGTTCTTTGGAACATGCTATAACTGAGTTAATTGCTGCATTTAGTGTATGTGACATGTAAGTTTATACCAGCTTTGTTTTGAAAAGAGAATGGAGCAAAACTTTTTAAGCACTAAAAGATGTTCTGGGTTACATATATCTCAATACACTGCAAAGTTTTAAAATTCCAGCAGGGAAAACTTAGTCAGATTCACCCCAACAGCAAACTCAGCTAAAATAAATGCAGTTACACTCAAAACCAATTGTTTCACTAGCTTCAGGGCTAAGACATACACTCATGGACATTGTTAGAGGTGTAGCCACATTCACAGATCTCAGCATATACGATGACCCCTTCCCAGGTTCCTGAGCACAGCATTTAAGTGCTTACAGGAACTTACTGTCATATAAACTCTTCCCCAATATACTGTGTGGGAGATGAGTGGCAAGGGACAGACTCTCTGCATACACAGTTCAGTCAGCTTGTTCTTAAACCTGCCAGATTGCAGGTACAAGTGCTGTAGATTTTTTTTGTACCCACACTTGTGCACACACAGAGGAGCCATTAATGATCCCCTAACCATGGATTACTGGGGTATACTCAGCAGCCTTATTCCTGCTCAGGTTCAGTGACCCTTCTGGTCATTCTAACTGAGCTGGAGCTTGGTTTGAACATGGGCTGCTACGGCTGTGCATGGGCCTGATGCCAAGCTGCACCTTTTCCTCATCCTCAGCCCAAGAGCTGTGCCTCTGCATTTCACAGGCTCCTCCCATCATCTAACAGTGGCCATAGGAGGTGACCCAAGAACCCTCATCTCTCTGCCAGCGTCAGTCTTGGCTAGACCCATGCCCCAAGCTTCCAGAGCTCCCTCAGAGCTCCTGCCCTCCAGCAGGTCCTGCAGGTGCCAGTTCTTGCTTCTGGCTGCCAGCCATGGCTTCATCTCTCAGCCCAGTGAGGAGGAGTGAGGCTGCAGCAAGGCAGAGAAGTCCCAGGCATTAACAAGTGAGATATGACCTGAGGCCTGACTGTGTGACCACTGAAAGAGACCCAAAGCCGCCACCACGGGCAGACTGCAGCAGTCAGTGAAGAATACCCATGTGAGCCTCATGACAAAGTTATGCATCCATAAGCAGAAGTGGGAGCACATGTAAGTGAGAGGTTCATTTCCCCTATTTCTTTAACCATTACATGCCTGGTTTGCTTCTCATTAAGCCATGGGACAGCAGTGACTTTCACAGTGCACTTTGAGAGTCATACCAGTAGAAGCAAAGGCAGAATTTTTTTTAAACTGTCTTTGAAGTAAAAATTGCACCATCAGCCCTTGGGGAAAGCATAGTGATAGAACACAGAGAGTTGAAAACAAAATTAAAAAATACATATAAATGCGTTTTGGCTGACTAAATTTATTAAAATGCTTGAAATTTAAATTTGAATGCATAACCATCTGCCTCGAGGATAAGTTTGATATAAGCTCTTATTCCAATTTACATACATCTTACTTTGCAAAATGCCACCTGAAACTCATGCTAAGTAGTGCACAGAGGAAGTAATGCATTTATCTTCCAAGCATTTGATTTTCATTTTGATAAAAGACCTAAAGAAAGTACTTCAGTCAATCTTAGTCAACATATCACATATTTCTAACTTAATTGCCTTGAATCAGTTTCTCTGTAGGAGCAGAAAAGGTCAAATTATGTAGTAAAATTACACTCTCTAGTGGTGAAATCTTGGCCTTCATGCCACTTTTTTGTTCTGCAGCTCCATCTCATCCTCTTTGTGCTCCTTGCTCTTTCAGAAGATTAACAAATAATTCACCTCATACATGTTGTTACCAGGAGTTATTTTTATTGACAAGGGCACAGTTACCAGCTCTTCTTAATCTAAAAATTAAAGGGGAAAAACTGTGGTCTCAGCAAAGAAAGATTCAGGAGATATTTCTCTACCATATACAATAGTTGGAATAGCTGAAGGAGACAAATAAACACCATCTTTGTGCACACACACAACATTTATGAACAAACATCTTCTGTATGCATGACCAGGTGAACTTTAATGTAATGAAGTACAGTGGGCTGTGAGGTCAGAGTGGGGATTTTGCAGTTCAGACATTTGAGATTGTCTGTTCATGATCAAATGACCACTCTCTTCTCTTGTGACATATTGCAAACCAGCATACAGAAAGATCTGTTCCCAGTTTTCACATGTAATCAAAAACCTGACCCCAGAATATGAGGCCAGAGTATCACAATCTCATCTTTTTTCAATATGCCCCAGTTCTGTAGTACATTTGGGTCAAGATCCAAACTTTAATGCCAGATTCTATTTCTGTTACAGGATAAATCAAAATCCAGGCTTAAGTATACAACTCTGGGGGAGAGGGAAGGAAACTATGAATTAATATCTTAATTTTGTAACTGAGATTAAAACCAAGCTTTTATTTTTCCAGACTGTGAAGTGCAGAGTAATAAATCCTTGCTGTGAAACCCATCATTTTGTAGTCATGAAATCAATACATTGGCTCTCATTTTACTTCTGACCCTGCCACTTAACCCCTTCATGTGTCTTTCCTGGTGTTTTATTTTATTTCATGAGATAGCATCCTTCTCATTTTAAATTTGATCCAACATTTTAGATGCCTTGAGGGGAAAACATTCATGTCTCTTCCTGAAAGACCATGGGCATAATTGTTGTTTTTGATGGATTGCAGCAGGATCAAGAAATTTCCACATTTTGCTTTTGCTTCTTGAAGGAAATAAATGAGGCCAAAGCATGTCCTTGCTGGTGTTGCATTTAAAAATAAGAGGAAGATTTGTCATGTCAAGTGCAGCTTGAATACAGAACACACCCTTTAAAACAACTTGTTCTAAGCCACCTACTACACAACCACTACAAAGTGTTCATTTCCAGCACTGTTTGTGCACAAGGGTGTACTCAGGATGGAATGACTGGATAACAAGGAGACCATATGCTGCTCTGACTATGTCAATAGTGCTTCTCTTACCAATTTTTGGAATCTGCTGTCAGCACTATCTTTCAATGTCTGAAAAGATTGGAAAGGTTACAGGTGTTTCCATGTCCACTTACTTCATCTCTAGCGGCATGCAAAAAGAGCACACCATTGAGGGGTCAATCTCTCTTGTTTAAAATGCAGTCATTCTTTTTACCCCTCCTATTTGCTTTATGAAAGACAGTAGGCTAAAATAAGATTAGGAAGAACATCTTTATTGTGAGGGTGAGGCACTGGGACATGTTGCACAGAGAAGTTGTGGATGCCACATCTCTGGAAATATTCAAGGGGCTTTGAGCAATCTGGTCTAGTGAAAGGTGTCCCTACCTGTGGCAGGGGGTTGGAGTTAGATGATCCTCAAGGTCCCTTCCAATCTAACCATTCTGTGGTTCTGTGATAACCCAGATCTTGTGCAGATCTCTTCTCTGGGTGCTGTCATGCAAACCTTGAGGTCAGTGTCAGCCCTCAGGCACTCCCAGCTGTGCCACCTCCCTCCACCATTTCTCCTCCAGATCCCCAGGGGCAGATGGCCCAGGGCAGTGGATGCAGGCTTTGCTCACAGTGTCTGAATTACGGCACTCAGGTCGCTGTTTCAGACACTGAACATTGCCCCAGTTCTAAGAGAAGCCTCCTGCAGTGGCTTTGAGCTGAGGGCAGCCAGTCAGGCAGCCTGTGCACTCTGCCCTTGCAGACTGCAGGGTGCCAGCACATTGCTGGGATGGATGGATGGATGGATGGATGGATGGATGGATGGATGGATGGATGGATGGATGGATGGATGGATGGATGGAAGGGCTGCCAGAGTGAGAGGGAAAACAGCAAGAATGGAGGTGGGATGTATCTCCCAAAAAATCAGAATAAGATGGTCTCAGGTCCCATGGTTACAAGATTACTCAAGCACATGGTAAATAAACAAGAATAACAAAACTCTTTGCATTCTTACTGGAAAACAAGTTCTGAACCTGTCTCTCTAAAGGGGAAAAGCTAATGAGCTCCCATGCTTCCTGTGCCTTCCTGGTCGGAATTATGACAATATTTATACCCATGGTTAAGTGTGCAATAATTATTTCCAGATGTACATAAATGAGGCTTATTTCTTGCACATTAATCTTTCACACAGCCTACATGCATTGTAGACCTCAGATGTTTACTCAACATTCAGATAAAACATAAAGGGGTTAAAAAAAGCCCTGTGTGGTTTGTTAAGCCTCCTTAAAAGGCAGCTGATGGCAGCTGCCTAACACTCTAACCTAATTTTATCACTGAAATTCAGGGGATTTATTTAACTGTCCTGCTTTTTTCCAAGATCTACATTTTTGTCTAGCTAACTCAGTTCCCAGTGTCCCTACAGAATTAAGTGAAAATGAGCAATAAATTTTGATGCACATGATTCTAATGGAGTTTTTTTATTATACTGTGGACACTATTAAGGGCTCTGGGAGAATCCCCACCTTTTTCTCTTAACTGAAGATTTTGGGTTGAATAGATGAGTCTCCTCTTCTCCTCAATAAATGGCTAAAGCACAGTAAATATCAAAAACTTGGTTCACTTTTGCAAAATATGAGAGTGGTGCAAAGGACATTCAGTGCACCAACCCTGATGACTGAGTTGCAAGAGGCAGTGGCAAGGCTGTACCTCACCCTGCCAACAAAAGCTACCCCTAAGACACACAGTGCCCACATTTTGAGGGGACTTGGCACCATTCCTCGCTTACCAGGTCAATTGTCCCCCCGTCATCCACTTGGAAAAAGGTGCTGCCTCTTATGCCTCCATGCACGCATTTTCCTGTCACGGGAGATTTTATCAAGAGCAGCCATACCACCGGGAATATTCTGATCACTGCTTTGCAAATGTATGCAAATGTGAGTCATTAAGCAAGAGCTGGCACAGAGAAAAAAACCCATCAGAGATGGAGTAATCTCCAGCCATTTTTGTGTCTGTAGAATGTGTTTAGTCTTTTGGCATCTGAATATAGGGGGAAGGTGATTAATGGGGTTTTGCAGTGCTCCCCTGCAGGTATAACCTTGCTTTGCACTGGTCTTCAACACCTGTCAATAAATGTTGGCTTTTAAACACTAGATGTGCCAGTTTGTTTGCTCAGTGATTTCCTGATCTGCTGTCATTTTAAAGTTATACTTGGCGTTTATTTTTCAGATGAACCTGACCTTTACAAGCAGAGCTGGATTTTAATTTCCTCTTCACCTCTGAGGACATCTGATAGATTAAGATTTTGGTCCCAGCTGTAACCAAGGTGGCATGGCCAAGTATGATATTTACATTAAGGCCTGTGTTCAAACAGTAAAATATTTTCCTCAGAAGTCTTTAGATTTAGTGTGGCTCAGTCCATAATACACAGCGGACCAAGAACATACATCATCTGATTCAAGGTTCCTTACAAACCAGAGACTGATTCTGTGTGAATTTGGCTCATGTGACTAATCAGGCAGGCGTCCATGAGTTTATTCATATATAGATCATCCCTGTTCATTAACGTCAGCAAACTCTGACTAATGCTTAGCTGAGTTTATCTTTATGGATGCAGCTCCAACAAAGAAATGTCAACACTAAACCTACCACTCAACAAATTGCTTTATCGTGTTTGAATAACACAGTGGGCATAAATAATGAAGAGGGAAAGGATGTTTGATTTTTTACACCTTTCATTAAGTTACATATCAAGCATTTTATTGAACAGTCTAATATTTATTAATCAAACAGCAGTTTTGTTTACCAGAGAGTGTTTTGGCACATGCTTTTTTTTATAAGACAGGCAGTAGTTGTATACCACTATTTTTTGCTCCTTCCTACTCCCTATACTCTCAAGTTCAGCAGGCAAAAGTTTAGGCAGTTACTCAATGAGCTGTAAAAAAGAATACATAGATTATGCAACCTTTGATATATTCCGAGGTTGCCTTTCTATTTCTCTTATGGATACACTACATTTTCCTGAGCACTTCTCTGGGGTAAAAAAAGAAAAAACAAACAAGTGCTGCTTTTTTCTTTAATGAACAACATCTCCCAGGCCCACTGAGAGGGGACAGAGACGCAGAAGCTGCTCAGGTCCCTTCAGACGGCTCTGTGAAACTCTACAGTGTCATTTTCCCAACTGCAGCATTGTCACCTCTAGCAAGATGAACCCCTCAGAATTACCTAGTTACAGGTAAGCTATTTTTCCCTTCTTTCTGCAGTTTTATTAACCAAGATCAACACTTCAAGGCAATTAATTTCAACTTGTATCTTGTTTGATTCCTACATCACTTTTTTCTATTAGTACGGTACTTCTGTGAGTTTTCATCAGCTACTAAATATGCAAAATGGAAATCTACAGTAAGACTTTCCTCTATCTGCAAAGTCTTCAGCATGTCTTCAAAAATCTCCTATACTCTTTTCCTGTATTATAATTGGCCTAGTTCCATAAATATGTTTGGTGTCCTTATAAACACTGGAAAACTGAGTTAAATGGGATGTCTCAGAGCTTTCTAGGCAGAAAAACTTGTAACCATTATTACTATCTCATACTGAATAATCAGAGAGGTAAAAAAGTCAAGCTTTCATGTGGCTAAAATGTCTCACAGAGTCTCACTCTATCACAGATTCCACAAAATGTAGATCAATCCATATTGCTTTTCTTTCCAGACCACCCACTTGCGCTTTGTACTGGATTTCAGTTATTTTTGTTATCAACACTAAAATATTATAGACTACCTAAAGAAAAGTCAACATTTATAAAAGGCCATATTTTTCTACTTATGAAGAGAAAGATTTCTTCCCATGTTTGCACAATCATATTTCTCTTCAGCATATAAAGTGACTTTAGGGACTCTGACTAAAGAAGTTTGGAGCTGGATAAAAATAAACCTTGATGGGTTTTGCTGCAGCCAGCTACTAAGTGGTTTGGGTTCTGTGGGGTTTTTTCCTCCTGTCAGCTTCTAGTCTACATCATGAATCTGAAACATATGAGTAAATACTCCAAAACTTACACTGTGTTCTTTGATGTTTGCAGCTCAGGAGAGTGTTCAGCTTTTCAACTCAGCATCTTGGAATGGTCTCTTACCCAAGGTGAGGGTAAGAAACACCCTCCACTTACAAGGGGAAGTGAAGGATTAACATTATGGGGGAAGGCCCCTATCTTCCTTGTATTCCTTTTAAACTCAATTTATATAGCATTTGGTTCAAGGCAGTACATTGTTGATCACAGCATTCCTGCTATGCAGCTGAGGATATATGGGGCAAGGCAAAGTCTTCTCAAGAATTATTCTTCACATTATTATCTCATCACCCAAGTTCAGGTATGATTTTTTTTTCTCAGTAGGAGGCTGTGGTACAGCTGTAAGAAAATACTCAGAGAACAGAATTTGAACTTGTTCTCATTTGTGACTGACCTCCATTCCCTGGAATTTGTCTTCAAATAATTAAATCAAACACCATTGCCAAGAGGCCAATGCCAGTACTTTTTGCATGCTAATCTTTATTGAGGACCACAACAGGCTTATGGGCTTAACTTGTCCAAATTAATGGGGAAGACTTTCAGTTGACTGAAGCTCCCCTTAAGTGATTAGAGCAATGTCAATTTATCCTGGAGAAGGATTTGTCCTTAACTGTGTGATGGATGAGTCTCTTACTACAACTGTGTTCTCTTTCCACTCTTAATTAGAAGCAAGTCATTAAAGAGAAGTGATCCTAATCAGTTGATTAGGAGACATGAAAGCAAAAAGAACTGGAAAGTAAAATATTCTGCTACAAAGGGTACAGCAACACTCCATGATTTAAGGCTTTCCCCAGGATCATGGTCAGCTGCTTTCCCAAATGCCTCCCTTGTCCACTCCAGGTGAGCTGCACGGGGCTCAGTATGATATGATATGGGTATCTGCCTACTAAGAATCAAGGTAAAACCACAAGTTCCTTTTCCATTGGCTAATTGATATTAAAGACAGAGCTCTAATCAAATTGCAATGATATTTAGTTATAAACCATTTGGGACGATATTTGAACCAGCAACCTCGTGGTACAAATAACATCCAACATCCCGTGTTCTCCCATAATTGGCCAGGAAGGCTGAAGGAAGCTGCTTCCCACAGACATGTAATCACATCCAGGAAGCACAGAGCCCAGAGCAAGCAGCTCTGTGTTTGGCCACATTTGTCATCTGACACACGGCTTCCGCTAGCCAGGCCTGGAGCTGGTCAGGCCAGAATGCCAAGGGGAGCTCTTTGCATTTGCTCACACTGCTAAATATGCTGTCTGCTGCATTTCTCTGGTTAATCCTTTTTGTTCCAGCTGGGGAAGCAGCATAGTTGTTCTGGTTTCTAAGTCCCATATGATTCCACTACCAGTTAGGCAAGTAAATGTCTCCGGGATGCCACTGCTGGCATTATGAGAAGCCTCATGGGTGAGGAAGCAGTGGAATCTCTTTAGAGTTATCAGGGCACAAAACTTCAAAGCTGGCATACCTCAGACCTCATAGGAGCTTTAGGAAACCAAATTCCCTGTGCAGTCTGTAGGCATAGAGCTATCACTAAATTCTTTGTGCTGCCTTAGCCTTCACAGGCAGCAATTCAGTGGCTTATTGCTATGAAACTACTGAGTGACTGCAAGGAATGCAGCAACAAAATGTAGCAAAAGATTGGGCAAACAACCACTTAGCAAAGGTGTTGATAAATGCTTTCTGCAGAGTCTGAAATATTTGTTAACTATTCTTTACAAGAATGACTTAACCTGCCAATTTATTTTAATAGCATTATGTAAACAAAGGCAGAAAATCCCCCTCCGTCTTATATTTCAGTTTCTAACTTCCACTGACTCTCTTTTCCCTATCACAGGCTTCTGCACCTTTACAGTAGTTCCTCAGTGTCTTGAAGGTTGGCGTGGTTTGCCCCGCACACGGGGTGGGCAGGTTGTTTTCCTGGCAGGTGACACAGTTCCCCAGGTTCCACTGCCTGCTGCAATCCGGCCTCTCGGGCCTCACTGACCGGGGAAGCTCTCCTAGGCAGCAGAGCTCTTCCTTGCCACCCCACAGCAAGAACCACCATGGTGCTGCACGGGGGGTCACACCAAGCTCTCCCTGCCTCTGTGGAGGCACCAGGAGGCAGCTGTGTCCCTGATGTGCCCAGCAGCTCCCCTGACACCGCGCTCCCTGGCCTGGGCAGCTGCTGTGCCCCATGGCAAGGGCCTGTCTCTGCAGGGGCCACGCCTGCAGCCCTCCCTTACAACACATCCCTGTTTTTACGACCCTGAAATATGAGCAGAGAGGAGGGTTCTCTGTGAATTACAAATTGTGAAGAGTTACTCTGAAAAGAGAGAGATGTATCAATTTTTAGCAATAGCTCTTTTGGCTGAGCTTCTCCAGCTCTGAGATGAAGAGAAATGGGATCAAGCCTACCACAACGTTTTGCTGCACTTGATTAAATGCCACCCTACAGAAATAGGTATAAGAAAGAAACAAAAAGCATTCTAGAGAATTGCTTAATGTGAAATTGTTGATAAATAGGTTTGAGGTCTCACCAATCAATCAATCAATCAATCAATCTTCCATGTGATTCTTTGATACCATTTCCCTTCACTTACATTGTTTCTATGCAAATTCTGTCTGAGATAAAAATAGACAGTAATTGAATTAGAAAAACCAAGACATATCATCATCTGTTTTATATCTTCTGGGCTAAAATCTTCAGATCTACTTAGAATAAAACTTCTTCCAATTTCAAAGGTCATCTTCAAAAAGACACACAATATATTGCAGGCAAAGTCCTAAGAATAGGAGTCCACTGCCTGGCTGGAATTTTAATTGCCAATTGAGTAATGGTCCAGACTGCAAGTCTCCTGGAGACAATGTTATATGAGGGGAATTTGGCTCACCAATCCACACTGAAACCTTCTGTACACTTTATTGAAGTATATGGGCATTTATACCCAAAGAACTGCAACATTAGCCCAGTTGCCTCCAAGCTGATACTTTCTTAGGTAACAGCAATAAAAGTAGAAATCAGGTAGAAGAAACAAATTACAATGAAGAATAATTCTATGTTCTCTGACTGTGGGATCACCATCACTTAAAATGGAAAAAAATGCCAACCAGTCCTAGCAGAAAATGATTGGCAGTGTTTGAGTAAAGTGGCCAGAGCAAACACATCAATCTTATGACAAGCTTAGCCTTTTTGATTAAAAATCCAAATTATTTGTAAATGAATGGCCTCTTTTCATATATCAGACTTCCAAAATGCAAATCATGGCATGTAAAAATAATTTCAAAAACTCAGTTACCTCCAATCATTCATCAAAGCACTAGTATTACTCTTTAGTCAGGGTTAGAGATAAGTTTTAAAAGTAGTGCATTATCTTCACACACCCTTAACTGAGTGCCTCAGGCTGTACTTCATATGCTTGAAGAAATGGCACTCAGGCTGTCCCATGTAACAGAAAATCAAGGCATTAAATGTTCCTTTTTTCAAGGCAATCTCAGGCATAGTTGACAAGTCACATGTATTGATATGGACTATATTGATTTCTGCAGAGCATTTGATTGAGGAGCAGGTGATATTTTGTTTTAAAAATATTGTAAGGAGAATAACAAAATACATATTAAAATACTAAAAACTGCCTCACTGGTGAATTTTGTCATGTCTTAATGGAAATGTCTCTGTTACCAAGGTCATTCCAGCCCTGTCTGTAGGGACCAGTCCCTGAGCCAACACTGACACTTCATCAATCATTTAGGAACTTGAAGTATTTGATGGTGGCGTTCATTGTAGATCAAAATAAAAATAATGGAATAGCAGACTGCAGAGGCTGAGTTATCCGAATTGCAAGGTAAGTCAGTCATGATCCAGCCTGCACCCGGGAGTCAGGGACACAGGTGATGGCCACAGCCTTGTGATAACAGCCACAACTCGCACATTGTTGAAAGTGACTGCAAATGCTACCAGAAAAAACTGCCAGAAGCCTTCAATAAATACAAAGAGAAATAATGAAGAGAGGTAGCAAAGGGAACCTGGCCCTGTGCACAGCCTAAAATTGAATGAATTGCTAAAATTCTTTCTTTTGCTGCGTTTATACATTGAGGAGGATGTGGGAATACAAGAGGGAGCACAGAAAATGCTTTTAACTTACCCAGCTTCTCAAAGAGACAGGACACACCATAAAAAAGATTTATGGTCATCTGGGGAGAAATGGAGTACAAGTTTATTCATGCTGGAAAAGACAAGGTTTTAGAGTTAAGGTTAGATATATGTGACTATTTATACTTGGAAACAGCCTGTAAGGGGAAGAGGGAACTTTTTACCAAATGCAGATTCACAAACACAGGTGGCAAGTAGTACCCCAGGGCATTCAGCCAGGTCTCCAGATGGCATGGAGGACTCTGATGCAGCCACAGCAACCAGAGATCAGCCAGGATTCTGCCTGCCCCAGATTCCCAAGGACACCCTCTGTGGGACCTCACCTTAGCAGGGTTCAATGAGAAATCAGACACTGCTCTGGAGGAGTAGGATAATCTGCTCTGAGGAGGAAAGCCCAGTGGACAGAGATGGATGCTGGATGGTCACTGCACTCACCCAGCCTCTCTCCTCTGCGGCCAGGGACTCCCTCTGTTACAGATCCCCTCCCTGCACCCAGCTTGGACATACCCAGAGTGTTCCTGTCATACCCAGTGCTATACCCTAACAGTGGCTAAAATCACATCTCAGAGTTCAGGGCCTCGCTCGCCTCCTGGGGGGCTCAGGAAGGTAATTTTGTGATGCACAGCGATAGAGCCACTTGATAAAGAGACACAGATTTGGACCAGGACCCACCATGGTACAGCATGGACTGAAAATGCCATAAACATGGCTCAGTGTGTCAGACTTTCTCCCCTCACTCCAAGGGCTGTGATAAAGCTGATAAAACATGAACTATGTCTCAGTTATCTGCTCAGAGTACAGTCATGTTAGATTTGGGATCAAAAATGAATTTTCTTCAGCTTATACTAACAAGGATCAGAGATCTCATCTGCTTTCACCTTGGGGCATATGATTTCATCTATAATGTCTTAAAAGCTTCAGTCTAAAGTCTTTAGTCTAAAGTCTTCAGACAAAAATGAAAACAAATAGGTGAAATTTTTGAAGTTCCTTATATAAAGGGAGTATAAATAAATGGTTAAACTACTCTTTCTTCTTCACTTTAATCTCTGTGGAATCAGTAAATTCATGGAGCATTAGAGAATTGAGATTGAAAAAAAGCAGGAGAGGCAGAATGCAATTCAAAGTCTAAAACAACAAAGAGAATAATGTCAGCCATTTGTGCACCCAGGATTCAAAGCAAATGAATAAATATTTCTGAATTTTCAGCAGAGAGGACACTGGATGTGGAAAGGACAGATTAACAACTGTGAATCTGGAGCACTACTTACTAGGAATAGATATTTTCACACAGTCCAGTGCAAAGGGCAATCCACTCAGTGAAGTAGGGCTACCTGCAGATGGGAAGTCAAGACTTCATGAGCTCAAGTACCAAGTTTTGAAGTTCATATCTGGAAGGAGAACTTTCCTTCAAGCATTCAGAAACACATAAGCATGGAGAAAACATCTTGCAGCATGACCATCTGGGATCTTAACACAATTATTTCCATCTCTCTGTGGTTTTTTTATGTCGACCACCGACCACCAACTGCTTAATTCTATCCCACTGATATCAGTAGAAATCTAATCACTCGACCACAAAGAGTAGGCATACTCTGAATTCCTCTTTTTTCCTTGTAGGCACTTTGTTTCTTGTGTTCTGACATTTTCCTTTGGCCCCATAGCACTCTTGGCACAAAAGGAAAGATCTGTTAATCTTATTGCAGTGTTGAAGCAATATATAAAGAAGCCCAGTCATGAATTAGGATCTCATTGCACCAGGCCCTATATAAACACAGAATGAAATGTTGATACCTAAATTAGGCTTTTTGGTTGGAAGTTATTTACAGTCTTGACTGTAAAGGGATTAACTTCACCTAAATGGCATGGAACAGTGAGAGGTATATCTGTGCAAATGTCTCATTGTTACGGCATCAAGCACATTTGATTTGAAAAGGACTGTGAATGCATGCCACAATCTGGGCATTACACAGCCTTGTAATGCATATGGGCCATGGGACAAATCCCTCAGCACACCCAAGGCATGTGATTTTCTTATGGCCAAATCCTGTTTGCATAATTTCCTTCTTTTATTTTAGGATTAAACTTCTGCTCTTCAGAAAAAATAGATTTTTATGCCTCCCTTTTGAATTCTTTTGTGTATGAATTACCTGGTATGTTCCCCAGAGCTCAGTGCTGCACTGGAATGCCATGTGAGAGCCAAAGAGCTTTGTTCAAATGCTTTGTGAATGGCCCTAGTATTTTATTTCCCCAAAACACAGTCTTGCATTCTAAAGAACACACTGCTCCTCAGCTCTGTGGACTTTTTGGTAGAATGAAGTAGAATGCAATGCCTATTCCCAGAGGTAGGGAAGAAAGAGAAAATTCAATATTTAATTCTTAATCTTTAGATTTTTCAAAACATTTATCAAGAAATTCTCTTCAAAGCAACATGCAATGGGAATTGCCTATGCTTTAATGCATGAAAATATTATCCCAATATCTTTCTCTTTCTAGTTTCTGGCTTCCTTGAGTTGCTAATAGAACAACAGATGGCAAACCTTGCCC
The DNA here is from genome assembly GCF_028769735.1 of Zonotrichia leucophrys gambelii. NCBI lineage: Eukaryota > Metazoa > Chordata > Aves > Passeriformes > Passerellidae > Zonotrichia > Zonotrichia leucophrys. Next base: position 7,957,584 of record NC_088173.1, on the reverse strand, counting down.
TCCATTTGGTGCCAGTGGAATTTAGGGCACACTGCAGTGATGAAACAATAGAGTTGGGGGGATATCCAAAAATGGCAGCCTCATCACTGACCTGTGAGCTGTCAACTGCAAAACAGGCACAGCAATGCCTGTAACCCCCAGCACTGAGCACTCACTTCAAATCTGCTCATGTAAGAAGAGATGGGATATGGGAAGAGGGAAAGAGATCTCATTAGAGGAGGCACTGGTGCTGTAATAACAATAATGAATACAAGGATTTCTAAGTGTCATGAAACTCCATTTCAAAACCAGGCAGCTGAAACAACAGGAGTTTGCCAAAACCAGGCATGTATCAGCATTCCCCAAAAAGCACAGAGAAGGCATGGGTCTCCCAAGGAAAACTCATGGCTCTACTTCTAAACAGTTTCAGGTGTGCATGATAAGAGTCAGAAATACCAGAGAAAGAAGGCAGTAAAGACACACCAGCTACAAACAGATGTAGTGTGTTATCTCGTTCTGGTATAAATGCTGACAGAAGTCTTTAGGATTAAGAGCTAGCTGTGATTGATTTGTGAATGTCAATGTATTTTTGCAGTCAGGTTTTTTAGATGATGCTGATTGTGAAACAGCTTCAGGCTGTTCTGTAGCACCAAAGAAATTACACAACCCAGTACTGAATCAGTACTGTAGACACACAGAAATTCTGACAATTTCCTGTTCCCACAGAAGAAATAAAGGGGAGGACAGAAAGAAAAAACTGTGCCCTGGTAAGATGGTGACTGGCTGTCAGATCACCCATGCAAGGTCTTTACTGAAACTGATTTCCACAGCTTTAATCTCATGTTGTGAGAAAAATGGAGCTGGACCTGCAGGTAAGCATTTTGTCTAGATCTTTACTGTCCTCAGGCTGTTAAGATAAAAACCAGATTTAGAAACATTTGTGTAGCAAAAGTAATAAACCATAAACAGGTGTGTAGACAAAAGTGGGCACACAGGGAAGACTGAGGAGAATGCTGGAAAGGTACAAGAAGCCCATGTTGTGTCTGCTGTGCCATGCTCAGTTTGCAAATTCTGCATAGAGAAATGTCTAGATCCCACATTGTCTTCTCCCTGCCAAGAGGAACATCTTATGGGACTTGTATTATTGGTTAGGCACTTGGGTGAAAAAGAATTTTATAATGCTGAGGTTCTGGGAATGCTTTTCTGTATGCCTATCCCATGTGCCAGACTGTCATACTAATTGCCCTTCCTATGCCATTTACATGTGTGTTCTTAGGCTTCAAATCCCCTTTACCTGCTAAAATAAATAAATGCATTAAATTTTTTTCTCTGCAAAGTTTTCTTCAAGCATTTTCTGTTTGCGTTTTAACAGAATCAAGCTGAAATGTAGCATAAAGGTATTAAGCCAGAAAAAACAAAACACTTTGTACTTGATATAAGAGTTTGTGATGACACCTGCATCTCTAAAACATTTAGTAGGTTTCAGGTTTTTTCCAAATGAATTCTCCAGGCCAATTCTATTGAGGTTAATTTCCAATGTACCCAATAGCACTGTAACTAGGCATCATTAACAAAATAAATCTAGGAGAGGTGGTTCATTTTTCTTAGCTAAACAGTTATAAGAAGAATGTGTATACACACTCTAACAAATGTTTGGAAATGTCTCTTCTCAGAGTGGTAACAAATTACAGAAAAACACAGTATTTGGGCAGTTTTATTGTAGAAATCAACTTAACTTGCTAGGAGACATTATAGCTTTGGAAAAAACCCACTGATTGGGCTGGTGAGGATAGAAAATTGGGAGAGACTTTCAGGCTTGCTGAGAATGGGGGATTAGCAGTGAGTTACAACATCTGATTTATGGAGTTGTTTGTCGATACCTACAGATTCACTGAGAACTTCTGAAAACAGCCCTGCACAGAGCAGCAGGAGCAAAGAAGAAAAGGTTTAATAAGTAAATGTCAGTTGTGGGAAATGTCAAAATGAATGAAAGTTTAAAAGCATTACCCCAAATGATTTGATCAAGCCCACATAGTGTGTGAGTGAGCAAAGGATTAAAACTAGAACTCATGGCCACAACTCCCCAAAGCCATCATGTCCATGGACTCAGCCTGAGACATCTGGGAGAAACGTAGCTTAGCACAAGAATTTGGCTATTGAAGTTCTCCTGGCTCCTGAAATAGGAAGGAGGTGAGTCCAATCCTGAATTCACTTTGGAGCGAGGTGTTTTGCAGGAAATCAATCACTGTGAAATTCCAGGTGGGGAGAAGGATTTTTCATGCTAAGGAGTGTAAGTCTACCTGGATGCCTGGATGATGTGTTCTGGAAATTTGCCATGCAGCAGATTCCTGCCCTAGGTGAGAAGACAAATTTCAGCAAGCAATCCATAATATGTGCCATGAACAGTGAGAGAAAGAAACATTCAGTAAGCAGTTAATTGCATGGGATGAAGTTACAGTTTTATGCCTAAAGGCAAGGGTACACTGCACTTCTTTCAGCTCACTAACAAGCTCAGTGTAGGAGCTTTCACTATGCAGCAGTACTCCAGGGAGGAAACAGGGATAAAAACAATCAAGGAATATATCAACAGAGAAATATGTCACTTTGGAAAAATATATTCTGCAGTAGTTTTCATGGATTTCTACAAAATATTAGAGTGGGTTAAATTCTGTGAAAGTTCATTTAAGGACAGATTTCTAATCTGTAGCAGGACAGGGACAAAGAATGAAATTTTCATCTTTAGACTCTTACATGTGTTTTGTTCACCAGATATGTAATTTAACCCACAAACTGTTATTCCAAATTTATGAGGAGAATTCATTTTCTACTGTCAAAAAGAAGGGAATAAAAATTTCAGCATTATGTGTTTGAACCTTTAAGTGTAAGAAATTACCTATCTTAGTAATTACCTATGTTAGAAACTTTAAGTGTTAGAACCCTTCTCATTTAAAACTACATTTAATTTCAACTCTATATTTTAGATCTTTAAAGTCTTTGGAAAATCACAACCAAATTGAATAATGTAAAGTGAAATGTGCTTCTAGGAAGGGGGGTTTTGGTCAACAAACACTACATTGGAGATTTTCTTAGATGATGGAGGACTTCTAAAATCCACTTGAAAAGTTCTCAGTGACAGCATCATTGAACTAAAAACAAATCAGCATATAGGGCATTTCCTAGACCATTATGTAAAAATTTCTGAAGAAGAGCCTCTGGAGAGGGATAGTGGGCTGCTCTGCACAGCAGAGCAGTGTTTGTCACACAGTTTCATTATTTTTGCCTCCTGAAGTTGTGTCCATCTGTGAGTTTTGTATGTGTTCATTACTGTGGAATATAAGCAGCCACAGCCTGTTTATGAGAAGATGGTCATTGCTTTGACTTCAGCCTGGAGACTGCCCTGAATTTTAGGCTCTTTTTGAATTAAAAAAACATAGAATTCATTTAGGCAGAAACTAACCCTCTTTTATATTGCTTTCAGATTATAGCAGCATGGAATACAATTAATTCTATCAGACAAATTAATTTAACTTTGGAATATGGAATTAATGTGGAAAATGGTCCAAATGGAAGATGTTTAAACAGAACTAAAAAAAAAAAATAGTGTTAGGAATATATTATATAAGAACATAAGAATAGTTTAACTGCATGAATCTGGAGGTCTGTCTCATTTGCTGTACAACATCAAAATGTGGTCTGCCATGCTGAGTGCTCTCATCACTTGGCAGCCAGTGAGAGCAAGGAAGAAATGCCAGGGTTTGGCCCCGTGCTCGGCAGAGGTACACACTTCCTGACAGCAGATGTAAAAAGTGAAACAGGTACTACAGCACACTTATGATTGCTCAGTGGGAACAATGTGGAGTAGATTAATGAGAATCTGAGCTAGGGTGAACTTCTTGAAGTTTCAGTGAAACTAAACCAGACAGCTTCACTCTGACACGTGCTTACATGACAGTGCTCTGTCTCAGTTTGCAACAATGTAAAGAAATTAAAACCACAACCACATCTAAATGCTATCCCCTTTTGAAACATATTTTTATTAAAATAGAAGGTGCATTCAGATTGTTCTTTACATTCTGTCTCCTACTACTCCTCATGCACAGTTCTCAATCCATCCAAACTACTTGCCATGTTTTTTTAGCTTCTCTGTCCCTACACTGGAGAAACAGAGATTTTTGAGGGCTGTGAGCTCAACTGCACTTTTCTCTGTATAAGAGGAAATGTCCACCATTATTCTGTTAATGTAAGAAGTTTATCTAACATGCAAATTGTGCTGAATTTTGCAAATGTTTGTTCATCATGGAAATAAATCATCTGTTCAGAGAAGGTTAATGATGTGAAGAGCTTAAGGCCACTCACTTCCCAGTTAATGAGACCATTGCTGAAGACAACATACGAGCTGGCAGTGGTGCTGTGCAGGGCCAGGGGTTGGGCTTGGTGATCTCTGAGGGTCCCTTCCAACTCTGCCTTGTTCTGGGATTCTGCAAAGCTGGATATTCTTGCTCTTGTGCCAGGGGCAAGCAAGCAGAGGAACCAACCTGCTGCACTTGCTCATTCCAGATCACAGAGCTCATTTTGTACCTGCCTATAGTCATAGGCACTGTGTTTATATTAACCAACATGGGATTTACAGGCAGGCATGAAGACCAGCTATAGCAGCAGTTTCAGTTCCTACATTTGTGGGCAGCTACTCTCACCTCCAGGGAACCTCGCTGCCACGTTTCTTCCTGCTGTCACCTGAGAAGACACCTGCAGCTGGGTTTGCACTCTGTACCAAAACCACCCGCTTTGAGTACATACTTGCAGAAGAGTGATGGGAGAATTGCATTACGACAGAGGTGTTTTTTTTTACCTAAACGCCACCTAAGAAAGGAAAAAAGATGTATTTCTATGAACCTGCAGTGGAAAAAATAGCATTTGTTAAAAATCAGATAGTAGCAATGACCCTTTCGATTTGTCCTTCATTAGAAAGCATTTTCCAGTGTATACCTCTCTTTAGAGATTATACACCTCTCTTTAGAGATTTCCAGAGTACAGGGGAAGAGGAATGCAGCCCAGCAGCTCTCATCATTATATAAGAAATTATTTATTCACAGTTAAAGTAAGTGCTACATTTTGCTGTGTGGTGAAAGCTAAGCATAGTTAATTTCAGATTTTTATAGCTTCTCAACACAAGCACGATAAAATGCCATATGGTGCTCTTGTAACTGGGCAAAGTCTCCAAAATCAGCACGATTCCCTTTCTAACCCACTTGGTGATGCGCACACGTGCGAGGCCAGGTCCCCGCCTTGCACGGGGAACAAGGCATCCTGGAGAGCATCCCGCCCGGGACGGCCCCGCAGCCGAGCCCAGCCCGCCGCCCGCCGCCCGGGGAGGCAGCCCGGGACCCGCAGGCAGCCTGGATCCGAGAGCAAATGTCAGAGAACGGAATTTGACCCAGTTTATGGAACCGTCTTCTCTGCCTCTTGCTGCCCTCTGCTGTCGCACGCCGAGGGCTGCGGAGCCGCAGCGGGGCCGGACACTGAGGAGCGCCCGAATGTGCCGGGGAGAGCCCCGCAGGCACGGCAAACCAGCCCCAGAGCTGGTGAACAGGATGGCTGTGAAACAATTCTGAAGCCTCTCCTGTGTGGGAATCTCTTGGGGTCTCTAGCTGGTCAGAGTAACCCCGAGAAACGTTAGAAAGTCTCTTTTTCCAGCCTGGCGGTCGAAGAAGGAGACAGAGTTCTTCATTGCTCAGTCTCAAGGTTGTTTATTGTATCTTATCTGTAAAATTCTTTCTCCTGTCCAGCCGAGGTCTGCTTAGCAAGACAGTCAGAGGCATTCTGCCTGCCCCCGGGGCGGTGTTATCTTTTTATACTAAAAACTATGTGTACTGTATTTACAATTACTTTCCAATACCTATCACCTATGTTAGACAGTGAGCTTCTACTCTAAACAAATCTAAAAGTGCCAACATCACAGCAGAAGATGGAGGCCAAGAGGAAAAAGGAGAAAGGCTGGACACGCCTAGATTCCTCCATCTTACTCCCTGAACCCCCATGCTAAAAACCCCCAAAAAATCTATTTTTCTACTCTGTGATAAATTCACTATCATTCTACCCAAACTTTAATGGCTTGTAATTCTTCATACAAGGTTGGTAATTGTTTTTTCCAAGGGCTAAATCAAAGGCACGGAGTCTTGGGCTCTGTGCCAAGGTCTCCGAGCCCCCTGACAGGGTCTCATGTCCTCCAGGGCAGCCAGAGGAATTTCCTGGGTTCCCACAGGAATCTATTCATGCCTTGTTGGTGTGGGACAGCAGGGTGATGTTGGTCCTGTGCAGTGGCCTGGCAAGGGAGAGCACGCTGCAGCCAAGGGAGCTGTAGGGTCTTGGATTTTCATATAAACACCTACATCGCAGGTGCAATGGTTTCGAATGTTTTTAGCATGGCATATAAATGAATCCAAGAAGTACACTTCACAATACGTTCATCTTTAGCAATAGTAATCAAATACAGTCTGGCTATTACATTATTTCAGCGTTCTAGGTCTCTTGGGTCAGCCACCTCTTTCTAAAAATGCATTCTTTCTGCAGTAACAAACCTCTAGCCAGAGCAGAGCGGACGCTTCAGTGATATTTCTTAAACACCTTTCCAAATGTGTGAATGTACTGAGAGAATGTGAATGAATCTGTTTGAACACCTGTGGACCCAGTGTGAGCTCTCTTGCTTCTCTGACCAGCCCACAATGTTGCTTAGAGTCACCAAGGGGCACCCAGGGGACCCTGAGATGCAGAAGAGACACCTCAGGGCAACCACAGCACACTGTTGATTCATGTGCCACTTGCTCCTCACACTCCTTTTACAAGAACTTGCATGAAGATCTGGGTGACTCCACAAGATCTGTGTTTCTTTAAATGCTCATTTTGATACCTGCTCTCTTACATGGATTACAAAGCACTCTTGAGCCAGCCTGTCCTGCAGAAGATACAGGCAGCACTGAAAATCTCCGTGCAACTGCAGCTCTAAATGCAACATTATCTTCATCTGTAACTTGATTGTGTCAAGGTTTTTCTAGTTAAAAACAGCATGTTAGTGGTGAACTGCAGCTAGAGCTACAGAATGCCCAGGTGGAAAGTTTTCCTGGCAGATTTCCCACTGCTGTTCCTCTATTATATATCCTACCTCATTGGTATTTCTAATTGTGAAAATGGCATTGGCAAATAAGTATCTTACAGCAGCACCTGCAGACCACCACACACTAAAACACTCTCAAACAAAGATGATCAGTCTCTAACTCTTACGCAATAATCTAGAAAACTGTCTTTTTTTTGTTCTCTAAACTTGGACTGGGCTCTGATATAATTCTGTAAAGTGGTTTAGGGCGAGGAAATATTTCTTTTACAACCCTGAAGAGTGTTGACAGCTTGTTCTTTGACAGTTTGTTCTCAGGCATTCCTCAGAAAAGGTGGGAGTTTTACAAGGAGGAACGAATACCTGCAAGAAGGCCACTCCTGTCCTGGAGTGTTTTTGGATGCCAATAAATTACTCTTTCAGGCCCAGACCTTGGCTTTAAAGGCACTACAGAAAATTGGGTGCAGCCCTCAAGGCACTGGAGACCTCCTGTCAAAATTCCACTTAGATTTTTTTCCTGCAGATGTCAATTACAGCCATGGCAATGGGAGAGGGACAGATTGGGTGGTGAGGAGTATGATTTATCCAGGTGACTGTGAGCTCAAAGAAGAAAATTTAAAAATTGAGAGTGCTTGTACCATCATGAATTGCCTGATGAAGGAAGATGGGGGAAACAAAGAGAGGAAGTTGGGTTCAAGCTGAGATTCAGGAAGACTGGTGAAGAAGCTTCATGGAAGAGAAAGAAGTATGTGCTCTGAGGGTATTCTTTCCTTCAGATCCTGGAAAGCTACCTCAGTCTCCCCAATATCTCTATTCCTGTGATGAAAGTAACCACTACTTACATATCTGGCAAGAGCATTGCTCCAGTCCATGTATCATTTTTCCCCTGTAATGTAAAAAGGGATTTTCTGGAAATAAAACAAAACAAAACAAAACAAAACCAACTTTGAAATGTTCAAGAAGCACCTCAGAAACGTGAGAAAAACATCAAATTTTCACCCAGGACATTAGCTAGCACACAATGAAAGAGGCATTTGACATACACTCAGCCACCTCAATCAAAGGCAATATTTAGCCATGGCTTATTGATTCATTTGCCAGCAGTGAATGAGGCAAGGTTGTCAGGGGAAGGGAAAAATTACACCTTATGTCATAATGTTTATAATACCTAAGAGAATTCAATTGCTATTACATATTTAATCTGGCATTTCCTCACTTTTGAAGGTAGAATTTTGCAGCCTGAGATCCCTTCCTGTATCTCATTCAGTAAGCAATAAATATACAGGAGAAGATTTGAATTGGAGCTCTTGGCATTTCAGGTCTGAAAGGAAAGAAGGTGGATGAGATTTCCTGTAAAGCTTTGATATTCTCAAGTCAAATGAGCAAAACAAAACCTGTAAATGTAAATGTAGATACAGACCCACCTTTGGAGCTTAGGCACTTTTTAAAGTCTGAATAACGGTTTGCACAAAGAAGCCCTGGGCTTTAAACTATGCTACAATACAAATACATAATAAATATTTGATTTAAAAATACTAGCTTGACATGTTACTTTCTATTAGAGTTTGTTTTATGTTCAGTTTGGGTTTCCTATTGCTTCTGGAGTGTGCTGTTGTATTTGTTTACCCCAGGCAAGAGGGACTATATATGAAAATATGCCACAAAGAATATTGCAAGCAGAGCACTGGGCCCAGGCAAAGCCATTGACATTTGCACTGACATTTGTGAGTCACTGAGATCACTAGCCAGCCAGCTCTTCCCATCAATGAGGGTAAGCTGCTGTGCAGAATTTACTGTCAGCCAGGTCTTCTTGGCATGTGCACCTCTGTGAAACAAGAATGAGGTTAGCCAAGGTATCTGCTTACAGCATTACTAGAAAGGTAATAAAACAGAATAAAGATGACATAGGGAGTAATTTATTTTAACAAGTAAATTTTTTAACATACATGGAAGGGCATTTCAGCTTGAATTTCTAATATCATATTATTCTGGACTGTTTTATGACCACTATATTCATTCTGTTGCTTAAAGGATTTTGGCTCAGAAAGAAATTTGGTTTTAATATTGCTATTTCGACATATTAACCTGCAATGCATAATTCATGCTAAAAGCCAAGAGCCTGTGCTTTGGGATTCAAGAATAATGTATTTCATATCATGTTGCTAAATTAAAAGTTAAGAAAAGATTTAGGGGTGGAAAAAAATGAGGAGGGACATGAGTTCCTCTTTTTTCATGTTATGAAACAGATAAAATTCACACCATTTAAGAAGTAAAAGAAATCATCAAGACAAAATATGAAGCTGTCTTGGAACATGCTGGGACCTGTCTGGAAGAGTTACTAAATTACAAATACTAATGGTTTCAGTGATTCCATTGTTTGCTTATTCTCATTGAAATGACAGAAAATGGAAAAGCTGATGCATAAATACATAACCGTGTTATGTCACTGTACTGATGAAAATCTAGTAGGAAAAATGGGGGATTTTTTTTCTCTATAAGGAACATAGAAAGGTATTTTTATTTTTTCCCAAGCCTCCCCAACAGGAGTGGATCCATTTATTTTCATACTGTGGATATATGAATACACCTTTCTTAGCTCAGCACTCAGCTAAGAAAATTTGTGCTTGGGACTTACGCTCTTTTCTTCAAGCTTTGGTAAACTGGCAATAAAGCCTGAAATGCCTGTTGCAGAAGGTGATGATCACTGGGAGCACCAGTGTTGCCTCTTGCAGTGCCTGAGCGTGGTCTTGGACAGCAAGGAGGGGGTCAGACTCTTGGCCAGCAATCTGCAGCTTGAGTGGTGAATGCACGCCAAGGCTGTAAAACACATTTTTTCATGGCGCTGTATCATGCTTCAGACATGCCTCCCCAGGATGCTTCCAGCAGCCAGCACAAGCCCGGGAATCACAGCTGGGTTGGTGCAGCTCCAAATGTGCCAAGCCCACGCCTGTGGGAACTCTGGGCTGGGTGCAAACACAAAGGACACGAGGCAGGCACAGTGCTGCCTGGCTATCTCACTTTAAATGCTATTGCACACTGAAAAAATGCTTCTTAAGGCAATATGTCCTTCAACATAGGATGCAAAAGCTCTGTTTATGGACAGACTTCCATTATCACCCTCCTTTTTATTTAAATGCCCCCCACCACCACCAAGTTCTCCTTTGGGGTATGATCCTTTGTATGTTTGGTCCCAGTTCAGGGACGAACTGTGCATGGTGTGTGGAAATTATTGGAAAATTCCCTCCAGCTATTTTTGAGGTACAGCATTGTAAACCAGAGCCCTCCACTCCTCCCATGCTCATATACACTTTTTTCAGTTTAATTCCCTTTCTCTCCCCGCACTTGCTGAGTGTCTGTGACAAAAAAAAAGAAAAAAAAAACATCAGAACAACTGTTTCTCAGTTTCTCACCAACTCTCCCAAGGATTTCTCCAGCAAAGCCAAGCAAGCTAACAGGGATCGCAATGGAACGAATCTTACATCAGTTGTCTTTAATAAAACCTGAAGATTTACACGCCAAAAAAAAAAAAAAAAAAAAGAAAGAAAGAAAAAAGTGAACATAACACAATTCTTTAAGTTTTTATCATTAAACTTGCATGAATGTTTTTCTGTTTAAGAAACAGCATTTATTTTTCATTGTACTCTGCCAGCTTATTTTGATTTTGCTATGAGTGATAAAGAGGAAGCATTCCAGAACTGCTTTTTTCCTTAACTAGCATTTAACTGAGACAGAAAGCAAACCTTTGTTCCACATCCTTTTCATTGTTTCTCTGTTTACCAGTAAAGCTTATCTTTAATCTTCAACAGCTTTGGAATGATGGGGAGAAGTTACTTTGATGGCATCTTAAAATAAGGCACACCTGTGAAAGCAGATCGCTGGCCCAAAATAAGCTTGTTGATCTCACATACATCAGTGTAAAACTGTAATTCCTCTAGGCTCACACCAGTGTTTCAGAGATCAGCACCTGGCCTAAAATACTTAAGCATTACATTTTTGGAGCTTGATGTTGATGCTGGCTACAGTTTGGTTTAATTTAATGAAAAAGATACTGTTTCCACAGCTGGAGAATCAACTCCAGACAAAGCATAACGCTGTGATTGCACCACATTATATAGTGGAAATCAGTTGCAATGCTGTTCTGGAGGTGAAAATCCACTTCATACAGTTTTGGCTTCAAGACACAGACTTCCAATTTATCTCAAAATTGCACAGAGCCTACAAAAATGCCAACATCCTTCAATGTCACCCAGATGAGCAATTTAAGAGGAAGGCTGATCCTAAGACCACAGCAGAGGAATCCTAGACCAAGAAAACCAGACAAGGCTCAAGGATGGCTGGAAAACACTTGCCCTGTAGGTGTTATTTGGAAACATGGTCCCCCAAGAATTGATTGCCTAATTCCACCACGGGAATCAGATAGGATGAAGCAGTTTTATCAACTGAAAAATCAATTGCTGTCTAATAAGGGAGAACAGGGTCAATAGCCATCCATCTGCTTTTCCTTTCTGGAGCATTCACGTTCATGAGTTAGCTTCTAAATCTTCCCCCACTTTCAAATTTGTTTATGGCAGCAGAGAGCCAGTAAAACACCAGAGCAGGCCTACTAAAAGCAGGTTCACCAAAAGCACTCTCATGCTAATAACACACATATTTTCAGTCACATGTTTGTATTGTCAAGGCCTTACTTCTTGATTTTTATTTTTTTTTGTCTAAAAAACCAGTGAAAAATCAGTTGAAGGTGTATCAGGTCTCACTATATGGTGAAAGACCTGGATTCTGTAATGTGGGTTATCAAAGCTGAAACCTCACAGAGGGTTCTGCTTCTTTCCTATATCCATTTGTTTTCAGTGTTTCACTGCCTAAAATAAAAGTGGTAGAAAGCCTTACTTTGCACTAGATAAGGCAGAACATATTATGTTTCTGTGCAGGGTTTATATTTAATAAACAGATTTCTGAAGGGTAATTTTGTGGCATTTTCTAAATGGTCATGAACAGCTGGAAAATACAGCCTAAACCTTAAACCACCTCCATTGACCTTCAGCCACAGATACTGCTGCTATCTATCCATGAAATCCACATATGCCCATAAACTGCTCGTGTCTAACTCAGAACCAGAGGTTTTTTCTGCACGCTGTTCAGATGCAGTCATTCTTACACGTGGCTCTACCCACGGCTGCTAATGTGCAATGGTTGAAAAGACATTAATTCTTGATGCCTAAGACACCAGTAATAGGGATTCAGCATATGAATGTTGCTATTAAAAACATCCACCATTTTCCCAGCATAATCTTCTCTAGGATTGGATTCCAGAGCTGAAATCTCCTTCTGCTGTTGTATAACTTGTCATCTATTCCCAGAAAAAAATAATTTCCTTACATAAGTATTTTAAGACCAAGATAGAAATCTTGGTAGAATCTTGATAGAAACTTTTTCTTCAATCCCTCAGGATAAGGAAAACTTCACAGACTGAATCATTCTTGCATATTTCTTACAAGAAACTTTCAATTTGACAATGTCCATTTTGAAAAGTGTAGACTCCAGAAATAGTCAAATTCTCTAAACCAAAAAAGTCGTAAAACCAATCATGTCCTAAAACACCCTGAGTCTGACCTAAAAGCCCAACACTCAGCAGAGCCCTGAGCTTGCAGAAGGGCACTGGAAAACTCTCACTGTATTTGTACATGAACAATTGGCTCTTGGTGGGTTTAAAGTCCTTATTTGAAAGAGATGTCTTGAAATCTTCATCACATCTATGTTTTGTTTTGCTCTTTCCAATCAAAGATGAAATTCTTATATAAGTAAATGAATGCCAGGAGTGCTTTGGTCTCAAATAAGAAACTAAGCCTGTGGAAACTTTCAGACTTAAATTGAAAGAAAGAATCTTCTAAATCTTCTGGGATGAAAGTATTGGATGCTAGGCTAGTCCAAAGAAAAATCTAATTATTAGCAGTCTGCTTTTTCTATTTTGAGGAGCTGAAGAAGTCTTTAGTTTGGTTATTGCTGCATGCTCTTTGAACAGAGAACACAGAATTTCTTTCCAGGTCAGTAACTTGCCCTAGTGCTGCAACAGAATGAGTTTTATCTGTCTTGTCTTTGATGTCGTCTTAGGCTTTTTTTACTTTAGAAGCATTTTAAAGCTCTAGAATGTTTCAAGAAAATATTGTAGGGAGCTTTATACAAGATTTCTCTTCATTCTGTACTTGTCCTCACTCATGACTAGTGCTAGGATGAGCTGACCATTTCCTATCTGTATTGTGAAAGTTAACAAAACAGTGCCAGGTTACTCCCTGCTCAGCAAGAAACTTTGCAAACATTACCTGTCCACAGCAATCACATTACTTACAGACATCCCAAGGCTCTCAAGTCTCTTTTGCCCTCAGATTTCTTGTTGCCACTTTATCACTGCCTACCTGAGAAATCAATAATTTCTGAGGGCCATACCTGGGTAGGAAATTTCTCTTCACATCCTCAACCCAGATCCCAGGGGGGCAACAGACTTCATTAAGTGGGTCAGATCTGCATATTGAGCCTTCTGTTTCCTTTGAGAGTCTCCTCTGACAATGACCTGTCTTTTTCAATATGGAAGTGGTTTTGATGAAGAGCATGCACCTCCGTGCTGTACGAACCATCATCCTTGCCATTGCTCAGTCCCACTGCAGAGCCTCACACCTTCTGTGCCAGGACACCTGGGGACATGGGGCCTGCTGCACTGGGCAGGAGCTCAGGAGAGGCTCCACCAGGAGGAGGGCAGAGCAGCCCTGGAAAAGCTGCCCAGGGAAGAAAAGGGGTCTCTATACTTGGCAGTCTTTGCAGCTAGGCAGATAAACCGGTGGCTCACCTGCTGTCACTTCAGCAATACACCTGCTGTGAGTATGAGGCTGAACCAGAGAGCTCCAAAAGGAGTTCTACCCAGTAATTCTGGGATTCCATAATTCACTGGATAAACTTCAGGAGTCACCTAGGAGAAGTTGTGCTGATAAGAAACAGCATATTACACCAAGATATTATTTTCTCAGACAACTTACAGTTAGGCAAATAAAGACAAGTGACATTTAAGTTTGCAATGAATGACAATGAAGTGTGGTAATGCTTAGATGCATAAAGTGTATTTCTTCAAACTTCTAAGTCAGAAGAGCTTTGAGAAAAAGCATCAAGTTTATAACTAGATGAAGCACAGAAGAAGATGAAAGAACCTTTGTTCTCTCTGGTACAGCCCTAAGTGCTGTGCTTTCAATGTTTCTCAATGCTGCTGAGAATCAGTCTGATTTCTTGTCAGCAGTTTCATAAACCCTTGGGGTAAAATCTCTGAAAATCAGGGTGCACATTACCTACATAATGGTCAGTTTTAAGAAGCAGTTAAGTTCATTATGGGAGCACACAATGGAAGTACCAAAGCTTTCCTTCCAACCACCAGAACATATCCTTGTCCAAAAAAAGAGCACCTGCAAGACACATGGATGGAAGTTTTTTACTGGACATTGTTTTGTGATCAGTTGGGTGTCTATGAGAGAGAGACAAAAAGATCAAAGGAAGAGACAGATGGTGGCAAGGAAAAAGCCAACAACACAGACATAACAAGGGCCAGGAATATGCCTCTGAGAAAAGCTAAAACAAAAAGGGGAAAAAGAGCTTTTAGAGAGTTTAATGGAAAATAGACTTGAGCTGTAAACACAGACCATGCCTGCAATTCTTGCTGTGGAAAGAAAAAGAGGGCTTTGTACTTTCTTTGAAATTAAATGGGATTGCATCAGAGAAACCTCATTTCAGAAAACATAAATTTCTCCTGGCTGGAACCTCCTATGGCCCAGGGGTTTTATTTAGATTTTTACCCAGCTCACATAAGTTTACACACAGTCACCTTGGAAAGCAATTGCTCTATTTACCCCTAAAACAGCATAGCAGTCAGTCAGTCAGTTATGTTCCTAACATTCCCACTGCTGTTACACTGAAAGAGCTGCAGTTCAGGAGGGTTCAGACAAGCTCCTGAGGTGGCAATTTAATGGGACAGGAGTCAATAGTGCAGGGCAGAGTGCTGGTGGGGATGTTTTTCAGTGGCTCCTCTCTCATCTTGTACTTGCCCTGTTTTTTGTCAAAATGCGTCCTGAGAAAACACTGGCACTGTCAGACCTGGCAAAGGACTGAGATCACTTGCCCTGATACTGACAGTCCGATTTTTTGAAATGCAAGTGAGAAAGGTGCTGTCTTCCCATTCAGGAAATTGACTAAACTAGGGAAGCTGTATATTTCCTCATTTATATTTCTTCTAATCTACTAAATATTCATGGAATACAGTTAGTGAGATAAGAGTTTGGAGTAATTTATAAATGTCAAGACATACAATCATAGAATAACTGAATTGTTAAGATTGGAAAAGACCTTTAAGACCATTAATTCCAACTGTCAGCCCAGCACCACAGTTGTGTTTACCATTAAACCACGTCATTAAATGCTATAACTACCCATCATCTAAATACCTCCAGAGGTGATGACTCCACCACTTCCCTGTACAGCCTGTTCCAAAGCTTGACAACCCTTTCAGTGGAGAATTTTTTCCTAATATCCAATGAAAATCTGGCACAAGGTTTCCTCTCATCCTGTCACTTGTTAACCAGGAGAAGAGACCAAGTCCCACCTGGCTGGAACCTCCTTTCAGGCAGTTATAGAAAGTGGTAAGGTGTTCCCTGAGCCTTCTTTTCTCCAGGCTAAACAACCCCTCACATCTTCATTGCCCTTCTCTGGACTCACTCCAGCACCTCAATGTCTTTCCTGCTGTGAGGGGCCCAGAACTGAACCCAGCACTCAAGGTGTGTCCTCACCAGGGCTGAGCACAGGGGACAATCACTGCCCTGGCCCTGCTGGCCACACTGTTGCTGGCACAGGCCAGGGTGCCATTGGCCTGCTTGGCCACCTGGGCACATCTGGCTCATGTTCAGCCCCTGTCACCAACACCCCCAGGTCCTTTTCTGATAGGCAGCTTTGCAACCACTCCCCCAAATTGTAGTGCAGCAGGCGATGTTATGACCCATGTGCAGGACTCAGCAAATCCTATATACAGACATGTCTTTGCTGTACCTGCACTGTGCAGAAAAGATGGCATGCTAGTGAGATGAGCAAGTTGTTTTCTTCCTGCAGCTCAACATAACTCATGCTTGCCTTGTTTCCCTCACAGTATTCACAACCTGCTCTGAAGACAGGATCCCTCATTGCCATAAGAGAGCTTCACAGTGAACTTCCCGCCCAGCATCACTTCAAAGTGACAGGGCTTGGCCATATCCCTTCCAATTGAAAACTGGCAAGTCCCAGGAAGAGTAGGGCCAAACATTACCATGTTGGACAAGATTTTAAATTCCCAAAACCAGATTTTTTTTGTGCACTACTTTGTGTTTGGAGCATGACTTCCCTGACTTCAGCTGCAGCTGAGAAAGCTCAGCACGCCTACAAGTCCTGCACTAAGAATAAAAGCAATGTAAAGTTATTGACAGCTTCTGAAAAGATTGGCTCAAATGACTCAGCTATCACCACATGGGAGCTGTTTGACAGAAAAAGGGAGAGTATCCAATTTTCCAGGCTAGAACATCACCCCCTTGCCATATGTTCTCTCGCTAAATTCTGTCTCATCCTCTATACTCTTCCCCATTTCTGGAACCAATAAAATGGGAACAGGTCTCATGGTGTCTTTAACCATGTTCAGTTCCTGGGACTCTCTGTCCTGATTATAGAATCAACCTTCTCATGAAAGACAACTTGCATAAACACAAGAAGTAACAAAGTTTTCATCCTTGATAATACTTTGATCAATTGGCATGTATTTTGCTTGTTTCTCAAAAACAGGAACAAATTCCTGAATTTAACAATATCCTGCCATTTGCAATGGTTACCAGGAGGTAGATGAAGTCTTTAAAGGCACTGCACAGACTTCTGCAGTCTGGATAATGGCAGGGCAGAAAATGGTGATAGGTGCCAGACACCACTACCAGGGAGCTGGAACACACATATTGATGCCTGGCTCAGTTCTCCACCAGACTCTTCTTATTCTTTCAGCCCTGTTAAGTCCTTGGCTTTCCCTTTGGCCAGTCCCATTTCTTCTCTTATACATACAGTACCCTTTTCAGACCTACAGATCTTCATTCAGTCATACATAATTTCTCCCGCCAGGCTCCTGTTCTGGACTTTTATTTGAAACTCATTCCTTTTCCTTTAGAAAATCTTTAGTCAACAAAAGATCTTTTCCCATTGTTTCATTCTTAGCAACATCTGAAAATTTTACAGAAATTTTCCAGGAGAAATCAGACTAAAGCAGATGCTTACCATTGAAATGGTAAATGTTTCACAAAATTTTAAGTGACTGAAAACCAGGAAGTGTTTCAGGTGAGAAGAACAGGTCTATCTCCAAAATGAATAAAAGTTGGTTGTATAAAACCTGAAATTACATCTCCAACTGTGTAAACCCTGCATGGATGATAGTCATGCTAATATGACACATTAAAAAACAAACAGAAAATAATAAAACTACACAAGCAATATTAAAATATTATATTAAAGAATTAAATACTGTGTTAAAATTTTATCCAAGGCTATTAATAATTTGATCTTAATATTTGGATATCAGTTGTCTATAAATATGATTTGCTCCTTTACCTCCTGCCACATGGCCTCAATGCCTGTGCTGAACTTGCAAAACTATAAGACACCTCTGCAGAATATCCCCCTCCAGTTCAGACAGTTACCTCCAGATATCTTCTGAAAAACACCCAATAGTTTCACTTCCCTGAGCTGCAAAGAAGGAGAGAAAGGAACAGCAGTCACTTATTTCAACCACCTCATCAAGGATGGCTAATTGTTCCCAGCATTTACAGGGGTGTCTCCCCTGCTCCCATGTAAAAGGAGTCAAAGATTGAGAGCAGCCAGTTTCTACATGCTACAGTCCCTGTGGGTCGGTGCACTTCTGGGGACGGACATACTTGGGGATGTACCAGTGGGATGCAGACTATGTGATGAGTGCTGCTTGAAAACCAGTGCATCAGTCCCTACCTGCTGAGCGCTGTGGTCAGCTTTATCTGGAAATGTTACGTAAAATGTTGCTGGTTTTGGCAAAGGGGAAGGCACCCTTGCTGTGTACCCACAGGTAGACTTTCACCTGTCACTGTGACAGACTCCATGTCTGACTTTGCATGGCCACATTTCTTGCTGCAGACACCATTCCTTTCCCTTCACTCCTAGCCTGCTGCTTTTATTTAGCTTTTATCTCCTTTTTTACTCCTCAGGCTGAGAAGCTGGGTAAGAGATGTTTGTTTTGGGAAAAGAAGAAAGAAAACTACTCTGGAATTATTGAAAAATGCAATGCAGGTTTCAACAAAGAGTCACTTAAAGATAGCTTAAAAAATCCATAGAAGTCTTTTATCTCTCTCTCTCTCTGTCTTTTTGGTGGAGGTTTTGGGGGGTTTTTTGGTTTTTTGTGGGTTTTTTTTCAGAAAACAAAGTTGATAGAAACAGCTGGAGATTATAGCTTGGAAAATTGAGAAACTAAGATGAATAAAATTTCCTGTTTTCCTCTCCTGTCCCAACCTGCAGGGGACAAGGTTGGGGGGCAACCTCTTCAACCCCTTTTCAAAACAAGAGTTGGACTCCCAAAGAGTTCAGTTTTTGACTATTTTTCTTTAAACAAAAATATCAATTATCCTTTTGTACAGTGTTCAAAGGTCTTTAGCTTAACTACAATTTGTCACACATAAATAAACATAGCAGATCTACTACTTAATTCTGATTAGCATAAAAAATTGGTTTTAATAAACCTTAATCTTTAACACTGGTATGTACCATTACTTTCAACTCCATGCCTCACTAAAGTTTTCCTAGCTTAGCATCTTGAAATTAGCTTTTGCTATCCTATTCACCAATGCTACAATTCATTGAATGTGAAAAAGCAGTCATGAAATTTGGCTTGTAAATGCTCTAGCTGCAGGTGATAGGACTTCATTCTGCATCATTTCCCCAACTCTTTTCAGTTACCCCTTGGGGTGCACAAGTTGGGACAATTTGAGGCTCATAAAGATAACAAAGCACTGACGTTTCTCAGATCAAGCACTCAAATTTAGGTTTTATTCTTTTCAGTTTTATATGGGCTTCACACAGGTGCACCAAAACTAAGAGCTGCTGTGGGATAAAGTTGCCTTGGCTGTTCTCTCAGCACATTCCACTGCTATAAAAACAGTGAAGACATCGCTCAACCTCTTCTAAAACAGCCACATAGGAACCTATAAAAACGAGTAGAACCAGAAGATCTCATTTCTATTCCTAGCAATGCTATTGAAACCTCTGAGATTTTGGCCAAGTGACCTAATTCCTCCACAGACCTACTTCCCACAGCTGAGAAGGGAAAATACTGATTTGTGGTGTGACACTTTGAGATTTCTGTCCTTAAGTTTTAGTTAAGTCATGAGCATAGAGCAAGGGCCTACAGTCAGCAGAAAAACAATGACAACCACTTCTGTAAGTTGAAAGATTTCAAGTAGTTAGCTCCTATGCAAGAATCTGTAACAATGTATGAGGCAGACCCACTACAATAGTACAGTTCATGTGGTTTAATCAGTGAATTTAGCAATTTTATTTTTAATGGGTTAATTTTATTAATTTCCATAGACAGCATGAATGTTCCAAATGGAGAAGGTTCAGGTCTTCTAACATACTCTGTGGTGAGATATATAACTGTTGGGGTTCTTTTCTTATAATATCTTTATCAGCTCTACCTCTATTTCTGTAATCCTGTTATTGAACACTCACTTCAACATCAGTGTGTCTATTATGCATCACCCCAGCACTATTTTCAATTGCAAGGCCAGGCCTATGTTCGGAATAAGAAGACTCTATGAAGGATGGATTTTAAAACAGAATTAAAATATACTTACCATCATGTAGAGACCGTGCCCAGGTGCAACACTTGGTTTTATGGGTGTGTGCAATCTCACTTTGTTAGGTTCTCACTACCTCCCTCTGGAAACACCTGGAGCTCAAAAAGTATGCTGTTTATACTTTTTTGTGTACATGACCTTTGTTTAAATGCATTGAAGGTTTTAAGCAAAGCCCTTAAATCCTACATATATCTATACTCAAACTGCAAAACATGCTAAATAAATCTAGAAATTCCTTGAAAATACAGTGGCTGGGGCAGCAACCATGAAAACCCAGCACCTCTGAACATTGGGCATATCTGATACAACAAAGGCATGTAGACCTGTGTCTGCAGTCTGCAATGGGAAAGAGGTAAAATCAATACAAGCTGAGGAAATACTCCTTGTATTTTGACAGTATCCACTAAATAAGTGTTGATTTTCTTTTCCGTTGTCATGGATGTCCTCTACTTTAACTCCAAAGATTCTAAATCCTCATGCAAACCCGTATCTGCAACTCTGTTTGTTGTTGGGGCCCTTGGGTCTTAAAATGTTTACCTAAGGCCCAAAGTCAGGCAAATTTTATCCTTATTTTTCTCAGCCATGTATCCAACTCACTGCTCTTACCTCCTTTCTGTAGAATCAGATGAGTATGTGGTATCACCGATTCCATGTGATAAGGAACCAAAGCATATTATTTTGGGGCCCATGGCATTCATCAAAGCTGTGCTTGTGGCTGGAGACACCAGCAGAGCTGCACACATCACACATGCCATGTGGGCCAGGCAGCCTTGTTGGCATCAATGGTCATTCCACTGCCCTGAAACAACCTGGATCTCACGGTCTTTGTCCAGCTGGGGGCTTGGCTCTGAGTCACTCCTGTCTCATAACAAAATAGTTTCAGGGCTGTAAAGAACCCCTGCCCTTTCTGCTCTGGCTGCCTTGTTGCACCCCTGTCCTTCCTCTGTGCATTTGCAAACAAGCAGCAGACACAGATTACAATTGCCCTAAAGTATTTCTGTACCTTCAGGAGTACTGGTTTGTCACAGGCCTGAGACAAAGCAGATCAACCAGATGATGGAGCACAGCAGGGATTTAGGTCCATCTCCCTAACCCAAAACACTACACAGAGCAAAATGTGCATTTTTATGTTTTCTGGAAGTTCTAGAGCTGTGGAGTTCTTCCCCAGACACATCAGGTCTGCCAGTGTTCTTCCAGTCTTACTCATTGAGTTATTCCTGCTGCTCTCAGGACCTTCAGGATACTTGAAGCTCTGCACTTGAAGAGAGGCTGCTTGAGTTGTTCTCTGCGCATTTAATTTTTACAAGAAATTTAGGGTTGAGGCCAATAATATTATTGGAATCAGCTGAAGATTTCACCAAAAAATTAAATTAGACTATTACTAGAGTACCATGCACTTGCCCAGTGGTGCTTTTCCATTTTCCTTGAAACAAAAGAAGAAAACACCGCCCTTACATCAGATAGAAAGCTAAACAAGTCTAGCAGAGCAGCAAAATATTGCTTCCAACAAATTGCATGGGGTATTTGATGTCCTTGTGCAGTGCCCTGACTGCCTAACCAGTGACACTAAGCACAGCACCATCTGCAGTGCTCCCTGGAAGAGCCCATGGTGCCGTCCTCTGCCTTGCCAATAAGAAATCTTTCCTGAGAGAGCATCGCTGTGGGAGACTGAGGGGCTCTGCTCTCATCACAGCCAGAACTAGAGAGGCAACAGCCCAGGGCTATGCTAAAAGGCTGCTGTGTGTCATATCTGCTGGCTGGGCTGGGCTCACTGAAAACAGCCTGCATTTTGTTCTAATTTAAGTCCACTGGTCTGACTTTGAGGAAGAAAGTTAAAGGGTTTATCAAGTAGTGTCATTCTAGGAATACCATAAAGGTCTAAAGAAATAAATTGGAAAGGAAGATCCTGACTTCTCAATTAAGAACTTGCTTTCCAGGGTGAATAAAATTTGCAGAATTCTCATTGTGCTGCCACAAGCTTATTTCTCCAAAGTCATCACTTGGGACATTTGTTTTAGGAAGGGTTCGCTTTCATATGACACATGATAGGGACAATTTATGAGGAAGAGCTATAGAAAAGTCCAAGGTTTTCAACTATTCCCTCAAATAAAAAATACACCAGATATGACCTTATTTTCCTCAGGAAGGCTACAGGTTTATAAGCCTAAAGAGAAAATGCAGATACATGGGGAAATTATTGAAATTTACTTCAAAGATTCCCATCTGTGTCTCACAGCTGGATCAAAAATACAATGGAAATTGAAAGATACTTATCAAATTCAATATGCTTCAAATACCTGTAAATTTTTTCTAGATAGGAATGCAAATTTGTATAATCAGAATTCTTCCATCCTTTCAGGACAGAATTTCTGCAGAACTTGAGACAGCTTGAGGATAGAAAAGTAAATAGCAAAAAACCTCAAAACAACTGATGCTGCTTCTCCTCAACTAAGACTCTTTAGTCAGTGATTAGGGAACACTACAAATAATTTGCCAAGGAGAATTGAGGAAGGGAAGGTACTTGGGTAAATTTAGGTGCCATTTGAGCACAAAAAATTAGACTGATATGAACACCAGTTCAAAATGAACAAGAAATGGTTAAAATACTTTGCCAAATTATCCTTCAAAGAAAATCCAAAACATAAATTAACATTGATAGAAAAAAATGCCTAATGATGACAGACATTTTATGATGACAGGCATCCTGATGAATTGTATGAGGAGGAAGAACAGAGGGATATTTTTAAAATCTATCATCAATCTGTGCAGGGAGGATTTATTTCCCTCATAAAGACGTGACAAAAATACAGATATGCCTGCAGATTTATGTTTCCTAATCTCCTAATCAAGAAAACACTGAGAGCACAATATTCAAGAATATCAAAGCACAGTTTCAGCTGCACACATAGGTGCTGAAAATACAGGGATCATCCCACAGAGCAGCTGTTACATCAGCAATGCTCACAAAAGTGAGTTCAGGACACACAGGAGTTGAGCCATGAAGCAAAACTCACTGCAGTGTAAGTGCTTTCAACATGTTAATCAAACTGATTACAGTTATCTTAAACCACATAAAAGGAAAGCTCAAAAATGAGGAAACTAATGAAGGTCAGAACCAAGAAAACCAATGGTTTGAACTCTCTGTGGAGCACCAGCAACAGACACAATGCTCACATTCAGGAAGTAAGGGCAGAAGTAAAGTACATGTGCACCGTTAATCTCAGTCCTACTAAAATTATTTGCAGTCCTTATAATCACCACGGTAAGCAAGTACACAATGCACAGCAACACCTCCGATTTGGAACAATTTTTCTGTTTCCAAAATCCATCTACATTTATGGGTTACTACACTGGTCAGTGTACAGAGCAGGGTGGCTGCTCACTACCAGGAAATGATGAGCCACAACCCTGGCACAGGATGTTCCTGGTGCTCTCATTCCCAGTGTCCCTGTGCTGCAGGCTCCCACAGACAGGGCTGGGGTGGCCTCCCCAGCACAGAGGAGCCCTGCATGTCCCAGGAATTCTCAGTGACATGGTCTTTGCAGAGTGACAAATCAACTGCATCTCTGATGAATAGCAACATGCCCTTCCAGAGGTCTGGGCAGTAACTCAGGAGAATGGGTTTCTCCAGAGGAACATTCAAAGGGTGGTTTGATCATGTGAGAAAATAGGACATCCCTGAGGAAAGTGCTTGGCCTCTGATGACATAAAGAATAAAGGTTCTGGATAAAAGACTAAAAGCTTCCAGAGTTTCCAAAATAAAATTATAAAGCAGAGCCAGCTCAAACCTCAGGATCAAATACCAGGTAAGAAGGCTGTGGGGGCTTCAAAATGGGTTCAAACAGCACAATTCATGGAGATTGACTCATTTTAGAGGTTTCAAGTTCTGTGCAGACATGTCTGATCACCACACAAAACCTCATTTTGTTCTGTTTTGATTGACACATTCACAAATTTTTTTTTGTCAGTCTCAAGCAAGGGGTTGAATTGAGCAGGATTAGTACAGTCAGTAAAACTTGGTGGTCTCTGTAATGCATTCTGGACATTTCAGCCCAACCAAGTAAGAGCTATTTCATCAGAACACTCTCCCTTTTGTTCTCAAACAGAGTAACTGCATACAGCTTTACTGGGGATGGATACATGCTACTGAATTTGTATTAAGTAGACACTTTTCCTAAGGGGATGTGTCTAGGTATCAGTCAACTCCATCCCCAAAAACCAAACCTAAAAAACAAAAAACCCCAAAACAGATAAAACAAAACACACTCCCTCCCAAAAAACCCAAAAACAACAACAAAAAAAAAAATCCACTGAAAAAACAATAAAGAAAAAAAGACTAAAACAAATTTTAAAAAATTAAACAAACCACTGAGCAAAGCACTAAGTTAGAAAGAATGGGACTTTTTTAACATGTTGATCTGATGCTTCTTGCCTCTCCTGCTAGGCATCATTTAGCTTGCCCATACAGAAAAGTTCTGCTACATCATTAGTCACCTCCATCTGCCAGCAAATAAATCTGACTCAGCTGTTTGTTGAGCCAGCAGAAATACAGCAGGACTAATGATTTTATTGTTGAAAGAGCCCTGACTGTACCTCCTCATTCAGGCTCCACTTTGTTTGAATGTAAAAGGATTTATCTGGAGAGGAAGTATCCATTTTGTGGCTGCAGATCAGAATTCAAAGACAAGATCTGACAGACAGACTTTTTGAGGCAGGCAAAGTTAGGGATAAAAGTACTAACCACCTAATTCAGACTCAATCTCATTTGTGTAACTGTCTGACCCCTCATATACCCTTTCCCCATGGTTATTATGAACAAGATGCTTGCATGAGTACACAGCAGTAGTTTATGGTGGCACAGATTTTTATTGGTAGTTTTACTTAGGCAACTTGATGTATTGTAATAATGCTAAATTGACTTGATTGTATAAAGCTCAAGTTTTATTGTTTAATTTGTATATATTTTCATCTCTAGTTCTGGTAGGATAATGCATGAAAAAAAATGAGGACAATTTGCCTGTGAAAATCATACAGGATTTAAGCTGAAATTATGACTTTTCATTTCATCATTTTCATTTTTCTAATCAGTAGCTATTTCTTCATCAATTGATATTCTCAAAATTAAATTATCATTAAAGAGTTGTAGTAACGTTAAGCTTAAAGCCCAGGAAAATAAATGTAGTAAACTTACATTAACATGAGAACACTTTAAGCCTGAAAAAATAACCCAGACCCTTAGATTCAGGCCAGTAGTAGTGTTGCATACAAGGATGTATTACAAAGCAATGGAAAAAGATGGCTGTATATCTAACAATGACCAAGCAGAAGAGCGATATTATGCTGTTCTCATTTACCTTGGTGAACACCTGAAAAAAGTTCAGCTACTCTACAAGTTTGCTGATTATATCAGAATTTGGAAGCAGAAACATACTGCAACTCTGTTTCTTTGTAATTTATGTAAAGAACTCCTCTTAAGAGAAAGTAAATAATTTTGTTCCTTTCTGTCAAAAGCAAAGTCCCCAAAATACATTTTAAGGCATGAATTATGGTGCAAGGCAGTTTTCCCCCTATGTTTCTCTTAGTTTATATCCCAGTGGTATAAACTGTTTACAAAGCAAGCAAAATTTGACTAGGTTTCTATCCACCACATAAAATAGCATCTGAAATGTTAGTATACATTATGACCATTATGACATCATTTTTGTAAGGCTTTTCTTTTCAGTAGATCTCTAAAATGACCATTAGATTTGAAGACTAAGTTGTGATGCTCTTCACAGGTTCTCTTTGATTAACATAGTCAGCAAATTGTTTCTCCTCTTTCCCAAAGTTCCTTAGAAAGAAATATCTTACAGAACAAACCTCTATCACCAGCTACATTGTATATTTGAAACCCGTTCAGGACCAAGTTTAATAAATACAATGAATAAAGAAAATGATCCTTTGCAATGAGAAATCCACTTGGCCTGCAGGATGCAATCCTGCCACCCAGCCAAGTACATCCTAGCCCCATGACCTGTTTCTTTCCTCGGCACAAGGAAAAAAATACCTAAAAAACATTTTCCAGAAAAGCTAGGCTTTTCTCATGATTTATTCCACTATTGTTCAAGGCCTTGTCCAGCTGGGAGGTAGCTGGCTGTAATATTTTGAGCTCAGTGAGTGTGAGACATGATACACTCTTTCAGACAAGGACCATCAATCATTCCAACTAAGCAGATATTTTTAGGTTATTAAAGATTGAAAGTTAGACTTTCTGAATATTTAATATTCACCATACCTGGTAAATGGCTGTGCATTTGTTGCTACTATACCTGGCATTTAAACCTTCTTGATTTGAAGATATCAAGCCCATCATTTAAGAGATGTAGACTTTACAACCTTGACAGAGGAGAAAGTGGAAAAAATGTGCTTCAAAAAAAATTGATCACTAATCAAAGTGAATTGTTCCAAGCCCAAGATCTGGAGCACAGAATTAAAACTGACATGCAACACAAATGTAGTTCTAAACTAACAACAAATCTTTTAAGAAGTTTCAAATCTTTAAGAAAAAAAGGGATTTTATATTGGCATAGACCTTAAAATCTTTGATGTCCCTCATTTAAGTGGAAATCCTCATACTTGAATATTACTGGTATTTAATTTCGCTATATTTCCTTTTGTTTAATGGTTGCAAAGATTCTGCTATGCTCTGTGGTATTTTACATGGACATTTCTGTTCCAAGTTTATATTAAGAAGGTATCACACAGAATAATTGTACACAAACTTAAGTGCTGGAGAAGATCCCTTTATTGTCATTCCAGGTAATTTTTATTTTTTCAGCTTAGTTTCCTAAGAAATCCTGTTCTGTTAGCTTGTCTGTCTGTTTCTGTGAGATAACCCTTCCACCTTATCTTATACCAATAGACTTGACCTTGTTAGCCAGTACAAGGATGGTGGTGCTGGTAGCTGTTGGCAGGTGGAAGCCAGCCACAGGATGAAATCCCTCTCTGACCTCTCACAGAGAGAAAAATGAAAGCTGTAAGGATGACCTCCAACATAACCTGGAGCATCCCAACACAAGAAGATTGTTAGAACCAGTCTAACCTCTAACACCTTCGGTCAGGGTTTATATTTTATAACATGAGAACTTCATAACATTATAACTAGAGAATCATTTTTACAAATCAGCAGACAAACCAACTCTTTCAATTTCTCACCCTTATGGGTTTTCCAATGTCTCTGCTCAGTCAGACTGGAATTTTTTCATGTTGCAGTGTTCCTCAAGTCTTGATCCATAGGACTGTGCATATTCCTACTACAGATTCAGCATAATCCCACTGAAATCATGATCCATGAGCACCCTCTGCCCCTCCTTCTATACTGACCTTGGTGTCCGCAGAGTTGACACTGTGCAATTCCTTCAGCACAATAACATTTTTCCCCTTCTTAAATATATTATCCCAGAGGTGCTACCACCATCAGTGATGGGGTCAGCCTTACCCTTGGGAAGTCTGTCTTGGAGCCCCCCGGCATTGCCTCTCTTGGGCACAGGGGGATTTTCTGGCAGTTTTTTAGAGAAGCCTGTAACCCCCCTTCACTATCAAGACCTTGCCATGCAAATCCAATCAAATCCAATGCAAATGGACAACATGAAAAGGAGACAGAAGTGAACTTTACAGAAGCAGAGTCACAAAGGAGCAAGGGCTGGCCAGTGCCACCCCAAGCAAAGGGTATTGGCTGCCAGCACACAACATTCAAAGACAAAGGTCAAGCAGAGGCATGTGAAGTGGGGTTCAAATGGCTTTCTATCTGCAAAGCCTGATTCACCATTCCTGTGCTAAAATGGGAATAATTAAGTTTTGGAAGGATGGCTGCTGGCAAGAGGGAGGAGACCAAATATCTGTTTTTAAAGAGTGAAGGTGGGCTTGAAGGGAAACACACCACATACACACACACTCACCCACACACACCCCCCCAGACAAAGAATAAAAAGCTGCAACAATAGCTCCCCTGTGTAGGAGAGGAGTAAGAACTGGACATGTCATGGGAAGCTGAACAAGCCAAACGGAATGGAGAGATGAATTTGGACAAAAATTAAACTAGCAGACAAAACTCAGAGCTTGTTTTCATCCTCTCTGTATTCATCACAAGTGCTCACGGGGAAATATGCCAAAGAGACCACTGGAAATACTAAGAACAGTATAGGGAGTAAAGAAAGCTGCACTTGTGCAGCAGATTATTTCCTCCTTTTCACCTAAGACAGGGCACCATGGTGAAATAGTTCTCAGGACAGACCAAAAAGCTTCAAAGTGTCAGAAGCCAGAAGCCATCCTCAGAGCCCCATTCTGCAGTCGTTTCAATGCCCCACCACACGTATGGGCAAAATTAGCTGCATCAAAAGGTGATGTCCTCTAAAATAATGCCATGTGTGAACTCAACACTTCTGATATGTTCTGCAAAACAAAAGCTAGTAATTCAGTGGCTCTACAGCAAATAGCCTCTCCCCAGAATGAGCAGTCAGCAAGGCCAGAAAGGTTGTTTGGTGGACAGGACTTAGGACTCGCTGCAGTAAATAAAGGCTGACAGTGAAACTGATAGTGAAAACCCATTATTTTCTTCGAAATTCAGCTTCTCAATAACCATGCCTACTGTAACACCTAGGAATTTTGTCTGCATCCCTTTTCTATGAGAGAAAGGAATAGGTTTCGCTTCTTTTTGAGAGAGCAATAGAGCAGCACTTTGTGCAATTCATTTTCTCCAAACTTACTCATCCAATCTACAACTTCTTTTTTTAAAAAAAATGTCTTCCTCAGCCAAACAAACAAACAAAAAAAAAGAGAATAAAATAAAGCTTATATGCAAAATTAGAGTCTTGCACCCTTACTGGTGTAATTTAGATGCACATAGGTCTGCCAGTCTCTAACATTACAGACCTGGAACTTATAACACTTTCCCAGTATCCATTGAAGTCAGGACATTCCAGTTTCTAACCAAGGGAAGCCTGCTTCTCTATGCCAAAGAGTAAATCTTCATTTTATGAGAACTATACATGAAGGAAATGTGCTACAAAAATAGACTAGAAAGCAGCAGATGTTTGTGGGAAGAAATTAAAGAGGTGCCAAAACTAGAATGCCAGGAATGATAAAAGATAAAGAAAGAAAATATATGGAAAATGAGATGTGAACATCATAGACCTGTTTTCTGAAAATGTATCACCTGTCCTTGCTGATTTTGGAAAGCAATTAATATGGTCTTCTGCTATTACCTTCATTGATTTGTACTGCATCAGCTTTCCTTGTATTTCCCATTGGTCAGCCAACATATATGCTCTTTCACAACATATTGAAAAACCAAGCAAAAAATCTCCCTTCTGTTTTTTGGTTGTTGTTTTTTGCTGTGTTTTTTTTTATTTTTATTTAAAGTGTGTCCTGCCCTCTTCATCAGCGTTGTCTTTCAAATGTGCATGTCAAATGAGCTTCAAAGTCAACACAGGCCAAGAGTAAAAAGTGTGACTAGAATTGTTCCCAGAAAGGAGCTGCAGACCAGATGTGCATCATGCCCCCTATCCAAAACCCACCCCACAGCAGAGGCATTGACTGTTGCTTCACACCACTGCACTTCACAGCTTGCTGCCCCAAAACAGCAGTGCCACTCTAACTCTTGTAAAATAAAGCATCAGTTACGTTAACATTTTACAGGAAAAAGAAAACAAATTTGTTGCAGCCTTTGGAGAGGAGTCCAATGTCATGAGTGATGCTTCACTGCTGACAAAGCTAGTGCCAACCGTTTGGGATGTATTTAAGGAAAAATAGAAATTTGAGACTTTTGTCCGCAGATCAAGCTTTTTTCTTAATAAGGTGTCACTTCCCTTCTCACACAGATTTTTTTTGTTAAAAATCTTTGCTTTTTGCTGAGTGGGAAAAAACCCACAGATTTGCTCCTGTACAGAGGGGAATGCTGCAGGATTTCAGTAGCAGAAGAGTAGGGAATGGCAAAAAAAGCAGTAGTGACTGCCATTATGCATATCACGCATGTTGATAAGGCTGTGGGGCCCACCATGAAAATAAAGCAGGGCCTGAGGGAAGTTTTACAGTCAGTGGTTTGGCAATTGTAGTGGAGAAACAATGAATAAATCCATGGGAGGGGAGAAGTCTGTGGTGGTTCTCAATCTGTTTATAATAAGGGTCTTATTTATAGCATGCACTAGAGAGGTCCTGCTGCCTTGCATAATTACACTGGCAAAAATTTCCAGTGTAGATGCTGTTTTATCTCAGTACCAGTGCTCAGACAAGCATGGCATCCCACCAAAGACTGTGAGAAGGCATAAGAGCTGTTGTAGCTGCACCTGTATAAACTGCCTTATCCACGTGCCACTGGAACAATTCCATGGAAAGGGTCCTGGAGGCCTTGCTTTACTCAGGGCCAAGGGAAATGAAGGATGCAGGTACAGGAAGACAAATGGGTGGAGTCCCACGTGCAGGTGGGACACACACTGAAGCACTTGTGTGAGCATTTTGGCACTGCCCCTATCTGGAATTACACAGCTGATCATGAGTAGGTTGCTGCTTCACCCAAGACCAAGGGGCTGTAAAATCTGAGTGGTTTACAGTGTCTGGTTATACTTGAGGTGATAGTATCCCCCCATGCTACAGCCCAGAAGGCAAGGCCAGGAATGCAGAATGAGTCATAGAGAAAGGGATTGGACACATAGCTATGCCTAGGGGATCTAGATGATTCCACAGCCTAAAATATAACAGAGGGTTTTTAAAGGTAAATATACCGTAAATCCATATAAATCTGCAAACAAAAGCTTTGCAACTACTCCTACCCCACGTGCAGAGCTGCACATTGCACCAAAATTTGATCTGATCCTGGGTTGCTCTTTACCTGAACATTGCATCTGTTGATAAATCTGAGAAATTGAGCAGTCTAGATTAGAGATCTGCTGGAGAACATCTGGTTGACACCAGCATTATTTCTAAAACCAAAAATGTTTTCACAGATTTTCACAGTCAGACCAGAAAATTCGGGTGTGGGCAAAGAACTTGTTTTTCAGTGAGCAGTGCCATGAAGAAAAAGCACCAAGGACAATTTGAAGATTGCAGTCACACTTTCAGCAGTGTTTATGTGGTGGTTAATCAGCCAGGATAGCAAAACTGCAGATGATTTATTACTATTGAGACTCCTTTCTCAGTCTTCCTTTGGCTTTACTCTGTGTCCATATCTAATACATTTCCTTTGGGTGTTATTCAGTGTCCATAATTTTCCCTTCAGCTACATACTAATACAAATTCAGAGAGGGATACAAGGAGGGTTCAGATCTTCATCGCTCCGAGCCCAGCTCTCAGCAGCTGGATGCTCCCTGACCTGGATGCTCACTGGGTGGATCTGCTCTGTGCTCCCACACCACTCATTCTGTGTCCCCAAGAAGGAGGCCAGAAGATGTGCCAAGCTCTGTTCTCAGTTGCTGCTGATGCCAGGAAAGCAGACAAGCTCTAAATAAGAGCAGGGCAGAAAGAGTTCACACAGACAAGGAAACCAAATCTATTTGTTTCCACTGTTTGGCATGTTGGGTGAGATGCATACAATCGTCACCTCACTAGCAGCTGTGGGAGCTCACAAAAATTTTGGGAATGAAAGAGTGAAAAATTAACATTTCAGATGAATCATCCATCAGGGAAAAACCCCCAAAACAAAAGAGACCTCTCAACAGAGTAAAGCAAGTAACTTGAACCAGAACACACTTTCCATTGTCTCTCCTAAAGAAATTTCCTCTCTTTATCTAACATATGCTAGCTTTGGATATCTGAAAAA
Source organism: Zonotrichia leucophrys gambelii (assembly GCF_028769735.1). NCBI lineage: Eukaryota > Metazoa > Chordata > Aves > Passeriformes > Passerellidae > Zonotrichia > Zonotrichia leucophrys. The sequence goes on along the minus strand of NC_088173.1, from coordinate 7,925,798 downwards.
ATTCTAGTCAAGGGCAGAATATAGCCAAATGCTATATCTTGGCAGCAGTTCTTTTTGAACAATAGTGAGACATTTTATTGTATTAAAATATTGTTGTACATATCAGCACCTGCTGCACGTGCATATTTTAAGGTTTATGGTTTTATTGCTTTATTGTGGATTTCCTGCTCTTTCTTTATTGAAAGCAGATAGCTGTGATTTTTCACACCCGTTTTAAAAATAGGTGCAATTATTGTCAAATTTTAGCACTTCAGATGCAAGAATTTCAGCTTCCTGTCTGAAAATCATCCTGAAGATTTTATCACCTTGCAATCCTTTTCATAAGTTTAAAACACAAGTATTCAGCCCAGAGTGGCTGGCAGTTTTTCCTTACAGAGGTTTAAAGAGCCATTGAGCCATGTTGGAGATTTTAATTTTGAGAAACTGCGGTGCATTTTAGCTGTTATTTTTCTTTACATATCTCACTGCTTTCAACAAGAGACTGAAGGAACCCAGGTTGGATATCACTGAGGAGAAACATTACTCCAGAATTAATCAGAATCTGCCATTTTGTCAAAAAGATATGCTGTGATGTATTCCTATTTTAAGATAAATTGACATTGGATTAGCATAATCTAATATTTTAAAATACTAAACTGCTAGATATTTTCTTCACAGCTTTGGCTCCTGTTTAATAGAAAGAGTTGAGCAGATCCATATTCTTTCTAAAATATGGACAGAAAATCTGGTTTTTTTGAAATGGATCATGGGGCTGTTGACATGGTGCCTGTGCCCAAATTACTATCTAGCTGGTAGGCATGTTAAAGATAAATACACGAAACTTTGGCATTAAAAGTAAAATGACCTCATGCAATTTAATACCAAATTGTTAATATCAAAATAACAAGCAAATCTTTACTAATACTCCCAAATTATCTTCAGATAAAACAAACCCACATTCTGTTGATTTCAAATGAATGCTTTAAAAAAAATTAGGCTCTGTAGTAGAAGGCTAAGAAAAATACTACTCTGACTTCTCACAGCTTCTTTTTAGATCAAAATCATCCATGTCGTAATAAAAAAAATTTGTAATGACACCTTTAAAGACACTTCTAACCACTTGTTTCTATCAATGGGCACAGCCTCTTGAGCAAAGCCTCTAACTTCAAGCACAAGGTATTATCCCAACGGTTTGAACCAGCATTTATGAGCTCTCACGTTTGAGTGTGTTGATTTCCAGGTCATAGTTTCTGTCACAGACTGAAAATATTGTCCCAGTGTAGTTCTGATCTGAGATAGAGCTGCTCTCAGTCTTCCCACCAGCAGCAACCTAAAAGAAAAAAAGTAGATGGAAAACCCCATGGTTAAAAAAAATAGGCGTGGCTTTGCTGTTGCTTGTCAGGCTGAGCAGACCCTGGAGAGAGTGGGACAGAAATTCAAACACACTAACTTCCTAATGACTTCTGAGTCCCTTCAGGGTAGCACAGAAAAGAGGAAAAGAAGTGAGGAAGCCAAGCATGGCTGTCCTACATTTTCTGATGGCCCAAAGCAATGGCTGCAGCACTGACTGTGACCCACCATGAAAGCACAGCCACATTCCACCCTCATTCTCCAGCACCAGAGAGTGCAGGAGAAAAGGAAGGAGCAAATTATGCTGCCATGAAGCCTTCTCACAAGCACTCTGGCTGTAATTTGTTGAACTGACCTGCTTTGCCAACGTGGAAGTTTAGGTTTTTACAAGTTACGTGCAACCTGAAGGCAGGAATAGTGCACACCTGTAGGGCAACCTCCTGTCCTTTGGGGTGCTCTCTAAGATAGGACTGCAATCCAGTGAATGCTTCTCTTTTTTTCTTTCCTGTTTTTTATGACTCTAGTTAGGGACTCAGGTCTATACTGTGAGTACAAACATTAAAGACGACAAGAAACTGAACTGGAAAACCAAAAGTCCTACACTTAAAAAAGAACAGTACTGGCTATTCCAAGCAGTCACTTAAAAATACAATTGGGGCAGGAAAGACACAGCATGTGAGTAGACTCTTACAAATGGCTCTACTTAATGCAGGGAAAGAATGAAAAATATAGGTTTTTAAAATAGCCAGGTCAGATATTCCCTTACAGAAAGGATCCCACAGCATGCTCCCAAGATGTCCCATGCCAAGAGCCAGAGCAGGGCTGGTGCTGCCCCTGCAGCCTCTGCTGCGGGAGCTCAGCGCCGTGTCTGGCAAAGCACAGAGTGTGCCATGGGGCTAATGGACTCTACAGCCAGGCAGGGGGCAAGAGGGAGCCAAGCACTCCTAAAGAAAAGAGTACATTTCTGTCTATAGACCCAGAAATTGGGGCAGTCTACCCAAATCCAGTGCCTGTTCTCAGGAAGAAACACTTTCTTTTCTTCTGATTTTACAACCTGCCCATTCTTCCACATGCACTCAAAAAAAGAGAAAACTTGTGGGTGAATGGATGTGGTTTTGTTTCCTAAGCTGGCCTTTGTCTCTTTAATTCCCTTATTTCCTTTTCAGAAAGAAAATTTTCCCTGTGTTACTTAAGACTGGAAAGCATGGAAGAATCTTCATTTCAAACAATACTTTTGGCTACACTACATGTATTTTGTAATTACATTTGTTTTAAATACTGCCCAGCTAATCTGGTTATATCCCGGGGACATTTTCCCTGGTTATAACTCTGAAACAAATGATGATTTATTTTCTGGTTGTTACTTAAGTGCATATAGATGTGATCTTTGAAGGAGCCTCATTTGTCTTTATTCAGGTCATTTGGTAATCAGGCACAAGAAACTAATCAAAGTGACTAAATGATGTCAGCTGACTACAATATTATTTTCCAAAAACTTTTAAGCAGTGCTCTGCAGCTGTATGTAAGTAACCTTTCTGCTGGGAATTGATGTCTTCTAGGGTTCTGTATTTTGGAGGAACATGTGTTCAGGGACCTCACCAGCTGCCTATGGAAACCATTTTGCTCTTAAAGCAAAAACATATGTCAGGCCAAGGTAAGGGAAGCATTTGAAAAGAAGAAAAATGTCTTTAAAAGTGATGCTGAAAAAACTGTCAGACAGCTAGCCATGCACCATGGGATGTGGTAGCACATTAGAGTCCCCCCAGAGCTGCAGGAAGGCAGGGCACTCTGCAAAGGGATTCATTTCCATTGCTAACCTGTGAAGGCAGGAGGCAAGGAAATAGAGCTACAATTAGCAGTTTGGCAGAGGCTCTGTTTTGACTGAACATGGCCCCACAGACTTGTAAGCAGCGTGCCAGCTCAGTCTGCCCACAGGCAGCTTCCCTCGGTGCCACCGGTGTCAGCGCTTCCCGCCGGGCGTGCTCCTGCTCCCAGCAGCCAGCCACGGCTGCTGCCAGCCCCTGCTGCTCCACAGGGCTCCAGCAGCCCCAGGGAGCCCTGCCAAGCCAGCAGAGCATTGCCCTGGGCTGGCAGGGTGCAGTTCTGGTAGCCAGGAGAAGGCTGGCAAACAGACATTAGGAGCTGTAAGACGTGCAGGGTGGCAAAGCAGAACAGAAAAGCCTGGAGGTGTCTTCCCAAAGACCAAGGTCTCAGGAATTGCTGGAACAGCCCTGGGAAACACAACACTGAGCAAGGAGTTTGAGCTTTTAGCACCAACACAAAATAAACACAGCAGAGTGCAGGTGTCCTGAGTAAATGTGGGGGTGGGAGGAGAATCCATGTTGCTATAAATTCACAAAAGCATTTGCAAAGCATGTGCAGTGTCCTGTCCATTCTGCCTCTTGCAATGTGTGCCTGTGTAAACAATACACACACAGATCCCACACACTCTGCTTGTTAACCTTGCTCTTTGGTGATGCTCTTGCAGCAGTGGATATGGTTGCTAGCAGAGGTTAATTATAAGCCAAGTAAGTAATGTATGAATGTAATCTCACACTTCCAAAAGGGGCCAAAACAAGAAAGAAGTTGTTATGGCTGTCATACAAGTCACATACGTGTCAATGATGGAAACAGCAATAAAAAAAACTTAGCTATTGTACCTTCAGGAATACTTATGGACAACCAGTAGTAGGAGAATAATAAATAACAAAAGCAACAATACAGTATCATCCAGATATTGCTGATCAAGCTGACATCAAACAGGGACATGAACTTCTGGAAGGAATATAAATTTGCTCTCCTGAAAAAAATGTATCTACATAGTAGTGCAAGTAGACATTGCACACAGACACACCTCCTTGCACCTGACTTCAAGATCCAGTACCTCCTCAGCACCCTCCCTTCTCCAGCAATTCATCCTAATCACCATGTCCAGCTAGTCCCTTTCTCACCCTACATCCCAGCAAGTCAGCCTCCCCACCTGATTTCAGTCTGTCTGTCTGTATCATTTTTCTTCTTCCAGCCTGCCTGGCTGCACAAGACAAAGGACTCACAAGAAAGACAGGTGTGCCCATCCCTCTTGACCATGTACAGACCAAGCAGTGAGAAATGGGCATCACAGAACCCTTCTGGCAGCATCCCTGAAGCCTGAGCCTGAAGCATGCAATGCCAGGTCTGTCCAGCACAGGAAGCTGTAGACATTCCAACACACCACAAAGATTTTCATTGCTAGATTCTTCTGAGTATGAATAAATTGCAATTTGTCAACTGTTTATGACTTGGCAAAGCATGACTGGGTTTTCCCCAAAGGATTGAAAAACACATCCCTGACAGAAAGGCAGCTCTAGTGCCAAACCAAGAGCTTCTACTGCAAAGCTCCAAGGCACTTGAACTTCCTAAGGAAAAGGTTACTTAACCTTTTTTAGCTTTGGAAACCAGTGCATTGTTTACCCTTTGCCTTTGTTCTCATAAACAGCAGAACTGCTTTGACTGATGTTTTCAGAAACAAAAGCCTGCCCAAGGCATGGAAAAATCTCCTACATGCTGTGGTACACAAAACCCAGAGTTTGACTGTGAGAAATAATAAGCAGCTTGGGTAACAGGGCTGCCATCCCACCTAAAATCCCAGTGAAATACCCAGTGTTACAGTGGCAGGGTAGCTGTACCCCTCTCTGCCTGCTGCTCCTGCACCCAAGCCCAGAGGTTTCCCTGCCCTGGGAGCTGGGATTTGTGCACACAGATTTGCCCTTCCAGCCCCCTCCAGCACAGAGACTGGGACATGTGCACTCAGCAGGCATTGCCTTGGGAGGTGACTGTCACCCACTGCAGAGCATCACATGCTGGTGACACCAGGCCTTGTCTGACAGCTTTCCTTTCCAGCAATCTAATATTTCAAGCCAGCAGCAGGAGGCCAGGAAGGAGCTGGTGTGTCACTGAGGTCCTTGCACTTCCCCCCAGGAGACAGCGCGCACCACGAGCGGCGCGTCCCGACACGACTCACAGAATAAAGAGCTGCACCTCCTCCTTCCCCAGACCTCTCCAGACTCTCAGGGCCATAACACACCTCATCACGGATTCCCACAAAGCCTGCAATAATTCACTTGTCATAATACACCCAGGATACAGGCCAACAAAAGCAGATTTGTGTTTCATCTTACATTCTGATCTCTTAAGTTATGATAAAAGAAAACAAATTGAAATGCAAGGCACTTTTTTTTGGACCTGGTTTCTGGTTTATTATTACAATGAGCTAAACGGGACTAGCAGAAACATTTGATCTACATAGATCAATCTTTCATGTGAGCCAAAAGGCCATTTCTACCACTCAAAAGGATGAATAAGGATCAGGACAGTTCCTAGGGGTGGCAGAGGAAAGATGTAGACCTCAAAGGGTTTGCAAAACCCTCTGCAGGAACAATTAAAAATTCCAAGAACAGTGTCCTCTCCTTTGTTTCCACAAAGGACGCAGTTCAGTAACTTAATTTTCCTTTTCCAAGAAGTAATTAGATCTTAGGTTAAAGTCACATGAGTTAGTATAAAAAACAGTTCACACTATGGAAAAGGTTCTCTTCCATACCAAACAGAAATGCACTTGTGAAAACATATGGCAGGAACAAGTTGGCATATTGGTTCATGCTTACTTATCCTAGCAAAGAGGGGAAGAAGCAAATTATTTATGGTAATTTGTTCTTCATTATAGTGTTTTGCTTTGCATCCCAGATAATTATAATCTATTTTACTTGTTAGCAATTTGCTGAATTCCAACACATAACCTCTTCCTTTGTACCATCCTTTCCACTGTTGGATTCAGGTACATTCTTTACACATACCTTCTGGTTTCCCCTTTTTTTTCCCCTTCATTTTTCAAGTAGTTCTCCTTTACCTATTTTTTAAGCTGGTAGTAACATAGTGTTATTGAACACACCAGCAAGTGTTGTAGCCTGTTAGCAAGGGGTGTTTTCTGAACATGCTGGAGGAGTTGCATTTACATTTCTGTTCACACAGGTGCTTCCACTCCCAATCTCCATGCATGGAACAGCCACATGAACTAAGCCTGAATGCAGCCAATGGAGGCAGCTGCAAGAAGAAAAATATGTCAAAGCTGACAAACAGCCATGCACGGCATCTATAAAAGTATGGCAGGAAGGCAGCAAACCTTATCCACCTCTGCTGGAAGGAAACTGTTCATTGATTTTCCTGGCAGGCTGGGAGAGCTGACTAAGAGAGCTGCTTCCAGCCATGGTGTCTGAGAGCACCCACAAAGTCACACTCACACAGAGGTATCCAAGGAAATGGGCAGGGCAGCCACTCCAGGGAACCTGATAGACATGGTCACTTCTTGGATTTGTTCCTATGCCCCAGCCTACATGTTGGTCTTCATCTTTCATCTTCAACCATAGTGTTTTTTTTCTTTTTTCCTCATCAAAGGAGTGAATGATTTGCTGTCTAAATAGAGATTCAGGTTACAAGAGGGATGGTTACACCAAGTCCTCTTAGCATGTGCAGGATGCATGAGTGCATTTGATGTCTTCACTTCTCTTAGGTTTCCTTCATTCACAAAATTCCTGCAGCTTTATAATTGTAAGGTCTGAGGAAACAGTATTTAGAACATTGTCACGAGTTATTGACTCCATTACATGCCAACATAATGCAAAGACATTGCAGGGGTAAAATTTGCAACTTCCCCACCACTGGTCTCCTTGATAACATGCAGGAAGTTTTTACGTGTTCCTTTCCCATTCCACAATTTAATAATAGCTGACATAATTAAATCCTATAGGTACACAGTTCAGTGAGTGTTCTGCCTAATGGAATTTATAGCAAGTACATATATTACAAGATCTAATTAAATTTTATATGTTGAACAAAGCTTGTGAAAAAATTTTATGTATCTGCCAAAATAAATTTATGTGAGGTGTTCTTCTATACACAGAGACATAAAGGTGAAATTTAGAATTTTGACTTGAGTACAAAATAAGCTGAAGAAAGAAAGTAGCATTCACTTGGTTTTATTCAGGTATTGTTCTTTTTGCAATCATAGCAGAATTTTTTTTCTCTGCGATCTCCAGGGACTGTCTAGAGTTTTAACACAGGAACAGCTACTGGCAGTGTTATTTTCCTGGACTGATTTTATATGCTTTTATAATTCTTCCATCCCTTTAATTAGCATCTTCAGAGGAAGCTGGGGCATGGATCTCACCATTTTGCACTATTTTTCTATTTTCCATAATTTCATTTACAAGACTAACAGTAGTAAGGAATCTGTATTCAATCACTGGCTATTGTGCATCTACAACATCAGAAGATACAGAAGAGAGTAAGTTCAGTGCCAAACAAGACATGTGCATGGTCTCTGGGCCTTTCCCATGAGTACACCTAAGCCTTTATTTATTCCCAGAGAGCCAAATTTTAGGGGAGAATCCTCAAGAAGCCAGCTCCCATAAAAGAATTCAGGGGTAATCTTGCAACTACCAAACCTTAGACTTTACTATACTTGATGGTGGAGATCAACAACCATTGCTGGCTTAAGATTTAGGCATGCTTGTTATTCCCAAAACCTCTTCCTGAAAATTGCTACAGATTGTTGTGCTTATCTTCCATCTATGTGAGTTTGGCTTTTTTGGCTTGGTTTGGAAAAAGTTGCACAATATGTTGTGTGCCTCTTGTCTTGAAAGAGATCACCTTTTTACTGACATCTTTTAACAAAAAGTGCTTATCAATACATTCACATTCTATTTGGGTAACTTAAGGATTCAAGCTACACTTTTCTTCATCCATTCAATCCTTAGACAAAAAATCATGACAAGAATTCAGTTTGTAACTTGAGCTGGAGTATGTTCCTCCTAGATATTCTCAACAGACCTTCTTAATGAATAAAAGTATCACACAAACATTTCCACTAACTTTCCTCCTTTTTCCTATATTAATACAAGGGAACAGTTCATTTCTACTTTAGCCAGGTCACTTTTGCACAATTAAGAGCTAACCAGGAGAAACAACAGGTTTTATGTACAAACAAAAAGTATGCACATGCATGTGTGCATCTATATACAATTACATGTACATTCATACCCCAGAAATGTGACACTTAACTTCTACAAGATTGTTTTCAAAATGAGACCTCACATAACCATCTGCCAACTGGATCTAGATCCTAATAATAGGTTCAGAACACTGTTCTTACAAATAAAAAACTCCCAAGAAGAAACATCTGTTTTAGTGCAAAGTAACTCTAAATGCAAGTTTACTTCCTACCCAGAACACTGCTCTGGTTAGGATTTAATGGGTATAATGGCACAAAAGAAGAAAATCTTTGTTTCCCACAGCATCATGGAATATTACAAATCTTCAAATGAAAATCAGAGCTCTTTGGAATAGAAGCAATTCCACTCTGTCATGGAAGCTACAGTGACACAAGTTTTGAAGCTTTCTCATTTAAACCATGTAGAACATCTCCCTGTGTATTCATCATATAATACATCTGTGGTTCTTAAAAGAAGGCTTTCATATGGCAGGTTTTGGGCAAAACCCAAAGTGTAGAAAGTCTGAATGTGCAAATAGTGAGATGTATTTCTGAGCACTCCAATTAGATGCTTAGATGCTAAAATTTGATTGTATGTCCTATCCCCAAATGCCTCTGTGTAAAATTGCATTTCTAAATATATTGTTGCAAAGCTACTGCAGGTTTCTCACTGAAAAAAAATCTACACAACAGTGGGAAAAAGCCTTCTAGCAAATGTTACAACAGAGCCACAATGACAGTTTTATTAAAACTATATTAAAAAAGTAATAATGTAGGCAAGACATAACAAAAAAAATTAATGAATCAAGCAGTCACTGGAAATCACCAGTGAGAGGATTTTTTTTCCATACAGCAATATCAGGCAGAAAAGACTGCTCCTGTCTGGAGATCACAAGAGCCAGAAGACTGAAATTTTTGTATTAAAATATTATCACATACAATTTCAAATCAAGATATACATTCTGGACTGAATAACTCACTTCGTGCAAAATTTGCTTATAACCTGACAGCTTTGTGTAACAGCCCCAGGCTTAGCAATGCGCCCATCTACACCTCAACAAATTCCTTTCCTTCAACCAGCAGTGGCATGGACAACTCCAGTTCCTCTTGGGTGTGATGCCCAAGTTGATAATGTCTTCCCCTGCTATGCAGCAGACAAGGCAATTATCTGGCTGCAGCTTCTAGCAATGCAAAAGCTGTGCACTGCAAATACATGTGGCACAGGAAAATGTGTTTCTCTGCTTTCTGTGCAACACACAGAGTGTAGCAGAGCGCACGAGGAAAAAAACAAACAAACAAATTCACCTCAAAGTGAGGGGCAGAAGCTTAAATACAATTCTTCTGCCCTAAAATGCAACTCCAAATGTCAGTGTGTGAGACAATAGCTGAGCGTAAATACCACACAGTGCCTCACACAGAGTTTTCAGGGAGGAATAAATGTCAGACAGTCCTAAGGTTGGCTGAGCCTTGACCTCAGCTCTGGCACAATGAAAAGAAAGCCCAAGGAGGAGTCTCCTGGGAAATAACTCCAAGTAGGTTTCAATGCAGTTCATATTTTTTGTGTGGCTACCTGAACTTCAGGCCCAGTGAGACTCCTTGGTCCCAGGTTATGCTTTTGAGGTGATATTTATTCTCCTATACTAAACTAAAGCCAGTCACTTGCTGTTTTCATGCTCCTGGGAAAAAGAAGGGTCCCTGAAGGGGTTTCTGAGATGCACATCCCTCCTGCTGGTTGGCAGCTGCGGCAGGGAAGGTGCAAGACAGCATCTTCTGCCTTCACACTTCTCCTCAGCACTGGCTACTCTATTTTTTCATTTAAATAGAAGATCAACACTGAGCAAATTGGATGTCTCAGACTCTTTTTGGCCTAATATCCTTCTGGTTTTCCTGGAAATGTTCCTTCAAAGGTTACAGTCTGACCCTTAAGTACTGAACGCTGTGTGTGTGTCTAGAAAACATCAAGAGCTTAGAAATATGGAACTGCCTCAAAAATCTTCATGTTTGACAAGCCATATTGTTTTTTCACTTGGAACTTGCTTTTTCTCCCTGAGAGAAATGCACATATTAGAATATAAAATCAGTACAGAGTGTGAACTTCTCTGCTGTTTCCAAAGTGGATTTTAGCTTGTAAAGCATTTTAATATACATATGCATTTATGTGCAAAAAAAGACCTGTCTATTCACATTATAGACAACTCACAAATATAATTTTGACCACTCACTTATGTATTGAATTGCAGCCAGATCTACAAACCAAACTTTGCAGCTGCATCAGTAAAGCAGCAGAACAGTAGCCATAAAGGGGAAACTGTCCTCTTAAGGCTGCACTGTGCTGTGGAGTTAGGGACACAGTTAAAGGTGGATCTGCATGTACTTCATCACAATTCTGTAGGAGGCTTCAGACATTATTCTTCATAATAAATACTTTCAATTTTCATCAGTTTTATCTAAGGGAACTAAGAAGCAAGTATATTCCTACATAGAGAAACATTGCATTTGATGTTTACTCCACATGCACAAGCATCCCAGACACAACAGCTTTTATTTCTGCTGAATCAGGACCAACCCACTCACCCTCCACCACATTTCTGCTAGAGTTGCCTAAATCTCAGACCAGCTTTATACAAAGAATAGAAAACCACAGCACTCTAGATGAGAAGGTTTTGCTGACAAGACTAAAAGCAGTTCTATTTTCCAGGGTGGTATAACTCTTGACAAAAAGTTTATTTCCAGTTTTCTCTGGGGGCAATGAGAGGAGAGTCTGACTCAAAAGCATATTTACTATTTCATGCAAACAAAAATAAACTCAAATGCCTAATTGTTTTCCTTGGGACCTGTCCAAAGTGTTATGCAAGTGCTTAAACAACCAACAAAACCTCTCAGGCTGATCTACTCCAGCTGAACCATGTAGTTTTTCTGACATCTAGTGGCAAGTAACTGCAGAGATTTTTCTTCTTAACAGAAAGTTTAGAATTAATTTACTTCATCCCAGGAATTTTTGGCAGGACTAAGCCTTCAAAACAGCAAATTATATAGGAGAGCCCTAGGCAGCCCCCATGTCCTCCCCTGAAGAACACATTTGCTACAATGGGTACTGAAGACCCATGAGACAAAGCATCAAATCCAGAAGGTATTAGAGTTTGTTCTGCAGGCCTTATGAATGTTTTCTTTCCAGATGCAAGCTCTAACATGGCTTGTGGGCTTCTCCCCCCATCTTTAAGAGATTCTGCAGCTAGTCTCTGCAAGCACCTCACTTAAAAAGCCGTGCTCTTGGTCTGGAGAACTTCTCCTCTGCTGTTGTTGGATGATTAAAGACAAACCTTTCACAGAACTGGCTTCATGTGAGTTGTAAGTTGTTCAAATAATGTGCAATTGTTGCAAAGAAGCTGAGGGAATTTTCCTTTCTCCTGGAAGAACATCTTAAGGCAGTAATGAAGCATTTTAAAATAGTACAGTAATTATTCCTCAGGTTCCTGGAGCTCAGTAATTGCCCGGACATTTTTAAGAAGGAACTATTGAAATGTAGCCCACTAGAAATTCTTGGATTAATTCACTGTATCAAGAGGAGTTTCATGGGGAATGAGAAAATGACCACAAAGTTCTTCATCTTTAAGATTTAACTTTCTGTATTCCACACATTTCCCATGTTTTGAGCCCAGTGACTTCAGTGGGACTTTGCATACATGAGTAGGTAAAGCTGCACTTCAGAAACAGGCCTGTATAAAGGAAAATAGCCAGTCCCAAGGATGTGACATTCATACAATCCCCAGTTCATCAGGGACCACCTCAGAGAAGGTCCAGCTGCACAGACAGGACTGCCACCAGTGGCCACAGCGCAAGAAGTGCTCCCCTCATGCACACTTTCCCACTCCTCCTCCCCAAAGGGATGCAGTTTGCATACTCTGAGGCTAAAATGGTAATGTGGATGTATTTTACTCTACTTTCTTTATGCATGAGTACTTTTCTTTCCTGAATATCACTCATCTGCTTGTAGCACGCCAGGAGGGTGAGCCACCTGTGATCCTCCTGTGCATTTCCTGTCTCTGGTCACACACAGCACTAGCAGCTGCTGGGTCTTCTGCCTCTGTATTGACCTGTTCTGTGAAATGCCTTGAATTCTATGGATTAAAAATATTAGACTGAAGCCATAGCTCTTCAACAGAAACAACAGAAATATTTCTTCCATCAGAAAAAATACCCACTGTGGATAAAGAAACATTGAAAGGCAAAAGTTTTCTGTGAGACTGAACGTTACCAGAAAGATGGCCCTCATTATGCACATGACTGCCAAGCAGTAAGATAAATGGTGACTTTGAATTCCCTGAGCAAAACTGCAGCCCAGGTTTACATGCACTTGTGTCTCATTGTGCCTCTGTCCTATACTCCTCAGGGACCTTGGCAGGACAAACCTCTGCCTTTCCAGCTGCCATTCCTCGCTCCCTGCCCTTTTCTACCAGCTTCACTTTGAGCTTCCTTTACAAAACAAAACAGAGAAGCAATCTGCTCCTCTATTACTCAGCAGTTATTGGTCAAAACTAAGTGGTTTTTGGCAGAATTAAAAATAGATTCTGGGTCTCTTAAGTAGTCCCCCTGTAGTCAACAGAATTGTTAATGCCAAATATTTACAAGATGTAGATGTAGAAACAAAGTCTTATCTTTCAAATACTCTCCCTAATTTCTCTCATTTCTAATGCTGGCTGCTAGTTTTGCACATAATCAACATTGTTTAATTTTTTCTTTGTCTCAACACACAAATACATGACAAACAAATATTAGGGTTCCTTTTCCCCTAAAATGATATTCCATTTGCATCATAATTGTTTTATCATCTAGAAGAACCTTCCACCCATATGCAACTGTGGAATGTGTGACAGACTAACTACAGTATCAGAAATATTTTTCAGAGGAGCAATGCTGATGTGAGGGTTGCAACAGGACAGAGCACCAAGAATCACCTTCTTTCTAAAGAGACAATTTAAAATTACCATTTTGGCAGATGCAAAGCATGGGAGACTTTTCAGCATCCCATCCTCCAACAAAACATGCAGATGGTGCATAGGGAATTAGAAGCTTCAGAATTCAGACATTTTTGTGCACATAAAATACAGAACATAAAGTACTTCATAGTGGGAAGGAAAAGAAATCTCCCTTCCAAAAGAGACCTGTCCCCATGACAAAGATGTATTGCCTGCACTGCATGAATGTATGCAACACCACTTAAATACAGAGCATGTAATGAGTCCTGCAGTCAAACTGAAGGGAACATCCTGGTTTATTTTTCATACAAGGCCTGATTCTGTATTGAAGGCTACAGGGCAATATTCATTGAAATGTTGGGTACCCTTCGCTCATTTGGCTGAATAGGATCTGAGTGTTTCAGGTTTTATGCATGGCCCTTTCCCTAAAGTATACACTCTGCAAGAGAAAGGAAGTTTAAAGCCACCTTACTGCTAAAACCACAGTGCCAAGAAATATGCCTTCCATTAACTTTGGGTCTGTGAAATGACACCTATTTCAAATGGACAGGAAATTTAAACACTTCTTCCAAGAACTTTTTTCCTTAGTATCCTTCTGAGAACAATTTAACCTCAGATGCTGGAAAATCCATGCATTATTACAAACTGGGAATTTTCTTTGCATGATGAGTTGGTTTTGCACACATTAACTGAAATTTCACAATTCCCAGTGTAGCAATAGGATTAAGAAAGCACCTGCACTGCAAAATCTCCAAACCTGACAAAATTTTGCTTGATTTTTGGGTATTGACAATTATTTGAAGTGCAAACTGTGCAATAATCAATTCCACTTAGTTCTGATCCTACTTTTAGGGAGCCAGATATTATTTCAAAGTTCATATTTACAGTATCTCTGAACGGTGTAAGTGCCATCTGGAAGTTAGGAGTCAAAAGTCTTATGTGGACAGGTACAAACTCAACAAATATGCCTTTTAAGAACTTCCTGAAAACACTGGCAAAAAAACCAACAACAAATCGACCTCAGTGCCAATGTAAGGTAATTTAAATAACATCATAAATTTATTTATAAACTTATAATTTTAAACAATATCTTCTAACATGACACCATTTGCAGTAGGTCTGGGACAGTACACCAAATTTTTGTGTAAATAAGATTAACTCCTTTAACCTCACCTCAGTTGTTATCTACTCACACTGGGGCTGAATTTCTCCTGTGGGTTCCTGTTTATTTCTAGGAAATGTATGTACATGCCATGTCCATTCAAAATAAGAGGTTTGCTGGAGCATTATACATCTACCTGAGCAGCTTGTTCCCCATCCTCCATTAGAGCAGGGAAGCAGATTCACACTCAAGGACATATAACTTGCATTTGCTCCTTTTTGCTCATCTGTAGCAAGAACACGCTACCACCAAAGTTTAAGAAACAGTTATGTTGAAAAGGTGCCTATGGCCCATTCCCAGGAAACTGGTGAGTGTTACAAAGACCATACAGCCAGTGTGACTCACAAGGGAGGGCAAGACCCATTTTCCAGCAGAAAAGTGCTACTGAGATCCACACTGTTGCACAGCACTTTGAACCTTGAAGGCATCTTAGAGAATAGTACAAAGATTGTTTTCTATTCTCAGTCTTGCTTTCAGTCAGTCATATCCCCCGGTAAATAATCACTAGTTTTACCTTCCAAAAAGCCAGAGATGAATGTTAGAATGGGCTCTGGATAACACATTACCTAATGTTGTTCAAGACTAGGAGAATTACCTGTTGGAAATTATCTGGAAGGGTCTTAATGAATACCACAAGTTTTCTGCTAAACAGACACTCTTAGCCAGTCTGGAGAGATCCTACCTCGGATCACGATTAATTGCTTGGATTTCATAAGGTGCACCAGATGTCAGGGTCAGCAAGTCCTCTTGCTGTTTCAGGAACACTGCCAAAAATATTGGCTGGCTCTGTTCCAGGGGACTGACTTCATGCAGCAGCAGGATAGCAGTCACTGGTTGTCCTATAAACGTTTAATTTCAATCCTGATTTCTAAATGGTGAGAATCTTAGCTAAACAGGAAACAAGAATTTTTTATGCCTAGAGGAACACACCTACCCAAATTATTTCAAGCATGGCAAAGGACATTTAAGATCCATCATCTAAGGGATGGCATGAATGCTGACCATGAAGAAAAGCAGACAGGAAAGCAAGGAAGCTGTTGTATTTATTCACACTCAGACATGCATTGGTGCTGTTTACTGTCTTTTGTCTGCCTGGAGAGTTCATTTTGGCAATTCCAACATAAAATATTGCAGCCCTTGAACTGTAAGCTCTCCTGCTGCCAGAGGTCAACTCTCATCAAGCTGGTAAGTCTCTGGGAGAGTCAGAGAAAGCTGCCCACCCTTTCCATCTCAGCAAAAGGTGGGGGTGGCTCAAAGCAGAGAAAGGCAGGAGGGCAGGTGATTTCTTATGACAACAGAAATCAGTATTTCCTTTACCTTTCTCACACAAGAATAAGCTTTTGTTTCCCCTTTTTTTTTTTTTACTTTTATCATTCAAAATTTAATGGCTTAGGTCCAAAACTGTCCCTCAGCTTCTGTTTGTGAAGTTTCTGGAGACAGATGCTGTGGATCAGTCTTTCTCTATACCAAAATAAAGTTGTTGGTAATGATGAGAACCAACTTGATGTCAGGTTTTGAGGGCTAAGAGGGGTTAAAGAGGTTAAGAAAGACCTCAGGATTAGTTTAGAGAAAAATGTAGTACCTACAAGCATAAGCTAAGACAGGTGTAGGGAACTAAAACAGTCAAACTATTGTAACAATTGCATAGTGACAGCTTCTTACAGCTTATGAAAGCCTAGAGGGAGAAAGTCTGGAAGGGAAGGCTGCAGATGGCTGCTGATATGCCTGCTAAGTCTTTTTCTGGCAGTGGTCTAAAGCCAAGGAAAAGGGTAACAAGAAACCATGTCCATTGTTACCGTGTGCACAGAAAGCTGAGCTGTAGCTAGACAGCTCTGGTCAGCTGAGACAAAGTGTTCCTCGTAGATCTTCTGATATTTTTCAGCCATCTATTCTCCAAGAGCTTGTCTTTAGTGCTTCAGGCTGGTTTACCCCTGGAGAGCCTCAACCATCTGTAACTAAGTTTGTCATTGGAGAATTTGCTGTAGGTAAAATGAAGGAGGAAAATGCTTGGAGAAAAGTAGAAATGCCCTCACTGGACAGTTTACTTTCACTGGAAAAGTCATCCATTTCCTCTAATGCTCACGAGTCATTTACTAGACTAGATTATTTTTAGTTTGGGTGGTTGTTAAAGATAGGATTATAAATAAATGTATGCCTGAGTGCTATTCCAACCACTTTTCCTTGACTCTGTGAATTGATATTGCAGGCATCATTACATGGTTTGTACTCTGTGGGGTGGGAGGGCTCTGTTAATAAAAGTATGCTTTATACACAGCCTTTATGTTAGTCTTCTTAGACTCAGTTATGACTGACCTTAAGCTAAGAAAATCTCTGGAAAATATTCAAAAATATCCATTGCCTTTTCAGCTGAAACAGGAATCTTCTGTAAATTAGGTCTCTAAGGAAGGAAAAGACCAGGGGAATTGAGTGTGTCATTCTACAGTTACCCAGGCATAACAAGCCTGTCTCAGTAAATAACAGTAGACATCAGCTGATAAGTCTAGTATGAAGGGGACATTAAAATATTAAAGCTAGTAATCCACCCATTTAGAAAGGAAAGGTAAGCAGCACTTAACAGTGCTAAAGATTGTGCTACAATTTATGAGTCAGGATTTTTACCCATTTCAAAATGGGCTTACTGAAGGTTTTCAGTGTGTTATATTAGACTGGTGCTCAGAAAAATAAGGGCATGCATGCTCTACTGAGAGCAAAAATAATAGGAATGATGGTTATCAGGTTGGTACAAATATTCATGAATTTATAGTTAACTTTAATTTCTATTCTCTTGGCTTTCAACTAACTCTTGTTGTTAATGTTTTATTTCATACTTTTTTGCTAATGAATAGTGTCATAGTGGCAAATAAAGATGAAAGAAGATTCTAGAGGTCATCTAAGACATTGACATATTAAGAGAATTGACTGACATTTTGGATTGGGGAGAGCATGATCAATCAAATAGTAGACTGATTTAATCAAATTGATTGACATACCTTATTGTTTAACATTTGCCAGGAAAGATCATTGCATAGTTTACACTAATAAGCTATTTTACAGTCACGTTTTCATTCCTATAAATAAGATTACAAATGCAATTAATCGAAATATTTTAAGAGTGCTCTCAAATCTGCATGTCTGTAATGGTTGATTATGACTGAAGCATTCAATTCACAGCAATGCTTTCATGTACCACCTTTGATACTTCGTGGACCACAAGCCCATGAAAGACACACCATAATTCTAGTCTAATCCATGCTCCTGCAAGACAAAACCAACAGCATGTACACCCCTTCCCAACTTGGTGCAAACATCCTGTTTGTAAATTGATGATTTCAAGTAACACTGCTGTTTGTGTATAAATATTCTTGCTAAACCATTCAGGAGGCTGAAATCTCTCTATAGGGCAAGATCAGTACTTACATCTATAGCTAATCTGGGTACCTCCTGCTAGGTTTCCTAATAACTTCAAACAGCACCCAGAGGCACCATTCTTTCTTCCTGTGACAATCACCTTCAAGACAGCCTGCTCTCAAAACTGATACCAATAGCATTGGTAGAGCTGTATCTGAACATTTATTACTTTTATTGATCATATTGAATCCCTGGATAAAACAGCAACACAAGAAAACCACATTTAATGAAATCTAGGTGATACAATTCAGGCTTTAGAAATGCAGCATTAAGATTCTAAACTTGAGAAACAACTTACCTGGGACACATTCTGATCCCCATGGAGTCCTAGCCTTCAGAACCTGTTTTTATACAGCTAAGAAAGGGGTTTTTTTCCAGATCTGCAGTGTTTAAAGGCAAACAGTTTTGTTCAAGCTTACTCTTGATAATTCTTTTAAAATAAACCAAGGTGTGATCAAAGGGGACTGCAGTGCAAATTTTAATGGACTCTTAACTAAGATGTCTGTTACAAAATTATTGACAGCATAGTGAGGAATATAATACAGCAGAAGAGCTTCTTAGTGGCAACTAAGAGTGAAGGCACAGATTGAAAATCTGATGGAATACTTATCTGGTGGAAGTCTGAAAAGAGTACAGATTCTAAGCTTTTTTTTTTTTGCACAACTTCTTTCATTTGATGAGGTCCATTTTAATAATGAATTAATTTGGTTCAAATTACCTACAACTAAACCCAAGGTCTGGATTGTTCAGTCAATAAAAAGGAAGATTGCCACCACATATCCTACTAGTTAATCCAGAAATGTTACCACAATTTACAACTTATATTGGTTCTGCAGATTGCCACAGGCTCCTGCAGCAGCTCACACAAAAGCTCCTTTGTGTGCTTTTGTGTGAGCTGCTTGTGCTTCTTATCTGGGCACAGATAAGAAGTCATAAGAAATTTAACAAAATGAAAAAATCTCATGCTATGTGAAGGTTGTATCTTACTTAGCAAACTGCTGAGCAAACATTTCTCTTCAATTCAACCAGTAATTGTGACTAGTAGAATTCATATAAATGCTTTTAATAATGAAAAACCAGCTCAGACATTCAGATTTTCTAACAATAGGTAGACATCAATGTTGGAAGTATTTCTGGTTTCTAATATCAGATAATTATTTAAATTTTAGAGAATTCTTTGTCAGAAGAAAAATCAGTAAGTCTCAGTTAAGTTCTCAACAGAGAAGTTTGCGACCAAATATATACCTGAATATCTGCTGCTGAGAGAAACCTTAGGGCTGTACAGTGGCCCACACCACAGTCTGAAATAAGTGTGTGTAAGCCTGAAAAATCAGCTTTAGGCCCATAATGGGGACAGACGTGTACATGGATTCTCACATGGATGGTCTCATGGGCAACAACTTGCCACCAGGAGCGCCTGATCCTTACTGGGTTCAGACCCAGCAAAGCTCAGCTTCGCTTAAATCCTGCTCTGTCCCTGATGCACACCAGCCAAGGACCAACCAGCAGGCCATTTTGGAAACAAATACTTTCCTTACCCCTGGGCCGCTGCTGAAGCAACCCTAGCAAGCTGAGGGGCTGCCTGATACCTTTTACTGTGTTTGCTGAAGGAACTCAGCACCTGATAACTAACAAGACAGGGCAAGAGTCAGCAGCTGCCACTGACATATCCCTCGTGATGTGAGTGCTTTGAACTCATCACAAGAGCAAAGCATGCTGGCAGCTCTGACACAACACAAATGCAGGTAAATTCGACTGTAAATAGAAAAAGAAAAAAAAAATAAAAGCCCTGAAAAGCTCCTTTGCATACTCATAACAGCATGGAAAGAGGAGAAGCAGAAAAAACAGGGCCAGACTCTCAGTCGTGCTGAGCAAGGAGATGGAAGACTTCAAGCCAGCTAATTCTGTAATGTAAAACCACTTGAAAACTTAAAGGATTAATACATTATTACTGATATACTGTTACCTGCAGATTTATGGTCTTCAGTTCTAAACATCTGTAGTCCTCCCTTGCCACAAAAGAACAGATGGGAAAAACAATTGTGACAAACTAGAAGAAGCATCAAAGTGTTAGATATTTATTGTGGTAGGAGGAAAGCCCCTGCTCTTACTTACTTTCTATTCAGGCAAATTTTTTTTGCCTGAAGTTAGAGGTTTGTTGGACAGACAGAAAGAAGATGGATAAATTAGATTTACATTTGTTTTTTAGGTTTTTGGCCTTGGCCAGGATTGTTTGCTGACAACCAAATCCCCTTTGGTAGAATTAGGTAGTTATCATTAATGGTTTAGTCACATCAGGGAGATGGGAGGAAGGAGAGTTACGTAGCTTATCATTTGATGTAGCTGTCTGGCAGGATGACCTCATTTTTCACTGTCAAGAATAGCTTTAAGAATTTGTATTTAATGTTCTCTGCTAATGATGAAGCTGGTTAAGTTTCAAATTAAGGTTAATTGGAGAGGCTACAACTCAGTTCTTGTACACGACATTTGATCAGGACTTCAGGACTGAAAGCAGTTGGTTAATATCTACTATTTCCTCTTCATTTAAACACAGGATTAATTTCTTGTCTGTGCAGTGAAGCTGTTGAGGCTGTCTGTAAATTAAATTCATCAATCTAAAAGAAGCAGCAGCAACTGAACAACTACATCAAACTCAAATATAGCTGACAAAATTAAATGCTAGGTGAATTGCTGTTGAACATAACAATAGTACCCACCAATTTAAGCTTATGGGGAAGGACTCAGGACATCTAAATAACAATTATGACAGGATACATTTCAGTTACTTTTGTCAGCATCCTAAATGACAGGCTGGCCTCTCAAAAAATCCCTGCACAATTGTGGAGGTGACTAAATCCATTAGCTGTCTTACCTGAAGACATTTGCCTATCAGTCCAAGGCAGACAGACCCCTGAGCAACACTTCACTGTGGCCTGGTGATCAGGGCAGCTGGGATGGGACACAGCCTTAATTCATTTTGGGGTCAGCTGAAAGGAGAAACCTGTGCTGGGACCAGTGGAACAATACTCTAGCGACAACAGCAGCCTCACCACCACGTGGACTGGCTCCTATCAGGACAGACATGTGCCACATTTTACAGTTCCCTACACTCTAAATTGAGAGCTAGATCTCTTCTTCAGAAGAGCCAGGGCACCCTCAGGAGGAGTCTCAAACCCAAGTGTTGCCAGGGGAGCAGAAGGCAGGAATCTCTGCAGATCCACACAGGAGACGTGATGTGAGTGTGTGATGGCACATGGCTGGAGCTTGGGAGCATGTGTGTGTGCATGCACTTTGGTTTTTTTTTAAACAAACTCTTCAAATGAAGGAAAAACAAGTTACAAAGTCAAACCTGGGATACACAAAGAAAACCACATGAAGAACTCATATGTGAGACACAGGTGATTGCTGTGCAAGCATTTTTTTCTTGCCTATGGCAAGGAGATGTAGTGAATGAGATTTTGTATCTCCAGATATTAGTACAATCAAGATAAATTTCTGAAACTTGGGACAGCATCCATTGTACACCTGATGACAGCCCAAAAGACAGTGTGAATGGCAAGGAAGTGACAGAGCCCTGGCAGATGTGCTAGACTACCAAGATTGCTTTTGTTTAAATTACAAGCAAGAAGAAGAAAAATATAGAGACTAAAAGTCAAGTCAGCACAGATAACGCAGAAGTTCATACTTGAGGCTAATGATATTGAAGTGTGGTCAAAACAAGCCTCACAAGACAGGTGAAAAAATAGTCACTCTCAAAAGCTGCTGAAGATTTTCTACCCTATGTTATTTCCTAAGATAACGAAGCCAGGTTAATTCAGAAGCTAAGTGAGTTGCCACCAGGACATCAGGTGCTTTTATATGTCTTATTTTCCAACACTTTGCTACATGACCATTTGGGCAGAGAGATTTCATGCAAGTCCCCAAGTACCTAAGTCAGACTGGTTATACGCCTAGAGTCAGAGTCACTAACACTTTATTATGGTTTTGGTTTTGTCTTTTTAAAATACAGGTTACTATGTGTACAATGCACTTATGGAGTCCACAGTACTAAATTAAATATTATTAAATACTATTAATTAAATATTAATATTATATTTGATATTTAATACTAGTTACTTGTACAGTCCTAGTTGGATTCATCCATGAAGGCATCAGTATTTGTTGGGACTGTAAACATTGCAACCTAAACAAGCCATTTGAATTCTCACCCCTTTCCATTTTTGCAACAAGCCTTGCAATGAGGTAGCTGAGTAAAAGTGGTGTGTCAGATACGAAAGCCAAGGTAAGCTGTATTAATAAAGCTGACACTACAGAGATTAATCTTCATTCTCCACTGTATTATAACTCATGACAGACAACATGAGTACTGTCATTGCAGCCAGTTTAACAGCAGCTTCTGCCTTTCAGAAAACTGAGGCTTCTTCTTCTCTAAGTCAAGGTCTTATTTGATTTTTCTTGCATGTTTAAATCTTTTAAGTATAATTTCTTTGGTCAAATAGAGCTTTTCACATCAAAGGGAAAAACCACAATCTTTTCTGCCAAGACCCTACTCTAGTTGCTCCCACTCACTGTAGTTACTTGTCTCCAATTGAGTCTGTAAGAACATTTTCATGGCTCTTCAACTGTAGGAGCATTGATTTCCTTGTAGGGACTGCCTAGCTTGGCTTCCTACTTATCACCTGAGACAACACTGCCATCATCCCAAGAAATACACCTCACCTGAAGGACTTCAATCCATCATGCACAGATCTGGCAAAATCTCCAGATGCCATTGACTTGGACGCATTACTGTTGTTAGCATAAAACACAAGCTGGCCATATGACCATGGGGTAACTTGAGTTGGAAGGACCCACAGGAGGTCTCCAGCCCAGTCCCCTGCACAGGCAGAGCCAGCTGTAAGTTTAGAGCAGACAGCTCAGGGTCTGCTCCTGTTAGGCTTTCTAAACTCCAGTGATAGAGCCTGCCCAGTCCAATACCTTACTGCTCCCATGGGATGTCTTGTATCCCTTCAGCTAACCTCCCCACAGGCACTGTGGTCTGCAGATGGCTCCCTCTGAAACCCCCTCTCCTCCAGGCTGAGCAGGCTCTTGTCTGCCAGAATCCTCTCACAGGGCAAGTGCCCCGCATGACCAGTTTGGTAGCTTTCCCCTGAACTTGTTCCAGCTTGCTAACACTTTTTTCTGTATTGGCTGGGGAGCTGAAAGGAGAAACAAACCCAGAAGTTGTACCCAGATTTGGTCAATAAAGTGCTGAACAGGTGGAACGATCACCTTCCTGGCTTAGGCTATTCTCCTGTTAATGCAGCCCACAATGCTGATGCCCCTCTCTGCTGTGAGAGCACACAACTCCTCACACCCAGCTTGCTCCTCAGCCAGCCAATATTCAGCTTTTAAAATTTAAAAGTTTAGTCCTTCCCAGGGTTTTGGGGGTTGTTTTATTACATTAAATTTATTACACCTCAGCCTTTGCTTGACTTGAATATCTAAACATGTTAAAAAACAAAAACAATTCAACAACAAAATCCAAGCAAACAAAAAACCTCAAACAGCAAAAGCTCCTATTAATTATCCCATTAGGTCACTCAGTGTTGTCATTGTATTGCAAGAGTTCTATTGTCATTACATTGCAAAGGTTCCACATTACTAGAGTTTCATACCTCCTTGATGTTTCTCGTAGGCAGCTCCTCTAGGCACTGACTCTTCCTTATCCTCACAGCCACCAACAAGCTCCAGCTCCCCTCAACCAACCAATCCACTCTTTTATAACACTCTTCTGATTGGCTACAGCTGCAGCCTGTTAAAGTCAGGCCTGCTCCTAATCTTTAATAATTAACCCAGCTGCAACTCTTTAGGGGGTAAGGTTACTTTCTAGACTACCTTTATTTACTTATATTTTATCCCCCTACAACTCAGTAGTGCTGTTTGCATAAGAATAAGTTTTATATGTAGCCTTTTCTCTGAAAAAATAACCATTTACGTAAAAAATCCAATAAACGTAGATGCAAACAGAGGATGGACTTCAGTGGAAATTCTCCTGCTTCAGGCAGACATCCAGCTGCCCCTAGTATGAAGTGTTTTAGTACAAAGTGCTTCCACACCTTCAGCCTAAGGGAAACCAAAGCTGATCCTTAGAGAATGGATAATTGCCTTGAGAACTGATAAGCAAGAGCCCAGTATCTCCTTTATTTCATATCCCAAGAGGCCACACATCCTGAGTGGTACAGTACTTTTTATTTTGCCTTTTGTTCCACATTAAATGTACCATATTGCATACAGCCACAAGTACCTCTCAACATTTGTCTTAGAGAGCTACCAGCTGGTCTGCAGAATTTCAGCTGTGGGGGCAGTTCATACATAACCCTAAGCCAGGGGGAGCCTTGGTGATCCATCCCTTACACACTGAGATACCTTGCTTTTTGTGTAGCCACAAATATGTCACTCCAGACAAAAATCTTACATACAATTCTTTCTCTATACTTTGTGCTAAAAAGGGGTACTAAGGTCCCCTATTTGCCACCCTTCTAGCGGGAAGAAGCATGTGACCTGGTTCAGGCATGACCCCTCAGTGCTGTTATGTACAACTCACAGCTGAATGGCTTCTCCCCATCCTATCCTTACTTTGGCATGACAGGTATGTCATAGAAGGCCCTAGATAACTGAAATAATTTTGCAGCATGAATACCTCTTGCTCCTGGTGTGTCTCATAGGATGCTGAGGTCTGTCATGAAAGTACACCTGAACCAGTGAAGTTTCCAGCAGGATCTGGGCCTCTGCATCTAAATGGCAATGGGGACTGTGTTGAAAAACAGTCAGCCCATTCCAGGAACTCTTCCTCCTACAGAACAGAAGTGCATGGTCCTTGATCAGTGGTACCATTTCACAGACAAGAGTGTTAGTGATTCCTCATGCAGGGCAAGCACATGGTAAGACTTAACAAGCTACATCTGAAACCCAGATGCATTTGCAGGTTGGCTAGATATCATCAATACAAGCAGGCTTTCAAATAACCTTAATCAATTATTAAATATCATTAAATAAGTAATTCACTAGGCACTGGATAGAAGGAGCAGGCAGAAAGGAGTATCCTAATGCTCTGCAGGGCCTTTGTCGTTTTTGATCTCAAGATACTGATCCAGTAGCATGAGATTCTGGCTCACTATATTTAGATAGGGATGGATTGTTTACATAGAGCCACGACTAGGGTTAGAAGCTTCCAGAAATAATTTTCAAGTACAAAGGATATGTGCATTTAATCAGTTCTTCCACATCTGTTTCATAACATTGCATAATTTTTCTGCGTGGCTCCACAGTTTTATTTCTCCTGTTTGTAGCAATTGATCAACCAAGACACTGTCAGGTTAATAACTTCATTTTCTTCTTACCATACCCCATTTTAGTGCTTTGTTTTGACTCCTGTGACTAAGCAAATTAATATTATGATTCTGCTTTGCCCCAGGAAAGTAACCGAGACCTGTAATTCCAGCTTTTGATGAGATTTGTACAAGATGTTTGCAGAAGTCTCCTAGAGAACTGTATCAGACTTAACTTTTCTATTAAGTTCATCATGTTTCAGTTTATCATTCCAAATGCTCAAAATGAAAGTGCCTCTCATTTGTTTACAAAGGCTGCATCCTTTGATGAGAACCAGCAGCTCTTCACAGATACCAGAGCCATGCCCTAGCCAGAAGCCACAGGGCAGGCGGGAATGGAATGGGACTGAGCAGAAACTTCCCTTTTCCAAAGGAGGGAAAGCCAGGCAGACAGCCTGAAGAGAACCAGTCCTCAGGGAAGCAGAGCTCACTTACAGATGCTTGCAGCTTAAGAAATATTACCTTGTCTTTTGTAAAGCCAAGAATAATCCCAGAATCTAACAAAGGAAGATGTAACAAAAGCCACACTGTCAGAAGATCGACTATTTCATGGAATATAATCACTTCAGTATTATCAAGCAGTAACAAGTAGTTGGGAAGGCTGTTTCAGATTAAATTTGCATGTCATGCTTATTAACTTCATTAGTCACAAAATCTCCCTTGGATCTGCATGCAGTTTGACAGCCCATCTGAATGTCATTGGCTGAACAGTTAGAGCCAGCCTTTCAAGCCCCTGACAGATTATGACCACCCCTTCTTTCTGCCAGTGTCTGCTAACATTAAAGAGACAAAACACAAGATAAATTTTGGCTTGCCAGCAAAGCCCCATGAGACGTTTCCTGTCATCTCAATGTATGGCCCTCAGGAAGCAGAAGCAGCACAGTAGTTACAGGGAAGCATTAAAGCAGGCCCAGTACATAGTCCAGCTGGATATCTCCACTCCAATCTTTCATGCTAGGTATGCTTCAAACCCTCCTCTCCTCTTTCTTCCATCTTAATCACATCCTCTCTCTCCCACATCCCCAAAATTAACAACTCTAATAGTACCTCTGCAGGTCTGCAATGTGAAGTGCAACATACTGCTTGGGATTGAGCATCAAAAGTGTTCTTGTACACTTTTAGGTTACTTTTCTGAGGGTTGCTAAAGAACACCTATGAATAAAAGAACCCATTGGCATTTCAGTCAGATGGAAATTGAACAAGAAACAAACAAGTCTGGTTCATACATTGCATAATTCAACTTCAGAATTTGTGGCCAAACAATCAGCAAGATTCAAGAAGATGAATATTTATATGAAAAGCCAGAATTTCCTTTAGCTACTTATTTAGTTAGAGACATTAAATATTTTACTTTATTACATTCTTCATTTCAAGATTTAAGCTAAACATAAAACCAAAATGGAATTAAATAATGCACATCAGCACTTCAAACAGCTTTCAGTAAATCATTTGTATTGGCTTGATCCAGGGATGAAATATTGAATATTATGGACATTTGGTACCATTAGTTCAAACTTCAGGAATTGCCCTGATTTTCTGTACATCAAAACATATTAACAATGTGGAAGGTAGAGGTATTCATTATTACAGTTTTGCATATATGAAAATAATCTACCAAAGAGAAAGAACTTACAGCTTCATGCAGGACATAGCATGAAAGATTTTGTTATCAAACCTCTACTCTAACCATCTCCTAAATGCAATTCCAAACCACAGTGCTGTGATGCACTTTCTTAAAGAAATTGGCTGACACAATGAAGGGTCTATTTTCAGTGTGGTTTATGCTTGGTGTGTGCTGAAGTCAGACTGCTGCAGCTGTCCCTAAACAGGACTACATTTCAATGTGCTTTGCTACCCACAGAATAAACTATCCACCTTATTTCTTAAGCCCTCTCATTACTGTTTCTTCTTGTTACCTTCTAATACCAAATTAAAATACAGCTTCATTATTAACTGTTCCATGTTATGACAGCATTTCTGCTACCTTGTCTTTTCAAAGGGGACAACATTCAGAAAATGCACTGTGAATGTGTTTCAAGCATCACTCCTCTTAAGGCTTTCCAAAGTTATCTGCAAGACATCATGTGAATCTTTCCTGCCTTCACATTGGAAGAGCAGCAGCAAAACTTTGTGGCAGCCCGACAGAGCAGTGTTCAAGTTTTTTCAGCTCAACAAAACACAGTTTACTTGGTCAACCCTGCCCTAAACAACTCATCCAAAGTATTTGATTCTTGTCTCTCTGATGGGATGAATCTGGATCTCAGTTCAGCAGGTCACTCTACACCAGCACTGGATTATAACTGTGACACAAGGTAATGGGCACATCTACTATTCAGGATCCAATGGTGTCCAGGTGTGGTTGGAGGTGACTGCAGAACAGCTGCTAGCCAAAATAAATCTGTGAGGTTTATTTCTCCAAAGAGTTATGGAGACTCCATCCCCTAGAGCTGCAGTTCAAAGCTCAAAACCTCAGATTTGTGAGAAATTACAAACCCTGCTTAAAGAATAATGCTGAGTGATACTAGATAAACCATAATTTCTTGCCTAGCAGCATCTAGAAATATTCCTGCTGCCAGTTGTCTGCAACACTTAGGCTGAAAATTTAACGGAGCAGTACATCCTAAAGAACATGGTGATCACAACATACTATTGTTATTGACAATAGTAAGGAAAAACACACAGCTCTTAAAAGGGAGTTAGGAGAGTGGTAGATGTACCAGTGCCTTGAAAACAGCTTTAAAAATGGATGACAGCTGGCAAACTCCAAGTTGGTTTGTGGTACAGCAATCATAAATCTTTTTTTTTCTTCACCTTTTACAACTTCTAAAGAGCCACAGCTGGCTTCTGAAGCCTTCAAATTGATCCAGTCCCTGAGAATTGAAGCCATTCAAAGGTAAGGTGTATGGACTCAAAGCTTTGATTTCATCTGGCTCAGATCAGGTGTCTTAGTACAGGTTTAATTTGTATGTGAGTTCCTAAGGGAAATAAGGCCCTTTATAGTCTTATTTAACTGAAAACTGCATGCCAGATGCTATGGAAATCCAAATGATCTGTGCCAAAAAATAGGAAAGGAGAATGGAAGAGTAATAATAATTATTATTATTATAACAGGAGTTTCAATAGTATCCTGGAAATTTCTTCTCTTTGGTGATTTAAAAAAAATTAGGTATGCACGCTCAGTTTCATAATAATAATTAGTTACTTTTCACTGATTAAAATTTTTCTTCAAGAGCTAAAGTTTGGCAAGGGCCCAAGCCAGACAGCTACACATGACACATAAGCTTCCAGGACACCATCATGAGGATCAAAGAACCTGTGTCAGATTTTGTCAGCTGGCTCCATATTTCCATTTGGACTTGTAACTGACACTGTATATAGTGCAGAAGTACCCCAAGGGCCCCTGAGCAAGTCACACCATCCAGTTCACGGTCTAAGGGCTCACAGATCCTAAGCAAACAGTCAGGCAGTTCTTGTGTGAGAACACTGAGAGGCAGAGAAGTCTCCCCATCCCCTGTTGGAGCCATGGGCACAAAGGGGCCATGCAGAGGAACCTTGACAGGCTTAAGAGGTGAGCTGGTGCAAACCTCATCAACAACACCACGTACAAAGTCCTGCAACCGGATCAGGGCAAACACAAATACAGATTGTGTGTGGAATGGATTGAGATCACTCCAGAGGAGAAAGATTTGTGGATGTTCATGGACAAGAAGCTTGACATGACCCAGCAATGTGCACTTGAAGCCCACAAAGCCTGGGCTGCATCCAAAGCAGCATGGCCAGCAGGTCAGGAGAGGTCCTCCCTTCGCTATGGTGAGACCCCACCTTGAAGGGTGCACCCAACTTTGGGGCCCTCAGCATAAGAAGGATATAAACCTGCTGGAGTGTGTCCAGGGGAGGTATCAGAGGACTGGAGCACTGCTCCTCTGAAGACAGGATGAGAGAGCTGGGGCTGTTCAGCCTGAAAAGGGGGCTACAAGGAGACCCTACACACCTTTCAATGCCTAAAGGAGACATGTAAGGAAGCCAGAGAGGGACACTTTACAAGTTACGCTGATAAAACAACAGGGGATGGCTTTAAACTAAAAGCAAATGTGTCTAGGTGGGATTTAAGAAGAATTTCTTTACTGTGGGAGTGGTGGGGCATGGGCACAGGTTTCCCAGAGCAGCTGTGGATGTCCCATTCCTGGAAATGTAATGGAATGGGGCTCTGAGTAACCTGCTCTAGTGGAGGATGTCCCTGCCCTTGGAAGTGGGGCTGGAACTAGGCGATCTTTAAGATCCATTCCAACTTTCCTGATTAACAATTGTGGTGACCATTCACTTTTTTTCCCTCCAAAGTGCTATTCCACTTGCAGCACAAGAGAGGAAGCCAGAATCAATTCTTCCATATCACAGGTCTGAGCAGACAGGATGACCACACCTCTTAGCCTTAGTCCTCACCTTTTAGCCACTCAGCTGCTCTCCACCTCAGGGTAATCACTCGTTGCCTCTGTCAAAAATTAGTTAAAGTACCGCACTTATTCATAATAAGGCAACCCTCTTCTCACATATCCATGCTCAGCTGCATACCTATCCCACAGTTTCTCAATCCAGAACACTCTTCCTCCAGGAAGTGGAAGCCCCAGGCAAACACACATAACAACCTTATCCTGCAAAGTATCCTTTCCCTTGTACCCTTCCTAGCAGCTGCCTTCTGTAGCCCCATTTTGACATTAATTAGATCATTCTGGTGCATAACTGTGGTGGAGTAAGGGAGTCCCCAAGAGGCTCAGCTGCTTGCCGAATCAAAATCCCCGTCCTTGCAATGCTGCTAACTGCTAGAAAAATACAAGTGAAGGTGGCTAGTTGATAATAGACATTTGGATGTGGGATGTCTCCTTCATTCATCGGTTCTCTCAAGCTGAAAACCAAGTGTGAGGACTTTGTCCCAGAACTACCACATCGTTCTCTCATAATTAAATTTCTTTTCCAAATTTCAGAAAACAAATGTTTTCAAAAATTATCAGTGCAAGGGTGACTATCCCTGTATAGGAGCAGCAGTTCACTAGTTTACCTCAGCAGTGACAGGTGAATGATGGACAACTGTGATGCTCATGCTGAAGGTAAAGGACTGGCATAGTGACTATGGCACACCAAGTAAAACCATCCATGTCTGGAACACCAAATAGGAAAAATCTGGGTTCTGTGCTGGCCATTACCTTTAAAAGACAAAACAAGAGGTTTTTGTACTTAATGAGCAGTCTTGTAGCATAAGGAATGAGATTTCTGGGTTGTTGGAAATTAAAAACATCTTTAAAGTTTTCCTCCATAACTGGAATGAAGACCCTGAATTTGTTAATTTCTTTCTTATTCTGTTAATAAAAGAAGTGTTTTTTCAGAAAGTATAAAAATGTTTTTGTAGACCTTTTTGAAATCACAGTGATTCGGGTTTCACCTTGAGTCCCTGGGACTTTTCTCAGACCCCTGGGAGATCCATCCCCCAGGCCACATTTCCTGGTGTGGTGAGCTCAAAAACCCATTTTTCCTCTGGAAATTTCTGCCTCTCTTTGGAGAGCTGAGGTCACCTCTGCAGAGCCGTGGTCTCCTATGAGTCACATTAATTGCTCAAAGAATCAACATCCTCCTACACATCTATTTGAGTTCTAGCACTGTAGTTAGGAAAACCTGTTAAGGAGTTATGAGCTGTAACTATATGAATTCTTCTCTCTGCAGCACATGAGGTTATAAATAGAATAGGAAACATATAAGAGTTTCATGTCTTACCCAGGTCCTTTAGCTGGCAAAATTCCATGTCCACAGAACATGTTTCTTCTTTAGTCTTTGACTCTTTCACTGTGTAGCTGACATTTTGGCTCTTGTGCTCTTTGTTCACATTGGCTGACAAGCTCCAAATTGGCCAGAGCAAATTTGATCATATTTTGCTTAAAAAGCTTCCAGTCCATGGCAGCCAGGATGCTGATCACTTCATCAGTCCATCTTGGTGAGCCAGAGGTGTCACAACTGCACTTCTCATCTAGCCAACTGTTCCTTCACAAATAAATGGTTTTATTGTGCCTGGAAGTATTTTATCTGGTCTTTCTGGGGAACCTCCAAAACCCAAAGCTCCTTCAGTCCTGTGAAGGTTTACTCTTCAGTACTAGCCTTAACTACTTTTGCAAAGTTTCAAATAATTCACGTGCTATTTCCATCCCTTAGATCTTCATTGGTTGCTGCAAGCACTCCCAATTTTTGTCCCACCTCATCTGAACAGGAATATCCCAGAAATATCCTAGTTCAATTTCCTTCTCAAATGTCTCCTCTTCCTCCAAAGACACAGCAGTTTATTTAGCTGCCCCTTTCTCCTGGTTCTCTTGCTCATTGTCCCATCGGGCAGGTGTTCTGGGCTGCTGCTTTAGCTCAGCTGTTCAGACATGGTGCTAGTATCACCCAGGTTATGGGACTGGTCCCCAAATGGGCCATTCACTTAAGAAATGGACTCGAGGATCCCTGTGGGTCCCCTTTCAACTCAGAATATTCTGTGATTTTGTGAAAACCATCTTCAGACACAGCAATCTCCTGGCAATCACAGCAAGCCTCCAGTGCTTCCCACCTCTTGGCCAAAAAGATGGGAGATGCTGCATCACACAGGGGCCTGTCCATTCTTTTGCTACCATCCCCAGGACTCCTGTGTTCATGCACCCTTTCAGGGAGACAAAGGCACCTCTTGGAATGAGATTTCCCATCAACAGGGCTGTGCCAGGAACATCTGAACGTTCTGCCTAATGTATTTGCAGGTGTAACCAAGTGAGGGAAGAACACAAAGGAGCTCTGCAGCCAAAGTGTTAGGGGCCAGCTCTCAGCTATTCTGAATCCCAAACCTCCCAGTTCATCCCCCAGTCTCTCAGAGGCTGCCTGCTTCCCACATAAGCTACTCATTTGCCCTTGGAGGTGTGAATATGCTGCCCATGCAGAGGCTGAACACAGCTGAGTTGAACACCTGCAGCCCATAGGCAATAAGGGCATAACACACCTAAACACACCTAGGGAACTCACCCAGAGAACAGATATGTGTTTTAAAGCAGAAAACACCTAGTGCTGGCTGCTGCAAACACCTCTTTATTTTGCTAAATGAGAGCAGCCACAGGGGCCCTGCATAGAAGCTGCTGGGCAAGGCATTAGTCCAGGCAGTCATTCCACACTTTCC
Source organism: Zonotrichia leucophrys gambelii (assembly GCF_028769735.1). Taxonomy (NCBI): domain Eukaryota; kingdom Metazoa; phylum Chordata; class Aves; order Passeriformes; family Passerellidae; genus Zonotrichia; species Zonotrichia leucophrys. The sequence continues at coordinate 7,893,349 of NC_088173.1, read as the reverse complement.
AACACTATGGGGAGCACCTGCCTCAGAGACTGGGAAGAAAATGAGTATTGAGTGTCAGCCCTTGCACCAGCACTACTGGTAAACTGCTTGTCCTGTACACTGGAGCCAGGGCTCAAGGCATGGAGTCCTTGGCTGGAGTCACACTTCTTCACCAAAGCTAGATTAGATGCAAATCTAAACACTGAGGTGATGTCTATACAGCTGGGCACATATGCTCACAGCAAGCTCACTTATCTCTGCTGGCCAAAAGAAATAACGTACAGCCTGTCCCAGGGGCAGATCCTTTTAGACAGACCTCTCCCACCCTGGTGGGGCCTCCTGGAACCCCTCTGAGTCTGTCAGCCTTCAAGGACATCCATATGATATGAGATGAGATAAGCCCTCCATATGAGGCAGATAAGCCCGAGAACAACAGCCTATGCGGTGATCTGGCCTTTAAAGGCAGTGGGGACCAAAAGGTGATGGCACAGTGAGCCAGCCCTGAGGTGTTCTGCGGAATTCACAGCATGACACAATTAGCATCAGTCCCCTGGAGCTCACCACAGGATTCATCAAGTCTCTGTCATCACAACATGTACATTTGTGGCTGCGACAGCCCCACCTCACAAAGGCAAAAGCAACGAAAAAAAAAATCACTGCCAGGATCCCCTCTCAGCTTCCACATCCAGCAGCTTCTTCATTACCCAGATCCATTATTGCCAAGGGATATCCTTGGGAGATTACCCTCCAGAAAGGCAGACAACATTGCAGATGTTTCCTCATCCATCTGCTAAAGGTAAATCCATCTGTTGGAACAGCTTAGGAGCCAGTGAACTCAGGGAGCAAGATGGCTAGCTTGCCCAGATGGCTGCTTGGCAAAGACACAGGAATTGTCAGCTTGGTAGCTGGCAATCCCACTGCACCCACAAGCTGCTGAGTGTGCTGACCCCATGCCAGGCTTCTCTGCAGACACACCTGAGGCTCCCATTCCCATTTTCCTTCCAGGCAGCAGCCATCCTAATTTCCTTCTGCAGCAGGAGGGCTGGGAATTGCAGATATTCCATCTGATCCTCTGCCCTGCTCCTCAGGCACATGCAGGAGGGAATGGCCAGCTTGTTGCTCTCCTCCATCCATTCTGACCTGATAGTATCCAGGTGGGCTTACCGGCAGACACAGGCAGCTTCTGTGTGCAGCCTGAGACCCATTCACAGACTGCAAGTGCTGTGTGGTCCAGCAGAAGGGTTCATTCTGGGAAAGGATGTTAGCACAAGCTTGAGAACAAAAGCTGGGCCTAGCATTGTGACCTGGGTTTGCCTCTATCCTACTTGGATAACTGAAGGGCAGGACTCCAGTGGTCCCTCTAATGTTGCACCTCTTTCCTTCAGGTTTAGGAGATCCCAGTAATGACTCAGATAAACCACTCATTGTGCCAGGTCTCCCTCTGACAACATCAGTCTCGAGGAGCACATCACCCACAAAACTCTTGCCATGTATCATGCTGCCACACCAGCAAGGGGACATGACAGGGCTGACAAGCTGGCCACAGTGTCATCCCCACACACACAGCAGTGGCAGCCTGGGACATGCTCAGGAAGGTGAGCTAAACACCAAACACCAGACATGGCCTCTAGGATTCCTGCCCTGGTGCTCTCACCAGCACTGGGACACTGGCAAAACTGCACCTCATGAGAAAACAGGCACAACTGAGGACTGGGCTGAAATAATACTTGATTTAAGCCCAAGTTTGAATAAAGTCTCCACATGCATTTTTTAAATTATAAAATATACCTTTTTCTACAACCTTTTCTGCAAGTTTGAATTTTTCCTTAAAAAAAAAGCCTTGAAATAGTTTTTGTGATATTCATTTTGACCAGAAGATGAGCTGGCATAAGTTACTCAGAAGGAACATGTTTTAGTAAAGGGAACACATAAAAATAAAAAGGCATAGATAAAAGTTTCATGATCTCATTTGGACCATCTTATGTGAGTTACTGCCCTGGAAAGCAGAAAGTCTTTGCTACTGAATGTAGGTGGAAAACATAATTTGCCAAAAAATCCTATTGAAAGATGAAATAAAATTCCTCAAGCTAAAAGAACTCAGATGTTAGAGAATTTGTATGTATTACTTATTTTGGCAAAAATTATATAGCTGACTAAAGCTTTTAAACAAATACTGAAGAAAACAGTGTACGTCTTTATAATACTCCCTTTCATGAACAAAAGGGGATTTGTTCCCATTTGGATCCCAAATAAAGCATTTGCCATTGTTTAGCAAGCACGTTTTCAGCTGCTTTTGAACAAATAGGCATATCCAAGGCGTTTATCCCAGAATCACACAACCACAAGGTAAACCGAGTTGGAAGGCACCCTCAAGGTTCATTAAGTCCAACTCCTAGTCCTGCACAGGACACCCTCAAGAGTCACACCATGTGTCTGAGAGCAAAATCTCCTCGAACTCTGTCAGGCTTGGTGCTGTGACCTCTTCCCTGGGGACCCTTGTCAAATTATGCTTGTCCAAGTTTGCCTCAAACATCTCCCCCCTCCAAAAGTCTCATCATGAGAACTGCAATTTGCTCTACAAGTCCTCCTGGAACTAGCAGAGTTTAGCTTGGTTGTAAGCTCCCATAATCTATTCCCTGCCCTGAGACACTGGAGGTTGCCCCAGCACACACAGAGAAAAGCATTGTAAGCTGCAGTTCTTGGGAACAGGAGGTTAAATCCATTGCCAAAGCAGTCAAATCAGGGAGCAGCACAGGTCCTTGATGGACATCAGAGTCTAAGTGGGGCCTGTTCAGATGGCTGAGACCACTCATGAGATGGAACCAATATCCTATTTTTTCCAAAGTGATTTAACCATAACCAAATATAAATAGGAGTATCTGCTCCTCTCAATCTCAGACATTCTACAGACGATAAAACTTGTCAGACTTCAGTTGTTTTATTTCAGTCACATATGACTCTCGATTTATCTCACAGCCTGAATAATTTCTGATGACTATAACAGGCCTTATGATAAAGACAAAAATAAAAAAGGAAAAAGATAAAATTTTGAATTCCAGTTATGAAAATACTATATTCTCAGTTAATTTCAGGTTTTAAGATTGGTGAAGGAATTTTTGGTTTTATACTGTGATGATCATTTAAAATAATCAATCCAACAAACAACGAGGAATCAAAATACCTTTGAGGGGAAATCTCTCTTGCTTGGCAAGCCACTGTGACATCTCAGTGGTATCATTAACTTACCTCGTTCTTTATACTGCATGCAACATGAGCATGACAAATATCAGCCTCATCAAAATTTTAAACAGCAAAGAACCCCAGCATTTCCTACATCATACTGCACTGTCCATAATGAAACCTAAGCTACAGATTGCTGATTTTTTCTGGGTAAAGATTTTCCTATTTAATCTCTTCTTTCATCACAGAGGTCATTTATGTCTTCGTGGTGTCTCATCTGCAAGACTGGAAAATAATTAACTCCTATTCTGATCACTGCATTTTCTTCACACTCTGTGAATGGAGATTCCTGAGGGCTGTCTTAAGCTGATGTGTCTGCTCACAGTGGAGGCTCTCCTGAAGTGAGAAGGGAATTTCTGGCCATGCTCATCTTCTGCACAGAATACTTCCATAATGATGTCCTGTCTCCCTTCAGCCAGAGTCTCACACTTCATTTTCAGATGTTCACCCTTCCAACCCAAGACCAAATCCTCTGTGGAGAGACCACACAGACAGAAACAGCAGAATTTCCTCCACTGACCATGCCAGGCACAGCTGGTAGACCCAAACTTGGCTTCTAACCTCCAGCTGGGGGTGTGATTAAAGCCAGATGCCCTGCCAAGCACGCTGTCTACATTGAACTGCACTAACCTGCTTCCTGTCCACTTTCCTCTGCCCTCTTTCCAGACAGCAGCAGCAGCTTCCCAGGGGCTTTCTCAGGAGGGATTTGCTGGTAAGGCACAGCTCACACAGATCTCTCAGCTACACAAGGCTGAAAACCCTATTGTTTCCTCCAGATCTTCATGATGGAGAACAGAGTACAGCCTGGGAGCCAATAAGGTATTTCTGGGTTTCAGCTTTCCAGCAATTCACTTTCAGTCAGGGGTTGTGGTAGTGAAGAATACCATATTTTGCTTTCTCTTCTTGATATTTATTTAAGAGAGTTTTGTATTATCCAAAAAATCAGTAATCTGATTCTTGAGAGGCAGTGACCCTCACGGCACTTGTATTGCCTGTCACCATAGAAAATGTAGCCACTGAAGTCTGTGGTGAGTTTTACTTTCAAACATTTTTCAGTCTAAAAGTATAAATAATAACTGCTTCCGGTGTCCTCTGGCATCCATGTGGCCATCCATGAACTGCTTCTTGCACCTGGAACATGTGAAAATCTGATTTCAAAAGTTACTGCTCATGTATGGACTAGGTTGCTGGTCTCAAACTAGTCAGTGGATTGCTTCCAGTCCACCTTTCAGCTAAAAATAAAAAAATGTTCAGAACAAAATTTTCCTCCACTTGCTGTAGATTGCTAAGTAGATGTGCTGAAGTACTATGACTTTCTCTCCAAGACTCACCTGAGAGTGAGAATGAAGTATATGTTAAGCCTTGAGAATGACACCAAAGCATAAGATAGCTTATTATTCTTTAATTTGTTGTAGGACCTTTGAAGGCACCTAACTACATCACTCCCTCTTATTCTGGGACACCTCTCCCCAGGTGAGATAGGCTCACAGCCCTTAGGTGTTAAGCAGAGACATAATCAATGTAGAATTAGAAGAAGAGACAGGAACTTTCTGAGTGTGAAGTTTACTTATCTTTATAAAAAATGCCTTACATAAGCCAGATCTATGCCCAGAGCTGCATCTCAGTTCGTAGTAAGCCCTTAGGAAAGCATATGTGCAGCTAATGGGAAACAAATGTCTATTTTGGCAGGGCCTGCAGCTAACGTCAGTTTTTTTCTCCCTTTGCTAAATAAATAAAAAAATCGTCACAATGAAACAGGCTGACTGAAATACTTTGGTTCTCTCTTAACCGTTTGAGTGCTCCTCTGATACACAACATATGTGACAGACCATATCTCTGTGGTTCACGAAGAGGAAAAAATCCTGAAGAAATCATGTTCATTTTCATTAAAACCTATAATGTCCTCAGGAAGGAAGTTCAGAGTTGAAAACATAGATATGCTTCTTGGCTTGATAGCTCTCAGTAAGGACTGTTTTAATTAGTGTAATTTCTAGACTTTGTTTTGCTGGAGTCTGGCCAAAAACAGAACAAGAGCACCACATAATCTTTAAACTGTTTTCTAAAGAAAACAAAAACCTAGAGAGGGCAGAATTATTAGCTGTGGCTAATACCTCAAAGCAAATTAACATAAAGTATAGCTATTGTTCGTTTCTAGGGCAAGAGCAGTACTGTCAACACAAGCATAGAAACCACCAAAAAGCAATTCATCATCAGGATTATGGTCACTAACTCATAGAAACCATACCAAACCACAACCCAGAACAAAAGTCAGAGTCTGACTTTAGCTCAGTAACAGCGTGAATTGAGGGTCACCAAACAGCCTGTAGGATGCTGGCTCATACCATAGCTGAGAAATCAGTAATATGGAAATACCAGGGCTGGTAGGAAATTCTGTAAATTTTAGCTTTCTTGGGCCTGAAGGATCTGATTTCCCAAAGCTTTGTCTCTTCTGGAACAACAGATCCCAAAGGCTGCAAGGGTTTTCTGAAGAATCACTCCTCTGCCATGCTCCTGTTCTTTAAGAAGCTGCTGGAAGCACGGTTTCAGGGAGACCAGACTGGTCTTGGTTTCACCAAGCCATTGCAGTCTTCCACTCTTCCCCAGGCAGGCAGCTGAGGAGGCTCCCTCCTGAACCCAGGTGCAGCACCTTGCCCTTGGGCTTCCTAATTCTCATGAGATTTCCACACACCCACTTCTTGAGCCTGTCAAACATAACTCAGCCAGAGCCACAGAGTGACACTGGGAGAAAGGCACCAGAGTGTTTTCTGGGATAGGTATTACAAAATGTGTCTTATGACTGTATGAAAATAAACAGTCATCTGTTTTTTGACTACTTTCATGTTAAAGCCAATAAGCCTCTTTGGCCCTTTAAAATAAGGGGATTTCACTAGAGAAAGCAGTAAGGCAAGTAGGCATATCTCTCAGATTTGAGGAGAAATTCAAACCACTGGCATGACCTAACTTCTGAGGAACAGACTTTTCAAGAAACAAAAGAGGCCAGGAGCTTGTAAACTGATCTGGAAGTTGCTAACATGAGTCTTGCTGGAGTGACTGATAGGCAGCCATTTCTCTACCTTCAATACAAGGAGTAGTCTTCCACGAAATAACAACTCACAGCCAGCAATGGCCAAATGAATCTTCTTGTAATAATCTCTCTGTCTGCCCAAAAATTGTCTTTGTTCCGAACTTCCATCTTTTTTCTTCAGCCCAAATGCTTTTGTGCATCAGTTTCCTGGCTCCACTGACTGAGGCTTTGTTTAGCCTTTACTGTAAGGTCTAAGACCCTGGTCTTCAGTCTTAAAGGGGAACACTGAGCTGAAGCAACTCGCTGCCCCTGAGTCTCTGCTGATCTCCCTGCTTCTCTCTTCACTCATTCACAAATTTCACCTCAGATTGCCAGTCTGCTGGGCTTCTCTGCATGTGTGCCAGCCAAGACCTGCCAATAAAATGATTGTTGTAAGATGCGTTAGATCCACAAATAAACCTAATGTTAGGACTTCAGTCAAAATTCACCACCTGGGTAGTGAATTGTACCCACCAGACAACTTTGATACAACAGGAATTTCACAACCTTTTTGTGGCCTATACCGGTTCAGGAAGTGCAGTTCAGATTGCTTCAGTTCAAATAAGAAAAACAACTGTTTAGGAAGACCATTTGCTAAGAAGCCTATTTCTCTCAATTATCCAGCCACATGGATTGTTGGGAAGATGAACAAAAAGGTGTCTCTATCTTGAAAATGACAACTCTGAAAGACATAAAACAATGAAGAATATTCTAGGCTAGAAGCTCCCTGCATTTATTTGGATTCAGTGTGGTTCAGTATAGCATGGGGTGGATCTTAAATTAATGCCTCCAACACAGTTTGAAGATACCTTTTGCTTGGGAAGATTAATTTCTGTCTCAGAAATTATCAGTCATAGAGCATCAGTCCAAAAAAGTCTGATGCAGAGGGAAAAGGCTCTAGAAGCAGCCACTTCATCATTTGGTAATTGCAAAGGACAGAATCATCTTACAAGCCATTAAAGATTGTTCAGATACTTTGGCCATCGCTTAGCAAAAGAAAAAGGCATCAGAGACCGTCTAGATCTGGCCACAGTGGAGTTACCAAAGTCACCATGAAGGAATATCGTATTCCACACACACATCGATGTTATCCCTATCTTGGGTGCAAGAGTGGAGCCAGTAATTTTTCTGTGCTGGATTTTAAGCAAGCAATGACAAATGGGCTCAGAAGATGGGGGAAAGTCTACAGCACAGAGTCTGAGTCAACACAAAAGACTGAGGTTGCAACAGCTTGTAGAACACAGATGATCCTGGAATAGCTGGCAGACCTCTCTAACCATCTTGGCTAAATCTAAATTCCAACATGTTGCATGCTAAAAAAACCCCAAATCAACAGAGAAGCAAAATCAGCAAGGATGGAATTTCCATCAACAAAAACAAAATAAGACATGCAAAACCAGTCAAATTTCCAGCTTTACAGATGTGCAGAGTTCTGTAGGACTTTGCCATGACAGAAAGTACATTTGGAGCTTCTACAGGATCCTGGAAAAGCTCCTCATACCTAATGGAAACAGAAGAATATTTCTCTGGTCACCTGAATGCAATGAAAATTTTCTGGAATTTTAAGAATCCCTCATGACCCCTTTTGTTTTGGTTTTCTTGTATCTCAAAATTCCTCATACTGGACAGAGATGTTACTGCACACAGTTTGGGGACAGCATTATGACACAAGCAGACAAAAAATATCCCATGAAATAATGCTGGTCTGGTACATGATAACTTAAGACCTTACAGATAAACAATTACTTTATCCATTAATATAAATTGTCCTTGGCACAGCTCTCTGGTGTTTTCTAGCAATCACAGCTACTTCAGAAACAAAGTTTCAAACACACAAATTGGGAAATAGAGACACTGTCAGCAGCCAAAATTCTCATTAAGAGACGTTGTGCCTATCCCAGGGTCTTCTGTGCATTCTCCCTTGGACTGTGCATGTGCTTTGCATTAAATATGACCATAGTGATTTAGAAAATCTCACTATTTCTTTTTCCTATAATAATTTTGCCTCAGAAACCTACTAATGTGCCCATAATCCAATGGGAAGTCACTGGAATTCAAATCAGAGTTTTAACTTCCCGTAATAGTGTTTCTCAGGGATTTAGCTCCAATCAACATCCCTGTACAGCTGGCTTGCAATGGATTTGCAAAGTGGTAACAACACCAGGACCTCTTCTGGCTCAGCAAGGACCAAGATCTGATCACCCAAATGATTTTATTTCCTGGAACCTGATAGAGTATGATAGGAAATAACAGTCATTGTAGGAGCTCACGCTCTCCAGTCACCATCTTCCTGGGCTTCTTTGAGTCTTCCTGCATTACCTGGTGAGTGCTTCCAGATGTTCTGCAGACCTCAAGGCAGCATAACCCCAGCATGGAGCGGGTACCAGTGGGAGCACAAGGCAAAATTGCACTCAGCCATGACTGACAGGAGTGCTGAGACACCCCCTGAGTAGCACTTCTGGCTACACCAGACCACATGTTCTGCTGACATTAGCCAAGGTTTTCCGTGTCAACCCAGATTTCTTTCAAACACTGCCCTTGGGCTGGTACCTCTCCTTCCATGTCCAAGTGCAAACAGGTAGAGAGGGGACAGAACTTTTGCTCAGAGAAGAATAATACTGGGAAGGACTAGGTGGTTAAATTTTCTGACTAAGCAAGCAACTCCATTATTCTCAAAATAAGACATGGGAACTTTTTTATGGAGAAGAGCAGATGATTAAAAAACTGCATGCCTCTTCATTTTTTTAATCTGGAAAGTTTTATGGAAAAGGCAAAATCACTTTTTTCATGTTGTTAAAACCAAAAGGTCTTTGTTCTTTTATTCCCCTATCAAAGATAAGACAGAATGTATCAAAAGATCTTTCCATCTTGTCTTCTGCCTCCCACCTCTTTCCCTGCCTATGCGTCTGTGGCCTTGTGGAATCCTGCTAATCCAGCCTTTTGCATGGAGGTGAAGAGATCATTCATAACTGTGCACTTAGAGCAGCACTCAGTTTCCAGCAACCCATCCACTACAGTCCTCTGAAAAAGATGCATTAAATAATCTCTCCATGTTAGTATTATATTATTTATGCCTCATTCCAGCTATCTCCTTATTTCCTGTGGACAGCATGTTGATTTATTCATGCTGTCAGCCAGCCTCCTCTGACTGTGTTTTCAGTAAAAAAAACTGAAAGGGAGATTTAGCCAACTACTCCCCAGATGTGCAGTGGCTCCAGCTCTATGGCATCTGTGTAAACATCAGCAATAAACTTATAATTTAGAGATTAAATATGGAAAGTTTTCCTTTTACCTCACATTCAGGCCCCTTGCATTGAAATATTTTAAAGGCATCTCTGGCATTTTTTGTTATGAAAGCATTTTTCATGCTATTCGTCAAGGAAGTATGTCCCCTGAAAACCATCCACAACTGGGAGACATAAAGTCATAGGACAACCAGTCATGGTGTCAAGGCTGTGATGTTCCCACCAGGGAACATGCAAAGGAAAAGCAGAGCTCTGAGCTGTGCAGGTGTTAGACAGGAATGCCAAGTTTTGGTTGAGCTGTGGAGGTGTCACTGCTGTCACATAAATCAGGATGCTATAAGAGAGCTTGTCCTAGGGTATTTAAATATGATGAAGTTAAGCATGCTATTTAACTAATGATACTATTATTATTATTATTTCTATTTGTTTTTCTTCCTTATTAATGTATAGGAAGAAAAACAAATAGAAAAAAAATATCAGCAACTTGCTGCTTATCAACAACTTGCTGCTTATCAACATAGTGATTAATTCCCTGAAATCAGTGTTCTGTTGAGAATCCTATAGGAATCAAAGCAATGTTCATATTTCGCAAAATACTACAGAAATGGCCTAGAGGAAGGGCACCAGTGGAGCATAGCGGCCGTGAGAAGTGCATCATCTGGAAAGCTCCTTTTCAAATGAGACAAGCTCTGTTCATTACCCTAATGACATATTTTTGTTCTACTCAGCTTGTACAAAACACACCACTGTAGCTGGGTCCACAATTTGCTGGGGGATAGAAGAAGGGCTGGATAAGGACACAGCAGCCTGGTTCACACTGACACCAGCATTTTTTAATTGTAGCTTACTGCAGTGGTGGATTTTGACCTGCAGGACTCTGAAAGGGAAGTGCCCTCTCTTATCTTCCACATCACTCACTTTTGACTAGGTTTACATATGCTGGCAAAGGGGGCTTTGGCTGGGGGCTGCTCTGGTTTTCCTGCTGGTTCAGTGCTTGACTTCTCAAACATGGAAATATTTTAAATATATTTTAATATATAAGAACTGGAGCAGTTTCTCATTAAAACCCACTTAAATTGCCCTCTTCAATGATGAGTTGAATCCTTGAATTATTAATATCCACCAATGAAAGACAGGAGATTGATGTTATTTCCCTGAGTTAGTGATGTTGCTGGAAGAAAACATTACACAAACAGACAACAGACAGAAGACAAAGGGCTGTAGAATTAGCTTATGTGGCTGGTTTTTCAGTTCAGCAACAGCTGATTTCAATCACTTCTAAACAAACTTCTGAAGTGTTTTGTTCAACTGGCTAATGCCTCTATAAATATCTTCTGTTTAATTATGGACAAATTAACTCCCAGCTTGAAAAGCTAACCAAGATTTGTTGAGGGTTTTCTTCATCTGTCTATGACAAATACTTATCAATAACAGACAAACCATTGCTTTGGAGCTCAAGGGAGCTCAGTTGAAACCTGCCATGTGTTCTGTGTAGCTATAGAATACAGAACCACCGTGTCCTATTTATCTTTGTAACTGTGGAAAACTCCTGCAGCCTTACAACTAAACTTCCTGCCTTGTTAGGGGTTACTTTCTGAGTCAAACATCAAAACTCAAAAGCACCCCAAACATCAATGCAATGAGGGGAGTCTTTTGGACTTACTTCACTTTGGAGTGGAGCCTAAGATCCCAGGCAATGCAGGGTCTCCTTGGGCCAGAGCATGTTTTTGGCCAGTGGACTGTCGCGTAGAAGGAGCTGCTGACCATCTGCATCCTATCAAAACCCATTGGAAATTGCTCAAGATAATGTCCCTCTGAGTTAACCTCAGCTTTGTGGAGCTGTCCAGAGAGCTGCTGGGCTAAAGCACAGGCTTCTGGGAGCTTTGGACACTATTTGTCCCTTAGATGTTTTCTGTCTGTCTGTGTGCCCATCCCACGTGTGACCCCAGCACCAGGTGAGCTGTGGACAGGAGTTTCCCTTCAAAGCACCCAACAGGCAGGCCAAAGAAGACAGGGAGCCAGGACTCATCTGGCTGGTGCAGGGCAGGGCTCAGTGGCGAACAGCAATGGTCAGGGATCTCTCACTTTTCACAGCCTCAAACCTGCTGCTTGTGTCATCCTCGGAGGAAGATTCCCACTGGGAAAGGGAAGATGGTATAACACAGGCAATATCCTCCTGCAACCCTTTGCATTCACCTTGGTCCCCTCTTTCCTCTCCTGTGCCAGCAGGCATGAGAACGTAGGTTGGGTTTTCTGACTCAAACACACATTTCTTGCCATGCTTTGTTGTAGGCATTTAAAACTAAGAAGGGCATTTAAAACTATTTTCATAAAAGCTGATTTGGCTGTGAGAGTCATTATATATTTGAGTGAAAGCCATTCTTCCTTTGGTAAACAAAAACCTCCTTAAATATCCTGATGGGAACTACTCTCAGGAAGCTGGTGCATTGTACATACCAGCCAAGGCAGAGAGAGCCTGAACAAGCCCAGCTCTGAACAAATGACTTCTTTCAAATTTTCCACTAGGAACTGTGGGTGTGCCATAAAATGTGGCTCCTGACAAAGGAATTCATCATTCAAAAAAAAAACCCCAAACACCACTGGGGCTTAGGTATGAGACAAAATGAAAGCATTTACATTTCTGTCTTTCATAAATTCAAAATACATAATGTTTTGAAAGCGACATATCAAAATTTAAAGGAATTGTTGAAATCTCGATTTATGCAACTCTTAAACTCAGCTTTGGAACATCTGCTTGTCAATGACTGCATCATTATGAGCAGATGCTGTCTTCAAAGACTCAGACAACACAAGGGGAGGAGATATTTCTTTTTTTCTCTCTCCTGTGTATGTGTATGTACACCCATATACAACAATCCAGAGAAATTGCACTTGAAGAAAAATATGGAGCTACACCACAGCACCCTGGCATAATGAACATATATATGTCTACAGCCATCCATTACACATGACTACTATGGCACAGATCTGTAATTTTATCACCATGCAATTCCCCTTGATTATACTGACAGCTTTAATAAGTTCCAAAGAATTTGGCTTCCATTATATCCTGCAGCTGAAAAAGCTTGGCAAGAAATAACTTAGCAGTAAACTTCACTTTTCCCCTACCTTAAAAAAATTCTTAAAAGAAAAGAAAGATGGAAAAGGAAATTTTTGGTATAATATCCAGGTGTAAAAATAATGGCATAATGGTAGTGAAACCATTTTGCTGTTATCTGCTGGCAATCAGAGAGGTAGCAAAAATACAGTCTGTGTATGTATCACTGTTTTCTTCCTTTTAAAGACATGTAAGACAATCCTCCTAGCAAGATAATAAAGAAAAAATATACCTGAACCACCTCCTTTGCAAGCAGGAAATTGTTATATAGTTGAAAGTCCCTGTGCACATCTATTACTAGAATTTTGCTAATATTATCATTATCTCAGAGTTATCTGGGGAATGCAGTGATTACCAAGCAGCAAGGAACACATCTGGAGTATGTCTACACAAAGGGTCCAAAAAACAGATACCTTGATGCTCTGTGTTCAGAAGAAAACCTTCTCAGTTACTGTTCATTAACAACCTTTTATGAAGAGCACAGTCAGAGGGTTCACATATGAGGTCCTCACTGTGATTTGTGGATGACATGTAGCCAGCACCCCAGTGGTATTTACATCACCACAAGTAATCAGGGGCCATGGAAAAGACTGCCAGCACCACGTGCAAGAAAAGTGGGTTTGGAGTTTGATATTGTGACTCAGAGTTGGTACAACGGGAATGTAGAAGATGATTTACACAAGCAGGAAAAAACATACCCTGACAGGATCTCAAAATCACCTACAAATGAGACAAAGAAATGATTGCTGTTGCTGGCAAGGGGCAAACTGACTCACACTTCATTCATGTGGCTGCACTCTCTTCTGCAGGATCTGGGTTTCCCATGAGAAATAACTGAGTAAAGGAACAGCTAAATACAGCTCAGGAGGTTCTGGTTTTACCAATTTGTGTTGGAACACTGGATGCTGAGAAATTTAAACTTTCTGTTCTGAAAGGCACAGACCCACAAGAGAATACTATATTTGACCTAAGGCCATAGAGAAGGCTTCTAAAATTGAATTATACAACTATGATACAACTAGGATTATGAGTGTGTAGTTTGATTAGAAATGTGTAATATCACATGGTGGAAAACTTAAAGTTTTAGAACATAATATTATATGTGAAACAAGATAGAAGTTTTAAGGCAGTAGCTAGTTCTTCTTTTTCACCTTCTTCATGAGTTTGTGGTGTTTTGTAATTAAACAGAAAAGTCCACATTGCAAGTCACAAGAGATTACTGAGTTAAAAGTAAAAATAATTTAGGTGTCATTTCTTAATTAGATAGTTGCTTAAAAGACCTTGTAGAGAAAAATAGTTAACCATTTTGTAACTTATTAATACTGTGGAACTCACGACTTGTAAGACTGTGATATAGATAAGAAATAACAAACACCTGTGTCTGAACACAAAATACCATCCCTAGTGCTTTCAATCCCAACCTTAACAGAAGTAGAAAAAGAAACCATAAACCAGCTAATTTGATCTTGTGAATTACTATGTCTCTGTCCTTCATGAATGAACTTGCTCTCTCCAAACGACATAGGTCTGCTTTTTTCAATGTAACCTGATTTAATATTATTACTGTGGTTTCCTCTAAGCTGCCACAAGACAAGGCATTCAATTTTAGAAAAAAACCCACTTCCTCCACTGTACACAGAACTTGAATACTCACCATTAATACAAGTGCACAGGCAAAATTTTTTTTATCCTTGCAAGGCAATCTAGATATTGACTCAATTATTTTCTGTATGAAAGTACCTGGAGTGCTCCTTTTTGTTTCCCCTTTACAAAATGAAAGGGCACAAGTCAATGAGGTTCTCTCCGAAGCCAGGTGCATTCACATATAAAATATTCTCCCCTGCACCCATTTTTATGGATAGCCTACCAAGTGTCACTTCTTCAGCATCCATGGAGAATGGCTTTTCTCTTCAAATAGATTTTTAATCTACAGGCTTTTTCCATTACATGAGTCCTCTCAATACAAAATTTGGTGCTCAGATGTAAAATTGTCTTCTGCTGTCCAACATGCCCTGGCCTCTAGAGCAACAGGAAGACACCACAAGTCAGGTTGCAAATCAGTCCCTGGTGACACCCTTCAAATATTGACCAAATTTGTGCATAATCCAGGATTACAGTTTTAATAATAATTTCCTAGAAAAGCGTTCACATTTTATTCCAATCCAGTGCAACAGGCATTATTAAACCCCTTAAAAGCCTTTGTATTAATAGAGTAACACAATTGCTTCTGAGTCATCTTTTCTGTCCACAGTGAAAAGCAGTCTTGCTAAAAAGTCATCCAGAGGGTTCTAATGGTTTCCCCTTCTTCATAAAGAGGTTAAAAACACTCTACCAAATTCTGATACCAAAAATAAAGGTGGTTTTATAAAATGTCAACACGTCCATATTTTTAGAAAATGAAAAGGTAAGTATCCAAAGGAATTTGATTTATACTGACTGCATAGCTGTTCTCATGCCAAAACTGGATAGTACTCACAAAAAATAATAAAAAGATCCTACATAATTTTAAAGCAAGATAATGTTTTGTCTATAATCATCCACCCTTCCAAAAGCAAGTTATGCTTCAATGCATTGTGCTGAGAGATATTAAACTTGGAAAACCTGTCAAATGGCCACAACATATTTTAAAAAAATAAACAACAATAGTGTCTGCAGAGAGCAGTGAAAAATAATTACATCAAACCAAATACATGGGCCATGCAGTTAATACATTTTTCTGTGTGCTACCTTTGTACAAAGTAAAGAGCACAAAAAAAAAAAGGCAAACAACAAAAACAAAAACCACCATAAAATCTCAGTTAAACAGACCCTGAATCAAAATTGCAGATATGAAAACACTGAGCGTCCATGAAAAATCCAAACAGTCTAATCGATGCAGATGAAGTAAAATTTCACTGTTTACTCAGTGAAAGTCACTAGAAGAAGCAACAAACCAAAATTAATTTGGTATCAGTTTTACATCCACCCAAATCACTCTATGGCTATCAAACATGACCATGTAGCACTTGGTGTAACTTGGTGTAATGTCTTGGTCTTGTTACAACTTTCTGTGGGCAATGCCTTCCTGCACTGTGTGGCACATGGACCTCAAATAACACTGAATCCCAAGAGCTCTACTCGATGTGTTCTGCACTATGGTAAAGGACACAAGCATGTTTATTTGACCAGAAATAAAAACCTATTAGTCTGCTAAAAATCTATTAGGCTTGTTTTGAAAGAATCATTTCCTTCCAAATCACTGGGTGACAACAAAGAGGGGATTGCAAAAACCCAAGTCAATAGCCCCTTTGGACAAGAGCTGTGCTTGAAGGAATCTCAGCCCATGGGCTGAAATGTCTCCTCTAGGCGTATTGCAAGAGGTAATTTGGGACTTTTAGGCAAAAGAAATTGTCATCACCCTAAAATCATTAAGGCAATACAGCAGGAGCTAAACTGTGGCTTCAGCATAGAATAGATGATCTATCTCAAAAATCAAAAGGTTTAAGGAAACCAGGTGGACCATATTATACACACTGTGGCCAGTGCAGGCTGTCTGCTACCAGATAAGATTTTCAGTCACGCAACAGTTCAACAGAGAAACTGGAAACACTGAAATCTAAATTAGGCAGGAAAGCTCACAATCTAAAGCTGCCTGATGTCTCTCCAGCTTCAGACAAACTTAAGGTCTCTGTTAGAAGGGGAAGGTTAAACAGACTGACACCTCCTGAATGAGGGTTTTACCATTCCTCCATCTTGGCTCAGTCCTGGAGATTTCCTTCCCCTTCTTCCTTGTTTTGGGCAGAAATGCTTTCTGCTTGCAGCACCTCACCATCTGGTCCAGCCCAAAGGTACATCCCTGCTTTATCAGTTCAGCACCTCTTTTCACAATTTCACTTGAAAATACACAAGCCAGATAAGGAGAAATTACTTCCAGATGTCAGGAACTGAACATGAACTTATACAGAGAGAGGTGATATTATGTGATGAGAACACTGTGGGATGATTAGAAATAGAAAAAAAGTCTTCTTTTAGAGGTCAGTGGTGAGCTGTCTGTCAAAACATTTTAAGTATTTATTGTCTCCGCAGAATCCCCCACTCTAACTATGCTGTCCAGAATTCATCTAAACAAAGACTTGGGAACATTTCAGAAATATGGTCTATGTATGAAGAAAAAAACTTAAAAAGATGATAAAGACAAATCTCCCTTAAATCCAGCTTGGTCCTAGGATTTGTCCTATCCAGCTCCAAGGGAGTGCCTTCCACACCCACAGCTTCCCTAACAGAACTGGGTGCACCCCACCATGAGATATCAACTCAGCATTCCCCACTGTGGGGACAAAAGTGAAGAGACACCCTTTGAGTTGGAGCTACAAACTCCAAGTTACACAAGTGGGGCATTTTCTAGATGCAAGGAATGTTTTCTCAGCTCCTCACCACTACAACTTTCTGTACAATGGGAACAAAACAAATACACCCCTTGTTCCAAAATCCAAGTGTGGTACATGCACATGATTGAATGCTTGCTGCCATAGTAATGGTTTATGACTTACTACATTTAGCCTGGTTCTTTGTAGCTGCATAATATATATTATTTTGCTTCACAAGAAACTAAGTCTGGTTTTGATTAGGCTTGTAGAGAGCTGTCAGAAAGTCAGACTCAAGCAAATAAGCCCCTGTAGGTTCTCTTGGAAAAGCCCATAAAATGTCTGCTGTTCATTTAAATTAGGCTCAGAAAGAAACACAAACCTGAAGGCTGCCAGTGTTTATACATTTGTTTAAGAATTTTTTTTTCTTGTGGGGCAGAGGAGGCTGGGAGAGGAGTTATTCTGGGAATAAGCCTAGTCAGAGAGCAGCCGTGGGCCCAGACCCTCATTGCTGCACACAAAGCAAAGGAAAAACAGGCTTATGCAGGCACCCTGAGCTGTAGCATAAATCCCTCCCGTGAATTTAAGCCCAGCAGTGGAGGAGCAGCACAACTACTTTGCAGACATTTCTGAAACCACTAGGTTGTGGCCATGGTTAAAGCAAGTTCTGAGAATACTTTCCTGTACATGGCTTGCTTAATCACAGTTTTTCTACACATCTCTGAGCCTTAGTTAAGCAAATCTGCCTGGGCCACAGCCCAGATGGCAAGGCAAGATTTCCCTCCACATCTAGCTCAGGCTGCCATGGGGCTGCTGCTCCCAGAATGTGGTGCCTGTCCTACACTTAAATGCCCATACACACAGTAAGATTGCTTAGAATGGGGATGTCAACGGCCCCTTTACCTTGTAGTGTACTTTTATTTTCTTAAGTGCTCACTGGTTTCTATTTCCATGCTTTAGCTGCCAGGGGTGAGGGCTGCAGCACCAGCTGAGATGATGACATTGCTCTGTCATCTTCAACTCTCACTCTGAGCTGTCTGAAACTCTCCTTACAGTTGGGATTACTTTGGAGGCATCGCTTGAGAGCCTGTCTCTGCTGTTTCTGAGCCAAGCAGGCTGGCTGCTCCCTGCCCTTCTCCCCTTCATGCATGCACATGTGGATCATCAGCTCTCCCACACCCCTGACTCATACATTCTCCATATGAAGAAAATAGGCTCAAAACTTCATTTCTTTGCTCTGTCTCATCTGGGTCCCACAGCCTCCAGCACGTCCCTTCCCCATGTGCATATCCATGGCTGTCCTCCAGAGCCTTTCTCCAGGCGCCTGCCTGTACATTTTCCCACCCAGCACCATCCCTCAGGTTTTGGGGTCACATCTCCTACTGCTGGGCTGCCATAAATCCAGCATTGCCTCCCACAGCCTCTGGTTGCATGTTTTTTTCTGGGGCATTCACCTGACCACTGCACTCATGAGCACACACTGGTTTTGTCTGCAGCTCCTGCTTGGCACTTTCTCAACATATTTTTGACTTCCCAAGCCAGAACAGAGGACAGGAACAACCTCTGAGGTCTCTGAGGGTGCAGAGCTTCCCCCAGGACCTCCACCAGCTGCTAGTCCTGACCTCTGCCACTCTACGGGGCAGAGAGCACAGATTTCCTCAGGATTTTGATGACTTCTAATTATATTACAGTTTGAGAAATAAGTTAATCTAAACAGAACTTGGAGGTCCTACACACCTGTCTTTGACCACTCCAGATCAGCACTGAAGTCCCCAGCAGGGAAATTAGTATCTTGGACCCCAGCAGGAGAGAATTCATCTTTCCTTTCTTTTTTCTGTCTGGCCATCCACTCAAATGCTTACAGAGGTGTTCTAGCTGCTGCATCTAAGCTACCAGAACAAGGTCCCTTGCTGCCCACTGCAGGGTCCTGGGGACAGTTTGGGGTTCTCTCAGTACTGAAACTTTCTACTAATTGTTCTTATTGTTGTTAGCAGGAAGGTGAGAAGGCACTGGTTGGCTTAGCAGGGCAAGAGAGAGGTGCTGCCTTCCATTCACTCCAAACCTCTCCTTCCCACCATATCAGGGTCAGGCTGCATTTGGCTGAACACACACATGCTAATTGTAGAAAGAAATTAATAGGCACAAAACATTATCTGTATCTTATCTAGTGTCAGCGTTTGATTAATTGTTCCCAAAGACTGAGGCTTCTCAGACTTTCATTTTAATTAGGAGGAACAGTTGCCAAAAGCAATTTCTCTGAGGCAACTTTCACCATTTGTTGAAGTATTAATTTATGATATTATTCCAAGGCCGGGTTTAAAAAAAAAAGCCAAACCCAAAACAACAACAGCAACAAAAACCACCCTATAAGAACAGCCCATCTATTGAAATTCTGAGAAGTCTCCTAGACAGCAGCTAGGGGGGAAGAGCTGACCTTATGAAAAATCTCCTCTCCTTGGCCCAGCCGAATCTGCCAAGCAGCTTTGCTCCCTGTGTGCACTCCATGCTTTAGGGAGATAAGGAGGAAGCTACTTTTAAGCCTATTCAAAAATAAGGGAAAAGTGTACAATTACCTTCAAGAACACTTAAAGGCCCACATATTTTAGGGGTGACTTAGGAAGGCTCTTATTCTAAGAGCCTTTCTGATCATATTCCCTCTAATCCTTCCTCCCTGTCTTTATTACACATAGGAATTTGTGCATGTAAACATTCATTCGGATGCCTGGGTTGTTTTTATTTATATGAGATGATGGAGCTGCTCTAACTGCGCAATACTTGGGCACAGAGAGTGATTCATGCTGTGCAACAGGAGTGTGGATGGGTCCACAGCTGACTCATGGCTCCAGGGGAGCACGTTGCACCAAGCACTGATATGGTAAGGCTGCATCTGCCTTGCAGACACATCACCTGTGAAACCCAGCCCTGCTGCACAAAAGGTAATAAACTGTTCCTGACCCAAAGATTTTAGTCTGAAAGCTGCACAGTAGATGAACTGTGAAGGAAGAACCATGGGAACAATGACCACATCCTGTGGGTGCACAGAGATTTAGATACATGAACAGGGTATTTCAGTGACAGAGGCACCTGTACATGTTGACTGCTTGCCTGTTACTGTTTGCATGATTCAGACAAGAAGCAATGGCACAAAATAGCCTGGGGAAAGTGCCATTCAACCAAGAGAGCAGACTTCAAAACTCTGGATGACCCAGGACTTACAGATAAACAGCACAAATCCAGAATCATGGCAGAAATTATTTTTAGCAGGGTCATTTTTTCTCTGACAAGTGTTATACATATATTTTGGAGATGCCTAGTAAGGCCCTCATCAAATCTAAGGGGTAGGCAAATACAACTAAGAAAAAAATCATGTCTCATGAAATGAGAGCCATGTCATCAATAAATCAAAAGGCAAGTTTAGATGACTTATAAAATATTTCAATGTTACTTGCTGCAAACCATCAGGTATATAGCTTCTATTCTTTTCATGAGGAATTTCTAGTATTTCATTCTGTTAATATTGACAGAGAGGTGTCCATTGAATGGTCTCCAGTATTTCAACAAGTTTCTAGTGATACTCTTCACATTTATTTCTTCTCTTGTTAAAGTGGACATAAATAGAGTTAAGTAAGATATTTTCTTTTGCATCATCAAGCGCCAAGTAGCTACTCTGAAACTTTGTAAGGCTGGTTACTAAAATCTGTTCAGGCTGCTTAATGCATAGAATCACCCTGCAGTAAGTTTTAGCAATAGAGGAACACACCACGATGCACTGTGGCATTCACATTGTCATGGTATGTGTGCAAATGGATGCCCAAAGCTCCGCATTTCTAAAACAACTGTGCCATTCATATGAAAAGCATTTAGACATCAAGAGTCCGCCAAAAATGTGTGGATGAATTAAGTTCTAGGGGGGAAAGGACTCATCAATTTGAAACAACTGAGGATAATAAAGCTTCTTAACTGATCACAGATAATGAGCCACTTGCCACAGACATGCTACAATGGTACAATGAAAATGATAAGTGTATGATATAAAGCTGTTGTCAGGCCTTATCCTGAATACTGGGCACCATTTCTAGTCATCTGTACTCAAGAAAGAGGAACGAAACAGAAATAAACCCAGAGCCACCCAAAAAGGATAATCAAGGCAATGAAAAACCTCTCTTCAGAGGAGATGGAAAGATTTGGTGGTTTTAGTTCAGAGGAGAAAAGATTATTGCTCTCAACAGTAGGGCAAATACCAAAGGCAGGGAATGAGGACTTCTGAAGATAATCACACTGGCAGAAGAACAAAGAGGTATAGCCTCTTTGGCTATAGGAAATTAATACATTTGGGCGGGATACAGAAGAAAACTTCCAAGCATTAGAGAAATGACACTCTGGACCAACACTGCAATTAAAGATAGAGCATGATGCTAAACAAACTTTCTTTTAAAAAGATAATTAATAAGTTGAAGAACATAATTACCCAAACCAGTCGCTGTGACAGCAGCCTTCCCTCCAGCTGTATCCTGAGGGTTCAGCAGGTGCAATTGACTCTGTCTTTGATTAGAAAATGAACAGAGGTGCAGCTAAAAGCAGGGAGTACCTTCCTGATTCAAAGACTTAGCAGACTTCATTTAAAAGTCTGCAGTGTTCAAAAACATCTATTTCAGTCATAGACAAAGGAAATAGCGAAGCAACTTGCCAGTCAGCCATTGCAACAGAAAAATCACACACAAGATAACAATTTTGCAAGCCGCCATTTTCTTTAACTAGATAGAAAATTTAAAAGAACTAGAGTAATTTTCTTGAACTGAAAGTAATTTTAAAAGAACAAATGTTAAGAGAAGTTAATTTTCAATTTGAATTTCAGTTTGGGATTTGTTTTTATATATGTTCTTTGAGAAGATTGGTCAGAATATAAGCAGATAAAAACCATTCAGTTTGAAAAGACTCATTAAAGTAATTTTGAAAAATTGACCCCTCAACAGGAAAATACCTAAACTCAAACAGTTTCTCCAATAATGTATTGATAGTCATGTTCATCTTACAATACCTAAGGATTTTCATATTCTTATCAGGCAGCAAACTTCAATTGTGCTATCAGCAAGCTAATTTGACATCATAATTCTCCATCTGACGTCTGTTGATATTGCTTCAATCTGTGGCTATTATGCATTTACTGGCAAACCTCATTATGGCAATAGCTGTTAAAACTGCAGTTGAAATTAAAACCCGATTTTTCTGTTCTTAAGGCAATAGTGCCATCTAGTGGGAAATGTTCAGTTTTTTGTCTTGTTCTGGGCAAAGGAGCTCAGAGCCTTTCTTAGACAAACAATTCCTCAAGAAAAAGAGATGTAATTTTTTTTCCCCCCTAAGTTGGCTCCCTCAGGTTAATACATAAACTTTCATCTAAAATGCCCACTATCCCTTTCTAGTCACTCTGGTAAGGTTTCATAAGATTTTTGCTCTGCTCTGAGGTGTTCTACAAACCACAGCCCCTGTCTGGGTGTGTGCCTAGGGACCACAAGTCCTGCATCCTGCCAGGAAGGTCCCATGGGCATGAGGCAGAGCACTCAGCCCAACTGCAAGCAGTGCTACTCTGCATTGTCCAGCAAGAATAGCCTCACCAACCAAGTCCATGCTGTGAGTCCTCGGCTCTGCCGCGCGTTACACACACACAGTGGCCAGTCCTATCTTAACCCTGCCTCTTCTGGCAACCTTTTCAGACTCTTTTATCTGATTTTGTGCCTCCTCTCCTTTTAATGGCTTTTTCCCTCAGTTTCTGCAGAGTCAAAAACATCTCACAAGCCAGAGAGCACCTGACACCTTTTTACATTTAAAATGTCTATCTGTTCTGCAGAGTGTAAACAATGAGGATGTATCTGGTTTTCCCACAAGCAGTTGGTCTTCTTTCTTTCCTTTTTAATAATGGGGGTTATGCTTGCCCTTTTCCAGTCTATGTGAACTTCATGGGACTGCCATGACTTCTCAAACACGATGGATAGTGGCCTATCACTTCCTTGGCTAGTTCCTGTGGATGTTACTCACCACATCAGGGACTTGTGCACCTTCGGGTTCCTGAGATGGTCTCAAACTCATTCTCCTCCTACAGCAGACAGTTCTTTGTGGAATCTCATCCTGCTAAGATCTTTACCTCAGATGCTTTTACAGAGAGTTTTGACCTCAGACCATGGCAGATAGTGTACTGAGGGGGTGACCTAATTAGGTCACAGTGGGAACTATAGGTTCTTGTGAGTAGTATGTAATAGAACCTTCCTATATTTGGTCATTTCCAGTTTTCCTTCTCTGTTGGGTCAGAATTTTTTTCTTATAAGGTCATGTTCTGAGTTCACCTTCCTGATTGGACCTGTGCCCCTATACCTGGCTGCATTTGCCCCATCCAAAAGGTTTTTGGAATCTAGCCTCTGTACCCTGTGCCACCGTTATTTTCATTATTAAAGGTTTAATTTTCCAGGCTATTCCATCATTCCCGTTCCTCTTTATTAGCCAGCTCCTCCCAGCTAAGCCAAGTAGGGGTATCACAGTGGGCTGCAGTGGGCCTCATTGACTCAGTCTTTCTGGCCAAGTGGCCTGCAGCAGTTCCCCACTAATAATGACACCTGTTCCAGCCCTCCCTTTGATCCTTACCCAGTCAGCTCCTCACCCATGCCCAGGCCAAGCTCCATGCACTCCAGCTGGTCGACAGAGAGGACAATACCATTCATCTCCCATGCCTTTCCTTCATAAAGTGCCCCTGCCCTTCCATTCCAGCCCTCCAGACACAGGAACCATCCCACCACTTCTCAGGATGCCAATATGGTCCATAGCCCTGCAGGCTCCTGTTTACTTCCCATCCTACCCGCTTTTTTTAGAATAGAGGATTTAAGCTGGGCCCCTGGTGAAACTCTGACTGCAGTGGCTGGAATTCCTTGGTGCTATTCCTTCAGGTGTTCACTGAACTGCACACCTTCTCCAGGCTCTGGTCATCTCTTTCTGGGTCAGAGAGCCAACTAGTATGAATGGGATGGCATGTCATCCCACATCTTATCACTGTTACATCTCTTCAGGTCTCTCCAATTTTTACACTTAAAGTGCAATAAATGCCTACAGTAAGAAATAACTAGACAGGATTTTTTCACTGTATTCACAATCACTGATCTATCAATACAGTATGAAAGCCCACTAAGTGTGATACTGAAGAGGCCTCACATATTTCAAGCCTACAAATACTCAGTGGCACACTTTCAAAATACTTCTAGTATCAAACTACAAATTTTTATTATAATAATTTCTAAGTTAGAATGTATTTAAACCAGGACTATTACTGGCCTTGCTAAAGAACATGTGAGCATTCATCCATAAATGTCAATAAAGCCCTGGGGATTGCTGGAGTATTGGCAGTTTATGACTGCTCTGTGCAATTTCTGCATTGCAGTTAGAAAATTCACTTTATCACAGGGATCTATTAAAAGGCTGCTGTGTGAGACTGCCACATCCTATGATTATTGCTATTTTCTAAAATTGTAAACAAGAACCAATTAATTACATTGTGTTCAAGTAACAGCTAACCTCAACATTCTGCAACATTCACCATTTAGGTTATATTAAACATCCTATAAAGATGTTTAATATAAGCAAACATTCTAGATGCAATAACTCTATCTCCACCTGCAAGATTACATCATGGCTTCCTGACCGCTTTGCAAATTTTGCCAAATGATCCTGTACTGAATGCACTTTCTTTAAATCAAAAGTGTTTCGTTTCTAAAATGATAAATAAGCCTTCTATAATTCTAAAAATCACACTGAATACAAACTCCATTTGGAGTGACAACCGCCATTTATTGAGAGATTTGAGGTATTTCCGAAGAGAAACGACACCAGCAAAGTTGTTGAATCCAGTTGTGTTGCACTGCAGGAAGATGTCCAGTTAGCAGCGCCCTATGGAAGAAAAAGGTACATTTCAGTGCAACTATATTTTCTAAATCTCTAAGTTGGGTTGGCTTCAAGATAGGCACACACTCATACTGCCTGAAATCCCACACTTCACTGTCACAACTTAGCCATCTCTTTGGAATTTGAAAGGTTGGATGGAAGACAGCAGATGTACAGTAGCAAACTGTCTCTTGTGTAAGGAAGGAAGCAAGTTTTACTTACTACAGCACTGGCCACAGTGAAGGCAACCAGCAGAGAGAAATCATGACAATGGTCCAAGTAGAGTGAAAAAACAAGCTTTCCTCCAAGTAAAAAATCTCAGCCTTTTTCCACCCATAAAAAAAAAAGGGGGGCTATCCAATTTAACACTTCGGCAAGTATTTTAGAATCAGAGACATTCAACATGTAATTTTGTTCTTTTGTTCAGCCCTTCAAGGGCTTGATGTGAAAACCATGAGTCACTAGGAACCAATATGCCACTTACTTCTGACCCTCACTGTTGAAAGACTGCGGCTTCGAGGCACCTGCAAGACAAAGAGAAAAGGAAAATCAGGTGTGCTAAAGAACTGTAACCAAACAAGTCACCTGGGCACCCATCAACATTCAGAAAATCTGCACATCTATCATTGCAGCTCTACTGTTACAAAGTCAAGTTCAACAACTTTCTAGTTTTCTTTCACATCCTGCACACACACAAAAAAGGGAGCCCTACCCAAAGCCTCTCACATTTTCAATATTCATATTTTAAGTTGAGGGCACCTATGTCCATTTAATAAGATGGGCCAACAACTAGAAAAATATACACATTTTTAACAGAAATAATTAAAAAACATTTTGTAACCACACAATATGCAGAACTCTGCTGAAGTTTCACATATCTTATTTGTACCACCTTCCCTTCCTGCTCACCCTACATTTCTTTTTGGCCCCTTTGATGCATTTCATAAATTAGGAGTAAATTCAGGTCAATAAGTCCAGGAGGCAGGAACTATATGTTGTATATGTACTCCAAAATTACTGAAACACTTCCAGATGATGCAATTATTTATTCGGAAGGGCACTAAAGCAGAGTAGGGGCAAACCATTCCAAGATACACAATTGATGCTTCTGAGAATTTAACTATGATCTACTTCTCATACAGTATCTCTACTGATCATTATACCAGGCAATAACTATCTGTCAGTTCAGCTTCACCTCATTCGAGACCATCAAGCAAAGGCACTTATTCCCAGTGTTAAAATGTACATGTGGCACATCAGCATTTTTAACAGGTTGCCTACATTCCTAGTTAAAAATACTTGATGCTGTTAACACTACAAACATTTAGCTGAGGCTTACTTGACCACACAGCAGAGGACGGCCACAGCTGCAGCTTCTGCTTCTAATCCTGCATCTGCGAGGACACTACAAGAGAAAAGTAGGCTCTTGTAAGTAAACCTCTTCTGAGAGAGAAGGCTTAATAAAGACACACTTTGCAAGCCATACTGGAGACAAGGTTTGAAGACAGAGAGGAAACACAGTAAGCTTTCTGCTTAGAACAGGTTCTGACAACAACCATATATCTGCATAATTAATACATGAAGGAAAATGGAACTATTCATCCTATATACAGGATGAGGCACTAAAACCTATTTGATGTTTGATATACTACTCCACCCATATAGGGGACAGTTAAAAACTTATCTTTTTAAATTTTAAAAACAGTGTTGAGATCCACTGACTTTCCCTTAACATTTTTCTTTAACAAAATACGTACCATAACCATTTTTTTAGTGACTACTTCTCCTTTCACAATAACAGTGCCATCTTCTACCAGAGGAGGCCAGACGTGATAGGCCACAAAGGGAGCTGCGAAATCAGAGTCAAAGCTACGATAGTACCTGTTGAAACAAACAGCACAAGAAATGTCTGCATTAAGTGCCTAAAGAGAAATATGTTCCAAATCATCAATGTTGATAAAAAGCAGCTACTAGTATCTTTCCACATCACAAAAATATGTATTCTTTATGTGATCCTGTAAAAGAAATGGACTTGGAAGACAGACTTAGCAGAACATACTGTTTACTTATCCTGACAGACATTCTAATAAAGCCATTTAACACTTCAGAAGGCCACTAGACCTTAATTTTTGCATAAGCCCCACACAAGCCAGGGCCCCTGTGTCCACTGACAGATTAAACCTTCTGAGCAGCAATTTGGCAGACACAGTCATCCCCGCTTCCTGGAATATCTTGCTAGAACAAGCCCCCTATAAGGACAAATAACACATCTGGCTTTATGGATTCAAACTCACAACAAATACCAAATAACATAAATTGTATTAAAAGCAATGCATCTATACTTAAGTAATCTGTTACAATAGTAAGTTATATAAAACAATGTCATAATCTGAGGCACAAAGCAAGGTATAGGGTACAACGATGTTTGGCTGGCTCTTTGTAGAATGCTATCACATGTAATAAACAGATATATTTTAATTTCTACAACTTTTATTTGCTCCATCTCTGTGTACCACATCCAAATCCTATACATGTAAGCACATACATATGCCACATTTATCTAGCTAGATAGACAGATGTACATGTCTCCCACAGCAGCACACAAAAACATAATAAATGTTGTTTCTTAAGGCCATACACACCAAGTAGGTGGAGAAAGCATCTCAAGACTATATTACAGTGTTCATGCTTCCTAATTTAGCCAATAGTTTTGAGTGTCAAAAGCTAACTGTCCTATATTCAGATAGGATCACTGAGTAGTCCTGTATGATTTTGCACTCCCCTGTCGAGAGTCTACTTTCATATTCTCTATTTCTCTCCTTGACTTCTCAAGCTCTTCATGACCTGGGTTCCATTCTATTCTAAATTATTACTAGAAACCCTCTTAGTGATGTAAGGTGTTTTGCTTTTTAGAGCAATTTTTATGACTTATCAATTCCAATTATTTTCTAGACAACATGGAAGCACACTACAGCTCTCTGCTAAAAAAGCAACTTGACCCTATAGAAAAAAGAAAAATTATTAACAAAATTCTCATTTTTAAGAGGCAGTTTTGGTTTTGACCACCTCTAAACCAGAAGAGATGGGAGCATATTAACAGTCGTATGTTGTACAGTAGCCACAGCCTGGAGGTTGCAGCAAACATTGTTGATGACCCTGGTAATGACACCAACTGCAAGATCTCAGTAAATATGACTTTTACAGAACAGGCCAGTAAGGAGGAACAAGATGCAAACATTTTTTAAAAGGTAGATAGAGACTAAGCAGGGAAAGCTGATAATCATTTTCTTCTTAAATAATAAATTAAATATGCTCTTGAGAGTGAAGTTTATCCAGAAAATTGCTCTGCTGTTGACTAAAAAAAAAAATTGCTGACGCTTATGTACATGCTAGTATTTACCTTAAAGACATACCAAATTCACTACAGGCCAGGGGGTTTTGCCCTAAATTCATGTTTAGCAATCGTGAACTGCTATATTAATTAGGAAACAAGTAGACTACAAAACTTTTAATGGTAAGTCTGACTGAATATAGAAATTTCTTACATGTTCCTATTGAAGCATTCTCCATCAACACCATAGGCAATATCAAGAGGAGGAATGAGAGTCTGCATTGAATAAGCCAAACAGCACACCTCTCGAATCAAATTGCTGATCACAACGAAATCCAGTTCTCCTGGACATGGAAGCTTTGGGTTCCTGTTCATGCAGCAAACTACTTCCTGAAAATAAACATATATGAGTAATTTGCACTCACTAACAATTTTTTCACAAGCAACTGCAGAAATCCCCCCTAAATATGCCTCTCAGCTTTCTACATTTAAAAATCAGTATAAAAAACTCATAGTAATGTTGGCCTGGACTATTCCAGAAAACAACAACTTCAGAAAGAATATGCTGCTATGAACAAACCAAGCAAGCCATTACTAAGTCATACATATACTAGTCCTAGCAATGTTGTTCTAGAAAACAAACTGCTACAAGACAAAGTCCATACAGTAACTATTTTCTCCTTCAGGTTACAGTGCATTTCTAATTTACATATTCTGAATTTACTAGCTCCTGAAAGAGATCACCACTGCCCTTGACTTACATGGATACTGCAACAAACGTCATACAGATCCTTGTGGCAAGCTATATAATCCAGGACAGCAACTTCAAGTGACGTAGGTCCCCCTCTGAAACATATACCCAAAGTGTCTTTTACGTTTATTTTCACCCTCCAGAAGGCCATCTTTGCCGCACGGAAAGATTCCTGCAAAAGTAAAGAACATCAAGTTAAATAACAGCAGACCCAGTTTAATCTGATATCTGAGAAAATTAATAATTTAACCCACTATCATCAAAACAAGGAGGTTTTGATACATTGCTGTAGAGGAGAAAATTAACTCATGAGGAAGGAATTCTCTGATTGAGTGTAATTTATTTGCAGAAGGCAATGTTGATCACTGCAGATACCATGTACTTTTCAGACCAAAGCACTTGACCAATTTCAGACTAAATTTCACTCTTTTAGTATGCGTACAATAAATCATTGACCCTGTTCCCATCTTGGGACAGGTCAGGTAGGACACTACATTGAGAGTTCAATGTAGAAATGTGAGGGGAAGAAAGAAAAATCAAAATAAAAAAGAAAGCTTTCTTCTCTGCACTTGACAGAAATGCTAATTTACCCACAATTTAAACCACTGCAGACATAGTATTTTACAACACACAACCAGCCTGTAAAATAAGAAATAATATTTCTTTCTCACCACACATGCAATGTATACTATCCTCTGCACCGTCTCCAAGTTACAGACGTATCGCCTCAAAATGCACTCTGCCTCCAAGCGTTCTTTAGCGTAAATGAAGTTATAGCGAGCTATGAGGCAGGCACGGTGTGAAGCACTGCCCCGCCTGATCCGGGGAGGTGTACAGGGCCTTGGGCAAAGGGCACGGCACTTGGGAGGACAGGGCCTCACGCAGGGTCTCACGCAGGGTCTCACGCAGGGCCTTACGCAGGGCCTCAAACGGCACGGCAGAGGAGAGATACAGGGCCTCACACAGGGCCTGGCACAGGGCCTCATACAGGCCCTTGGACGACATGGTAGGCACGGTGGAGAGAGACACTTCAGACGGCATGGAGAGCCCGCCCGTGGAGCACAGGGTACGCATGGAGAGCAGGCCCTTGGACGGCAGGGTATGCATGGAGAGCAGGCTCTTGGACGGCAGGGTATGCATGGAGAGCAGACCCTTGGACGGCAGGGTATGCATGGAGAGCAGGGCCTTGGACCACAGGGTCCACAGGGACCACAGGGTCCACACGGACCACAGGGTCCGCAGGGACCACAGGGTCCGCAGGGACCACAGGGACCACAGGGTCCGCATGGACCACAGGGTCCACAGGGACCACAGGGTCCGCAGGGACCACAAGGTCCGCATGGACCACAGGGTCCACAGGGACCACAGGGTCCACAGGGACCACAGGGTCCGCAGGGACCACAGGGACCACAGGGTCCACAGGGACTACAGGGTCCACAGGGACCACAGGGTCCACAGGGACCACAGGGACCACAGGGACCGCATGGAGAGCAGGCCCTTGGACGGCAGGGTCCGCATGGAGGGCAGGGTCCGCATGGAGAGCAGGCCCTTGGACGGCAGGGTATGCATGGAGAGCAGGCCCTCGGAAGGCACGGAGAGCAGGCCCTTGGACGGCAGGGTCCGCATGGAGAGCAGCCCCTCACAGGGCATGGAGAGCAGGCCCTCGGAAGGCATGGAGAGCAGGCCCTCGGACGGCAGGGTCCACATGGAGAGCAGCCCCTCACAGGGCATGGTGAGCAGGCCCTTGGACGGCATGGAGAGCAGGCCCTCACAGGGCATGGAGAGCAGGCACTTGGACGGCAGGGTCCGCATGGAGAGCAGGCCCTCACAGGGCATGGAGAGCAGGCCCTCGGAAGGCATGGAGAGCAGCCCCTTGGACGGCATGGAGAGCAGGCCCTAGGAAGGCATGCTGGAGGAGAAATACAGCCCCTTGGAACGCACGGTGGAGGAGAGACACAGCCCCTCAGACGGCACGGTGGAGAGAAACACCTCCGACGGCATGGCGGAGGAGTGCAGCGGGAAAGCCTACGACACACAAGCAAAGAAGCTTCATGTCACTTTACCATCCTCAGATGCTTTCCCTATGGCAGACTTCTTCGTCAATTTCATTTTTACAAGGGTAAGGTGAGTTTTGAGCCAAGTAATTAAAGAAGCTACAGCTGGTTAGTCTAATATGAAGGCATTTTCATAGAATGTTTTATGGCCTACAGCATATACAGTAAAAGAAAAGTTACATGTAAAGCATATAAGGCCAAGCACTTTGTTCCTAGGAAACACACTTTTCACTAGTAATATTTTGGAGATTTGTTCCTCTTTTAGTACCACCGAAGAGTACTGCTGAAGTCAAACAAGTAAAAATTGAATACTACAACTACAGAGCAGAACTCTATAAAAGTACTCATCAACAAAAGAACTATTTCATACAGTTGCCCTCCATGTATTTTGTAAAGGTGCATTATTTGCTGTTTTGTCTGAAACCTAACATAACTGCTTTAAAATAAAATACTTGGGCACTAGAACAAATAACCTAAAGAGTTTATGTTCCTTCATAACAAAGCAAAAAACCTTGGCTTTTGTTTATATTTCAATTTAAATGAGGAAGAAATTCATGCTACCTAACATGACCAATTTCTATGATTCAGTGACTTCTCTGAGTAAGGTCTCTACCTGCTCTGGATAATAGACTTTTTGCAATCCAGCATAGCAATCTCATCCCGCAAGTTCTCAATCTTCTGCTCGTACTCATCTAGTTCCTCTAGCCTCCTTATGTTGCACCGGGAAGCCTTCAGACTTAATGACACAGAACAGTCAGTCACAAGATGTCCTTCTATCAACGTAAACTATCTATCAATTAATCCTCATCATCAAACAAAAGGAGCAAAAAAAATAGGAATATTATTGACCAAGCTCCTTATGCTTGCTGAATAATTTCAGCATGCTTTCCTTATACTGAAATACAGGAAAAATCCAGAGTTTAAAAACAAATGAAACAAAGCAGACCCTTGATCTTACTTTAAATTGTGTAAGTGTATTGTGGCAGGAAAGTGGATATAGCACTGTGTGCTATAGGAACAATTACTGGTTAACATTTGGCATCCTTATACTAGCTCAGATGATCAGGTCTAAAAGAAACTAATTTCATTCTCACATTTAAGACATTAACTAAACCATCTCAGTTTTCTTTCCTATAGATTAAGAACCTATGTATTGTCTCCTACCAGGTTCTTGGGCTCTTTTTCTTTGCAGAAATATATTAGTCAGTCAAAAGACATCAGAGATGCTAGTCAAGTAATACCAAAAGCTAACAATTCCTCTCCTGCTGTCCCCAAAAGCGGGAGTGATTCTTAAAGATTGGCAGACAACCAGTGAAACAAACAAGTTTATCTTCTGTCCTTTACTCTTAGTTAATAATAAAAACTATCCCAAAAT
This sequence comes from Zonotrichia leucophrys gambelii, assembly GCF_028769735.1. Lineage (NCBI taxonomy): Eukaryota > Metazoa > Chordata > Aves > Passeriformes > Passerellidae > Zonotrichia > Zonotrichia leucophrys. The sequence goes on along the minus strand of NC_088173.1, from coordinate 7,860,929 downwards.
CTCTGCTTTCCATCCAAATACCAGTATTACTGTTGCTTTTCTCTTACCAGAAGTGGAAGGCAAAAAGAAAATATGTTTTCTATTTATTTTGAAGGTATTCACTCTGTCCTTCCTTTTCCTTACTGGAGGACCCTGGTGAGATTTTTTTGAGACTCTGAATCAACAAAAGCTCTAACACTTATCAATAGGATTCTTGTTCCACCTTTTTAAGGAACAAGCTGACTGAGATGACCACAGGTAATAAGGCCAGCAACATCTGCTAAGAGGAAAGACTGCCCAGTTCCATCCATCAGCTCCTTCAGGAAGGACTTCTAGCAGAACAGTAGTAAAAGAGGGTTAAAGAATTCTACTACAAAGGACAATTGGGAAAGAAAAGCAGATTTGGGAAGATGAGCTCTAGAAGTAGGCATGGGGGAAATCCAAAATTATATTCTTGGAATCACTTAGTAAGGGCATGAAATTATATCACCTGATGTACTTACCCAAGACTTCCAGAACGTTCATTGTTCTCATGGTAATAGGATGCATGAGAATGTGTCTGCCACTTCGAGCTGCCTCTTAACTGGTAATAACTGCACTAACTTGTATCTGAAGCAATTTTCTAACTTTTATATTATAATGCTCCATAAAATATGTTTTATGCAACTAGACAAAAACTCTTCAGGTCTAGTCACTGATCTGGTGATGATGAGTGACTTCCTCCATCTTATGACAGTGGCTTTTATCTTCTTGGACATTTATGTATCAATTACATTGTATAATTAATTGTGACATGTTGTAGGTCCTTTAATAAATGTTACACTGTAGCTACTCAATTGATTTTTTTTATTTAGGGTTTGCTTAGTATGCAACATTTCATAGACTATAACTCCACAAGGGATTGTCATGGGCTATACAAAACCTTTTTATGTAGAATACTGGCATGTCTTTCAACACCTCTGTCAAAAGCGAAACTTACCAAGTGAATTTATGAATGTGGGTGTGACTGTATCATTTGTACCCCACTTTGGATATATACACACAATACAGAGCTCAATGCATTTTGAAACTCTGGTTTTAGGCCAGAAATAAAACATTTTACAAATCTCCATCAATATTTAGACATCAAGGGAAAAGAAAAAAAAACAAAATTAAACAGAAAAAAATTGCAGTTAATCTCCCTACTCTCGTTCCATCTGGTTGATCTGCACACGAGTTTCACTTAGTTTGTCCTCCAGTTCTTGCAGCTCACACCTTGGTTTGCAGGACAAATCTCTCAGCTGTAGCTCTCCTTCAGCTGACTCCTACCAGGAAATGAAGTCACACTGCTTGAATATTCTACTTTATAAATTCCCTCAGTAAAGTACTAGAGCATAAAGGGCAGATGTATTTCTAAATATTTCAGCAATGACCATTTTTAAAGAAACTGAGAAAAAAAGCTATTGCGTTCTCTCTGAGACATAAGCAATACCCTTCAGGCCAAAGAAAGACTCAGTTATAGAGAGTAAAATATTCACTTATTTTATACTTCATGGTAGAAATTATGGAAGGTCAGCATATGCAGATTTACTGCCCGAATCATCAGAACAAAGCCTTTTGCAGATGTGTTGCATAGTTGGTTTTTTTCAGTTAGTCAACTCCTGATTGACTAAATGACCAACTCAAGTAAACTTTTTGGGAATTCGTGTATACAAAACAACGAAAAGTTATTAGAACACAGAAGGCAAGTATCATTCCAGAAAGCACACTACTATACATGCAGCTGCCTTTAACAACCCATAAAATGGCCAGCTAGTACTGGAATTAAATTAGTAACTGTGCAACGGGCTTTTCTTTAAATTTTGAATGTCACATGCAATTACAAACCTGCAACTGGTATTCCTGGTGTACTGTCATTTAATAACTTTCTTGTTTTATATTTTGGGAGGGTTTCGGCACACCACCACTCCTGATTCATAATAGACTCTAACTCTTAAGGGATATCACTTTTTATTTGTCCTATTTTAATTGTGAAATATTTTGACAGATGAGGTGTAAAAATGAGGAACCAAAGAACATGGAGACATCACTATCAAATCTCAGGATCTTGAAGATCTTCCCCTAGCCTGAATTAGCAAAGTCTCTTATTTTCATTCAAACCATAAAGCCACAACAGATCTGTCTTTTCTGTTAGTATCAAACTGTTAGTATTACAACCCCTTCAGTGAATACCAAATATATATGAACTCCAAATATCATGGCAGGAGCATAGTGCTTTCATGACACACATGAACACTTTTTTTTAAACACTCCAGGATATAATACAATGTTAAGATATCCTTAGAGTTTTTTCCTTAAAAAAAAAAAAAGGAGCTCACAGATTAATGCATGGAGTTTATGCACACCTTCAGCTTACACATGTATTTTCACAGTGCTCTTTTTTTCTAAAAGAGATATGGCATAAATACTGCTATTATGGCTCTGAAATATAAATGTAAATGGCAAATCTGTACCTAGAAAAGGAAAGCAGTACAATAACACAGACTTCTTATACAAAGCAAATCCCTCCATAATAGCATAGTTGTCTCCATAGGTGTCTCCATAAGCAATTAAGGATATATTTCATTATGTAAAATCTGAGGGAGGCTAATATTAACAGAAAGTCATTAAAACGCTTCCGCAGGTATAAATTCACCTAGTTCTATTCCCTTAAAATGAGTTTCTTACACACCTGAGTGAGGTTGTCACTTCCTGAAGCAGTACATATACTTGGCAGGAGACAGCCTTTTAATTTTGCTGCACAATCCTCTAAAAACACAAACATTAAGAAATGCTAAGAACACGTACAGAAAAAGCCAGAGTTGGAAAAAATGGCACATGTGAAATGTGTAAGTAATTGGACAAGGCATCAATTTACCTCCTTGGGATGTTTCA